>NW_028139163.1:0-600000 GCF_964270905.1 Leucopleurus acutus
CTAGGCTCTGTTGCTTTGTTTTTTAGATGTTTCAGGAAACACCATACACCTCTCCCGAGTGGCTGTTGGCAATTTACATCCCGCCCATCAGCATAACAAGGCTCCCAGTTCTCCATGGCCTGTCCTGCCTTTCTGGATTTTACACTTTTTTCAGATGGCCCTTTTGACCGGGGGGAAGTGAGACTTCATTGTAGTGCAGATTTCCTTTGCAAGCTTGCTTGGTTGGCCAAAAAGGGCGTATGCGTTTTTTCCTGAATATATTCAGGAAAAAACGCATACGCCCTTTTTGGCCAAGTGCATCATTGTGGACGTTCTGCCTCTTTTCCTATGCTTTAAATGCAATTCCAGTCTACCTCCTGAAATCGGTTTCCTGCAATTCTGCCCCGCTTTCAAGTCCTCTTGGCAGCCTTACTTCAGTATATTTTTGGACGATAGCTGTCATTTATAACTCTGCAGGTTTGTGAATTACAGTGCCCCTGAGCTCCTTTCTTCAACTCGCTTTCTTGTGAGCTGGCCGCAACACCGCAGGATTGCTTCAGGCCCTAATCTGGTTCCGGCACGGCACGCTGAGCCTTTGGTTAATTCCTCTTCCTGGTGGGAAATGAGAGTTAAATTTGCCCGTCCAGACACCTCCAGCTAGTCTCTCATTGGTTCTCCCTATTCCTGTTCATCTTCCGCAGAAATTGCAAACTGGGCCAAACAGGAGGTTAAAGGCACTGACTCTCCAAGTCGGGAGAGTGTTAGTAAAGCGTCTGGAATGTTGCACCCGAGTACCAGGGGACGAGAACTGAGACATATTGGAACACGTCTCCCGATCACACGGTTGATCATACTCTGGGTTCCACGTGCATGTTTTAGCTGAAGGAAGAATCCCTTAAACCTGGAGAGTTGAGACCCGTGGAATGGGTACCATGCAATATGACTTCAAAGGGTCTTCATTTGCTCACCGAACCTCTCCAATCCTATCACTGCTGCGTTTATGCCCCTGTACACACGCTTGATTTTCTTTCAGACACATAGCAATCCATAGGTTTTAAGATACTTACTAGTCAGGTACATTCTTAGGCGTTTAATATGGGGTGTTGAGTCCATTTCGTTGAGCAAGGAGTAGTTCTTGTCTATTCCATATTTGGCTTAAGGAACTTTATCTGTGCTCATTTCAATCTCTGGTTTGATGCAGCACCCCAACTCACCTTTCCCCTTAAGCAAGCATAAGTTGGTTTTCTAAATTTGAGACCCTGTTCTGTTTTGTAATCCAGTTCCTGTGTAGCCAAGTTTACATCCCGTGTATTAGTGATATCTTATGATGTTTCTTTTTCTGTGTGACTTATTTCAGTTAGAATCATCATACCTGAATCCACTCATTATGCTGCTACGGGCCTGATGACATAGATTTCATTGCTGAGTGATATTGCATTGTACGTAAGTACCACAACTTCTTTATCCATTTTTCACTTTCTGCGATATTGAACTTGTACCGTAAACGAGGTTCTTGTAAACAGAGCCGTCCCAAAACTTTGGGGTGGCTGTGTCTTTTTGATTTTAATTTCCCTAAGCTATAGGACCATAAGTGGAAGTGCCCTAGGCTCTGTTGCTTTGTTTTTTAGATGTTTCAGGAAACACCATACACCTCTCCCGAGTGGCTGTTGGCAATTTACATCCCGCCCATCAGCATAACAAGGCTCCCAGTTCTCCATGGCCTGTCCTGCCTTTCTGGATTTTACACTTTTTTCAGATGGCCCTTTTGACCGGGGGGAAGTGAGACTTCATTGTAGTGCCGATTTCCTTTGCAAGCTTGCTTGGTTGGCCAAAAAGGGCGTATGCGTTTTTTCCTGAATATATTCAGGAAAAAACGCATACGCCCTTTTTGGCCAAGCGCATCATTGTGGACGTTCTGCCTCTTTTCCTATGCTTTAAATGCAATTCCAGTCTACCTCCTGAAATCGGTTTCCTGCAATTCTGCCCCGCTTTCAAGTCCTCTTGGCAGCCTTACTTCAGTATATTTTTGGACGATAGCTGTCATTTATAACTCTGCAGGTTTGTGAATTACAGTGCCCCTGAGCTCCTTTCTTCAACTCGCTTTCTTGTGAGCTGGCCGCAACACCGCAGGATTGCTTCAGGCCCTATTCTGGTTCCGGCACGGCACGCTGAGCCTTTGGTTAATTCCTCTTCCTGGTGGGAAATGAGAGTTAAATTTGCCCGTCCAGACACCTCCAGCTAGTCTCTCATTGGTTCTCCCTATTCCTGTTCATCTTCCGCAGAAATTGCAAACTGGGCCAAACAGGAGGTTAAAGGCACTGACTCTCCAAGTCGGGAGAGTGTTAGTAAAGCGTCTGGAATGTTGCACCCGAGTACCAGGGGACGAGAACTGAGACATATTGGAACACGTCTCCCGATCACACGGTTGATCATACTCTGGGTTCCACGTGCATGTTTTAGCTGAAGGAAGAATCCCTTAAACCTGGAGAGTTGAGACCCGTGGAATGGGTACCATGCAATATGACTTCAAAGGGTCTTCATTTGCTCACCGAACCTCTCCAATCCTATCACTGCTGCGTTTATGCCCCTGTACACACCGCTTGATTTTCTTTCAGACACATAGCAATCCATAGGTTTTAAGATACTTACTAGTCAGGTACATTCTTAGGCGTTTAATATGGGGTGTTGAGTCCATTTCGTTGAGCAAGGAGTAGTTCTTGTCTATTCCATATTTGGCTTAAGGAACTTTATCTGTGCTCATTTCAATCTCTGGTTTGATGCAGCACCCCAACTCACCTTTCCCCTTAAGCAAGCATAAGTTGGTTTTCTAAATTTGAGACCCTGTTCTGTTTTGTAATCCAGTTCCTGTGTAGCCAAGTTTACATCCCGTGTATTAGTGATATCTTATGATGTTTCTTTTTCTGTGTGACTTATTTCAGTTAGAATCATCATACCTGAATCCACTCATTATGCTGCTACGGGCCTGATGACATAGATTTCATTGCTGAGTGATATTGCATTGTACGTAAGTACCACAACTTCTTTATCCATTTTTCACTTTCTGCGATATTGAACTTGTACCGTAAACGAGGTTCTTGTAAACAGAGCCGTCCCAAACTTTGGGGTGGCTGTGTCTTTTTGATTTTAATTTCCCTAAGCTATAGGACCATAAGTGGAAGTGCCCTAGGCTCTGTTGCTTTGTTTTTTAGATGTTTCAGGAAACACCATACACCTCTCCCGAGTGGCTGTTGGCAATTTACATCCCGCCCATCAGCATAACAAGGCTCCCAGTTCTCCATGGCCTGTCCTGCCTTTCTGGATTTTACACTTTTTTCAGATGGCCCTTTTGACCGGGGGGAAGTGAGACTTCATTGTAGTGCCGATTTCCTTTGCAAGCTTGCTTGGTTGGCCAAAAAGGGCGTATGCGTTTTTTCCTGAATATATTCAGGAAAAAACGCATACGCCCTTTTTGGCCAAGCGCATCATTGTGGACGTTCTGCCTCTTTTCCTATGCTTTAAATGCAATTCCAGTCTACCTCCTGAAATCGGTTTCCTGCAATTCTGCCCCGCTTTCAAGTCCTCTTGGCAGCCTTACTTCAGTATATTTTTGGACGATAGCTGTCATTTATAACTCTGCAGGTTTGTGAATTACAGTGCCCCTGAGCTCCTTTCTTCAACTCGCTTTCTTGTGAGCTGGCCGCAACACCGCAGGATTGCTTCAGGCCCTAATCTGGTTCCGGCACGGCACGCTGAGCCTTTGGTTAATTCCTCTTCCTGGTGGGAAATGAGAGTTAAATTTGCCCGTCCAGACACCTCCAGCTAGTCTCTCATTGGTTCTCCCTATTCCTGTTCATCTTCCGCAGAAATTGCAAACTGGGCCAAACAGGAGGTTAAAGGCACTGACTCTCCAAGTCGGGAGAGTGTTAGTAAAGCGTCTGGAATGTTGCACCCGAGTACCAGGGGACGAGAACTGAGACATATTGGAACACGTCTCCCGATCACACGGTTGATCATACTCTGGGTTCCACGTGCATGTTTTAGCTGAAGGAAGAATCCCTTAAACCTGGAGAGTTGAGACCCGTGGAATGGGTACCATGCAATATGACTTCAAAGGGTCTTCATTTGCTCACCGAACCTCTCCAATCCTATCACTGCTGCGTTTATGCCCCTGTACACACGCTTGATTTTCTTTCAGACACATAGCAATCCATAGGTTTTAAGATACTTACTAGTCAGGTACATTCTTAGGCGTTTAATATGGGGTGTTGAGTCCATTTCGTTGAGCAAGGAGTAGTTCTTGTCTATTCCATATTTGGCTTAAGGAACTTTATCTGTGCTCATTTCAATCTCTGGTTTGATGCAGCACCCCAACTCACCTTTCCCCTTAAGCAAGCATAAGTTGGTTTTCTAAATTTGAGACCCTGTTCTGTTTTGTAATCCAGTTCCTGTGTAGCCAAGTTTACATCCCGTGTATTAGTGATATCTTATGATGTTTCTTTTTCTGTGTGACTTATTTCAGTTAGAATCATCATACCTGAATCCACTCATTATGCTGCTACGGGCCTGATGACATAGATTTCATTGCTGAGTGATATTGCATTGTACGTAAGTACCACAACTTCTTTATCCATTTTTCACTTTCTGCGATATTGAACTTGTACCGTAAACGAGGTTCTTGTAAACAGAGCCGTCCCAAACTTTGGGGTGGCTGTGTCTTTTTGATTTTAATTTCCCTAAGCTATAGGACCATAAGTGGAAGTGCCCTAGGCTCTGTTGCTTTGTTTTTTAGATGTTTCAGGAAACACCATACACCTCTCCCGAGTGGCTGTTGGCAATTTACATCCCGCCCATCAGCATAACAAGGCTCCCAGTTCTCCATGGCCTGTCCTGCCTTTCTGGATTTTACACTTTTTTCAGATGGCCCTTTTGACCGGGGGGAAGTGAGACTTCATTGTAGTGCAGATTTCCTTTGCAAGCTTGCTTGGTTGGCCAAAAAGGGCGTATGCGTTTTTTCCTGAATATATTCAGGAAAAAACGCATACGCCCTTTTTGGCCAAGTGCATCATTGTGGACGTTCTGCCTCTTTTCCTATGCTTTAAATGCAATTCCAGTCTACCTCCTGAAATCGGTTTCCTGCAATTCTGCCCCGCTTTCAAGTCCTCTTGGCAGCCTTACTTCAGTATATTTTTGGACGATAGCTGTCATTTATAACTCTGCAGGTTTGTGAATTACAGTGCCCCTGAGCTCCTTTCTTCAACTCGCTTTCTTGTGAGCTGGCCGCAACACCGCAGGATTGCTTCAGGCCCTAATCTGGTTCCGGCACGGCACGCTGAGCCTTTGGTTAATTCCTCTTCCTGGTGGGAAATGAGAGTTAAATTTGCCCGTCCAGACACCTCCAGCTAGTCTCTCATTGGTTCTCCCTATTCCTGTTCATCTTCCGCAGAAATTGCAAACTGGGCCAAACAGGAGGTTAAAGGCACTGACTCTCCAAGTCGGGAGAGTGTTAGTAAAGCGTCTGGAATGTTGCACCCGAGTACCAGGGGACGAGAACTGAGACATATTGGAACACGTCTCCCGATCACACGGTTGATCATACTCTGGGTTCCACGTGCATGTTTTAGCTGAAGGAAGAATCCCTTAAACCTGGAGAGTTGAGACCCGTGGAATGGGTACCATGCAATATGACTTCAAAGGGTCTTCATTTGCTCACCGAACCTCTCCAATCCTATCACTGCTGCGTTTATGCCCCTGTACACACGCTTGATTTTCTTTCAGACACATAGCAATCCATAGGTTTTAAGATACTTACTAGTCAGGTACATTCTTAGGCGTTTAATATGGGGTGTTGAGTCCATTTCGTTGAGCAAGGAGTAGTTCTTGTCTATTCCATATTTGGCTTAAGGAACTTTATCTGTGCTCATTTCAATCTCTGGTTTGATGCAGCACCCCAACTCACCTTTCCCCTTAAGCAAGCATAAGTTGGTTTTCTAAATTTGAGACCCTGTTCTGTTTTGTAATCCAGTTCCTGTGTAGCCAAGTTTACATCCCGTGTATTAGTGATATCTTATGATGTTTCTTTTTCTGTGTGACTTATTTCAGTTAGAATCATCATACCTGAATCCACTCATTATGCTGCTACGGGCCTGATGACATAGATTTCATTGCTGAGTGATATTGCATTGTACGTAAGTACCACAACTTCTTTATCCATTTTTCACTTTCTGCGATATTGAACTTGTACCGTAAACGAGGTTCTTGTAAACAGAGCCGTCCCAAACTTTGGGGTGGCTGTGTCTTTTTGATTTTAATTTCCCTAAGCTATAGGACCATAAGTGGAAGTGCCCTAGGCTCTGTTGCTTTGTTTTTTAGATGTTTCAGGAAACACCATACACCTCTCCCGAGTGGCTGTTGGCAATTTACATCCCGCCCATCAGCATAACAAGGCTCCCAGTTCTCCATGGCCTGTCCTGCCTTTCTGGATTTTACACTTTTTTCAGATGGCCCTTTTGACCGGGGGGAAGTGAGACTTCATTGTAGTGCAGATTTCCTTTGCAAGCTTGCTTGGTTGGCCAAAAAGGGCGTATGCGTTTTTTCCTGAATATATTCAGGAAAAAACGCATACGCCCTTTTTGGCCAAGTGCATCATTGTGGACGTTCTGCCTCTTTTCCTATGCTTTAAATGCAATTCCAGTCTACCTCCTGAAATCGGTTTCCTGCAATTCTGCCCCGCTTTCAAGTCCTCTTGGCAGCCTTACTTCAGTATATTTTTGGACGATAGCTGTCATTTATAACTCTGCAGGTTTGTGAATTACAGTGCCCCTGAGCTCCTTTCTTCAACTCGCTTTCTTGTGAGCTGGCCGCAACACCGCAGGATTGCTTCAGGCCCTAATCTGGTTCCGGCACGGCACGCTGAGCCTTTGGTTAATTCCTCTTCCTGGTGGGAAATGAGAGTTAAATTTGCCCGTCCAGACACCTCCAGCTAGTCTCTCATTGGTTCTCCCTATTCCTGTTCATCTTCCGCAGAAATTGCAAACTGGGCCAAACAGGAGGTTAAAGGCACTGACTCTCCAAGTCGGGAGAGTGTTAGTAAAGCGTCTGGAATGTTGCACCCGAGTACCAGGGGACGAGAACTGAGACATATTGGAACACGTCTCCCGATCACACGGTTGATCATACTCTGGGTTCCACGTGCATGTTTTAGCTGAAGGAAGAATCCCTTAAACCTGGAGAGTTGAGACCCGTGGAATGGGTACCATGCAATATGACTTCAAAGGGTCTTCATTTGCTCACCGAACCTCTCCAATCCTATCACTGCTGCGTTTATGCCCCTGTACACACGCTTGATTTTCTTTCAGACACATAGCAATCCATAGGTTTTAAGATACTTACTAGTCAGGTACATTCTTAGGCGTTTAATATGGGGTGTTGAGTCCATTTCGTTGAGCAAGGAGTAGTTCTTGTCTATTTCATATTTGGCTTAAGGAACTTTATCTGTGCTCATTTCAATCTCTGGTTTGATGCAGCACCCCAACTCACCTTTCCCCTTAAGCAAGCATAAGTTGGTTTTCTAAATTTGAGACCCTGTTCTGTTTTGTAATCCAGTTCCTGTGTAGCCAAGTTTACATCCCGTGTATTAGTGATATCTTATGATGTTTCTTTTTCTGTGTGACTTATTTCAGTTAGAATCATCATACCTGAATCCACTCATTATGCTGCTACGGGCCTGATGACATAGATTTCATTGCTGAGTGATATTGCATTGTACGTAAGTACCACAACTTCTTTATCCATTTTTCACTTTCTGCGATATTGAACTTGTACCGTAAACGAGGTTCTTGTAAACAGAGCCGTCCCAAACTTTGGGGTGGCTGTGTCTTTTTGATTTTAATTTCCCTAAGCTATAGGACCATAAGTGGAAGTGCCCTAGGCTCTGTTGCTTTGTTTTTTAGATGTTTCAGGAAACACCATACACCTCTCCCGAGTGGCTGTTGGCAATTTACATCCCGCCCATCAGCATAACAAGGCTCCCAGTTCTCCATGGCCTGTCCTGCCTTTCTGGATTTTACACTTTTTTCAGATGGCCCTTTTGACCGGGGGGAAGTGAGACTTCATTGTAGTGCAGATTTCCTTTGCAAGCTTGCTTGGTTGGCCAAAAAGGGCGTATGCGTTTTTTCCTGAATATATTCAGGAAAAAACGCATACGCCCTTTTTGGCCAAGTGCATCATTGTGGACGTTCTGCCTCTTTTCCTATGCTTTAAATGCAATTCCAGTCTACCTCCTGAAATCGGTTTCCTGCAATTCTGCCCCGCTTTCAAGTCCTCTTGGCAGCCTTACTTCAGTATATTTTTGGACGATAGCTGTCATTTATAACTCTGCAGGTTTGTGAATTACAGTGCCCCTGAGCTCCTTTCTTCAACTCGCTTTCTTGTGAGCTGGCCGCAACACCGCAGGATTGCTTCAGGCCCTAATCTGGTTCCGGCACGGCACGCTGAGCCTTTGGTTAATTCCTCTTCCTGGTGGGAAATGAGAGTTAAATTTGCCCGTCCAGACACCTCCAGCTAGTCTCTCATTGGTTCTCCCTATTCCTGTTCATCTTCCGCAGAAATTGCAAACTGGGCCAAACAGGAGGTTAAAGGCACTGACTCTCCAAGTCGGGAGAGTGTTAGTAAAGCGTCTGGAATGTTGCACCCGAGTACCAGGGGACGAGAACTGAGACATATTGGAACACGTCTCCCGATCACACGGTTGATCATACTCTGGGTTCCACGTGCATGTTTTAGCTGAAGGAAGAATCCCTTAAACCTGGAGAGTTGAGACCCGTGGAATGGGTACCATGCAATATGACTTCAAAGGGTCTTCATTTGCTCACCGAACCTCTCCAATCCTATCACTGCTGCGTTTATGCCCCTGTACACACGCTTGATTTTCTTTCAGACACATAGCAATCCATAGGTTTTAAGATACTTACTAGTCAGGTACATTCTTAGGCGTTTAATATGGGGTGTTGAGTCCATTTCGTTGAGCAAGGAGTAGTTCTTGTCTATTCCATATTTGGCTTAAGGAACTTTATCTGTGCTCATTTCAATCTCTGGTTTGATGCAGCACCCCAACTCACCTTTCCCCTTAAGCAAGCATAAGTTGGTTTTCTAAATTTGAGACCCTGTTCTGTTTTGTAATCCAGTTCCTGTGTAGCCAAGTTTACATCCCGTGTATTAGTGATATCTTATGATGTTTCTTTTTCTGTGTGACTTATTTCAGTTAGAATCATCATACCTGAATCCACTCATTATGCTGCTACGGGCCTGATGACATAGATTTCATTGCTGAGTGATATTGCATTGTACGTAAGTACCACAACTTCTTTATCCATTTTTCACTTTCTGCGATATTGAACTTGTACCGTAAACGAGGTTCTTGTAAACAGAGCCGTCCCAAACTTTGGGGTGGCTGTGTCTTTTTGATTTTAATTTCCCTAAGCTATAGGACCATAAGTGGAAGTGCCCTAGGCTCTGTTGCTTTGTTTTTTAGATGTTTCAGGAAACACCATACACCTCTCCCGAGTGGCTGTTGGCAATTTACATCCCGCCCATCAGCATAACAAGGCTCCCAGTTCTCCATGGCCTGTCCTGCCTTTCTGGATTTTACACTTTTTTCAGATGGCCCTTTTGACCGGGGGGAAGTGAGACTTCATTGTAGTGCCGATTTCCTTTGCAAGCTTGCTTGGTTGGCCAAAAAGGGCGTATGCGTTTTTTCCTGAATATATTCAGGAAAAAACGCATACGCCCTTTTTGGCCAAGCGCATCATTGTGGACGTTCTGCCTCTTTTCCTATGCTTTAAATGCAATTCCAGTCTACCTCCTGAAATCGGTTTCCTGCAATTCTGCCCCGCTTTCAAGTCCTCTTGGCAGCCTTACTTCAGTATATTTTTGGACGATAGCTGTCATTTATAACTCTGCAGGTTTGTGAATTACAGTGCCCCTGAGCTCCTTTCTTCAACTCGCTTTCTTGTGAGCTGGCCGCAACACCGCAGGATTGCTTCAGGCCCTAATCTGGTTCCGGCACGGCACGCTGAGCCTTTGGTTAATTCCTCTTCCTGGTGGGAAATGAGAGTTAAATTTGCCCGTCCAGACACCTCCAGCTAGTCTCTCATTGGTTCTCCCTATTCCTGTTCATCTTCCGCAGAAATTGCAAACTGGGCCAAACAGGAGGTTAAAGGCACTGACTCTCCAAGTCGGGAGAGTGTTAGTAAAGCGTCTGGAATGTTGCACCCGAGTACCAGGGGACGAGAACTGAGACATATTGGAACACGTCTCCCGATCACACGGTTGATCATACTCTGGGTTCCACGTGCATGTTTTAGCTGAAGGAAGAATCCCTTAAACCTGGAGAGTTGAGACCCGTGGAATGGGTACCATGCAATATGACTTCAAAGGGTCTTCATTTGCTCACCGAACCTCTCCAATCCTATCACTGCTGCGTTTATGCCCCTGTACACACGCTTGATTTTCTTTCAGACACATAGCAATCCATAGGTTTTAAGATACTTACTAGTCAGGTACATTCTTAGGCGTTTAATATGGGGTGTTGAGTCCATTTCGTTGAGCAAGGAGTAGTTCTTGTCTATTCCATATTTGGCTTAAGGAACTTTATCTGTGCTCATTTCAATCTCTGGTTTGATGCAGCACCCCAACTCACCTTTCCCCTTAAGCAAGCATAAGTTGGTTTTCTAAATTTGAGACCCTGTTCTGTTTTGTAATCCAGTTCCTGTGTAGCCAAGTTTACATCCCGTGTATTAGTGATATCTTATGATGTTTCTTTTTCTGTGTGACTTATTTCAGTTAGAATCATCATACCTGAATCCACTCATTATGCTGCTACGGGCCTGATGACATAGATTTCATTGCTGAGTGATATTGCATTGTACGTAAGTACCACAACTTCTTTATCCATTTTTCACTTTCTGCGATATTGAACTTGTACCGTAAACGAGGTTCTTGTAAACAGAGCCGTCCCAAACTTTGGGGTGGCTGTGTCTTTTTGATTTTAATTTCCCTAAGCTATAGGACCATAAGTGGAAGTGCCCTAGGCTCTGTTGCTTTGTTTTTTAGATGTTTCAGGAAACACCATACACCTCTCCCGAGTGGCTGTTGGCAATTTACATCCCGCCCATCAGCATAACAAGGCTCCCAGTTCTCCATGGCCTGTCCTGCCTTTCTGGATTTTACACTTTTTTCAGATGGCCCTTTTGACCGGGGGGAAGTGAGACTTCATTGTAGTGCAGATTTCCTTTGCAAGCTTGCTTGGTTGGCCAAAAAGGGCGTATGCGTTTTTTCCTGAATATATTCAGGAAAAAACGCATACGCCCTTTTTGGCCAAGTGCATCATTGTGGACGTTCTGCCTCTTTTCCTATGCTTTAAATGCAATTCCAGTCTACCTCCTGAAATCGGTTTCCTGCAATTCTGCCCCGCTTTCAAGTCCTCTTGGCAGCCTTACTTCAGTATATTTTTGGACGATAGCTGTCATTTATAACTCTGCAGGTTTGTGAATTACAGTGCCCCTGAGCTCCTTTCTTCAACTCGCTTTCTTGTGAGCTGGCCGCAACACCGCAGGATTGCTTCAGGCCCTAATCTGGTTCCGGCACGGCACGCTGAGCCTTTGGTTAATTCCTCTTCCTGGTGGGAAATGAGAGTTAAATTTGCCCGTCCAGACACCTCCAGCTAGTCTCTCATTGGTTCTCCCTATTCCTGTTCATCTTCCGCAGAAATTGCAAACTGGGCCAAACAGGAGGTTAAAGGCACTGACTCTCCAAGTCGGGAGAGTGTTAGTAAAGCGTCTGGAATGTTGCACCCGAGTACCAGGGGACGAGAACTGAGACATATTGGAACACGTCTCCCGATCACACGGTTGATCATACTCTGGGTTCCACGTGCATGTTTTAGCTGAAGGAAGAATCCCTTAAACCTGGAGAGTTGAGACCCGTGGAATGGGTACCATGCAATATGACTTCAAAGGGTCTTCATTTGCTCACCGAACCTCTCCAATCCTATCACTGCTGCATTTATGCCCCTGTACACACGCTTGATTTTCTTTCAGACACATAGCAATCCATAGGTTTTAAGATACTTACTAGTCAGGTACATTCTTAGGCGTTTAATATGGGGTGTTGAGTCCATTTCGTTGAGCAAGGAGTAGTTCTTGTCTATTCCATATTTGGCTTAAGGAACTTTATCTGTGCTCATTTCAATCTCTGGTTTGATGCAGCACCCCAACTCACCTTTCCCCTTAAGCAAGCATAAGTTGGTTTTCTAAATTTGAGACCCTGTTCTGTTTTGTAATCCAGTTCCTGTGTAGCCAAGTTTACATCCCGTGTATTAGTGATATCTTATGATGTTTCTTTTTCTGTGTGACTTATTTCAGTTAGAATCATCATACCTGAATCCACTCATTATGCTGCTACGGGCCTGATGACATAGATTTCATTGCTGAGTGATATTGCATTGTACGTAAGTACCACAACTTCTTTATCCATTTTTCACTTTCTGCGATATTGAACTTGTACCGTAAACGAGGTTCTTGTAAACAGAGCCGTCCCAAACTTTGGGGTGGCTGTGTCTTTTTGATTTTAATTTCCCTAAGCTATAGGACCATAAGTGGAAGTGCCCTAGGCTCTGTTGCTTTGTTTTTTAGATGTTTCAGGAAACACCATACACCTCTCCCGAGTGGCTGTTGGCAATTTACATCCCGCCCATCAGCATAACAAGGCTCCCAGTTCTCCATGGCCTGTCCTGCCTTTCTGGATTTTACACTTTTTTCAGATGGCCCTTTTGACCGGGGGGAAGTGAGACTTCATTGTAGTGCAGATTTCCTTTGCAAGCTTGCTTGGTTGGCCAAAAAGGGCGTATGCGTTTTTTCCTGAATATATTCAGGAAAAAACGCATATGCCCTTTTTGGCCAAGCGCATCATTGTGGACGTTCTGCCTCTTTTCCTATGCTTTAAATGCAATTCCAGTCTACCTCCTGAAATCGGTTTCCTGCAATTCTGCCCCGCTTTCAAGTCCTCTTGGCAGCCTTACTTCAGTATATTTTTGGACGATAGCTGTCATTTATAACTCTGCAGGTTTGTGAATTACAGTGCCCCTGAGCTCCTTTCTTCAACTCGTTTTCTTGTGAGCTGGCCGCAACACCGCAGGATTGCTTCAGGCCCTAATCTGGTTCCGGCACGGCACGCTGAGCCTTTGGTTAATTCCTCTTCCTGGTGGGAAATGAGAGTTAAATTTGCCCGTCCAGACACCTCCAGCTAGTCTCTCATTGGTTCTCCCTATTCCTGTTCATCTTCCGCAGAAATTGCAAACTGGGCCAAACAGGAGGTTAAAGGCACTGACTCTCCAAGTCGGGAGAGTGTTAGTAAAGCGTCTGGAATGTTGCACCCGAGTACCAGGGGACGAGAACTGAGACATATTGGAACACGTCTCCCGATCACACGGTTGATCATACTCTGGGTTCCACGTGCATGTTTTAGCTGAAGGAAGAATCCCTTAAACCTGGAGAGTTGAGACCCGTGGAATGGGTACCATGCAATATGACTTCAAAGGGTCTTCATTTGCTCACCGAACCTCTCCAATCCTATCACTGCTGCGTTTATGCCCCTGTACACACGCTTGATTTTCTTTCAGACACATAGCAATCCATAGGTTTTAAGATACTTACTAGTCAGGTACATTCTTAGGCGTTTAATATGGGGTGTTGAGTCCATTTCGTTGAGCAAGGAGTAGTTCTTGTCTATTCCATATTTGGCTTAAGGAACTTTATCTGTGCTCATTTCAATCTCTGGTTTGATGCAGCACCCCAACTCACCTTTCCCCTTAAGCAAGCATAAGTTGGTTTTCTAAATTTGAGACCCTGTTCTGTTTTGTAATCCAGTTCCTGTGTAGCCAAGTTTACATTCCGTGTATTAGTGATATCTTATGATGTTTCTTTTTCTGTGTGACTTATTTCAGTTAGAATCATCATACCTGAATCCACTCATTATGCTGCTACGGGCCTGATGACATAGATTTCATTGCTGAGTGATATTGTATTGTACGTAAGTACCACAACTTCTTTATCCATTTTTCACTTTCTGCGATATTGAACTTGTACCGTAAACGAGGTTCTTGTAAACAGAGCCGTCCCAAACTTTGGGGTGGCTGTGTCTTTTTGATTTTAATTTCCCTAAGCTATAGGACCATAAGTGGAAGTGCCCTAGGCTCTGTTGCTTTGTTTTTTAGATGTTTCAGGAAACACCATACACCTCTCCCGAGTGGCTGTTGGCAATTTACATCCCACCCATCAGCATAACAAGGCTCCCAGTTCTCCATGGCCTGTCCTGCCTTTCTGGATTTTACACTTTTTTCAGATGGCCCTTTTGACCGGGGGGAAGTGAGACTTCATTGTAGTGCAGATTTCCTTTGCAAGCTTGCTTGGTTGGCCAAAAAGGGCGTATGCGTTTTTTCCTGAATATATTCAGGAAAAAACGCATACGCCCTTTTTGGCCAAGCGCATCATTGTGGACGTTCTGCCTCTTTTCCTATGCTTTAAATGCAATTCCAGTCTACCTCCTGAAATCGGTTTCCTGCAATTCTGCCCCGCTTTCAAGTCCTCTTGGCAGCCTTACTTCAGTATATTTTTGGACGATAGCTGTCATTTATAACTCTGCAGGTTTGTGAATTACAGTGCCCCTGAGCTCCTTTCTTCAACTCGCTTTCTTGTGAGCTGGCCGCAACACCGCAGGATTGCTTCAGGCCCTAATCTGGTTCCGGCACGGCACGCTGAGCCTTTGGTTAATTCCTCTTCCTGGTGGGAAATGAGAGTTAAATTTGCCCGTCCAGACACCTCCAGCTAGTCTCTCATTGGTTCTCCCTATTCCTGTTCATTTTCCGCAGAAATTGCAAACTGGGCCAAACAGGAGGTTAAAGGCACTGACTCTCCAAGTCGGGAGAGTGTTAGTAAAGCGTCTGGAATGTTGCACCCGAGTACCAGGGGACGAGAACTGAGACATATTGGAACACGTCTCCCGATCACACGGTTGATCATACTCTGGGTTCCACGTGCATGTTTTAGCTGAAGGAAGAATCCCTTAAACCTGGAGAGTTGAGACCCGTGGAATGGGTACCATGCAATATGACTTCAAAGGGTCTTCATTTGCTCACCGAACCTCTCCAATCCTATCACTGCTGCGTTTATGCCCCTGTACACACGCTTGATTTTCTTTCAGACACATAGCAATCCATAGGTTTTAAGATACTTACTAGTCAGGTACATTCTTAGGCGTTTAATATGGGGTGTTGAGTCCATTTCGTTGAGCAAGGAGTAGTTCTTGTCTATTCCATATTTGGCTTAAGGAACTTTATCTGTGCTCATTTCAATCTCTGGTTTGATGCAGCACCCCAACTCACCTTTCCCCTTAAGCAAGCATAAGTTGGTTTTCTAAATTTGAGACCCTGTTCTGTTTTGTAATCCAGTTCCTGTGTAGCCAAGTTTACATTCCGTGTATTAGTGATATCTTATGATGTTTCTTTTTCTGTGTGACTTATTTCAGTTAGAATCATCATACCTGAATCCACTCATTATGCTGCTACGGGCCTGATGACATAGATTTCATTGCTGAGTGATATTGCATTGTACGTAAGTACCACAACTTCTTTATCCATTTTTCACTTTCTGCGATATTGAACTTGTACCGTAAACGAGGTTCTTGTAAACAGAGCCGTCCCAAACTTTGGGGTGGCTGTGTCTTTTTGATTTTAATTTCCCTAAGCTATAGGACCATAAGTGGAAGTGCCCTAGGCTCTGTTGCTTTGTTTTTTAGATGTTTCAGGAAACACCATACACCTCTCCGGAGTGGCTCTTGGCAATTTACATCCCGCCCATCAGCATAACAAGGCTCCCAGTTCTCCATGGCCTGTCCTGCCTTTCTGGATTTTACACTTTTTTCAGATGGCCCTTTTGACCGGGGGGAAGTGAGACTTCATTGTAGTGCAGATTTCCTTTGCAAGCTTGCTTGGTTGGCCAAAAAGGGCGTATGCGTTTTTTCTTGAATATATTCAGGAAAAAACGCATACGCCCTTTTTGGCCAAGTGCATCATTGTGGACGTTCTGCCTCTTTTCCTATGCTTTAAATGCAATTCCAGTCTACCTCCTGAAATCGGTTTCCTGCAATTCTGCCCCGCTTTCAAGTCCTCTTGGCAGCCTTACTTCAGTATATTTTTGGACGATAGCTGTCATTTATAACTCTGCAGGTTTGTGAATTACAGTGCCCCTGAGCTCCTTTCTTCAACTCGCTTTCTTGTGAGCTGGCCGCAACACCGCAGGATTGCTTCTGGTCCTAGTGTGGTTCCGGCATGGCATGCTGAGCCTTTGGTTAATTCCTCTTCCTGGTTGGAAATGAGAGTTTAATTTGCCCGTCTGGACACCTCCACCTAGTCTCTCATTGGTTGTCCCTATTCCTGTTCATTTTCCACAGAAATTGCAAACTGGGCCAAACAGGAGGTTAAAGGCACTGACTCTCCAAGTGGGGAGAGTGTTAGTAAAGCGTCTGGAATGTTGCACCCGAGTACCAGGAAACGAAAATTGAGACACATTTGAACACGTTTTCCGATCACACGGTGGATCATACTCTGGGTTCCACATGCATGTTTTAGCTGAAGGAAGAATCCCTTAAACAGGGAGAGTTGAGACCCATGGAATGGGTACCATGCAATATGACTTCAAAGGGTCTGCATTTGCTCTCCGAACCTCAGCAATCCTATCACTGCTGCGTTTATGCCACTGTACAAACGCCTGATTCTCTTTCGGAGACATATAAATCCATAGGTTTTAAGATTCTTACTAGTCAGGTAGATTCTTACTAGTCAGGTATATTCTTAGGCTTTTAATATGGGGTGTTGAGTCCACTTCGTTGAGCAAGGAGTAGCTCTTGTCTATTACATATTTGGCTTATGGAATGGTATCTCTGCTAATTTCAGTCTCTGGTTTTATGCAGCACCCCAACTCACCCGTCCCCTTAAGCAAGCATAAGTTGGTTTTCTACATTTGACACCCTGTTCTGTTTTGTAATTCAGTTCTTGTGTAGCCAAGTTTACATTCCGTGTATTAGTGATATCTTATGATGTTTCTTTTTCTGTGTGACTAATTTCACTTAGAATCATCGTACCTGAATCCACTCATTATGCTGCTACGGGCCTGATGACATAGATTTCATTGCTGAGTGATATTGCATTGTACATAAGTACCACAACTTCTTTATCCATTTTTCGCTTTCTGTGATATTGAACTTGTTCGGTAAACGAGGTTCTTGTAAACAGAGCCGTCCCAAACTTTGGGGTGGCTGTGTCTTTTTGATTTTAATTTCCCTAAGCTATAGGACCATAAGTGGAAGTGCCCTAGGCTCTGTTGCTTTGTTTTTTGGATGTTTCAGGAAACACCATACACTTCTCCAGAGTGGCTGCTGGCAATTTACATCCCGCCCATCAGCATAACAAGGCTCCCAGTTCTCCATGGCCTGTCCTGCCTTTCTGGATTTTACACTTTTTTCAGATGGCCCTTTTGACCGGGGGGCAGTGAGACTTCATTGTAGTGCAGATTTCCTTTGCAAGCTTGCTTGGTTGGCCAAAAAGGGCGTATGCGTTTTTTCCTGAATATATTCAGGAAAAAACGCATACGCCCTTTTTGGCCAAGTGCATCATTGTGGACGTTCTGCCTCTTTTCCTATGCTTTACATGCAATTCCAGTGCACCTCCAGAAATCGGTTTCCTGCAATTCTGCCCCGCTTTCAACTCCTCTTGGCAGCCTTACTTCAATATATTTTTGGAAGATAGCTGTCATTTATAACTCTGCAGGTTTGTGAATTACAGTGCCCCTGAGCTCCTTTCTTCAACTCGCTTTCTTGTGAGCTGGCCGCAACACCGCAGGATTGCTTCAGGCCCTAATCTGGTTCCGGCACGGCACGCTGAGCCTTTGGTTAATTCCTCTTCCTGGTGGGAAATGAGAGTTAAATTTGCCCGTCCAGTCACCTCCAGCTAGTCTCTCATTGGTTCTCCCTATTCCTGTTCATCTTCCGCAGAAATTGCAAACTGGGCCAAACAGGAGGTTAAAGGCACTGACTCTCCAAGTCGGGAGAGTGTTAGTAAAGCGTCTGGAATGTTGCACCCGAGTACCAGGGGACGAGAACTGAGACATATTGGAACATGTCTCCCGATCACACGGTTGATCATACTCTGGGTTCCACGTGCATGTTTTACCTGAAGGCAGAATCCCTTAAACCTGGAGAGTTGAGACCCGTGGAATGGGTACCATGCAATATGACTTCAAAGGGTCTTCATTTGCTCACCGAACCTCTCCAATCCTATCACTGCTGCGTTTATGCCCCTGTACACACGCTTGATTTTCTTTCAGAGACATAGCAATCCATAGGTTTTAAGATACTTACTAGTCAGGTACATTCTTAGGCGTTTAATATGGGGTGTTGAGTCCATTTCGTTGAGCAAGGAGTAGTTCTTGTCTATTCCATATTTGGCTTAAGGAGCTTTATCTGTGCTCATTTCAATCTCTGGTTTGATGCAGCACCCCAACTCACCTTTCCCCTTAAGCAAGCATAAGTTGGTTTTCTAAATTTGAGACCCTGTTCTGTTTTGTAATCCAGTTCCTGTGTAGCCAAGTTTACATTCCGTGTATTAGTGATATCTTATGATGTTTCTTTTTCTGTGTGACTTATTTCAGTTAGAATCATCATACCTGAATCCACTCATTATGCTGCTACGGGCCTGATGACATAGATTTCATTGCTGAGTGATATTGCATTGTACGTAAGTACCACAACTTCTTTATCCATTATTCACTTTCTGCGATATTGAACTTGTTCCGTAAACGAGGTTCTTGTAAACAGAGCCGTCCCAAACTTTGGGGTGGCTGTGTCTTTTTGATTTTAATTTCCCTAAGCTATAGGACCATAAGTGGAAGTGCCCTAGGCTCTGTTGCTTTGTTTTTTAGATGTTTCAGGAAACACCATACACCTCTCCCGAGTGGCTGTTGGCAATTTACATCCCGCCCATCAGCATAACAAGGCTCCCAGTTCTCCATGGCCTGTCCTCCCTTTCTGGATTTTACACTTTTTTCAGATGGCCCTTTTGACCGGGGGGAAGTGAGACTTCATTGTAGTGCAGATTTCCTTTGCAAGCTTGCTTGGTTGGCCAAAAAGGGCCTATGCGTTTTTTCCTGAATATATTCAGGAATATATTCAGGAATATATTCAGGAATATATTCAGGAAAAAACGCATACGCCCTTTTTGGCCAAGTGCATCATTGTGGACGTTCTGCCTCTTTTCCTATGCTTTAAATGCAATTCCAGTCTACCTCCTGAAATCGGTTTCCTGCAATTCTTCCCCGCTTTCAAGTCCTCTTGGCAGCCTTACTTCAGTATATTTTTGGACGATAGCTGTCATTTATAACTCTGCAGGTTTGTGAATTACAGTGCCCCTGAGCTCCTTTCTTCAACTCGCTTTCTTGTGAGCTGGCCGCAACACCGCAGGATTGCTTCAGGCCCTAATCTGGTTCCCGCACGGCACGCTGAGCCTTTGGTTAATTCCTCTTCCTGGTGGGAAATGAGAGTTAAATTTGCCCGTCCAGACACCTCCACCTAGTCTCTCATTGGTTCTCCCTATTCCTGTTCATCTTCCGCAGAAATTGCAAACTGGGCCAAACAGGAGGTTAAAGGCACTGACTCTCCACGTCGGGAGAGTGTTAGTAAAGCGTCTGGAATGTTGCACCCGAGTACCAGGGGACGAGAACTGAGACATATTGGAACATGTCTCCTGATCACACGGGTGATCATACTCTGGGTTCCACGTGCATGTTTTACCTGAAGGCAGAATCCCTTAAACCTGGAGAGTTGAGACCCGTGGAATGGGTACCATGCAATATGACTTCAAAGGGTCTTCATTTGCTCACCGAACCTCTCCAATCCTATCACTGCTGCGTTTATGCCCCTGTACACACGCTTGATTTTCTTTCAGAGACATAGCAATTCATAGGTTTTAAGATACTTACTAGTCAGGTACATTCTTAGGCGTTTAATATGGGGTGTTGAGTCCATTTCGTTGAGCAAGGAGTAGTTCTTGTCTATTCCATATTTGGCTTAAGGAACTTTATCTGTGTTCATTTAAATCTCTGGTTTTATGCAGCACCCCAACTCACCTTTCCCCTTAAGCAAGCATAAGTTGGTTTTCTAAATTTGAGACCCTGTTCTGTTTTGTAATCCAGTTCCTGTGTAGCCAAGTTTACATTCCGTGTATTAGTGATATCTTATGATGTTTCTTTTTCTGTGTGACTTATTTCAGTTAGAATCATCATACCTGAATCCACTCATTATGCTGCTATGGGCCTGATGACATAGATTTCATTGCTGAGTGATATTGCATTGTACGTAAGTACCACAACTTCTTTATCCATTTTTCACTTTCTGCGATATTGAACTTGTACCGTAAACGAGGTTCTTGTAAACAGAGCCGTCCCAAACTTTGGGGTGGCTGTGTCTTTTTGATTTTAATTTCCCTAAGCTATAGGACCATAAGTGGAAGTGCCCTAGGCTCTGTTGCTTTGTTTTTTAGATGTTTCAGGAAACACCATACACCTCTCCCGAGTGGCTGTTGGCAATTTACATCCCGCCCATCAGCATAACAAGGCTCCCAGTTCTCCATGGCCTGTCCTGCCTTTCTGGATTTTACACTTTTTTCAGATGGCCCTTTTGACCGGGGGGAAGTGAGACTTCATTGTAGTGCAGATTTCCTTTGCAAGCTTGCTTGGTTGGCCAGAAAGGGCGTATGCGTTTTTTCCTGAATATATTCAGGAAAAAACGCATACGCCCTTTTTGGCCAAGTGCATCATTGTGGACGTTCTGCCTCTTTTCCTATGCTTTAAATGCAATTCCAGTCTACCTCCTGAAATCGGTTTCCTGCAATTCTGCCCCGCTTTCAAGTCCTCTTGGCAGCCTTACTTCAGTATATTTTTGGACGATAGCTGTCATTTATAACTCTGCAGGTTTGTGAATTACAGTGCCCCTGAGCTCCTTTCTTCAACTCGCTTTCTTGTGAGCTGGCCGCAACACCGCAGGATTGCTTCAGGCCCTAATCTGGTTCCGGCACGGCACGCTGAGCCTTTGGTTAATTCCTCTTCCTGGTGGGAAATGAGAGTTAAATTTGCCCGTCCAGACACCTCCAGCTAGTCTCTCATTGGTTCTCCCTATTCCTGTTCATCTTCCGCAGAAATTGAAAACTGGGCCAAACAGGAGGTTAAAGGCACTGACTCTCCAAGTCGGGAGAGTGTTAGTAAAGCGTCTGGAATGTTGCACCCGCGTACCAGGGGACGAGAACTGAGACATATTGGAACACGTCTCCCGATCACACGGTTGATCATACTCTGGGTTCCACGTGCATGTTTTAGCTGAAGGAAGAATCCCTTAAACCTGGAGAGTTGAGACCCGTGGAATGGGTACCATGCAATATGACTTCAAAGGGTCTTCATTTGCTCACCGAACCTCTCCAATCCTATCACTGCTGCGTTTGTGCCCCTGTACACACGCTTGATTTTCTTTCAGAGACATAGCAATCCATAGGTTTTAAGATACTTACTAGTCAGGTACATTCTTAGGCGTTTAATATGGGGTGTTGAGTCCATTTCGTTGAGCAAGGAGTAGTTCTTGTCTATTCCATATTTGGCTTAAGGAACTTTATCTGTGCTCATTTCAATCTCTGGTTTTATGCAGCACCCCAACTCACCTTTCCCCTTAAGCAAGCATAAGTTGGTTTTCTAAATTTGAGACCCTGTTCTGTTTTGTAATCCAGTTCCTGTGTAGCCAAGTTTACATCCCGTGTATTAGTGATATCTTATGATGTTTCTTTTTCTGTGTGACTTATTTCAGTTAGAATCATCATACCTGAATCCACTCATTATGCTGCTACGGGCCTGATGACATAGATTTCATTGCTGAGTGATATTGCATTGTACGTAAGTACCACAACTTCTTTATCCATTTTTCACTTTCTGCGATATTGAACTTGTACCGTAAACGAGGTTCTTGTAAACAGAGCCGTCCCAAACTTTGGGGTGGCTGTGTCTTTTTGATTTTAATTTCCCTAAGCTATAGGACCATAAGTGGAAGTGCCCTAGGCTCTGTTGCTTTGTTTTTTAGATGTTTCAGGAAACACCATACACCTCTCCGGAGTGGCTCTTGGCAATTTACATCCCGCCCATCAGCATAACAAGGCTCCCAGTTCTCCATGGCCTGTCCTGCCTTTCTGGATTTTACACTTTTTTCAGATGGCCCTTTTGACCGGGGGGAAGTGAGACTTCATTGTAGTGCAGATTTCCTTTGCAAGCTTGCTTGGTTGGCCAAAAAGGGCGTATGCGTTTTTTCCTGAATATATTCAGGAAAAAACGCATACGCCCTTTTTGGCCAAGTGCATCATTGTGGACGTTCTGCCTCTTTTCCTATGCTTTAAATGCAATTCCAGTCTACCTCCTGAAATCGGTTTCCTGCAATTCTGCCCCGCTTTCAAGTCCTCTTGGCAGCCTTACTTCAGTATATTTTTGGACGATAGTTATCATTTATAACTCTGCAGGTTTGTGAATTACAGTGCCCCTGAGCTCCTTTCTTCAACTCGCTTTCTTGTGAGCTGGCCGCAACACCGCAGGATTGCTTCAGGCCCTAATCTGGTTCCAGCACGGCACGCTGAGCCTTTGGTTAATTCCTCTTCCTGGTGGGAAATAAGAGTTAAATTTGCCCGTCCAGACACCTCCAGCTAGTCTCTCATTGGTTCTCCCTATTCCTGTTCATTTTCCGCAGAAATTGCAAACTGGGCCAAACAGGAGGTTAAAGGCACTGACTCTCCAAGTCGGGAGAGTGTTAGTAAAGCGTCTGGAATGTTGCACCCGAGTACCAGGGGACGAGAACTGAGACATATTGGAACATGTCTCCCGATCACACGGGTGATCATACTCTGGGTTCCACGTGCATGTTTTACCTGAAGGCAGAATCCCTTAAACCTGGAGAGTTGAGACCCGTGGAATGGGTACCATGCAATATGACTTCAAAGGGTCTTCATTTGCTCACCGAACCTCTCCAATCCTATCACTGCTGCGTTTATGCCCCTGTACACACGCTTGATTTTCTTTCAGAGACATAACAATTCATAGGTTTTAAGATACTTACTAGTCAGGTACATTCTTAGGCGTTTAATATGGGGTGTTGAGTCCATTTCGTTGAGCAAGGAGTAGTTCTTGTCTATTCCATATTTGGCTTAAGGAACTTTATCTGTGCTCATTTCAATCTCTGGTTTTATGCAGCACCCCAACTCACCTTTCCCCTTAAGCAAGCATAAGTTGGTTTTCTAAATTTGAGACCCTGTTCTGTTTTGTAATCCAGTTCCTGTGTAGCCAAGTTTACATCCCGTGTATTAGTGATATCTTATGATGTTTCTTTTTCTGTGTGACTTATTTCAGTTAGAATCATCATACCTGAATCCACTCATTATGCTGCTACGGGCCTGATGACATAGATTTCATTGCTGAGTGATATTGCATTGTACGTAAGTACCACAACTTCTTTATCCATTTTTCACTTTCTGCGATATTGAACTTGTACCGTAAACGAGGTTCTTGTAAACAGAGCCGTCCCAAACTTTGGGGTGGCTGTGTCTTTTTGATTTTAATTTCCCTAAGCTATAGGACCATAAGTGGAAGTGCCCTAGGCTCTGTTGCTTTGTTTTTTAGATGTTTCAGGAAACACCATACACCTCTCCGGAGTGGCTGTTGGCAATTTACATCCCGCCCATCAGCATAACAAGGCTCCCAGTTCTCCATGGCCTGTCCTGCCTTTCTGGATTTTACACTTTTTTCAGATGGCCCTTTTGACCGGGGGGAAGTGAGACTTCATTGTAGTGCAGATTTCCTTTGCAAGCTTGCTTGGTTGGCCAAAAAGGGCGTATGCGTTTTTTCCTGAATATATTCAGGAAAAAACGCATACGCCCTTTTTGGCCAAGTGCATCATTGTGGACGTTCTGCCTCTTTTCCTATGCTTTAAATGCAATTCCAGTCTACCTCCTGAAATCGGTTTCCTGCAATTCTGCCCCGCTTTCAAGTCCTCTTGGCAGCCTTACTTCAGTATATTTTTGGACGATAGCTGTCATTTATAACTCTGCAGGTTTGTGAATTACAGTGCCCCTGAGCTCCTTTCTTCAACTCGCTTTCTTGTGAGCTGGCCGCAACACCGCAGGATTGCTTCAGGCCCTAATCTGGTTCCGGCACGGCACGCTGAGCCTTTGGTTAATTCCTCTTCCTGGTGGGAAATGAGAGTTAAATTTGCCCGTCCAGACACCTCCAGCTAGTCTCTCATTGGTTCTCCCTATTCCTGTTCATCTTCCGCAGAAATTGCAAACTGGGCCAAACAGGAGGTTAAAGGCACTGATTCTCCAAGTCGGGAGAGTGTTAGTAAAGCATCTGGAATGTTGCACCCGAGTACCAGGGGACGAGAACTGAGACATATTGGAACACGTCTCCCGATCACACGGTTGATCATACTCTGGGTTCCACGTGCATGTTTTAGCTGAAGGAAGAATCCCTTAAACCTGGAGAGTTGAGACCCGTGGAATGGGTACCATGCAATATGACTTCAAAGGGTCTTTATTTGCTCACCGAACCTCTCCAATCCTATCACTGCTGCGTTTATGCCCCTGTACACACGCTTGATTTTCTTTCAGACACATAGCAATCCATAGGTTTTAAGATACTTACTAGTCAGGTACATTCTTAGGCGTTTAATATGGGGTGTTGAGTCCATTTCGTTGAGCAAGGAGTAGTTCTTGTCTATTCCATATTTGGCTTAAGGAACTTTATCTGCGCTCATTTAAATCTCTGGTTTGATGCAGCACCCCAACTCACCTTTCCCCTTAAGCAAGCATAAGTTGGTTTTCTAAATTTGAGACCCTGTTCTGTTTTGTAATCCAGTTCCTGTGTAGCCAAGTTTACATCCCGTGTATTAGTGATATCTTATGATGTTTCTTTTTCTGTGTGACTTATTTCAGTTAGAATCATCATACCTGAATCCACTCATTATGCTGCTACGGGCCTGATGACATAGATTTCATTGCTGAGTGATATTGCATTGTACGTAAGTACCACAACTTCTTTATCCATTTTTCACTTTCTGCGATATTGAACTTGTACCGTAAACGAGGTTCTTGTAAACAGAGCCGTCCCAAACTTTGGGGTGGCTGTGTCTTTTTGATTTTAATTTCCCTAAGCTATAGGACCATAAGTGGAAGTGCCCTAGGCTCTGTTGCTTTGTTTTTTAGATGTTTCAGGAAACACCATACACCTCTCCCGAGTGGCTGTTGGCAATTTACATCCCGCCCATCAGCATAACAAGGCTCCCAGTTCTCCATGGCCTGTCCTGCCTTTCTGGATTTTACACTTTTTTCAGATGGCCCTTTTGACCGGGGGGAAGTGAGACTTCATTGTAGTGCAGATTTCCTTTGCAAGCTTGCTTGGTTGGCCAAAAAGGGCGTATGCGTTTTTTCCTGAATATATTCAGGAAAAAACGCATACGCCCTTTTTGGCCAAGTGCATCATTGTGGACGTTCTGCCTCTTTTCCTATGCTTTAAATGCAATTCCAGTCTACCTCCTGAAATCGGTTTCCTGCAATTCTGCCCCGCTTTCAAGTCCTCTTGGCAGCCTTACTTCAGTATATTTTTGGACGATAGCTGTCATTTATAACTCTGCAGGTTTGTGAATTACAGTGCCCCTGAGCTCCTTTCTTCAACTCGCTTTCTTGTGAGCTGGCCGCAACACCGCAGGATTGCTTCAGGCCCTAATCTGGTTCCGGCACGGCACGCTGAGCCTTTGGTTAATTCCTCTTCCTGGTGGGAAATGAGAGTTAAATTTGCCCGTCCAGACACCTCCAGCTAGTCTCTCATTGGTTCTCCCTATTCCTGTTCATCTTCCGCAGAAATTGCAAACTGGGCCAAACAGGAGGTTAAAGGCACTGACTCTCCAAGTCGGGAGAGTGTTAGTAAAGCATCTGGAATGTTGCACCCGAGTACCAGGGGACGAGAACTGAGACATATTGGAACACGTCTCCCGATCACACGGTTGATCATACTCTGGGTTCCACGTGCATGTTTTAGCTGAAGGAAGAATCCCTTAAACCTGGAGAGTTGAGACCCGTGGAATGGGTACCATGCAATATGACTTCAAAGGGTCTTCATTTGCTCACCGAACCTCTCCAATCCTATCACTGCTGCGTTTATGCCCCTGTACACACGCTTGATTTTCTTTCAGACACATAGCAATCCATAGGTTTTAAGATACTTACTAGTCAGGTACATTCTTAGGCGTTTAATATGGGGTGTTGAGTCCATTTCGTTGAGCAAGGAGTAGTTCTTGTCTATTCCATATTTGGCTTAAGGAACTTTATCTGTGCTCATTTCAATCTCTGGTTTGATGCAGCACCCCAACTCACCTTTCCCCTTAAGCAAGCATAAGTTGGTTTTCTAAATTTGAGACCCTGTTCTGTTTTGTAATCCAGTTCCTGTGTAGCCAAGTTTACATTCCGTGTATTAGTGATATCTTATGATGTTTCTTTTTCTGTGTGACTTATTTCAGTTAGAATCATCATACCTGAATCCACTCATTATGCTGCTACGGGCCTGATGACATAGATTTCATTGCTGAGTGATATTGCATTGTACGTAAGTACCACAACTTCTTTATCCATTTTTCACTTTCTGCGATATTGAACTTGTACCGTAAACGAGGTTCTTGTAAACAGAGCCGTCCCAAACTTTGGGGTGGCTGTGTCTTTTTGATTTTAATTTCCCTAAGCTATAGGACCATAAGTGGAAGTGCCCTAGGCTCTGTTGCTTTGTTTTTTAGATGTTTCAGGAAACACCATACACCTCTCCCGAGTGGCTGTTGGCAATTTACATCCCGCCCATCAGCATAACAAGGCTCCCAGTTCTCCGTGGCCTGTCCTGCCTTTCTGGATTTTACACTTTTTTCAGATGGCCCTTTTGACCGGGGGGAAGTGAGACTTCATTGTAGTGCAGATTTCCTTTGCAAGCTTGCTTGGTTGGCCAAGAAGGGCGTATGCGTTTTTTCTTGAATATATTCAGGAAAAAACGCATACGCCCTTTTTGGCCAAGTGCATCATTGTGGACGTTCTGCCTCTTTTCCTATGCTTTAAATGCAATTCCAGTCTACCTCCTGAAATCGGTTTCCTGCAATTCTGCCCCGCTTTCAAGTCCTCTTGGCAGCCTTACTTCAGTATATTTTTGGACGATAGCTGTCATTTATAACTCTGCAGGTTTGTGAATTACAGTGCCCCTGAGCTCCTTTCTTCAACTCGCTTTCTTGTGAGCTGGCCGCAACACCGCAGGATTGCTTCAGGCCCTAATCTGGTTCCGGCACGGCACGCTGAGCCTTTGGTTAATTCCTCTTCCTGGTGGGAAATGAGAGTTAAATTTGCCCGTCCAGACACCTCCAGCTAGTCTCTCATTGGTTCTCCCTATTCCTGTTCATCTTCCGCAGAAATTGCAAACTGGGCCAAACAGGAGGTTAAAGGCACTGACTCTCCAAGTCGGGAGAGTGTTAGTAAAGCGTCTGGAATGTTGCACCCGAGTACCAGGGGACGAGAACTGAGACATATTGGAACACGTCTCCCGATCACACGGTTGATCATACTCTGGGTTCCACGTGCATGTTTTAGCTGAAGGAAGAATCCCTTAAACCTGGAGAGTTGAGACCCGTGGAATGGGTACCATGCAATATGACTTCAAAGGGTCTTCATTTGCTCACCGAACCTCTCCAATCCTATCACTGCTGCGTTTATGCCCCTGTACACACGCTTGATTTTCTTTCAGACACATAGCAATCCATAGGTTTTAAGATACTTACTAGTCAGGTACATACTTAGGCGTTTAATATGGGGTGTTGAGTCCATTTCGTTGAGCAAGGAGTAGTTCTTGTCTATTCCATATTTGGCTTAAGGAACTTTATCTGTGCTCATTTCAATCTCTGGTTTTATGCAGCACCCCAACTCACCTTTCCCCTTAAGCAAGCATAAGTTGGTTTTCTAAATTTGAGACCCTGTTCTGTTTTGTAATCCAGTTCCTGTGTAGCCAAGTTTACATCCCGTGTATTAGTGATATCTTATGATGTTTCTTTTTCTGTGTGACTTATTTCAGTTAGAATCATCATACCTGAATCCACTCATTATGCTGCTACGGGCCTGATGACATAGATTTCATTGCCGAGTGATATTGCATTGTACGTAAGTACCACAACTTCTTTATCCATTTTTCACTTTCTGCGATATTGAACTTGTACCGTAAACGAGGTTCTTGTAAACAGAGCCGTCCCAAACTTTGGGGTGGCTGTGTCTTTTTGATTTTAATTTCCCTAAGCTATAGGACCATAAGTGGAAGTGCCCTAGGCTCTGTTGCTTTGTTTTTTAGATGTTTCAGGAAACACCATACACCTCTCCCGAGTGGCTGTTGGCAATTTACATCCCGCCCATCAGCATAACAAGGCTCCCAGTTCTCCATGGCCTGTCCTGCCTTTCTGGATTTTACACTTTTTTCAGATGGCCCTTTTGACCGGGGGGAAGTGAGACTTCATTGTAGTGCAGATTTCCTTTGCAAGCTTGCTTGGTTGGCCAAAAAGGGCGTATGCGTTTTTTCCTGAATATATTCAGGAAAAAACGCATACGCCCTTTTTGGCCAAGTGCATCATTGTGGACGTTCTGCCTCTTTTCCTATGCTTTAAATGCAATTCCAGTCTACCTCCTGAAATCGGTTTCCTGCAATTCTGCCCCGCTTTCAAGTCCTCTTGGCAGCCTTACTTCAGTATATTTTTGGACGATAGCTGTCATTTATAACTCTGCAGGTTTGTGAATTACAGTGCCCCTGAGCTCCTTTCTTCAACTCGCTTTCTTGTGAGCTGGCCGCAACACCGCAGGATTGCTTCAGGCCCTAATCTGGTTCCGGCACGGCACGCTGAGCCTTTGGTTAATTCCTCTTCCTGGTGGGAAATGAGAGTTAAATTTGCCCGTCCAGACACCTCCACCTAGTCTCTCATTGGTTCTCCCTATTCCTGTTCATCTTCCGCAGAAATTGCAAACTGGGCCAAACAGGAGGTTAAAGGCACTGACTCTCCAAGTCGGGAGAGTGTTAGTAAAGCGTCTGGAATGTTGCACCCGAGTTTCAGGGGATGAGAACTGAGACATATTGGAACACGTCTCCCGATCACACGGTTGATCATACTCTGGGTTCCACGTGCATGTTTTAGCTGAAGGAAGAATCCCTTAAACCTGGAGAGTTGAGACCCGTGGAATGGGTACCATGCAATATGACTTCAAAGGGTCTTCATTTGCTCACCGAACCTCTCCAATCCTATCACTGCTGCGTTTATGCCCCTGTACACACGCTTGATTTTCTTTCAGACACATAGCAATCCATAGGTTTTAAGATACTTACTAGTCAGGTACATTCTTAGGCGTTTAATATGGGGTGTTGAGTCCATTTCGTTGAGCAAGGAGTAGTTCTTGTCTATTCCATATTTGGCTTAAGGAACTTTATCTGTGCTCATTTCAATCTCTGGTTTTATGCAGCACCCCAACTCACCTTTCCCCTTAAGCAAGCATAAGTTGGTTTTCTAAATTTGAGACCCTGTTCTGTTTTGTAATCCAGTTCCTGTGTAGCCAAGTTTACATCCCGTGTATTAGTGATATCTTATGATGTTTCTTTTTCTGTGTGACTTATTTCACTTAGAATCATCATACCTGAATCCACTCATTATGCTGCTACGGGCCTGATGACATAGATTTCATTGCTGAGTGATATTGCATTGTACGTAAGTACCACAACTTCTTTATCCATTTTTCACTTTCTGCGATATTGAACTTGTACCGTAAACGAGGTTCTTGTAAACAGAGCCGTCCCAAACTTTGGGGTGGCTGTGTCTTTTTGATTTTAATTTCCCTAAGCTATAGGACCATAAGTGGAAGTGCCCTAGGCTCTGTTGCTTTGTTTTTTAGATGTTTCAGGAAACACCATACACCTCTCCCGAGTGGCTGTTGGCAATTTACATCCCGCCCATCAGCATAACAAGGCTCCCAGGTCTCCATGGCCTGTCCTGCCTTTCTGGATTTTACACTTTTTTCAGATGGCCCTTTTGACCGGGGGGAAGTGAGACTTCATTGTAGTGCAGATTTCCTTTGCAAGCTTGCTTGGTTGGCCAAAAAGGGCGTATGCGTTTTTTCCTGAATATATTCAGGAAAAAACGCATACGCCCTTTTTGGCCAAGTGCATCATTGTGGACGTTCTGCCTCTTTTCCTATGCTTTAAATGCAATTCCAGTCTACCTCCTGAAATCGGTTTCCTGCAATTCTGCCCCGCTTTCAAGTCCTCTTGGCAGCCTTACTTCAGTATATTTTTGGACGATAGCTGTCATTTATAACTCTGCAGGTTTGTGAATTACAGTGCCCCTGAGCTCCTTTCTTCAACTCGCTTTCTTGTGAGCTGGCCGCAACACCGCAGGATTGCTTCAGGCCCTAATCTGGTTCCGGCACGGCACGCTGAGCCTTTGGTTAATTCCTCTTCCTGGTGGGAAATGAGAGTTAAATTTGCCCGTCCAGACACCTCCAGCTAGTCTCTCATTGGTTCTCCCTATTCCTGTTCATCTTCCGCAGAAATTGCAAACTGGGCCAAACAGGAGGTTAAAGGCACTGACTCTCCAAGTCGGGAGAGTGTTAGTAAAGCGTCTGGAATGTTGCACCCGAGTACCAGGGGACGAGAACTGAGACATATTGGAACACGTCTCCCGATCACACGGTTGATCATACTCTGGGTTCCACGTGCATGTTTTAGCTGAAGGAAGAATCCCTTAAACCTGGAGAGTTGAGACCCGTGGAATGGGTACCATGCAATATGACTTCAAAGGGTCTTCATTTGCTCACCGAACCTCTCCAATCCTATCACTGCTGCGTTTATGCCCCTGTACACACGCTTGATTTTCTTTCAGACACATAGCAATCCATAGGTTTTAAGATACTTACTAGTCAGGTACATTCTTAGGCGTTTAATATGGGGTGTTGAGTCCATTTCGTTGAGCAAGGAGTAGTTCTTGTCTATTCCATATTTGGCTTAAGGAACTTTATCTGTGCTCATTTCAATCTCTGGTTTGATGCAGCACCCCAACTCACCTTTCCCCTTAAGCAAGCATAAGTTGGTTTTCTAAATTTGAGACCCTGTTCTGTTTTGTAATCCAGTTCCTGTGTAGCCAAGTTTACATCCCGTGTATTAGTGATATCTTATGATGTTTCTTTTTCTGTGTGACTTATTTCAGTTAGAATCATCATACCTGAATCCACTCATTATGCTGCTACGGGCCTGATGACATAGATTTCATTGCTGAGTGATATTGCATTGTACGTAAGTACCACAACTTCTTTATCCATTTTTCACTTTCTGCGATATTGAACTTGTACCGTAAACGAGGTTCTTGTAAACAGAGCCGTCCCAAACTTTGGGGTGGCTGTGTCTTTTTGATTTTAATTTCCCTAAGCTATAGGACCATAAGTGGAAGTGCCCTAGGCTCTGTTGCTTTGTTTTTTAGATGTTTCAGGAAACACCATACACCTCTCCCGAGTGGCTGTTGGCAATTTACATCCCGCCCATCAGCATAACAAGGCTCCCAGTTCTCCATGGCCTGTCCTGCCTTTCTGGATTTTACACTTTTTTCAGATGGCCCTTTTGACCGGGGGGAAGTGAGACTTCATTGTAGTGCAGATTTCCTTTGCAAGCTTGCTTGGTTGGCCAAAAAGGGCGTATGCGTTTTTTCCTGAATATATTCAGGAAAAAACGCATACGCCCTTTTTGGCCAAGTGCATCATTGTGGACGTTCTGCCTCTTTTCCTATGCTTTAAATGCAATTCCAGTCTACCTCCTGAAATCGGTTTCCTGCAATTCTGCCCCGCTTTCAAGTCCTCTTGGCAGCCTTACTTCAGTATATTTTTGGACGATAGCTGTCATTTATAACTCTGCAGGTTTGTGAATTACAGTGCCCCTGAGCTCCTTTCTTCAACTCGCTTTCTTGTGAGCTGGCCGCAACACCGCAGGATTGCTTCAGGCCCTAATCTGGTTCCGGCACGGCACGCTGAGCCTTTGGTTAATTCCTCTTCCTGGTGGGAAATGAGAGTTAAATTTGCCCGTCCAGACACCTCCAGCTAGTCTCTCATTGGTTCTCCCTATTCCTGTTCATCTTCCGCAGAAATTGCAAACTGGGCCAAACAGGAGGTTAAAGGCACTGACTCTCCAAGTCGGGAGAGTGTTAGTAAAGCGTCTGGAATGTTGCACCCGAGTACCAGGGGACGAGAACTGAGACATATTGGAACACGTCTCCCGATCACACGGTTGATCATACTCTGGGTTCCACGTGCATGTTTTAGCTGAAGGAAGAATCCCTTAAACCTGGAGAGTTGAGACCCGTGGAATGGGTACCATGCAATATGACTTCAAAGGGTCTTCATTTGCTCACCGAACCTCTCCAATCCTATCACTGCTGCGTTTATGCCCCTGTACACACGCTTGATTTTCTTTCAGACACATAGCAATCCATAGGTTTTAAGATACTTACTAGTCAGGTACATTCTTAGGCGTTTAATATGGGGTGTTGAGTCCATTTCGTTGAGCAAGGAGTAGTTCTTGTCTATTCCATATTTGGCTTAAGGAACTTTATCTGTGCTCATTTCAATCTCTGGTTTGATGCAGCACCCCAACTCACCTTTCCCCTTAAGCAAGCATAAGTTGGTTTTCTAAATTTGAGACCCTGTTCTGTTTTGTAATCCAGTTCCTGTGTAGCCAAGTTTACATCCCGTGTATTAGTGATATCTTATGATGTTTCTTTTTCTGTGTGACTTATTTCAGTTAGAATCATCATACCTGAATCCACTCATTATGCTGCTACGGGCCTGATGACATAGATTTCATTGCTGAGTGATATTGCATTGTACGTAAGTACCACAACTTCTTTATCCATTTTTCACTTTCTGCGATATTGAACTTGTACCGTAAACGAGGTTCTTGTAAACAGAGCCGTCCCAAACTTTGGGGTGGCTGTGTCTTTTTGATTTTAATTTCCCTAAGCTATAGGACCATAAGTGGAAGTGCCCTAGGCTCTGTTGCTTTGTTTTTTAGATGTTTCAGGAAACACCATACACCTCTCCCGAGTGGCTCTTGGCAATTTACATCCCGCCCATCAGCATAACAAGGCTCCCAGTTCTCCATGGCCTGTCCTGCCTTTCTGGATTTTACACTTTTTTCAGATGGCCCTTTTGACCGGGGGGAAGTGAGACTTCATTGTAGTGCAGATTTCCTTTGCAAGCTTGCTTGGTTGGCCAAAAAGGGCGTATGCGTTTTTTCCTGAATATATTCAGGAAAAAACGCATACGCCCTTTTTGGCCAAGTGCATCATTGTGGACGTTCTGCCTCTTTTCCTATGCTTTAAATGCAATTCCAGTCTACCTCCTGAAATCGGTTTCCTGCAATTCTGCCCCGCTTTCAAGTCCTCTTGGCAGCCTTACTTCAGTATATTTTTGGACGATAGCTGTCATTTATAACTCTGCAGGTTTGTGAATTACAGTGCCCCTGAGCTCCTTTCTTCAACTCGCTTTCTTGTGAGCTGGCCGCAACACCGCAGGATTGCTTCAGGCCCTAATCTGGTTCCGGCACGGCACGCTGAGCCTTTGGTTAATTCCTCTTCCTGGTGGGAAATGAGAGTTAAATTTGCCCGTCCAGACACCTCCAGCTAGTCTCTCATTGGTTCTCCCTATTCCTGTTCATCTTCCGCAGAAATTGCAAACTGGGCCAAACAGGAGGTTAAAGGCACTGACTCTCCAAGTCGGGAGAGTGTTAGTAAAGCGTCTGGAATGTTGCACCCGAGTACCAGGGGACGAGAACTGAGACATATTGGAACACGTCTCCCGATCACACGGTTGATCATACTCTGGGTTCCACGTGCATGTTTTAGCTGAAGGAAGAATCCCTTAAACCTGGAGAGTTGAGACCCGTGGAATGGGTACCATGCAATATGACTTCAAAGGGTCTTCATTTGCTCACCGAACCTCTCCAATCCTATCACTGCTGCGTTTATGCCCCTGTACACACGCTTGATTTTCTTTCAGACACATAGCAATCCATAGGTTTTAAGATACTTACTAGTCAGGTACATTCTTAGGCGTTTAATATGGGGTGTTGAGTCCATTTCGTTGAGCAAGGAGTAGTTCTTGTCTATTCCATATTTGGCTTAAGGAACTTTATCTGTGCTCATTTCAATCTCTGGTTTGATGCAGCACCCCAACTCACCTTTCCCCTTAAGCAAGCATAAGTTGGTTTTCTAAATTTGAGACCCTGTTCTGTTTTGTAATCCAGTTCCTGTGTAGCCAAGTTTACATCCCGTGTATTAGTGATATCTTATGATGTTTCTTTTTCTGTGTGACTTATTTCAGTTAGAATCATCATACCTGAATCCACTCATTATGCTGCTACGGGCCTGATGACATAGATTTCATTGCTGAGTGATATTGCATTGTACGTAAGTACCACAACTTCTTTATCCATTTTTCACTTTCTGCGATATTGAACTTGTACCGTAAACGAGGTTCTTGTAAACAGAGCCGTCCCAAACTTTGGGGTGGCTGTGTCTTTTTGATTTTAATTTCCCTAAGCTATAGGACCATAAGTGGAAGTGCCCTAGGCTCTGTTGCTTTGTTTTTTAGATGTTTCAGGAAACACCATACACCTCTCCCGAGTGGCTGTTGGCAATTTACATCCCGCCCATCAGCATAACAAGGCTCCCAGTTCTCCATGGCCTGTCCTGCCTTTCTGGATTTTACACTTTTTTCAGATGGCCCTTTTGACCGGGGGGAAGTGAGACTTCATTGTAGTGCAGATTTCCTTTGCAAGCTTGCTTGGTTGGCCAAAAAGGGCGTATGCGTTTTTTCCTGAATATATATATATATTCCTGAATATATATATTCAGGAAAAAACGCATACGCCCTTTTTGGCCAAGTGCATCATTGTGGACGTTCTGCCTCTTTTCCTATGCTTTAAATGCAATTCCAGTCTACCTCCTGAAATCGGTTTCCTGCAATTCTGCCCCGCTTTCAAGTCCTCTTGGCAGCCTTACTTCAGTATATTTTTGGACGATAGCTGTCATTTATAACTCTGCAGGTTTGTGAATTACAGTGCCCCTGAGCTCCTTTCTTCAACTCGCTTTCTTGTGAGCTGGCCGCAACACCGCAGGATTGCTTCAGGCCCTAATCTGGTTCCGGCACGGCACGCTGAGCCTTTGGTTAATTCCTCTTCCTGGTGGGAAATGAGAGTTAAATTTGCCCGTCCAGACACCTCCAGCTAGTCTCTCATTGGTTCTCCCTATTCCTGTTCATCTTCCGCAGAAATTGCAAACTGGGCCAAACAGGAGGTTAAAGGCACTGACTCTCCAAGTCGGGAGAGTGTTAGTAAAGCGTCTGGAATGTTGCACCCGAGTACCAGGGGACGAGAACTGAGACATATTGGAACACGTCTCCCGATCACACGGTTGATCATACTCTGGGTTCCACGTGCATGTTTTAGCTGAAGGAAGAATCCCTTAAACCTGGAGAGTTGAGACCCGTGGAATGGGTACCATGCAATATGACTTCAAAGGGTCTTCATTTGCTCACCGAACCTCTCCAATCCTATCACTGCTGCGTTTATGCCCCTGTACACACGCTTGATTTTCTTTCAGAGACATAGCAATCCATAGGTTTTAAGATACTTACTAGTCAGGTACATTCTTAGGCGTTTAATATGGGGTGTTGAGTCCATTTCGTTGAGCAAGGAGTAGTTCTTGTCTATTTCATATTTGGCTTAAGGAACTTTATCTGTGCTCATTTCAATCTCTGGTTTGATGCAGCACCCCAACTCACCTTTCCCCTTAAGCAAGCATAAGTTGGTTTTCTAAATTTGAGACCCTGTTCTGTTTTGTAATCCAGTTCCTGTGTAGCCAAGTTTACATCCCGTGTATTAGTGATATCTTATGATGTTTCTTTTTCTGTGTGACTTATTTCAGTTAGAATCATCATACCTGAATCCACTCATTATGCTGCTACGGGCCTGATGACATAGATTTCATTGCTGAGTGATATTGCATTGTACGTAAGTACCACAACTTCTTTATCCATTTTTCACTTTCTGCGATATTGAACTTGTACCGTAAACGAGGTTCTTGTAAACAGAGCCGTCCCAAACTTTGGGGTGGCTGTGTCTTTTTGATTTTAATTTCCCTAAGCTATAGGACCATAAGTGGAAGTGCCCTAGGCTCTGTTGCTTTGTTTTTTAGATGTTTCAGGAAACACCATACACCTCTCCCGAGTGGCTGTTGGCAATTTACATCCCGCCCATCAGCATAACAAGGCTCCCAGTTCTCCATGGCCTGTCCTGCCTTTCTGGATTTTACACTTTTTTCAGATGGCCCTTTTGACCGGGGGGAAGTGAGACTTCATTGTAGTGCAGATTTCCTTTGCAAGCTTGCTTGGTTGGCCAAAAAGGGCGTATGCGTTTTTTCCTGAATATATTCAGGAAAAAACGCATACGCCCTTTTTGGCCAAGTGCATCATTGTGGACGTTCTGCCTCTTTTCCTATGCTTTAAATGCAATTCCAGTCTACCTCCTGAAATCGGTTTCCTGCAATTCTGCCCCGCTTTCAAGTCCTCTTGGCAGCCTTACTTCAGTATATTTTTGGACGATAGCTGTCATTTATAACTCTGCAGGTTTGTGAATTACAGTGCCCCTGAGCTCCTTTCTTCAACTCGCTTTCTTGTGAGCTGGCCGCAACACCGCAGGATTGCTTCAGGCCCTAATCTGGTTCCGGCACGGCACGCTGAGCCTTTGGTTAATTCCTCTTCCTGGTGGGAAATGAGAGTTAAATTTGCCCGTCCAGACACCTCCAGCTAGTCTCTCATTGGTTCTCCCTATTCCTGTTCATCTTCCGCAGAAATTGCAAACTGGGCCAAACAGGAGGTTAAAGGCACTGACTCTCCAAGTCGGGAGAGTGTTAGTAAAGCGTCTGGAATGTTGCACCCGAGTACCAGGGGACGAGAACTGAGACATATTGGAACACGTCTCCCGATCACACGGTGGATCATACTCTGGGTTCCACGTGCATGTTTTAGCTGAAGGAAGAATCCCTTAAACCTGGAGAGTTGAGACCCGTGGAATGGGTACCATGCAATATGACTTCAAAGGGTCTTCATTTGCTCACCGAACCTCTCCAATCCTATCACTGCTGCGTTTATGCCCCTGTACACACGCTTGATTTTCTTTCAGAGACATAGCAATCCATAGGTTTTAAGATACTTACTAGTCAGGTACATTCTTAGGCGTTTAATATGGGGTGTTGAGTCCATTTCGTTGAGCAAGGAGTAGTTCTTGTCTATTTCATATTTGGCTTAAGGAACTTTATCTGTGCTCATTTCAATCTCTGGTTTGATGCAGCACCCCAACTCACCTTTCCCCTTAAGCAAGCATAAGTTGGTTTTCTAAATTTGAGACCCTGTTCTGTTTTGTAATCCAGTTCCTGTGTAGCCAAGTTTACATCCCGTGTATTAGTGATATCTTATGATGTTTCTTTTTCTGTGTGACTTATTTCAGTTAGAATCATCATACCTGAATCCACTCATTATGCTGCTACGGGCCTGATGACATAGATTTCATTGCTGAGTGATATTGCATTGTACGTAAGTACCACAACTTCTTTATCCATTTTTCACTTTCTGCGATATTGAACTTGTACCGTAAACGAGGTTCTTGTAAACAGAGCCGTCCCAAACTTTGGGGTGGCTGTGTCTTTTTGATTTTAATTTCCCTAAGCTATAGGACCATAAGTGGAAGTGCCCTAGGCTCTGTTGCTTTGTTTTTTAGATGTTTCAGGAAACACCATACACCTCTCCCGAGTGGCTGTTGGCAATTTACATCCCGCCCATCAGCATAACAAGGCTCCCAGTTCTCCATGGCCTGTCCTGCCTTTCTGGATTTTACACTTTTTTCAGATGGCCCTTTTGACCGGGGGGAAGTGAGACTTCATTGTAGTGCCGATTTCCTTTGCAAGCTTGCTTGGTTGGCCAAAAAGGGCGTATGCGTTTTTTCCTGAATATATTCAGGAAAAAACGCATACGCCCTTTTTGGCCAAGCGCATCATTGTGGACGTTCTGCCTCTTTTCCTATGCTTTAAATGCAATTCCAGTCTACCTCCTGAAATCGGTTTCCTGCAATTCTGCCCCGCTTTCAAGTCCTCTTGGCAGCCTTACTTCAGTATATTTTTGGACGATAGCTGTCATTTATAACTCTGCAGGTTTGTGAATTACAGTGCCCCTGAGCTCCTTTCTTCAACTCGCTTTCTTGTGAGCTGGCCGCAACACCGCAGGATTGCTTCAGGCCCTAATCTGGTTCCGGCACGGCACGCTGAGCCTTTGGTTAATTCCTCTTCCTGGTGGGAAATGAGAGTTAAATTTGCCCGTCCAGACACCTCCAGCTAGTCTCTCATTGGTTCTCCCTATTCCTGTTCATCTTCCGCAGAAATTGCAAACTGGGCCAAACAGGAGGTTAAAGGCACTGACTCTCCAAGTCGGGAGAGTGTTAGTAAAGCGTCTGGAATGTTGCACCCGAGTACCAGGGGACGAGAACTGAGACATATTGGAACACGTCTCCCGATCACACGGTTGATCATACTCTGGGTTCCACGTGCATGTTTTAGCTGAAGGAAGAATCCCTTAAACCTGGAGAGTTGAGACCCGTGGAATGGGTACCATGCAATATGACTTCAAAGGGTCTTCATTTGCTCACCGAACCTCTCCAATCCTATCACTGCTGCGTTTATGCCCCTGTACACACGCTTGATTTTCTTTCAGACACATAGCAATCCATAGGTTTTAAGATACTTACTAGTCAGGTACATTCTTAGGCGTTTAATATGGGGTGTTGAGTCCATTTCGTTGAGCAAGGAGTAGTTCTTGTCTATTCCATATTTGGCTTAAGGAACTTTATCTGTGCTCATTTCAATCTCTGGTTTGATGCAGCACCCCAACTCACCTTTCCCCTTAAGCAAGCATAAGTTGGTTTTCTAAATTTGAGACCCTGTTCTGTTTTGTAATCCAGTTCCTGTGTAGCCAAGTTTACATCCCGTGTATTAGTGATATCTTATGATGTTTCTTTTTCTGTGTGACTTATTTCAGTTAGAATCATCATACCTGAATCCACTCATTATGCTGCTACGGGCCTGATGACATAGATTTCATTGCTGAGTGATATTGCATTGTACGTAAGTACCACAACTTCTTTATCCATTTTTCACTTTCTGCGATATTGAACTTGTACCGTAAACGAGGTTCTTGTAAACAGAGCCGTCCCAAACTTTGGGGTGGCTGTGTCTTTTTGATTTTAATTTCCCTAAGCTATAGGACCATAAGTGGAAGTGCCCTAGGCTCTGTTGCTTTGTTTTTTAGATGTTTCAGGAAACACCATACACCTCTCCCGAGTGGCTGTTGGCAATTTACATCCCGCCCATCAGCATAACAAGGCTCCCAGTTCTCCATGGCCTGTCCTGCCTTTCTGGATTTTACACTTTTTTCAGATGGCCCTTTTGACCGGGGGGAAGTGAGACTTCATTGTAGTGCAGATTTCCTTTGCAAGCTTGCTTGGTTGGCCAAAAAGGGCGTATGCGTTTTTTCCTGAATATATTCAGGAAAAAACGCATACGCCCTTTTTGGCCAAGCGCATCATTGTGGACGTTCTGCCTCTTTTCCTATGCTTTAAATGCAATTCCAGTCTACCTCCTGAAATCGGTTTCCTGCAATTCTGCCCCGCTTTCAAGTCCTCTTGGCAGCCTTACTTCAGTATATTTTTGGACGATAGCTGTCATTTATAACTCTGCAGGTTTGTGAATTACAGTGCCCCTGAGCTCCTTTCTTCAACTCGCTTTCTTGTGAGCTGGCCGCAACACCGCAGGATTGCTTCAGGCCCTAATCTGGTTCCGGCACGGCACGCTGAGCCTTTGGTTAATTCCTCTTCCTGGTGGGAAATGAGAGTTAAATTTGCCCGTCCAGACACCTCCAGCTAGTCTCTCATTGGTTCTCCCTATTCCTGTTCATCTTCCGCAGAAATTGCAAACTGGGCCAAACAGGAGGTTAAAGGCACTGACTCTCCAAGTCGGGAGAGTGTTAGTAAAGCGTCTGGAATGTTGCACCCGAGTACCAGGGGACGAGAACTGAGACATATTGGAACACGTCTCCCGATCACACGGTTGATCATACTCTGGGTTCCACGTGCATGTTTTAGCTGAAGGAAGAATCCCTTAAACCTGGAGAGTTGAGACCCGTGGAATGGGTACCATGCAATATGACTTCAAAGGGTCTTCATTTGCTCACCGAACCTCTCCAATCCTATCACTGCTGCATTTATGCCCCTGTACACACGCTTGATTTTCTTTCAGACACATAGCAATCCATAGGTTTTAAGATACTTACTAGTCAGGTACATTCTTAGGCGTTTAATATGGGGTGTTGAGTCCATTTCGTTGAGCAAGGAGTAGTTCTTGTCTATTCCATATTTGGCTTAAGGAACTTTATCTGTGCTCATTTCAATCTCTGGTTTGATGCAGCACCCCAACTCACCTTTCCCCTTAAGCAAGCATAAGTTGGTTTTCTAAATTTGAGACCCTGTTCTGTTTTGTAATCCAGTTCCTGTGTAGCCAAGTTTACATCCCGTGTATTAGTGATATCTTATGATGTTTCTTTTTCTGTGTGACTTATTTCAGTTAGAATCATCATACCTGAATCCACTCATTATGCTGCTACGGGCCTGATGACATAGATTTCATTGCTGAGTGATATTGCATTGTACGTAAGTACCACAACTTCTTTATCCATTTTTCACTTTCTGCGATATTGAACTTGTACCGTAAACGAGGTTCTTGTAAACAGAGCCGTCCCAAACTTTGGGGTGGCTGTGTCTTTTTGATTTTAATTTCCCTAAGCTATAGGACCATAAGTGGAAGTGCCCTAGGCTCTGTTGCTTTGTTTTTTAGATGTTTCAGGAAACACCATACACCTCTCCCGAGTGGCTGTTGGCAATTTACATCCCGCCCATCAGCATAACAAGGCTCCCAGTTCTCCATGGCCTGTCCTGCCTTTCTGGATTTTACACTTTTTTCAGATGGCCCTTTTGACCGGGGGGAAGTGAGACTTCATTGTAGTGCAGATTTCCTTTGCAAGCTTGCTTGGTTGGCCAAAAAGGGCGTATGCGTTTTTTCCTGAATATATTCAGGAAAAAACGCATACGCCCTTTTTGGCCAAGCGCATCATTGTGGACGTTCTGCCTCTTTTCCTATGCTTTAAATGCAATTCCAGTCTACCTCCTGAAATCGGTTTCCTGCAATTCTGCCCCGCTTTCAAGTCCTCTTGGCAGCCTTACTTCAGTATATTTTTGGACGATAGCTGTCATTTATAACTCTGCAGGTTTGTGAATTACAGTGCCCCTGAGCTCCTTTCTTCAACTCGTTTTCTTGTGAGCTGGCCGCAACACCGCAGGATTGCTTCAGGCCCTAATCTGGTTCCGGCACGGCACGCTGAGCCTTTGGTTAATTCCTCTTCCTGGTGGGAAATGAGAGTTAAATTTGCCCGTCCAGACACCTCCAGCTAGTCTCTCATTGGTTCTCCCTATTCCTGTTCATCTTCCGCAGAAATTGCAAACTGGGCCAAACAGGAGGTTAAAGGCACTGACTCTCCAAGTCGGGAGAGTGTTAGTAAAGCGTCTGGAATGTTGCACCCGAGTACCAGGGGACGAGAACTGAGACATATTGGAACACGTCTCCCGATCACACGGTTGATCATACTCTGGGTTCCACGTGCATGTTTTAGCTGAAGGAAGAATCCCTTAAACCTGGAGAGTTGAGACCCGTGGAATGGGTACCATGCAATATGACTTCAAAGGGTCTTCATTTGCTCACCGAACCTCTCCAATCCTATCACTGCTGCGTTTATGCCCCTGTACACACGCTTGATTTTCTTTCAGACACATAGCAATCCATAGGTTTTAAGATACTTACTAGTCAGGTACATTCTTAGGCGTTTAATATGGGGTGTTGAGTCCATTTCGTTGAGCAAGGAGTAGTTCTTGTCTATTCCATATTTGGCTTAAGGAACTTTATCTGTGCTCATTTCAATCTCTGGTTTGATGCAGCACCCCAACTCACCTTTCCCCTTAAGCAAGCATAAGTTGGTTTTCTAAATTTGAGACCCTGTTCTGTTTTGTAATCCAGTTCCTGTGTAGCCAAGTTTACATTCCGTGTATTAGTGATATCTTATGATGTTTCTTTTTCTGTGTGACTTATTTCAGTTAGAATCATCATACCTGAATCCACTCATTATGCTGCTACGGGCCTGATGACATAGATTTCATTGCTGAGTGATATTGTATTGTACGTAAGTACCACAACTTCTTTATCCATTTTTCACTTTCTGCGATATTGAACTTGTACCGTAAACGAGGTTCTTGTAAACAGAGCCGTCCCAAACTTTGGGGTGGCTGTGTCTTTTTGATTTTAATTTCCCTAAGCTATAGGACCATAAGTGGAAGTGCCCTAGGCTCTGTTGCTTTGTTATTTAGATGTTTCAGGAAACACCATACACCTCTCCCGAGTGGCTGTTGGCAATTTACATCCCACCCATCAGCATAACAAGGCTCCCAGTTCTCCATGGCCTGTCCTACCTTTCTGGATTTTACACTTTTTTCAGATGGCCCTTTTGACCGGGGGGAAGTGAGACTTCATTGTAGTGCAGATTTCCTTTGCAAGCTTGCTTGGTTGGCCAAAAAGGGCGTATGCGTTTTTTCCTGAATATATTCAGGAAAAAACGCATACGCCCTTTTTGGCCAAGCGCATCATTGTGGACGTTCTGCCTCTTTTCCTATGCTTTAAATGCAATTCCAGTCTACCTCCTGAAATCGGTTTCCTGCAATTCTGCCCCGCTTTCAAGTCCTCTTGGCAGCCTTACTTCAGTATATTTTTGGACGATAGCTGTCATTTATAACTCTGCAGGTTTGTGAATTACAGTGCCCCTGAGCTCCTTTCTTCAACTCGCTTTCTTGTGAGCTGGCCGCAACACCGCAGGATTGCTTCAGGCCCTAATCTGGTTCCGGCACGGCACGCTGAGCCTTTGGTTAATTCCTCTTCCTGGTGGGAAATGAGAGTTAAATTTGCCCGTCCAGACACCTCCAGCTAGTCTCTCATTGGTTCTCCCTATTCCTGTTCATTTTCCGCAGAAATTGCAAACTGGGCCAAACAGGAGGTTAAAGGCACTGACTCTCCAAGTCGGGAGAGTGTTAGTAAAGCGTCTGGAATGTTGCACCCGAGTACCAGGGGACGAGAACTGAGACATATTGGAACACGTCTCCCGATCACACGGTTGATCATACTCTGGGTTCCACGTGCATGTTTTAGCTGAAGGAAGAATCCCTTAAACCTGGAGAGTTGAGACCCGTGGAATGGGTACCATGCAATATGACTTCAAAGGGTCTTCATTTGCTCACCGAACCTCTCCAATCCTATCACTGCTGCGTTTATGCCCCTGTACACACGCTTGATTTTCTTTCAGACACATAGCAATCCATAGGTTTTAAGATACTTACTAGTCAGGTACATTCTTAGGCGTTTAATATGGGGTGTTGAGTCCATTTCGTTGAGCAAGGAGTAGTTCTTGTCTATTCCATATTTGGCTTAAGGAACTTTATCTGTGCTCATTTCAATCTCTGGTTTGATGCAGCACCCCAACTCACCTTTCCCCTTAAGCAAGCATAAGTTGGTTTTCTAAATTTGAGACCCTGTTCTGTTTTGTAATCCAGTTCCTGTGTAGCCAAGTTTACATTCCGTGTATTAGTGATATCTTATGATGTTTCTTTTTCTGTGTGACTTATTTCAGTTAGAATCATCATACCTGAATCCACTCATTATGCTGCTACGGGCCTGATGACATAGATTTCATTGCTGAGTGATATTGCATTGTACGTAAGTACCACAACTTCTTTATCCATTTTTCACTTTCTGCGATATTGAACTTGTACCGTAAACGAGGTTCTTGTAAACAGAGCCGTCCCAAACTTTGGGGTGGCTGTGTCTTTTTGATTTTAATTTCCCTAAGCTATAGGACCATAAGTGGAAGTGCCCTAGGCTCTGTTGCTTTGTTTTTTAGATGTTTCAGGAAACACCATACACCTCTCCGGAGTGGCTCTTGGCAATTTACATCCCGCCCATCAGCATAACAAGGCTCCCAGTTCTCCATGGCCTGTCCTGCCTTTCTGGATTTTACACTTTTTTCAGATGGCCCTTTTGACCGGGGGGAAGTGAGACTTCATTGTAGTGCAGATTTCCTTTGCAAGCTTGCTTGGTTGGCCAAAAAGGGCGTATGCGTTTTTTCCTGAATATATTCAGGAAAAAACGCATACGCCCTTTTTGGCCAAGTGCATCATTGTGGACGTTCTGCCTCTTTTCCTATGCTTTAAATGCAATTCCAGTCTACCTCCTGAAATCGGTTTCCTGCAATTCTGCCCCGCTTTCAAGTCCTCTTGGCAGCCTTACTTCAGTATATTTTTGGACGATAGCTGTCATTTATAACTCTGCAGGTTTGTGAATTACAGTGCCCCTGAGCTCCTTTCTTCAACTCGCTTTCTTGTGAGCTGGCCGCAACACCGCAGGATTGCTTCAGGCCCTAATCTGGTTCCGGCACGGCACGCTGAGCCTTTGGTTAATTCCTCTTCCTGGTGGGAAATGAGAGTTAAATTTGCCCGTCCAGACACCTCCAGCTAGTCTCTCATTGGTTCTCCCTATTCCTGTTCATCTTCCGCAGAAATTGCAAACTGGGCCAAACAGGAGGTTAAAGGCACTGACTCTCCAAGTCGGGAGAGTGTTAGTAAAGCGTCTGGAATGTTGCACCCGAGTACCAGGGGACGAGAACTGAGACATATTGGAACACGTCTCCCGATCACACGGTTGATCATACTCTGGGTTCCACGTGCATGTTTTAGCTGAAGGAAGAATCCCTTAAACCTGGAGAGTTGAGACCCGTGGAATGGGTACCATGCAATATGACTTCAAAGGGTCTTCATTTGCTCACCGAACCTCTCCAATCCTATCACTGCTGCGTTTATGCCCCTGTACACACGCTTGATTTTCTTTCAGACACATAGCAATCCATAGGTTTTAAGATACTTACTAGTCAGGTACATTCTTAGGCGTTTAATATGGGGTGTTGAGTCCATTTCGTTGAGCAAGGAGTAGTTCTTGTCTATTCCATATTTGGCTTAAGGAACTTTATCTGTGCTCATTTCAATCTCTGGTTTTATGCAGCACCCCAACTCACCTTTCCCCTTAAGCAAGCATAAGTTGGTTTTCTAAATTTGAGACCCTGTTCTGTTTTGTAATCCAGTTCCTGTGTAGCCAAGTTTACATCCCGTGTATTAGTGATATCTTATGATGTTTCTTTTTCTGTGTGACTTATTTCAGTTAGAATCATCATACCTGAATCCACTCATTATGCTGCTACGGGCCTGATGACATAGATTTCATTGCTGAGTGATATTGCATTGTACGTAAGTACCACAACTTCTTTATCCATTTTTCACTTTCTGCGATATTGAACTTGTACCGTAAACGAGGTTCTTGTAAACAGAGCCGTCCCAAACTTTGGGGTGGCTGTGTCTTTTTGATTTTAATTTCCCTAAGCTATAGGACCATAAGTGGAAGTGCCCTAGGCTCTGTTGCTTTGTTTTTTAGATGTTTCAGGAAACACCATACACCTCTCCCGAGTGGCTGTTGGCAATTTACATCCCGCCCATCAGCATAACAAGGCTCCCAGTTCTCCATGGCCTGTCCTGCCTTTCTGGATTTTACACTTTTTTCAGATGGCCCTTTTGACCGGGGGGAAGTGAGACTTCATTGTAGTGCAGATTTCCTTTGCAAGCTTGCTTGGTTGGCCAAAAAGGGCGTATGCGTTTTTTCCTGAATATATTCAGGAAAAAACGCATACGCCCTTTTTGGCCAAGCGCATCATTGTGGACGTTCTGCCTCTTTTCCTATGCTTTAAATGCAATTCCAGTCTACCTCCTGAAATCGGTTTCCTGCAATTCTGCCCCGCTTTCAAGTCCTCTTGGCAGCCTTACTTCAGTATATTTTTGGACGATAGCTGTCATTTATAACTCTGCAGGTTTGTGAATTACAGTGCCCCTGAGCTCCTTTCTTCAACTCGCTTTCTTGTGAGCTGGCCGCAACACCGCAGGATTGCTTCAGGCCCTAATCTGGTTCCGGCACGGCACGCTGAGCCTTTGGTTAATTCCTCTTCCTGGTGGGAAATGAGAGTTAAATTTGCCCGTCCAGACACCTCCAGCTAGTCTCTCATTGGTTCTCCCTATTCCTGTTCATCTTCCGCAGAAATTGCAAACTGGGCCAAACAGGAGGTTAAAGGCACTGACTCTCCAAGTCGGGAGAGTGTTAGTAAAGCGTCTGGAATGTTGCACCCGAGTACCAGGGAACGAGAACTGAGACATATTGGAACACGTCTCCCGATCACACGGTTGATCATACTCTGGGTTCCACGTGCATGTTTTAGCTGAAGGAAGAATCCCTTAAACCTGGAGAGTTGAGACCCGTGGAATGGGTACCATGCAATATGACTTCAAAGGGTCTTCATTTGCTCACCGAACCTCTCCAATCCTATCACTGCTGCGTTTATGCCCCTGTACACACGCTTGATTTTCTTTCAGACACATAGCAATCCATAGGTTTTAAGATACTTACTAGTCAGGTACATTCTTAGGCGTTTAATATGGGGTGTTGAGTCCATTTCGTTGAGCAAGGAGTAGTTCTTGTCTATTCCATATTTGGCTTAAGGAACTTTATCTGTGCTCATTTCAATCTCTGGTTTTATGCAGCACCCCAACTCACCTTTCCCCTTAAGCAAGCATAAGTTGGTTTTCTAAATTTGAGACCCTGTTCTGTTTTGTAATCCAGTTCCTGTGTAGCCAAGTTTACATCCCGTGTATTAGTGATATCTTATGATGTTTCTTTTTCTGTGTGACTTATTTCAGTTAGAATCATCATACCTGAATCCACTCATTATGCTGCTACGGGCCTGATGACATAGATTTCATTGCTGAGTGATATTGCATTGTACGTAAGTACCACAACTTCTTTATCCATTTTTCACTTTCTGCGATATTGAACTTGTACCGTAAACGAGGTTCTTGTAAACAGAGCCGTCCCAAACTTTGGGGTGGCTGTGTCTTTTTGATTTTAATTTCCCTAAGCTATAGGACCATAAGTGGAAGTGCCCTAGGCTCTGTTGCTTTGTTTTTTAGATGTTTCAGGAAACACCATACACCTCTCCCGAGTGGCTGTTGGCAATTTACATCCCGCCCATCAGCATAACAAGGCTCCCAGTTCTCCATGGCCTGTCCTGCCTTTCTGGATTTTACACTTTTTTCAGATGGCCCTTTTGACCGGGGGGAAGTGAGACTTCATTGTAGTGCAGATTTCCTTTGCAAGCTTGCTTGGTTGGCCAAAAAGGGCGTATGCGTTTTTTCCTGAATATATTCAGGAAAAAACGCATACGCCCTTTTTGGCCAAGTGCATCATTGTGGACGTTCTGCCTCTTTTCCTATGCTTTAAATGCAATTCCAGTCTACCTCCTGAAATCGGTTTCCTGCAATTCTGCCCCGCTTTCAAGTCCTCTTGGCAGCCTTACTTCAGTATATTTTTGGACGATAGCTGTCATTTATAACTCTGCAGGTTTGTGAATTACAGTGCCCCTGAGCTCCTTTCTTCAACTCGCTTTCTTGTGAGCTGGCCGCAACACCGCAGGATTGCTTCAGGCCCTAATCTGGTTCCGGCACGGCACGCTGAGCCTTTGGTTAATTCCTCTTCCTGGTGGGAAATGAGAGTTAAATTTGCCCGTCCAGACACCTCCAGCTAGTCTCTCATTGGTTCTCCCTATTCCTGTTCATCTTCCGCAGAAATTGCAAACTGGGCCAAACAGGAGGTTAAAGGCACTGACTCTCCAAGTCGGGAGAGTGTTAGTAAAGCGTCTGGAATGTTGCACCCGAGTACCAGGGGACGAGAACTGAGACATATTGGAACACGTCTCCCGATCACACGGTTGATCATACTCTGGGTTCCACGTGCATGTTTTAGCTGAAGGAAGAATCCCTTAAACCTGGAGAGTTGAGACCCGTGGAATGGGTACCATGCAATATGACTTCAAAGGGTCTTCATTTGCTCACCGAACCTCTCCAATCCTATCACTGCTGCGTTTATGCCCCTGTACACACGCTTGATTTTCTTTCAGACACATAGCAATCCATAGGTTTTAAGATACTTACTAGTCAGGTACATTCTTAGGCGTTTAATATGGGGTGTTGAGTCCATTTCGTTGAGCAAGGAGTAGTTCTTGTCTATTCCATATTTGGCTTAAGGAACTTTATCTGTGCTCATTTCAATCTCTGGTTTTATGCAGCACCCCAATTCACCTTTCCCCTTAAGCAAGCATAAGTTGGTTTTCTAAATTTGAGACCCTGTTCTGTTTTGTAATCCAGTTCCTGTGTAGCCAAGTTTACATCCCGTGTATTAGTGATATCTTATGATGTTTCTTTTTCTGTGTGACTTATTTCAGTTAGAATCATCATACCTGAATCCACTCATTATGCTGCTACGGGCCTGATGACATAGATTTCATTGCTGAGTGATATTGCATTGTACGTAAGTACCACAACTTCTTTATCCATTTTTCACTTTCTGCGATATTGAACTTGTACCGTAAACGAGGTTCTTGTAAACAGAGCCGTCCCAAACTTTGGGGTGGCTGTGTCTTTTTGATTTTAATTTCCCTAAGCTATAGGACCATAAGTGGAAGTGCCCTAGGCTCTGTTGCTTTGTTTTTTAGATGTTTCAGGAAACACCATACACCTCTCCCGAGTGGCTGTTGGCAATTTACATCCCGCCCATCAGCATAACAAGGCTCCCAGTTCTCCATGGCCTGTCCTGCCTTTCTGGATTTTACACTTTTTTCAGATGGCCCTTTTGACCGGGGGGAAGTGAGACTTCATTGTAGTGCAGATTTCCTTTGCAAGCTTGCTTGGTTGGCCAAAAAGGGCGTATGCGTTTTTTCCTGAATATATTCAGGAAAAAACGCATACGCCCTTTTTGGCCAAGTGCATCATTGTGGACGTTCTGCCTCTTTTCCTATGCTTTAAATGCAATTCCAGTCTACCTCCTGAAATCGGTTTCCTGCAATTCTGCCCCGCTTTCAAGTCCTCTTGGCAGCCTTACTTCAGTATATTTTTGGACGATAGCTGTCATTTATAACTCTGCAGGTTTGTGAATTACAGTGCCCCTGAGCTCCTTTCTTCAACTCGCTTTCTTGTGAGCTGGCCGCAACACCGCAGGATTGCTTCAGGCCCTAATCTGGTTCCGGCACGGCACGCTGAGCCTTTGGTTAATTCCTCTTCCTGGTGGGAAATGAGAGTTAAATTTGCCCGTCCACACAGCTCCAGCTAGTCTCTCATTGGTTCTCCCTATTCCTGTTCATCTTCCGCAGAAATTGCAAACTGGGCCAAACAGGAGGTTAAAGGCACTGACTCTCCAAGTCGGGAGAGTGTTAGTAAAGCGTCTGGAATGTTGCACCCGAGTACCAGGGGACGAGAACTGAGACATATTGGAACACGTCTCCCGATCACACGGTTGATCATACTCTGGGTTCCACGTGCATGTTTTAGCTGAAGGAAGAATCCCTTAAACCTGGAGAGTTGAGACCCGTGGAATGGGTACCATGCAATATGACTTCAAAGGGTCTTCATTTGCTCACCGAACCTCTCCAATCCTATCACTGCTGCGTTTATGCCCCTGTACACACGCTTGATTTTCTTTCAGACACATAGCAATCCATAGGTTTTAAGATACTTACTAGTCAGGTACATTCTTAGGCGTTTAATATGGGGTGTTGAGTCCATTTCGTTGAGCAAGGAGTAGTTCTTGTCTATTCCATATTTGGCTTAAGGAACTTTATCTGTGCTCATTTCAATCTCTGGTTTTATGCAGCACCCCAACTCACCTTTCCCCTTAAGCAAGCATAAGTTGGTTTTCTAAATTTGAGACCCTGTTCTGTTTTGTAATCCAGTTCCTGTGTAGCCAAGTTTACATTCCGTGTATTAGTGATATCTTATGATGTTTCTTTTTCTGTGTGACTTATTTCAGTTAGAATCATCATACCTGAATCCACTCATTATGCTGCTACGGGCCTGATGACATAGATTTCATTGCTGAGTGATATTGCATTGTACGTAAGTACCACAACTTCTTTATCCATTTTTCACTTTCTGCGATATTGAACTTGTACCGTAAACGAGGTTCTTGTAAACAGAGCCGTCCCAAACTTTGGGGTGGCTGTGTCTTTTTGATTTTAATTTCCCTAAGCTATAGGACCATAAGTGGAAGTGCCCTAGGCTCTGTTGCTTTGTTTTTTAGATGTTTCAGGAAACACCATACACCTCTCCCGAGTGGCTGTTGGCAATTTACATCCCGCCCATCAGCATAACAAGGCTCCCAGTTCTCCATGGCCTGTCCTGCCTTTCTGGATTTTACACTTTTTTCAGATGGCCCTTTTGACCGGGGGGAAGTGAGACTTCATTGTAGTGCAGATTTCCTTTGCAAGCTTGCTTGGTTGGCCAAAAAGGGCGTATGCATTTTTTCCTGAATATATTCAGGAAAAAACGCATACGCCCTTTTTGGCCAAGTGCATCATTGTGGACGTTCTGCCTCTTTTCCTATGCTTTAAATGCAATTCCAGTCTACCTCCTGAAATCGGTTTCCTGCAATTCTGCCCCGCTTTCAAGTCCTCTTGGCAGCCTTACTTCAGTATATTTTTGGACGATAGCTGTCATTTATAACTCTGCAGGTTTGTGAATTACAGTGCCCCTGAGCTCCTTTCTTCAACTCGCTTTCTTGTGAGCTGGCCGCAACACCGCAGGATTGCTTCAGGCCCTAATCTGGTTCCGGCACGGCACGCTGAGCCTTTGGTTAATTCCTCTTCCTGGTGGGAAATGAGAGTTAAATTTGCCCGTCCAGACACCTCCAGCTAGTCTCTCATTGGTTCTCCCTATTCCTGTTCATCTTCCGCAGAAATTGCAAACTGGGCCAAACAGGAGGTTAAAGGCACTGACTCTCCAAGTCGGGAGAGTGTTAGTAAAGCGTCTGGAATGTTGCACCCGAGTACCAGGGGACGAGAACTGAGACATATTGGAACACGTCTCCCGATCACACGGTGGATCATACTCTGGGTTCCACGTGCATGTTTTAGCTGAAGGCAGAATCCCTTAAACCTGGAGAGTTGAGACCCGTGGAATGGGTACCATGCAATATGACTTCAAAGGGTCTTCATTTGCTCACCGAACCTCTCCAATCCTATCACTGCTGCGTTTATGCCCCTGTACACACGCTTGATTTTCTTTCAGACACATAGCAATCCATAGGTTTTAAGATACTTACTAGTCAGGTACATTCTTAGGCGTTTAATATGGGGTGTTGAGTCCATTTCGTTGAGCAAGGAGTAGTTCTTGTCTATTCCATATTTGGCTTAAGGAACTTTATCTGTGCTCATTTCAATCTCTGGTTTTATGCAGCACCCCAACTCACCTTTCCCCTTAAGCAAGCATAAGTTGGTTTTCTAAATTTGAGACCCTGTTCTGTTTTGTAATCCAGTTCCTGTGTAGCCAAGTTTACATCCCGTGTATTAGTGATATCTTATGATGTTTCTTTTTCTGTGTGACTTATTTCAGTTAGAATCATCATACCTGAATCCACTCATTATGCTGCTACGGGCCTGATGACATAGATTTCATTGCTGAGTGATATTGCATTGTACGTAAGTACCACAACTTCTTTATCCATTTTTCACTTTCTGCGATATTGAACTTGTACCGTAAACGAGGTTCTTGTAAACAGAGCCGTCCCAAACTTTGGGGTGGCTGTGTCTTTTTGATTTTAATTTCCCTAAGCTATAGGACCATAAGTGGAAGTGCCCTAGGCTCTGTTGCTTTGTTTTTTAGATGTTTCAGGAAACACCATACACCTCTCCCGAGTGGCTGTTGGCAATTTACATCCCGCCCATCAGCATAACAAGGCTCCCAGTTCTCCATGGCCTGTCCTGCCTTTCTGGATTTTACACTTTTTTCAGATGGCCCTTTTGACCGGGGGGAAGTGAGACTTCATTGTAGTGCAGATTTCCTTTGCAAGCTTGCTTGGTTGGCCAAAAAGGGCGTATGCGTTTTTTCCTGAATATATTCAGGAAAAAACGCATACGCCCTTTTTGGCCAAGTGCATCATTGTGGACGTTCTGCCTCTTTTCCTATGCTTTAAATGCAATTCCAGTCTACCTCCTGAAATCGGTTTCCTGCAATTCTGCCCCCGCTTTCAAGTCCTCTTGGCAGCCTTACTTCAGTATATTTTTGGACGATAGCTGTCATTTATAACTCTGCAGGTTTGTGAATTACAGTGCCCCTGAGCTCCTTTCTTCAACTCGCTTTCTTGTGAGCTGGCCGCAACACCGCAGGATTGCTTCAGGCCCTAATCTGGTTCCGGCACGGCACGCTGAGCCTTTGGTTAATTCCTCTTCCTGGTGGGAAATGAGAGTTAAATTTGCCCGTCCAGACACCTCCAGCTAGTCTCTCATTGGTTCTCCCTATTCCTGTTCATCTTCCGCAGAAATTGCAAACTGGGCCAAACAGGAGGTTAAAGGCACTGACTCTCCAAGTCGGGAGAGTGTTAGTAAAGCGTCTGGAATGTTGCACCCGAGTACCAGGGGACGAGAACTGAGACATATTGGAACACGTCTCCCGATCACACGGTTGATCATACTCTGGGTTCCACGTGCATGTTTTAGCTGAAGGAAGAATCCCTTAAACCTGGAGAGTTGAGACCCGTGGAATGGGTACCATGCAATATGACTTCAAAGGGTCTTCATTTGCTCACCGAACCTCTCCAATCCTATCACTGCTGCATTTATGCCCCTGTACACACGCTTGATTTTCTTTCAGACACATAGCAATCCATAGGTTTTAAGATACTTACTAGTCAGGTACATTCTTAGGCGTTTAATATGGGGTGTTGAGTCCATTTCGTTGAGCAAGGAGTAGTTCTTGTCTATTCCATATTTGGCTTAAGGAACTTTATCTGTGCTCATTTCAATCTCTGGTTTTATGCAGCACCCCAACTCACCTTTCCCCTTAAGCAAGCATAAGTTGGTTTTCTAAATTTGAGACCCTGTTCTGTTTTGTAATCCAGTTCCTGTGTAGCCAAGTTTACATTCCGTGTATTAGTGATATCTTATGATGTTTCTTTTTCTGTGTGACTTATTTCAGTTAGAATCATCATACCTGAATCCACTCATTATGCTGCTACGGGCCTGATGACATAGATTTCATTGCTGAGTGATATTGCATTGTACGTAAGTACCACAACTTCTTTATCCATTTTTCACTTTCTGCGATATTGAACTTGTACCGTAAACGAGGTTCTTGTAAACAGAGCCGTCCCAAACTTTGGGGTGGCTGTGTCTTTTTGATTTTAATTTCCCTAAGCTATAGGACCATAAGTGGAAGTGCCCTAGGCTCTGTTGCTTTGTTTTTTAGATGTTTCAGGAAACACCATACACCTCTCCCGAGTGGCTGTTGGCAATTTACATCCCGCCCATCAGCATAACAAGGCTCCCAGTTCTCCATGGCCTGTCCTGCCTTTCTGGATTTTACACTTTTTTCAGATGGCCCTTTTTACCGGGGGGAAGTGAGACTTCATTGTAGTGCAGATTTCCTTTGCAAGCTTGCTTGGTTGGCCAAAAAGGGCGTATGCGTTTTTTCCTGAATATATTCAGGAAAAAACGCATACGCCCTTTTTGGCCAAGTGCATCATTGTGGACGTTCTGCCTCTTTTCCTATGCTTTAAATGCAATTCCAGTCTACCTCCTGAAATCGGTTTCCTGCAATTCTGCCCCGCTTTCAAGTCCTCTTGGCAGCCTTACTTCAGTATATTTTTGGACGATAGCTGTCATTTATAACTCTGCAGGTTTGTGAATTACAGTGCCCCTGAGCTCCTTTCTTCAACTCGCTTTCTTGTGAGCTGGCCGCAACACCGCAGGATTGCTTCAGGCCCTAATCTGGTTCCGGCACGGCACGCTGAGCCTTTGGTTAATTCCTCTTCCTGGTGGGAAATGAGAGTTAAATTTGCCCGTCCAGACACCTCCAGCTAGTCTCTCATTGGTTCTCCCTATTCCTGTTCATCTTCCGCAGAAATTGCAAACTGGGCCAAACAGGAGGTTAAAGGCACTGACTCTCCAAGTCGGGAGAGTGTTAGTAAAGCGTCTGGAATGTTGCACCCGAGTACCAGGGGACGAGAACTGAGACATATTGGAACACGTCTCCCGATCACACGGTTGATCATACTCTGGGTTCCACGTGCATGTTTTAGCTGAAGGAAGAATCCCTTAAACCTGGAGAGTTGAGACCCGTGGAATGGGTACCATGCAATATGACTTCAAAGGGTCTTCATTTGCTCACCGAACCTCTCCAATCCTATCACTGCTGCGTTTATGCCCCTGTACACACGCTTGATTTTCTTTCAGACACATAGCAATCCATAGGTTTTAAGATACTTACTAGTCAGGTACATTCTTAGGCGTTTAATATGGGGTGTTGAGTCCATTTCGTTGAGCAAGGAGTAGTTCTTGTCTATTCCATATTTGGCTTAAGGAACTTTATCTGTGCTCATTTCAATCTCTGGTTTTATGCAGCACCCCAACTCACCTTTCCCCTTAAGCAAGCATAAGTTGGTTTTCTAAATTTGAGACCCTGTTCTGTTTTGTAATCCAGTTCCTGTGTAGCCAAGTTTACATCCCGTGTATTAGTGATATCTTATGATGTTTCTTTTTCTGTGTGACTTATTTCAGTTAGAATCATCATACCTGAATCCACTCATTATGCTGCTACGGGCCTGATGACATAGATTTCATTGCTGAGTGATATTGCATTGTACGTAAGTACCACAACTTCTTTATCCATTTTTCACTTTCTGCGATATTGAACTTGTACCGTAAACGAGGTTCTTGTAAACAGAGCCGTCCCAAACTTTGGGGTGGCTGTGTCTTTTTGATTTTAATTTCCCTAAGCTATAGGACCATAAGTGGAAGTGCCCTAGGCTCTGTTGCTTTGTTTTTTAGATGTTTCAGGAAACACCATACACCTCTCCCGAGTGGCTCTTGGCAATTTACATCCCGCCCATCAGCATAACAAGGCTCCCAGTTCTCCATGGCCTGTCCTGCCTTTCTGGATTTTACACTTTTTTCAGATGGCCCTTTTGACCGGGGGGAAGTGAGACTTCATTGTAGTGCAGATTTCCTTTGCAAGCTTGCTTGGTTGGCCAAAAAGGGCGTATGCGTTTTTTCCTGAATATATTCAGGAAAAAACGCATACGCCCTTTTTGGCCAAGTGCATCATTGTGGACGTTCTGCCTCTTTTCCTATGCTTTAAATGCAATTCCAGTCTACCTCCTGAAATCGGTTTCCTGCAATTCTGCCCCGCTTTCAAGTCCTCTTGGCAGCCTTACTTCAGTATATTTTTGGACGATAGCTGTCATTTATAACTCTGCAGGTTTGTGAATTACAGTGCCCCTGAGCTCCTTTCTTCAACTCGCTTTCTTGTGAGCTGGCCGCAACACCGCAGGATTGCTTCAGGCCCTAATCTGGTTCCGGCACGGCACGCTGAGCCTTTGGTTAATTCCTCTTCCTGGTGGGAAATGAGAGTTAAATTTGCCCGTCCAGACACCTCCAGCTAGTCTCTCATTGGTTCTCCCTATTCCTGTTCATCTTCCGCAGAAATTGCAAACTGGGCCAAACAGGAGGTTAAAGGCACTGACTCTCCAAGTCGGGAGAGTGTTAGTAAAGCGTCTGGAATGTTGCACCCGAGTACCAGGGGACGAGAACTGAGACATATTGGAACACGTCTCCCGATCACACGGTTGATCATACTCTGGGTTCCACGTGCATGTTTTAGCTGAAGGAAGAATCCCTTAAACCTGGAGAGTTGAGACCCGTGGAATGGGTACCATGCAATATGACTTCAAAGGGTCTTCATTTGCTCACCGAACCTCTCCAATCCTATCACTGCTGCGTTTATGCCCCTGTACACACGCTTGATTTTCTTTCAGACACATAGCAATCCATAGGTTTTAAGATACTTACTAGTCAGGTACATTCTTAGGCGTTTAATATGGGGTGTTGAGTCCATTTCGTTGAGCAAGGAGTAGTTCTTGTCTATTCCATATTTGGCTTAAGGAACTTTATCTGTGCTCATTTCAATCTCTGGTTTTATGCAGCACCCCAACTCACCTTTCCCCTTAAGCAAGCATAAGTTGGTTTTCTAAATTTGAGACCCTGTTCTGTTTTGTAATCCAGTTCCTGTGTAGCCAAGTTTACATCCCGTGTATTAGTGATATCTTATGATGTTTCTTTTTCTGTGTGACTTATTTCAGTTAGAATCATCATACCTGAATCCACTCATTATGCTGCTACGGGCCTGATGACATAGATTTCATTGCTGAGTGATATTGCATTGTACGTAAGTACCACAACTTCTTTATCCATTTTTCACTTTCTGCGATATTGAACTTGTACCGTAAACGAGGTTCTTGTAAACAGAGCCGTCCCAAACTTTGGGGTGGCTGTGTCTTTTTGATTTTAATTTCCCTAAGCTATAGGACCATAAGTGGAAGTGCCCTAGGCTCTGTTGCTTTGTTTTTTAGATGTTTCAGGAAACACCATACACCTCTCCCGAGTGGCTCTTGGCAATTTACATCCCGCCCATCAGCATAACAAGGCTCCCAGTTCTCCATGGCCTGTCCTGCCTTTCTGGATTTTACACTTTTTTCAGATGGCCCTTTTGACCGGGGGGAAGTGAGACTTCATTGTAGTGCAGATTTCCTTTGCAAGCTTGCTTGGTTGGCCAAAAAGGGCGTATGCGTTTTTTCCTGAATATATTCAGGAAAAAACGCATACGCCCTTTTTGGCCAAGTGCATCATTGTGGACGTTCTGCCTCTTTTCCTATGCTTTAAATGCAATTCCAGTCTACCTCCTGAAATCGGTTTCCTGCAATTCTGCCCCGCTTTCAAGTCCTCTTGGCAGCCTTACTTCAGTATATTTTTGGACGATAGCTGTCATTTATAACTCTGCAGGTTTGTGAATTACAGTGCCCCTGAGCTCCTTTCTTCAACTCGCTTTCTTGTGAGCTGGCCGCAACACCGCAGGATTGCTTCAGGCCCTAATCTGGTTCCGGCACGGCACGCTGAGCCTTTGGTTAATTCCTCTTCCTGGTGGGAAATGAGAGTTAAATTTGCCCGTCCAGACACCTCCAGCTAGTCTCTCATTGGTTCTCCCTATTCCTGTTCATCTTCCGCAGAAATTGCAAACTGGGCCAAACAGGAGGTTAAAGGCACTGACTCTCCAAGTCGGGAGAGTGTTAGTAAAGCGTCTGGAATGTTGCACCCGAGTACCAGGGGACGAGAACTGAGACATATTGGAACACGTCTCCCGATCACACGGTTGATCATACTCTGGGTTCCACGTGCATGTTTTAGCTGAAGGAAGAATCCCTTAAACCTGGAGAGTTGAGACCCGTGGAATGGGTACCATGCAATATGACTTCAAAGGGTCTTCATTTGCTCACCGAACCTCTCCAATCCTATCACTGCTGCGTTTATGCCCCTGTACACACGCTTGATTTTCTTTCAGACACATAGCAATCCATAGGTTTTAAGATACTTACTAGTCAGGTACATTCTTAGGCGTTTAATATGGGGTGTTGAGTCCATTTCGTTGAGCAAGGAGTAGTTCTTGTCTATTCCATATTTGGCTTAAGGAACTTTATCTGTGCTCATTTCAATCTCTGGTTTGATGCAGCACCCCAACTCACCTTTCCCCTTAAGCAAGCATAAGTTGGTTTTCTAAATTTGAGACCCTGTTCTGTTTTGTAATCCAGTTCCTGTGTAGCCAAGTTTACATTCCGTGTATTAGTGATATCTTATGATGTTTCTTTTTCTGTGTGACTTATTTCAGTTAGAATCATCATACCTGAATCCACTCATTATGCTGCTACGGGCCTGATGACATAGATTTCATTGCTGAGTGATATTGCATTGTACGTAAGTACCACAACTTCTTTATCCATTTTTCACTTTCTGCGATATTGAACTTGTACCGTAAACGAGGTTCTTGTAAACAGAGCCGTCCCAAACTTTGGGGTGGCTGTGTCTTTTTGATTTTAATTTCCCTAAGCTATAGGACCATAAGTGGAAGTGCCCTAGGCTCTGTTGCTTTGTTTTTTAGATGTTTCAGGAAACACCATACACCTCTCCCGAGTGGCTGTTGGCAATTTACATCCCGCCCATCAGCATAACAAGGCTCCCAGTTCTCCATGGCCTGTCCTGCCTTTCTGGATTTTACACTTTTTTCAGATGGCCCTTTTGACCGGGGGGAAGTGAGACTTCATTGTAGTGCAGATTTCCTTTGCAAGCTTGCTTGGTTGGCCAAAAAGGGCGTATGCGTTTTTTCCTGAATATATTCAGGAAAAAACGCATACGCCCTTTTTGGCCAAGCGCATCATTGTGGACGTTCTGCCTCTTTTCCTATGCTTTAAATGCAATTCCAGTCTACCTCCTGAAATCGGTTTCCTGCAATTCTGCCCCGCTTTCAAGTCCTCTTGGCAGCCTTACTTCAGTATATTTTTGGACGATAGCTGTCATTTATAACTCTGCAGGTTTGTGAATTACAGTGCCCCTGAGCTCCTTTCTTCAACTCGCTTTCTTGTGAGCTGGCCGCAACACCGCAGGATTGCTTCAGGCCCTAATCTGGTTCCGGCACGGCACGCTGAGCCTTTGGTTAATTCCTCTTCCTGGTGGGAAATGAGAGTTAAACTTGCCCGTCCAGACACCTCCAGCTAGTCTCTCATTGGTTCTCCCTATTCCTGTTCATCTTCCGCAGAAATTGCAAACTGGGCCAAACAGGAGGTTAAAGGCACTGACTCTCCAAGTCGGGAGAGTGTTAGTAAAGCGTCTGGAATGTTGCACCCGAGTACCAGGGGACGAGAACTGAGACATATTGGAACACGTCTCCCGATCACACGGTTGATCATACTCTGGGTTCCATGTGCATATTTTAGCTGAAGGAAGAATCCCTTAAACCTGGAGAGTTGAGACCCGTGGAATGGGTACCATGCAATATGACTTCAAAGGGTCTTCATTTGCTCACCGAACCTCTCCAATCCTATCACTGCTGCGTTTATGCCCCTGTACACACGCTTGATTTTCTTTCAGAGACATAGCAATCCATAGGTTTTAAGATACTTACTAGTCAGGTACATTCTTAGGCGTTTAATATGGGGTGTTGAGTCCATTTCGTTGAGCAAGGAGTAGTTCTTGTCTATTCCATATTTGGCTTAAGGAACTTTATCTGTGCTCATTTCAATCTCTGGTTTGATGCAGCACCCCAACTCACCTTTCCTCTTAAGCAAGCATAAGTTGGTTTTCTAAATTTGAGACCCTGTTCTGTTTTGTAATCCAGTTCCTGTGTAGCCAAGTTTACATTCTGTGTATTAGTGATATCTTATGATGTTTCTTTTTCTGTGTGACTTATTTCAGTTAGAATCATCATACCTGAATCCACTCATTATGCTGCTACGGGCCTGATGACATAGATTTCATTGCTGAGTGATATTGCATTGTACGTAAGTACCACAACTTCTTTATCCATTTTTCACTTTCTGCGATATTGAACTTGTACCGTAAACGAGGTTCTTGTAAACAGAGCCGTCCCAAACTTTGGGGTGGCTGTGTCTTTTTGATTTTAATTTCCCTAAGCTATAGGACAATAAGTGGAAGTGCCCTAGGCTCTGTTGCTTTGTTTTTTAGATGTTTCAGGAAACACCATACACCTCTCCCGAGTGGCTCTTGGCAATTTACATCCCGCCCATCAGCATAACAAGGCTCCCAGTTCTCCATGGCCTGTCCTGCCTTTCTGGATTTTACACTTTTTTCAGATGGCCCTTTTTACCGGGGGGAAGTGAGACTTCATTGTAGTGCAGATTTCCTTTGCAAGCTTGCTTGGTTGGCCAAAAAGGGCGTATCCGTTTTTCCTGAATATATTCAGGAAAAAACGCATACGCCCTTTTTGGCCAAGTGCATCATTGTGGACGTTCTGCCTCTTTTCCTATGCTTTAAATGCAATTCCAGTCTACCTCCTGAAATCGGTTTCCTGCAATTCTGCCCCGCTTTCAAGTCCTCTTGGCAGCCTTACTTCAGTATATTTTTGGACGATAGCTGTCATTTATAACTCTGCAGGTTTGTGAATTACAGTGCCCCTGAGCTCCTTTCTTCAACTCGCTTTCTTGTGAGCTGGCCGCAACACCGCAGGATTGCTTCAGGCCCTAATCTGGTTCCGGCACGGCACGCTGAGCCTTTGGTTAATTCCTCTTCCTGGTGGGAAATGAGAGTTAAATTTGCCCGTCCAGACACCTCCAGCTAGTCTCTCATTGGTTCTCCCTATTCCTGTTCATCTTCCGCAGAAATTGCAAACTGGGCCAAACAGGAGGTTAAAGGCACTGACTCTCCAAGTCGGGAGAGTGTTAGTAAAGCGTCTGGAATGTTGCACCCGAGTACCAGGGGACGAGAACTGAGACATATTGGAACACGTCTCCCGATCACACGGTTGATCATACTCTGGGTTCCACGTGCATGTTTTAGCTGAAGGAAGAATCCCTTAAACCTGGAGAGTTGAGACCCGTGGAATGGGTACCATGCAATATGACTTCAAAGGGTCTTCATTTGCTCACCGAACCTCTCCAATCCTATCACTGCTGCGTTTGTGCCCCTGTACACACGCTTGATTTTCTTTCAGAGACATAGCAGTGCATAGGTTTTAAGATACTTACTAGTCAGGTACATTCTTAGGCGTTTAATATGGGGTGTTGAGTCCATTTCGTTGAGCAAGGAGTAGTTCTTGTCTATTCCATATTTGGCTTAAGGAACTTTATCTGTGCTCATTTCAATCTCTGGTTTGATGCAGCACCCCAACTCACCTTTCCCCTTAAGCAAGCATAAGTTGGTTTTCTAAATTTGAGACCCTGTTCTGTTTTGTAATCCAGTTCCTGTGTAGCCAAGTTTACATTCCGTGTATTAGTGATATCTTATGATGTTTCTTTTTCTGTGTGACTTATTTCAGGTAGAATCATCATACCTGAATCCACTCATTATGCTGCTACGGGCCTGATGACATAGATTTCATTGCTGAGTGATATTGCATTGTACGTAAGTACCACAACTTCTTTATCCATTTTTCACTTTCTGCGATATTGAACTTGTACCGTAAACGAGGTTCTTGTAAACAGAGCTGTACCAAACTTTGGGGTGGCTGTGTCTTTTTGATTTTAATTTCCCTAAGCTATAGGACCATAAGTGGAAGTGCCCTAGGCTCTGTTGCTTTGTTTTTTAGATGTTTCAGGAAACACCATACACCTCTCGCGAGTGGCTCTTGGCAATTTACATCCCGCCCATCAGCATAACAAGGCTCCCAGTTCTCCATGGCCTGTCCTGCCTTTCTGGATTTTACACTTTTTTCAGATGGCCCTTTTGACCGGGGGGCAGTGAGACTTCATTGTAGTGTAGATTTCCTTTGCAAGCTTGCTTGTTTGGCCAAAAAGGGCGTATGCGTTTTTTCTTGAATATATTCAGGAAAAAACGCATACGCCCTTTTTGGCCAAGTGCATCATTGTGGACGTTCTGCCTCTTTTCCTATGCTTTAAATGCAATTCCAGTCTACCTCCTGAAATCGGTTTCCTGCAATTCTGCCCCGCTTTCAAGTCCTCTTGGCAGCCTTACTTCAGTATATTTTTGGACGATAGCTGTCATTTATAACTCTGCAGGTTTGTGAATTACAGTGCCCCTGAGCTCCTTTCTTCAACTCGCTTTCTTGTGAGCTGGCCGCAACACCGCAGGATTGCTTCAGGCCCTAATCTGGTTCCGGCACGGCACGCTGAGCCTTTGGTTAATTCCTCTTCCTGGTGGGAAATGAGAGTTAAATTTGCCCGTCCAGACACCTCCAGCTAGTCTCTCATTGGTTCTCCCTATTCCTGTTCATCTTCCGCAGAAATTGCAAACTGGGCCAAACAGGAGGTTAAAGGCACTGACTCTCCAAGTCGGGAGAGTGTTAGTAAAGCGTCTGGAATGTTGCACCTGAGTACCAGGGGACGAGAACTGAGACATATTGGAACACGTCTCCCGATCACACGGTTGATCATACTCTGGGTTCCACGTGCATGTTTTAGCTGAAGGAAGAATCCCTTAAACCTGGAGAGTTGAGACCCTTGGAATGGGTACCATGCAATATGACTTCAAAGGGTCTTCATTTGCTCACCGAACCTCTCCAATCCTATCACTGCTGCGTTTATGCCCCTGTACACACGCTTGATTTTCTTTCAGAGACATAGCAATCCATAGGTTTTAAGATACTTACTAGTCAGGTACATTCTTAGGCGTTTAATATGGGGTGTTGAGTCCATTTCGTTGAGCAAGGAGTAGTTCTTGTCTATTCCATATTTGGCTTAAGGAACTTTATCTGTGCTCATTTCAATCTCTGGTTTTATGCAGCACCCCAACTCACCTTTCCCCTTAAGCAAGCATAAGTTGGTTTTCTAAATTTGAGACCCTGTTCTGTTTTGTAATCCAGTTCCTGTGTAGCCAAGTTTACATCCCGTGTATTAGTGATATCTTATGATGTTTCTTTTTCTGTGTGACTTATTTCAGTTAGAATCATCATACCTGAATCCACTCATTATGCTGCTACGGGCCTGATGACATAGATTTCATTGCTGAGTGATATTGCATTGTACGTAAGTACCACAACTTCTTTATCCATTTTTCACTTTCTGCGATATTGAACTTGTACCGTAAACGAGGTTCTTGTAAACAGAGCCGTCCCAAACTTTGGGGTGGCTGTGTCTTTTTGATTTTAATTTCCCTAAGCTATAGGACCATAAGTGGAAGTGCCCTAGGCTCTGTTGCTTTGTTTTTTAGATGTTTCAGGAAACACCATACACCTCTCCCGAGTGGCTGTTGGCAATTTACATCCCGCCCATCAGCATAACAAGGCTCCCAGTTCTCCATGGCCTGTCCTGCCTTTCTGGATTTTACACTTTTTTCAGATGGCCCTTTTGACCGGGGGGAAGTGAGACTTCATTGTAGTGCAGATTTCCTTTGCAAGCTTGCTTGGTTGGCCAAAAAGGGCGTATGCGTTTTTTCCTGAATATATTCAGGAAAAAACGCATACGCCCTTTTTGGCCAAGTGCATCATTGTGGACGTTCTGCCTCTTTTCCTATGCTTTAAATGCAATTCCAGTCTACCTCCTGAAATCGGTTTCCTGCAATTCTGCCCCGCTTTCAAGTCCTCTTGGCAGCCTTACTTCAGTATATTTTTGGACGATAGCTGTCATTTATAACTCTGCAGGTTTGTGAATTACAGTGCCCCTGAGCTCCTTTCTTCAACTCGCTTTCTTGTGAGCTGGCCGCAACACCGCAGGATTGCTTCAGGCCCTAATCTGGTTCCGGCACGGCACGCTGAGCCTTTGGTTAATTCCTCTTCCTGGTGGGAAATGAGAGTTAAATTTGCCCGTCCAGACACCTCCAGCTAGTCTCTCATTGGTTCTCCCTATTCCTGTTCATCTTCCGCAGAAATTGCAAACTGGGCCAAACAGGAGGTTAAAGGCACTGACTCTCCAAGTCGGGAGAGTGTTAGTAAAGCGTCTGGAATGTTGCACCCGAGTACCAGGGGACGAGAACTGAGACATATTGGAACACGTCTCCCGATCACACGGTTGATCATACTCTGGGTTCCACGTGCATGTTTTACCTGAAGGAAGAATCCCTTAAACCTGGAGAGTTGAGACCCGTGGAATGGGTACCATGCAATATGACTTCAAAGGGTCTTCATTTGCTCACCGAACCTCTCCAATCCTATCACTGCTGCGTTTATGCCCCTGTACACATGCTTGATTTTCTTTCAGAGACATAGCAGTGCATAGGTTTTAAGATACTTACTAGTCAGGTACATTCTTAGGCATTTAATATGGGGTGTTGAGTCCATTTCGTTGAGCAAGGAGTAGTTCTTGTCTATTCTATATTTGGCTTAAGGAACTTTATCTGTGCTCATTTCAATCTCTGGTTTTATGCAGCACCCCAACTCACCTTTCCCCTTAAGCAAGCATAAGTTGGTTTTCTAAATTTGAGACCCTGTTCTGTTTTGTAATCCAGTTCCTGTGTAGCCAAGTTTACATTCCGTGTATTAGTGATATCTTATGATGTTTCTTTTTCTGTGTGACTTATTTCAGTTAGAATCATCATACCTGAATCCACTCATTATGCTGCTACGGGCCTGATGACATAGATTTCATTGCTTAGTGATATTGCATTGTACGTAAGTACCACAACTTCTTTATCCATTTTTCGCTTTGTGTGATATTGAACTGGTACCGTAAACGAGGTTCTTGTAAACAGAGCCGTCCCAAACTTTGGGGTGGCTGTGTCTTTTTGATTTTAATTTCCCTAAGCTATAGGACCATAAGTGGAAGTGCCATAGGCTCTGTTGCTTTGTTTTTTGGATGTTTCAGGAAACACCATACACTTCTCCAGAGTGGCTGCTGGCAATTTACATCCCGCCCATCAGCATAACAAGGCTCCCAGTTCTCCATGGCCTGTCCTGCCTTTCTGGATTTTACACTTTTTTCAGATGGCCCTTTTACCGGGGGGCAGTGAGACTTCATTGTAGTACAGATTTCCTTTGCAAGCTTGCTTGGTTGGCCAAAAAGGGCGTATGCGTTTTTTCCTGAATATATTCAGGATAAAACAATACGCCCTTTATGGCCAAGTGCATCATTGTGGACGTTCTGCCTCTTTCCCTATGCTTTACATGCAATTCCAGTCTACCTCCTGAAATCGGTTTCCTGCAATTCTGCCCCGCTTTCAACTCCTCTTGGCAGCCTTACTTCAATATATTTTTGGAAGATAGCTGTCATTTATAACTCTGTAGGTTTGTGAATTACAGTTCCCCTGAGCTCCTTTCTTCAACTCGCTTTCTTGTGAGCTGGCCGCAACACCGCAGGATTGCATCAGGCCCTAATTTGGTTCCGGCATGGCATGTTGAGCCTTTGGTTAATTCCTCTTCCTGGTGGGAAATGAGAGTTAAATTTGCCCGTCCAGACACCTCCACCTAGTCTCTCATTGGTTCTCCCTATTCCTGTTCATTTTCCACAGAAATTGCAAACTGGGCAAACAGGAGGTTAAAGGCACTGACTCTCCAAGTGGGGAGAGTGTTAGTAAAGCGTCTGGAATGTTGCACCCGAGTACCAGGGGACGAAAACTGAGACACATTTGAACACGTTTCCCGATCACACGGTGGATCATACTCTGGGTTCCACATGCATGTTTTAGCTGAAGGAAGAATCCCTTAAACATGGAGAGTTGAGACCCATGGAATGGGTACCATGCATTATGACTTCAAAGGGTCTGCATTTGCTCACCGAACCTCACCAATCCTATCACTGCTGCGCTTATGCCGCTGTACACATGCATGATTCTCTTTCGGAGACATATAAATCCATAGGTTTTAAGATTCTTACTAGTCAGGTATATTGTTAGGCGTTTAATATGGGGTGTTGAGTCTACTTCGTTGAGCAAGGAGTAGCTCTTGTCTATTACATATTTGGCTTATGGAACGGTATCTGTGCTAATTTCAATCTCTGATTTTATGCAGCACCCCAACTCACCTTTCCCCTTAAGCAAGCATAAGTTGGTTTTCTACATTTGACACCCTGTTCTGTTTTGTAATTCAGTTCCTGTGTAGCCAAGTTTACATTCCGTGTAGTAGTGATATCTTATGATGTTTCTTTTTCTGTGTGACTTATTTCACTTAGAATCATCATACCTGAATCCACTCATTATGCTGCTACGGGCCTGATGACATAGATTTCATTGCTGAGTGATATTGCATTGTACGTAAGTACCACAACTTTTTTATCCATTTTTCGCTTTCTGTGATATTGAACTTGTACCGTAAACGAGGTTCTTGTAAACAGAGCCGTCCCAAACTTTGGGGTGGCTGTGTCTTTTTGATTTTAATTTCCCTAAGCTATAGGACCATAAGTGGAAGTGCCCTAGGCTCTGTTGCTTTGTTTTTTGGATGTTTCAGGAAACACCATACACTTCTCCAGAGTGGCTGCTGGCAATTTACATCCCACCCATCAGCATAACAAGGCTCCCAGTTCTCCATGGCCTGTCCTGCCTTTCTGGATTTTACACTTTTTTCAGATGGCCCTTTTGACCGGGGGGCAGTGAGACTTCATTGTAGTGCAGATTTCCTTTGCAAGCTTGCTTGGTTGGCCAAAAAGTGCGTATGCGTTTTTTCCTGAATATATTCAGGAAAAAACGCATACGCCCTTTTTGGCCAAGTGCATTATTGTGGACGTTCTGCCTCTTTTCCTATGCTTTACATGCAATTCCAGTCTACCTCCTGAAATCGGTTTCCTGCAATTCTGCCCGCTTTCAACTCCTCTTGGCAGCCTTACTTCAATATATTTTTGGAAGATAGCTGTCATTTATAACTCTGCAGGTTTGTGAATTACAGTGCCCCTGAGCTCCTTTCTTCAACTCGCTTTCTTGTGAGCTGGCCGCAACACCGCAGGATTTCTTCAGGCCCTAGTTTGGTTCCGGCACGGCATGCTGAGCCTTTGGTTAATTCCTCTTCCTGGTGGGAAATGAGAGTTAAATTTGCCCGTCCAGACACCTCCACCTAGTCTCTCATTGGTTCTCCCTATTCCTGTTCATTTTCCACAGAAATTGCAAACTGGGCCAAACAGGAGGTTAAAGGCACTGACTCTCCAAGTGAGGAGAGTGTTAGTAAAGCGTCTGGAATGTTGCACCCGAGTACCAGGGGACGAAAACTGAGACACATTTGAACACTTTTTCCGATCACATGGTGGATCATACTCTGGGTTCCACATGCATGTTTTAGCTGAAGGAAGAATCCCTTAAACATGTAAAGTTGAGACCCATGGAATGGGTACCATGCAATATGACTTCAAAGGGTCTGCATTTGCTCACCGAACCTCACCAATCCTATCACTGCTACGTTTATGCCTCTGTACACACGCTTGATTCCCTTTCGCAGACATATAAATCCATAGGTTTTAAGATTCTTACTAGTCAGGTATATTCTTAGGCGTTTAATATGGGGTGTTGAGTCCACTTCGTTGAGCAAGGAGTAGCTCTTGTCTATTACATATTTGGCTTATGGAACGGTATCTGTGCTCATTTCAATCTCTGGTTTTATGCAGCACCCCAACTCACCCGTCCCCTTAAGCAAGCATAAGTTGGTTTTCTACATTTGACACCCTGTTCTGTTTTGTAATTCAGTTCTTGTGTAGCCAAGTTTACATTCCGTGTATTAGTGATATCTTATGATGTTTCTTTTTCTGTGTGACTAATTTCACTTAGAATCATCGTACCTGAATCCACTCATTATGCTGCTACGGGCCTGATGACATAGATTTCATTGCTGAGTGATATTGCATTGTACGTAAGTACCACAATTTCTTTATCCATTTTTTGCTTTCTGTGATATTGAACTTGTACCGTAAACGAGGTTCTTGTAAACAGAGCCGTCCCAAACTTTGGGGTGGCTGTGTCTTTTTGATTTTAATTTCCCTAAGCTATAGGACCATAAGTGGAAGTGCCCTAGGCTCTGTTGCTTTGTTTTTTGGATGTTTCAGGAAACACCATACACTTCTCCAGAGTGGCTGCTGGCAATTTACATCCCGCCCATCAGCATAACTAGGCTCCCAGTTCTCCATGGCCTGTCCTGCCTTTCTGGATTTTACACTTTTTTCAGATGGCCCTTTTGACCGGGGGGCAGTGAGACTTCATTGTAGTGCAGATTTCCTTTGCAAGCTTGCTTGGTTGGCCAAAAAGGGCGTATGCGTTTTTTCCTGAATATATTCAGGAAAAAACGCATACGCCCTTTTTGGCCAAGTGCATCATTGTGGGCGTTCTGCCTCTTTTCCTATGCTTTACATGCAATTCCAGTCTACCTCCTGAAATCGGTTTCCTGCAATTCTGCCCTGCTTTCAACTCCTCTTGGCATCCTAATTCAATATATTTTTGGAAGATAGCTGTCATTTATAACTCTGCAGGTTTGTGAATTACAGTGCCCCTGAGCTCCTTTCTTCAACTCGCTTTCTTGTGAGCTGGCCGCAACACCGCAGGATTGCTTCAGGCCCTAGTTTGGTTCCGGCACGGCATGCTGAGCCTTTGGTTAATTCCTCTTCCTGGTGGGAAATGAGCATTAAATTGGCCCGTCCGGACACCTCCACCTAATCTCTCATTGGTTCTCCCTATTCCTGTTCATCTTCCGCAGAAATTGCTAACTGGGCCAAACAGGAGGTTAAAGGCACTGACTCTCCAAGTGGGGAGAGTGTTAGTAAAGCGTCTGGAATGTTGCACCCGAGTACCAGGGGACGAAAACTGAGACACATTTGAACACGTTTTCCGACCACACGGTGGATCATACTCTGGGTTCCACATGCATGTTTTAGCTGAAGGAAGAATCCCTTATACATGGAGAGTTGAGACCCATGGAATGGGTACCATGCAATATGTCTTCAAAGGGTCTGCATTTGCTCACCGAACCTCACCAATCCTATCACTGCTGCGTTTATGCCGCTGTACACACACTTGATTCTCTTTCGGAGACATATAAATCCATAGGTTTTAAGATTCTTACTAGTCAGGTAGATTCTTACTAGTCAGGTATATTCTTAGGCGTTTAATATGGGGTGTTGAGTCCACTTCGTTGAGCAAGGAGTAGCTCTTGTCTATTACATATTGGCTTATGGAACGGTATCTGTGCTAATTTCAATCTCTGGTTTTATGCAGCACCCCAACTCACCCGTCCCCTTAAGCAAGCATAAGTTGGTTTTCTACATTTGACACCCTGTTCTGTTTTGTAATCCAGTTCCTGTGTAGCCAAGTTTACATTCCGTGTATTAGTGATATCTTATGATGTTTCTTTTTCTGTGTGACTAATTTCACTTAGAATCATCGTACCTGAATCCACTCATTATGCTGCTACGGGCCTGATGACATAGATTTCATTGCTGAGTGATATTGCATTGTACGTAAGTACCACAATTTCTTTATCCATTTTTCGCTTTCTGTGATATTGAACTTGTACCGTAAACGAGGTTCTTGTAAACAGAGCCGTCCCAAACTTTGGGGTGGCTGTGTCTTTTTGATTTTAATTTCCCTAAGCTATAGGACCATAAGTGGAAGTGCCCTAGGCTCTGTTGCTTTGTTTTTTGGATGTTTCAGGAAACACCATACACTTCTCCAGAGTGGCTGCTGGCAATTTACATCCCGCCCATCAGCATAACTAGGCTCCCAGTTCTCCATGGCCTGTCCTGCCTTTCTGGATTTTACACTTTTTTCAGATGGCCCTTTTGACCGGGGGGCAGTGAGACTTCATTGTAGTGCAGATTTCCTTTGCAAGCTTGCTTGGTTGGCCAAAAAGGGCGTATGCGTTTTTTCCTGAATATATTCAGGAAAAAACGCATACGCCCTTTTTGGCCAAGTGCATCATTGTGGACGTTCTGCCTCTTTTCCTATGCTTTACATGCAATTCCAGTCTACCTCCTGAAATCGGTTTCCTGCAATTCTGCCCTGCTTTCAACTCCTCTTGGCATCCTAATTCAATATATTTTTGGAAGATAGCTGTCATTTATAACTCTGCAGGTTTGTGAATTACAGTGCCCCTGAGCTCCTTTCTTCAACTCGCTTTCTTGTGAGCTGGCCGCAACACCGCAGGATTGCTTCTGGTCCTAGTGTGGTTCCGGCATGGCACGCTGAGCCTTTGGTTAATTCCTCTTCCTGGTGGGAAATGAGAGTTAAATTTGCCCGTCCAGACACCTCCACCTAATCTCTCATTTGTTCTCCCTATTCCTGTTCATTTTCCACAGAAATTGCAAATTGAGCCATACAGGAGGTTAAAGGCACTGACTCTCCAAGTGGGGAGAGTGTTAGTAAAGCGTCTGGAATGTTGCACCCGAGTACCAGGGGACGAAAACTGAGACACATTTGAACACGTTTCCCGATCACACGGTGGATCATACTCTGGGTTCCACATGCATGTTTTAGCTGAAGGAAGAATCCCTTAAACCTGGAGAGTTGAGACTCATGGAATGGGTACCATGCAATATGACTTCAAAGGGTCTGCATTTGCTCACCGAACCTCACCAATCCTATCACTGCTGCGTTTATGCCACTGTACACACGCTTGATTCTCTTTCGGAGACATATAAATCTATAGGTTTTAAGATTCTTACTAGTCAGGTAGATTCTTACTAGTCAGGTATATTCCTAGGCGTTTAATATAGGGTGTTGAGTCCACTTCGTTGAGCAAGGGGTACCTTTTGTCTATTATATTTTTGGCTTATGGAACGGTATCTGTGCCAATTTTAATCTCTGGTTTCATGCAGCACCCCATATCGGCTTTCCCCTTAAGCAAGCATAAGTTGGTTTTCTACATTTTTGACCCTGTTCTGTTTTGTAATTCAGTTCCTGTGTAGCCAAGTTTACATTCCGTGTAGTAGTGATATCTTATGATGTTTCTTTTTCTGTGTGACTAATTTCACTTAGAATCATCGTACCTGAATCCACTCATTATGCTGCTACGGGCCTGATGACATAGATTTCATTGCTGAGTGATATTGCATTGTACGTAAGTACCACAACTTCTTTATCCATTTTTCGCTTTTTGCGATATTTAACTTGTACCGTAAACGAGGTTCTTGTAAACAGAGCCATCCCAAACTTTGGGGTGGCTGTGTCTTTTTGATTTTAATTTCCCTAAGCTATAGGACCATAAGTGGAAGTGCCCTAGGCTCTGTTGCTTTGTTTTTTGGATGTTTCAGGAAACACCATACACTTCTCCAGAGTGGCTGCTGGCCATTTACATCCCGCCCATCAGCATAACTAGGCTCCCAGTTCTCCATGGCCTGTCCTGCCTTTCTGGATTTTACACTTTTTTCAGAAGGCCCTTTGACCGGGGGGCAGTGAGACTTCATTGTAGTGCAGATTTCCTTTGCGAGCTTGCTTGGTTGGCCAGAAAGGGCGTATGCGTTTCTTCCTGAATATATTCAGGAAAGAACGCATACGCCCTTTTTGGCCAAGTGCATCATTGTCGACGTTCTGAGTCTTTTCATATGTTTTCAGTGCAATTCCAGTCTACCTCCTGAAATCGGTTTCCTGCAGTTCTGCCTTGCTCTCAGTTCCTCTTCATAGCCTTACCTCAATATACGTTTGGAAAATAGTTGGCCTTTATAACTCTGCAGGTTTTTCAATTGCAGTGGCCCTTAGCTCCATTTTTCAGCTCTTATTTTTGTGATCTTGCCTCATATCCACAGGATTTCTTCAGGCCCTATTCTTCTTCTGGGGCGCCTTGCTCTGCCTTTGGTTAATTCTTCTTCCTGATGTGAAATTAGAGTGACATGTGCCCATTGAAACCGCTACAGCTATTTTCTCACTGGTTCCCCCTATTCCCATTCATCCTCCGCACTAACTGCAGACTGTGCGATACCGGAACTTAAAGGCATTGACTCTCCATGTGGAGATGTTGTTAGTAAAGTGGCTGGAATGTTGATCCGGAGCCCCAGGAGAGGAAAATGAGGTGCATTTTAGAAACCTTTCCCGATCATATGGTATACCATCTGCTGGATTTCCCATGCATGGTTTAGCTGTAGGAAGATTCCCTTCAACTTGGAGTGTTGGGACCCTTGGAATAAGTAGCATGAAGTATTGCATTAAACTTTCGGCAGTTGCTCACCAAAGCTCTCCAATCCTTTCAGCCCCAAGTGTCCAGCCTTATGTCTTATCCAGCTGTGGGTTTATATGTGGTCATTCCAGGTTGCATCACAGCCCCTGAGCGAATTTTGTAAGAATTTTTCTCTCTTTCATTGTTTCTGCGTTTTGGTTTTAAAATTTATTTCTATAATGGGGTTTAGCTCATTTTCACTGCTGTGTTTGTGCCGCTCTGCGCACACTTGATTCCCTTATGGAGATATATCAATACATGGGTTTTAAGATTCTTATTACTCAGATATATTTCTCTGTGGTGTATAGGGTGTGTTGAGGCCAGTTCATTGAGCAAGGTGTAGATCTTGTCTGATACCTATTTGGTTTATTGAACGGTATCTGTGCTAATTTCAAACTCTGGTTTTATGCATCACCCCACCTCTCCTTTCCCCTTAAGCTGACATAAGTGTGTTTTCTAAATGTGAGACACTGTTCTGTTTTGTCATTCATTTTTTGTGCAGCCATATTTATCCTCCCTCTATAAGTGATATCTTATGATATGTTTCTTTTTCTGTTTGACTTATTTCAAGTAGTATTATCGGACCTCAATCCACTCTTTATCCTTCTACTAGCCTTATTACATTGATTTCATGGTGAAGAGATATTCCATTGTACATAAGTACCACATTTTCTTTATCCATTGTTCTCTTTCCTGGGATATTTAAGGTGTACTGAAGTTGAGGTTCTTGTAAACAGAGTAGCCCTAAACTGTGGTGTGCTTGTGTCTTGTTGATTTTTAGACTTCCCTAGATATACTCCCGTGATTGGAAGTGCCCTATGCTCTGTCGCTCTGTTTTTTAGATGATTTAGGAACCACCATACACTTCTCCAGAGTGGCTCTCGGCAGTTCACACACTGTCCATCAGCGTATAAAGGCTCCCTGTTCTCCATGGCCTGTCCTGCATTTCTGGTTTTTACAATTTTTTCGGATGGCCCTTTTGACTGGTGGGAAATGAGACTTCTTTGTTGTGCACATTTGCATTGCTTGCTTGCTTGGTTGCCCATAAAGTGCGTATGCGTTTTTTCCTGGATATATTCAGGAAATAACACATACTCCCTTTTGGGCCAACTGCATCATTGTCGAAATTCTGCCGCTTTTCATGTGCTTTAAAGGCGAGTCCAATCTATCTCTTGAAATCTGTTTCTTGCAATTCTGTCTTGCATTCAGATCCTCTTCTTTGCCTTACCTCAACATATTTTTGGACGTTAGTTTTCATTTATAACTCTGCAGGTTTGTGAATTGCAGTGACCCTGAGCTCCATTTTTTAAGTTGCTCTTTTGTGAGCTGGCCTCAAAACTGCAGGATTGCTTCAGGCCCTATTTTGGCTCCGGCGAGGCGGGATGAGCCTTTTTTTAATTCTTATTCTTAATGGGAAATTAGAGTGACATGTGCCCGTCCAAACCCCTACAACTATTCTCTCATTGTTTCCCCCTGTTCCCGTTCATCCTCCTCACAATTTGCAAAATGTGTGAAACAGAAGTTTAAATGTGCTGATTCTCTAAGTGGGGAGATTCTAAGTAACGTGGCTGGAATGATGAACAGGAGCACCAGGAGAGGATAAATGAGGTGCATTTTAGACACATCTCCCGATCACATGGTGTACAGTCCTCTGGGTTTTCCATGCATGTTTTAGCTGTAGGAAGATTCCTTGAACCTGCAGATTTGGGACCCATTGAATGGGTACCAGGTAGTATTACTTTAAAGGGTGTGCATTTCCTCACCCAACCCCACATTTCTCTTAGTGCGAACAGTTTCCAGCCTTATGTCTCATCCTGCTGTGGGTCTAGATGTGTTCAATCCATGTTGCATCACCGTCCCTGAGGAAAAGTTGTAAGAGGTTTTCTCTGTCTCTCTGTCGTTTATTTTTTTCAATTTATTACTATGTTGTTTACAGCTGATTTTCAAAGCTCTGTTTCTTGCTGCTGTACATCTACTTGATTCACGTACAGAGAGACATCAATAATTTCTTTTTTAGATTCTTACCAGTCATAGATATTCTTTTCCGGTGACTTGAGTGTGCTGAGTGCAGTTCTTTTAGTTACCGTGTAGGCCTTGTTGATTATCAGTTTGGTATTTGGAATGGTATCTTTGCTAATTTCAACCTCCTGGATGATGCCTCACCCCTCCCCACCTTTCCCGTTTAGCAGCCTTACACGTGTTTTCTACATATTTATGTCACTTAGAATGATCATACGTAACTCCTCCGGAGTTGTTACAACTGGCCATATTTCATTGATTTCCAGGCTGAGTAATATTCCACTCTACATAAGTACCACATCTCTATCCATTTTTTCCCTCCAGAGACATTTAAGTTATATCCTAGTCGAGGATCTTTTAAACAGAGAGGCAGTAAACATTGGGGTGCCTGTGTCCTCTCGATTTTTGTTTTTCCCAAGATATACGCCCATGAGTGCAAGTGCCCTATGCTCTGTAGCTCATTTTTTAGATGCTTTAGTAAACACAATACAGTTCTCCAGAATGGCCGTTGGCAATATACATTTCCACTATAAGCCTCACAGGGCTCCCTCCTCTCCTTGCCCTGTCCTGCATTTCTGGCGTTTACACTTTATGAGGATGGCTCTTCTGACTGATGCGAAGTGATATCTTTTGTAGTATTGATTTCCAGTGCCCACCTGTTTGGTTGGCTAAAAAAGTGTATGCCCTTTTCTTGAATATATACAGAAAAAAACGCATACAGCCTTTTTGGCCAACTGCAATGTCGGAAATGTTCAGCCCCTTTTCTTGTGCTTAATGGCGAGTCCTTTCTACCTCCTCAAATCCCTTTCCTGCCATTCTCCCTTGCTTGCCAATCCTTTTCTCTGACTTTCCTCAAGACATTTTTCAGTGATAGATATTTTCAACTCTGCAGTTTCGTGAATTTTACTGCCCCTGAGTTCCATTGTTCAACTTGTGTTTATGGGAACTGGCCACAAAGCAGTGGGATTTCCTCAAGCCCTATACTGTTTCCATGGGCAACCCTAGCCTTTGGTCAATTCATCTTCCTGATTGGAAATTAGAGTGACATGTGCCTGTCTGAACACCTAGGACTTGTCTCTCATTGTTCCTCATCCTTCCGCTTCATCCTCTGGACAAATTCCAAACTGTACGCAACAGGATGTTGACAGTGTTGACATCTCCAAGTGGGGAGACTGTTAGTAAAGACGCTGGAGGGGTGAACCCGAACACCAGGAGATGAGGAGATGAGATGCCTTTTCCAAACTCTTCCCGATCAGACGGTATACCATCCTCTGGATGTGACAGACATGTTTTAGCAGTAGGAAGAGTCCCATTCATGTAAGGAGAACACCAGGGCTTTTTCAAAATCAGTGTCTCCCCGAAACCCAAACTGGGGAGTTTTTTAAGCTACGGCTACACATATGTTCATTAAGGGCCTTGGGAAGTAGGCAGAGTCCAAACTTTAGATGACTGAAGTCTTCAGGGTCAGAAGCACTCACCACCGGCTTCCCTTAGGTTACACTTTAACTGTCATTGATAGATGATGTCAATAAAAATATCTATTCTTTTTCCGATTATTTCCCCTTATAGGTTATTGCACAATATTGAGTGTAGTTCCCTGTGCTATACAGTAGTTCCTTGTTGATGATCTATTTTATACATAGCAGTGTGTATGTGTTAATTCCAAACTGTTAATTTATCCCTCCTCCCACCTTTCCCCTTTGGTAATAATAAATTATAAGATTTTATACTTCTCAGAAATGGGGGAGCTGAAAGAGAGGTATCATTTTCAATGGAAAAGCATTTAAAACAAGATTGAAGCTTTAACCAAGATTATTAGATGTACATCCTTGGAAAGAAATCACTTCATTTCTCTAATATTGACCTGACAAATAGGACAAACCTTCTCACTGAACTTGCTTATAATAAAGTGATGGAAATATCAAATGGAAGTGTTAGAAACATCTTATTTTACCCGAGCCTTATAAACTGTTCTATGTTAACTACAGTTTGGCTCACACATCTGTTCATTGAAGTTACAATAGTCTCAATTTCTGTTACTGATCCTCCAGAGTGGACCCCAACAAGGGTCCCCCTGCCCAGTGTCATTGGGGCCAACAGATCGAGACTGAGTTTGGTTCCCAAGCAAAGGAAACTTTATATTTTCATCAGAGAATGGAGAGGTGAGAGCATGCACTACCCCGTGGGCTGTGGGCTGGGCTGCTGTGTAGAGATCCTGTCAGAGTCAGTGGGAGGGAGGGGGCGGAGCTCTCAAGGGCCGGGTTGGCTGCAGCTCAGGCTCTATATCTCGGAGTCTGCACTGGGCCCCAGGAGCTGAGGTGTCGACCCAGCCATTCTGCACCAGGAAATCTGGTCTGAAGTGCCGGGTGTGGAACCTCTGCATGCGGGACCCTAGGAGCACGTGAAATTAGACAAAGCACAAAGGATAAAAAAGGTCAGACTTGACTTTATTGCCCAGATTCTATTTTTATCTCCCAGGGATTTTTAATGGGCTTTGCTGGGGACAAACCCCTCCTCTGCCTTTTGTCCCGTTCCTCATTCTTGGAGTGCTGAGGGTGCAGACCCTTCTTCTGTAACTGCTGAGTGCTGAGTTGGGAGCCCTCATACCAGGGGACGAGGGTCAGAACTTCTCCCCAGCAGCCTCCAGGTGACGTTGATTGGCCCCAGGACCCCTGCCTCCCTGCTCGTCCGCCTGAGCACCAGCATTGGAAGTGTTATAGATTCTAATGACCTTTAAGGGTCCAGGAAAGAGATGTGCAGAGACGCTGTGGGGGCCGGTTTCACCCCGCCCCACATTTGTTCGGCCACCTTAGGCTGACCGTTTCTGCCAGCCTAGATGCTCTGACCAGTAGTCTGCTCTTTCTTCAGTTAGGCCCCTGAATTAACATAAAATCAGCACCAGGTGTCAGAGCCCTGCCCGCTCAACTCCCAGACAGTCCAGGGTCAGTGGTGATCAAGGACCATGATGGCCACTGAGTCAACAGCCTTTTGAAGTAAACAGGAGTCCAGCCGGTCTTATTGGCCACCATCATCACGGTGTCTGTAGGCTTTTCTATGGTGACAGTGTGATATACGGTTCCCCTGCCAAGATTATTAGCTCCCCTCCGGGTGCAGGAAGTCCTGCAAGCAGTAGTCTACTCCTTCGGGACACACTATTGTTGTTTTATGAGAGAAACTCCAGGTCAAGTGATGTTCACATGAGTCGTCATGGTGCCCTGTTGCCTCCGGTTATCTCTCTGGATGTTGGAGTTGGAGGGCCTCCTCACTCGAGGTCGGTGTGCCCACGGAGCGAACCCTGCAACTTCAGGGCATGGTTGGTGATTAGGATCACCACGTGGGGTCCTTTTCCCTTAGGAGGGAGGTGGCCTTTTGGGCTGCTGATTTCCAGGTTTTTAGATACCGCCAGTATCTTGGCCAGATGTGGCAGTGGGCCAAGCCCCTTGGTGACTGTAGTTTATCCTACCTGGATGGCATTCTTGCGTTGTTCCATTTCAAGTGGTCCCAGTTTTTGCACTAATTCTCCAATGGCGATTCACCTTTCACCGGGAATGGAAAGGTCAAAGGGTTTAGCTCAATTAGGGAGTTCCAGGGCAAAGGTCTGAATTGACTGCTCTTTCCATTCTTGAAAGGCCACTTCTGGATTCTGTTCAAAAGGATCATCATCTTTTCCTTTCAGTGTTTCATATAGAGGCCCAGCTAGTAGACTGTAGTTAGGGATCCAGAAGCAGCAAACCCTGGCCTCCCCAGGAACCCCTAAGCTGTCTTCTAGTTTTAGAAAGGGGTAAGGCTGCAAATGGTTTCTTCCCTTTCCTGGGATGGGCTTCTCTGACCTTGTGTGAGAATGAAGCCCAGGCAGGTCACCGCAGTCTGTGATATTTGAGCTTTTTCTTGGACAACTTCTATCCTTTATTGGCTTGGTAGTTCAGAGACCTCCTTAGTAGGGCTGGCGATCAGAATGTCGTCTGCATATTGAAGGAGGGTTTCCTTTTCCAGAGGTAGAACTTTTCGGTCGTTAGCTAAGCTTTCCCCAAAGATGGTGTGGGAATTTTTGAACCCTTGGGGCAAGACGGCCCGGAAGTATTGTTTTAGTTGTATGTTGAGTCCTGCCACTCACAAGCCAAAATTTCTTGTGACTCTGGGACTAATGGAATACAAAAGAAGGCATCATTGAAGACTAATACAGAATACCATGTCCTGGTGGTTGGTAGAATGACCAGCAGGGTGTAGGAATCAGGAGCAACTGGAGGTATATCCTCGGTGGCTTCACTGACTGTCCTGACATCCTTTACCAGGTCCCCAGCAGCCCATGGGGCTCTCGTGGTCAGGCCAATCCCAGGATATGGAGCTCTCCTGGGCAGGTACCCCACCCCCAACCCAGCCCACGGGGCTCTCATGGTCAGGCCCCTCCCAGGATACAGAGCTACCCTTGCAGGTACCGTGGCAGGGCTGGGCACACAGGAACCGTGCACACAGCCCTCATTGAAGAGCACCCCCAGCTCACCTGTCGCTCAGAGCTGACACAGAGCACCTCAGAGCAGGACTTGAACTAACAAACAGCAGCTCCGACAGGTCTGTGACCCTGGGCATCACTCTGTGTGGCCTCCCTCCACCTGGTCTTCCAGAGACTTCCACTGCACCCAGGGCACCAGGCCTCTGTCTCCAACCACCACCCACCCCTCCTCTCCCTGACTCCTGGGTTCCTCTCATTAGGAGAGGGTTTTCTTGAAGTTGTCTCCCACTCATGGGCCAGATAAAATGATTAGAAAACAAGCCAAAGCTGCAGCCCCTTGTCTATCCTGACTCTCAGGAGCCCACACCTGTTCCTTGGACCTGGCCGGTTCAGCAAGTTCCATTTTCTGCAACTGTGAGCCCCTGAGGGGTGATGATTGGCTACCTGGGCAGCCTTACCATGCTGGCCAGCCCTCCCCAGGTGTGCCTGGGTTGAGATCAATATAAATACCAATCCAGGCAGCAAAAGCCCCTGCAGCTGTGCCTGACGCCATTTTCTCTGCCCTGTCAGCAGTCTCGGGGCTGGGCTGGTGGGAGGGAGTGAGAGGCCACGGCTTTGTGGGTGGCCCAGTGTGAGTGGGGCTCTGCTGGACTTTCTGCAGCAGATGCCAGGCTGCCACCTGCTAAAGAAGAGGATGTGTCACCCATACCTGCTGCTGGAATTTCTCCCTGGGCAGAGGTGAGGAAGGAAAAAAGCAGTGGGGGCAGGGACAGGACGGGTATCTCAGGCAGGGAAATGGAAATCTTCCAGAAGAGCACCCAGGGCCAGGACCATCCTGGCTGGCCTGCAGGCACCAAGTCAGCTGGCATGCTGTCACTCGTGTGGCTCCATGGCCCTTCCTCTAGGCTTTCAAGTCCTTGTATATATTCAGGTGTTTTACCTGGGAAGGGTGGGAACAGTTCAGCAGCAAGTGGCCTGGGGCTCAGCTCACGTTTACTCACAGATGCCTCGGCACGGTGCCCCAGCTTTGCAATGAGGACGCTTGTTGTGTGGGGGCTGCTGGCTGAATGGGAGACGATTCCCCACCACTGACCAACTTCAGAATTGTTTACAACTGGAGCAAGTGCCCTGATACGGTTTTCCTCTGAGTAACTGGTGGGTTCTGTTTTTTTTTTTCTCTTTTTCGTTTTTGGTTCAAGGTAGATTTTATTCCTCTTTTTTGTATTTACAGATATAAGCATGGAAATAATTTATTCATATAAATACATGTATGTGAAGGGAATAATTGTTTTTTCTGTTTTATTTTTTAAATTTTATTTCTTTTTAATTTTGAATTTTATTTTATATTTTTATACAGCAGGTTCTCATTGGTTATCTATTTTATACATATAAATGTTTACATGCCAATCCCAATCTCTCAACTCCTCCCACCACCACCCCTCCAAGAGCTTTCCCCCCTTGTTGTCCATACGATTGTTGTCTACATCTGTTGCTCTATTTATGCCTTGCAAAATGGTTAATCTGTACAGTTTTTCTAGGTTCCACATATATGCATGAATATACAAGATTTGTTTTTCTCTTTCTGACTTACTTCACTCTGTAGGACAGTCTCTAGATCCATCGACGTCTCTACAAATGACCCAATTTCATTCCTTTCATGGCTTAGTAATATTCCATTTTATATATGTACCACAGCTTTATGCATTCGTCTGTCTGTGGGCATTTAGGTTGCTTCCATTACCTCGATATTGTAAATAGTGATGCAATGAACATTGCGGTGAATGTCTCTTTTTGATTTATGGTTTTGTCTGAGTATATGTCCAGTCCTGGGATTGCTGTATCATATGGTAATTCTATTATTAGTTTCTTAAGAAACTCCATATTGTTCTCCATAGTGACTGTATCAATTTATATTCCCAACAATAGTGGAAGAGTGTTCCTTTTCTCCACACCCTTTCCAGCATTTGTTGTTTGTAGATTTTCAGATGATGCCCATTCTAACAGGTGTGAGGTGATACCTCATTGTTGAGTCCATTTCGTTGAGCAACGGGTAGGTCTTGTCTATTACATATTTGGCTTATGGAACGGTATCTGTGCTAATTTCAAACTCTGGTTTTATGCAGCACCCCAACTCACCTTTCCCCTTAAGCAAGCATAAGTTGGTTTTCTAAACTTGAGACCCTGTTCTGTTTTGTAATTCAGTTCATGTGTAGCCAAGTTTACATTCCGTGCATTAGTGATACCTTATGATGTTTCTTTTTCTGTGTGACTTATTTCACTTAGAATCATCATGCCTCAATCCACTCATTATGCTGGTACAGGCCTGGTGACACAGATTTCATTGCTGAGTGGTATTCTGTTGTACATAAGTACCGCAACTTCTTTATCAATTATTTGTTCTCTGGGATATTTAACTTGTACTGTAGAAGAGGCTCCTGTAAACAGAGCCGTTGTAAATTTTGGGGTGGCTGTGTCTTTTTGATTTTAATTTCCCTAAGCTATAGGACCATAAGTGGAAATGCCCTAGATTCTGTTGCTTTGTTTTTCAGATGTATCAGGAAACACCATACACTTCTCCAGAGTGGCTGTTGGCAATGTACATCCCGCCCATAAGCATAACAAGGCTCCTTTTTCCCCATGGCCTGTCTTGCCTTTCTGGATTTTACACTTTTCTCAGTGGCCCTTTAGACCGGGGGGAAGTGACACTTCATAGTAGTTCGGATTTCCATTGCAAGCTTGCTTGGTTTGCCAAAAAGGGCGTATGTGTTTTTTCCTGAATATATTCAGGAACAAACTCATACGCCCTTTGTTGCCAAGTGCATCATTGTCGATGTTCTGCCTCTTTTCCTATGCTTTAAATGCAAATCCAGTCTACCTCCTGAAATCGGTTTCCTGCAATTCTGCCCCGCTTTCAAGTCCTCTTCGCAGCCTTACTTCAATATATTTTTGGACGTTATCTGTCATTTATAACTCTGCAGGTTTGTGAATTACAGGGCCCCTGAGCTCCTTTCTTCAACTCGCTTTCTTGTGAGCTGGCCGCAAACCCGCAAGACTGCTTCAGGCCCTAATCTGCTTCTGGCAGGGCACGCTGAGCCTTTGGTTAATTCCTCTTCCTGGTGGGAAATGAGTGTTAAATATGCCCGTCCAGACACCTACCTCACTCTCAACCCCTTGGTGATGTGGGTCCTCTGGTTTGTGGCCACTTTTGCTGGGTTCCTCACCTTTCAATGATGTGGCCCCACTAGTGTGAGGACACTCCTGCTTGGTTCTCATCCACGTGGTTATGTGGACCCCCTGGTGAGAGTCTGTTCCTGGCTTTGTTCCTCACCCACCTGTGAGGGAGACCCTCTGCTGATAGGTCACTCCTGCATGGCTGGCACACATTGCCTTGGTGAAGTCAGCCGTATGGTGGCAGTTGGAGCGTGCTGGGAATCTCTTCCCCCGGTGATGAGGGCCCTCTTGCGTCAGGCCCTAACTGCTGGGCTCACCAACTTTTCTTAGGGAGCCCAGTGATGCTTTGGCACTCCTCTTAGGATCCCATCTCCATGGGGATGTGGGCCTTCTGCTCTGAGGTCCCAACGGCTGGGTTGTTCACATTTTCATGATGTGGGCTCTCTGGTGTTAGTTCACAGAAGCCTGGGTCCCATAGCCTCTGTGCTCTTGGCTGCCTGCTGGGAGGTTCCAACTGCTGGATTCCTCACTTTTTTAATTTTTTGGGCCCTCTGTTGTGAGGATCCTCCTGCCTGCCTCACTCCCAGCCCCTTCGTGATGTGTGTCGTCTGGTTTGAGGCCACATGTGCTGGGTTCCTCACCTTTCGATGATGTGGGACCAATGGTCTTAGGAGACTCCTGCCTGGTTCACATCCCCTTGGTGATGTGGGCCCTCTGTTGAGAGTCTGATCCCGGCTGGGTTCCTCACCCATCTGTGAGGTGGGCCGTCTGATGTGAGGTCACTCTTGCCTGGCTTGCTCACCTTGCCTTGTGGACATGAGCCCTCTGGTGGCACTTGGAGCCTGCTGGGAGCCTCCTCTCCTCGGTGATGAGGGCCCTCTGGCATCAGGCCCTAACTGCTGGGCTCCCTACATTTTGTGATGTGCGCCCAGTGGTGCGAGGACACTCCAGCCAGGTTCACATCCCCATTGGGGTGTGGGCCTTCTGCTCTGAGGTCCCAAAGCCTGGGTTGCTCACAGTTTCATGATGTGGGCTCTCTGCTGTTAGTTCACTCCTGCCTGCATCCCATAGCTTCTGTGCTCTGGGCCGCCTGCTGGGAGGTTCCAACTGCTGGATTCCTCACCTTTCTTATTCTTTGGGCCCTCTGTTTTTAGGCTACTCCTGCCTGCCTCACTCCCATTCCCTTTGTGATATGTGTCCTCTGATTTGAGGCCACATGTGCTGGGTTCCGCACCTTTCGATGATGTGACCCCACTGGAGGGAAGACAGTCCTGACTGGTTCCCATCCCCTTGCTGATGTGGGCCCTCAGGTGAGAGTCTGATCCTGGCTGGGTTCCTCACCCTTCTGTGAGGTGGGCCCTCTGCTGTGAGGTCAGTCATGCCTGTCTGGCACACGTCACCTTGGCGACGTGGGCCCTCTGGTGGCAGTTGGAGTGTGCTGGGATCCTCCTCCCCTCGGTGATGAGGGCCCTCTTGCCTTAGGCCATAACTGCTGGGCTCCCCACATTTTCTGATGTGCGCCAAGTGAGTGAGGAGACTCTTGCCAGGTTCCCATCCCCATGGCGATATGGGCCTTCTGCTCTGAGGTCAAAACGGCTGGCTTGCTCACAGTACCATGATGTGGGCCCTCTGCTGTGAGTTCACTCCGGCAAGGATCCCTTATCATCGGTGCTCTGAGCCGCCTGCTGGGAGGTTCCAACTGCTGGATTCCTCAACTTTTTTATTCTATGTGCCCTCTGTTGTGAGGCTCCTCCTGCCTGCCTCACTGCCAGCCCCTTGGTGATGACTGTCCTATGGCTTGAGGCCACATGTGCTGCGTTCCTCACCTTTCGATGATGTGACCCCACTCGTGTGAGGACACTCCTGCCTGGTTCCCATCCCCTTGGTGAGGTGGGCCCTCTGGCGAGAGTCTAATCCTGGCTGGGTTCCTCAACGTTCTGTGAGGTAGGCCCTCTGCTGTGAGGTCACTCCTGCCTGGCTGGCACACGTCACCTTGGAGACGTGAGCCCTCTGGTGGCAGTTGGAGCATGCAGGGCGCCTCCTCCTCTCGGTGATGACGGCCCTCTGGCATCAGGCCCTAAATGGTGGGCTCCCCACATTTTCTGATGTGCGCCCAGTGGTGCGAGGACACTCCAGCCAGGTTCCCATTCCCATGGGGATGTGGTCCTTCTGCGCTGAGGTCTCAACTCCTGGGTTGCTCACAGTTTTGTGATGTGGGCCCTCTGCTGTGAGTTCACTGTGGCCTGGATCCCATAGCCTCGGTGTTCTGGGCCGCCTGCTGGAAGGTCTAAATGCTGGAATCCTCACGTTTTTTATATTATGTGCCCTGTGTTGTGAGGCTACTCCTGCCTGCCTCACTCCAAGGCCCTTGGTGATGTGGGTCCTCTGGTTTGAGGACACATGTGCTGGGTTCCTCACCTTAAGATGATGAGGCCCCACTGGTGTGAGGATAATCCTGACTGGGTCCCATCCCCTTTGTGATGTGGGCCCTCTGGTGAGAGTCTGATCCTGGCTGGGTTCCTCACCCATCTGTGAGGTGGGCCCTCTACTATCAGGTAACTCTTGCCTGGGTTGCTCACCTCGCCTTGTTGACATGAGCCCTCTGGTGGCAATTGGACCCTGCTGGGAGCCTCCTCAGCTCTGTGATGAGGGCCCTCTGATGTCAGGCCCTAACTGCTGGGCTCCCCAACTTTTCTTAGTGAGCCCAGTGTTGCTCAAGCACTCCTCTTAGGTTCCCATCCCCATGGGGATGTGGGCCTTCTGCTCTGAGGTTCCAACGGCTGGGTTGATCACAATTTCATGATGTGGGCTCTCTGGTGTTAGTTCACTGTGGCCTGGATCCCATAGCCTCTGTGGTCTTGGCTGCCTGCTGGGAGGTTCCAACTGCTCGATTCCTCAACTTTTGTATTCTATGGGTCCTGTGTTGTGATGCTCCTCCTGCCTGCCTCACTCGCAACCCCTTCGTGATGTGGGTCTTCTGGTTTGAGGCCACATGTGCTGGGTTAGGCAACTTTCAATGATGTGGCCCCACTGGTGTGAGGACACTCCTGCCTGGTTCCCATCCCCTTGGTGATGTGGGCCTTCTGGTGACAGTCTTATCCTGGCTGAGTTCCTCACTCTTCTGTGAGGTAGGCCCTCTGCTGTGAGGTCAATCCTGCCTGACTTGCACACATCACCTTGGCGACGTGGGCCCTCTGTTGGCACATGGAACCTGCTGGGAGCCTCCTGCCCTCGGTGATGATGGCCCTCTAGCATCAGGCTCTAACTGCTGGGCTCCCCACGTTTTCTGATGTGAGCCCAGTGATGCCAGGACACTCCTGTCAGGTTCCCATCCCCATGGGGATGTGGGCTTTCTGCTCTGAGGTCCCAATGCCTGGGTTGCTCACAGTTTCATGATGTGGGCTCTCTGGTGTTAGTTAACTCCTGCCTGCATCCCATAGCTTCTGTGCTCTCGGCCGCCTGCTGGGAGGTTCCAAATGCTGGATTCCTCACTTTTTTTATTCTTTGGGCCCTCTGTTTTTAGGCTACTCCTACCTGCCTCACTCCCATCCCCTTTGTGATGTATGTCCTCTGATATGAGGCCACATGTGCTGGGTTCCTCACCTTTCGATGATGTGGTCCCACTGGTGGGAGGACAGTCCTGACTGGTTCCCATCCCCTTGGTGTTGTGGGCCCTCTGGTGAGAGTCTCATCCTGCCTCGGTTCCTCACCCTTCTGTGAGATAGGCCCTCTGCTGTGAGGTCACTACTGCCTGGCTGGTGCATGCCACCTTGTAGACGTGGGCCCTCTGTTGGCAGTTGGAACCTGCTGGGAGTCTCCTCCCCTCAGTTATGAGGGCCCCCTGGCATCAGGCCCTAACTGCTGGGCTCCTAACATTTTCTGATATGTGCTAAGTGGTGCAAAGCCACTCCTGCCAGGTTCCCATCCCAATGGGGATGTGGGCCTTCTGTTCTGAGGTCCCAACAGCTGGGCTGCTCACAGGTTCATGATGTGGGCCCTCTGCTGTGAGTTCACTGCGGCCTGGATCCCATAGCCTCGGTGCTCTGGGCCACTTGCTGGGAGGTTCCAACTGCTGGATTCCTCAACTTTTATATTCTATGGACCCTGTGTTGTGAGGCCAGTCCTGCCAGCCTCATTCCAAACCCCTTGGTGATGTGGTTCCTCTGGTTTGAGGACACATGTGCTGGGATCCTCACCTTTCGATGATGTTGTCCCACTGGTGTGGGGACACTCCTGCCTGGTTCCCATCCCCTTGGTGATGTGGGCCCTCTGGTGAGAGTCTGATCCTGGCTGTGTTCCTCACCCTTCTGTGAGGTGGGCCCTCTGCTGTGAGGTCACTCCTGCCAGGCTGGCACACATCGCCTTGGCGACGTTGGCCCTCTGGTGGCAGCTGGAGCCTGCTGGGAGCCTCCTCCTCTCGGTGATGAGTGCCCTCTAGCGTCAGGCCCTAACTTCTGAGCACCCCACGTTTTCTGATGTGAGCCCAGTGATGCCAGGACACTCCTGTCATGTTCCCATCACCATGGGGATGTGGGCCTTCTGCTCTGAGGTCCCAATGTCTGGGTTGCTCACAGTTTCATGATGTGGGCTGTCTGGTGTTAGTTCACTCTGGCCTGGTTCCTCTAGCCTCTGTGCTCTGGGCCGCCTGCTGGGAGGTTCCAACTGCTGGATTCCTCACCTTTCTTATTTTTGGGCCCTCTGTTATGAGGCTCCTCCTGCCTGCCTCACTCCCAGCCCCTTGGTGATGGGTGTCCTATGGTTTGAAGCCACATGTTCTGGGTTCCTCACCTTTAGATGATGTGGCCCTACTCATGTGAGGACACTCCTGCCTGGTTCCAATCCATTTGGTGATGTGGGCCCTCTGGTGCGAGTCTGATCCTGACTGGGTTCGTCACACTTCTCTGAGGTGGACCCTCTGCTGTGAGGTCATTCGTGCCTGGTTGGCACACATCGCCTTGGCGACGTCAGCCCTCTGGTGGCAGTTGGAGCCTGCTGGGAGCCTCCTTCCCTTGGTGATGAGGGTCCTCTGGCGCCAGGCCCTAACTGCTGGTCGCCCAAAATTTTCTGATACGTTCTCAGTGGTGCGAGGACACTCCTACCAGAATTCCATCCCCATGGGGATGTGGGCCTCCTGCTCTGAGGTCCCAATGGCTGGGTTGCTCAGTTTCATGACATGGGCCCTCTTCTGTGAGTTCACTGTGGCCTGGATCCCATAGCCTCGGTGCTCTGGGCCGCCTGCTGGGAGGTTCCAACTGCTGGATTCCTCACTTTTTTATTCTATGTGCCCAGTGTTGTGAGGCTACTCCTGCCTGCCTCACTCCGAGGTCCTTGGTGATGTGGGTCCTCTGGTTTGAGGACACATGTGCTGAGTACCTCAGCTTTCGATGATGTGGCCCCACTGATGTGAAGACACTCCTGCCTGGTTCCCATCCCCTTGGTGATGTGGGCCCTCTGGTGAGAGTCTGATGTTGGCTGGGTTTCTCACCCTTCTGTGAGGTGGGACCTCTGCTGTGAGGTAACTCCTGCCTGGCATGCTAACGTTGCCTTGGCAATGTGAGCCCTCAGGTGGCAGTTGGAGCCTGCTGGGAATCTCCTCCCCTCAGTTATGAGAGCTCTGGATAAAACACATATGCCCTTTTTTGCCAAGTGCATTATTTTCCAAGTTCTGTCTCTTTTCCTATGCTTTAAGAGCTACTCCTGTGTACGTTTTGAAATCAATTTCCAGCAATTCTGCCCTGCATTCAAGTCCTCTTCGCAGCCTTACTTCAGCATAATTTTGGATGATAGCTGTCATTTATAACTCCGAAGGTTTCTGAATTACAGTGCCCCTGAGCTCCTTTCTTCAACTCGCTTTCTTGTGAGCTGGCCGCAACACCGCAGGATCTCCTCAGGCCCTAATTTAGTTCCAGCATGGCACGCGGAGCCTTTGGTTAATTCCTCTTCCTGGTGGGAAATGAGAGTTAAATTTGCCCGTCCGGACACCTCCACCTAGTCTCTCATTGGTTCTCCCTATTCCTGTTCATTTTCCACAGAAATTGCAAACTGGGCCAAACAGGAGGTTAAAGGCACTGACTCTCCAAGTGGGGAGAGTGTTAGTAAAGCGTCTGGAATGTTGCACCCGAGTACCAGGGGACGAAAACTGAGACACATTTGAACACGTTTTCCGATCACACGGTGGATCATACTCTGGGTTCCACATGCATGTTTTAGATGAAGGAAGAATCCCTTAAACAGGGAGAGTTGAGACCCATGGAATGGGTACCATGCAATATGACTTCAAAGGGTCTGCATTTGCTCACTGAACCTCACCAATCCTATCACTGCTGCGTTTATGCCGCTGTACACATGCTTGATTCTCTTTCGGAGACATATAAATCCATAGGTTTTAAGATTCTTACTAGTCAGGTAGATTCTTACTAGTCAGGTATATTCTTAGGCGTTTAATATGGGGTGTTGAGTCCACTTCGTTGAGCAAGGAGTAGCTCTTGTCTATTACATATTTGGCTTATGGAACGGTATCTGTGCTAATTTCAATCTCTGGTTTTATGCAGCAACCCAACTCACCCGTCCCCTTAAGCAAGCATAAGTTGGTTTTCTACATTTGACACCCTGTTCTGTTTTGTAATTCAGTTCTTGTGTAGCCAAGTTTACATTCCGTGTATTAGTGATATCTTATGATGTTTCTTTTTCTGTGTGACTAATTTCAATTAGAATCATCGTACCTGAATCCACTCATTATGCTGCTACGGGCCTGATGACATAGATTTCATTGCTGAGTGATATTGCCTTGTACATAAGTACCACAACTTCTTTATCCATTTTTCGCTTTCTGTGATATTGAACTTGTTCGGTAAACGAGGTTCTTGTAAACAGAGCCGTCCCATACTTTGGGGTGGCTGTGTCTTTTTGATTTTAATTTCCCTAAGCTATAGGATCATAAGTGGAAGTGCCCTAGGCTCTATTGCTTTGTTTTTTGGATGTTTCAGGAAACACCATACACTTCTCCAGAGTGGCTGCTGGCAATTTACATCCCGCCCATCAGCATAACAAGGCTCCCAGTTCTCCATGGCCTGTCCTGCCTTTCTGGATTTTACACTTTTTTCAGATGGCCCTTTTGACTGGGGGCAGTGAGACTTCATTGTAGTGCAGATTTCCTTTGCAAGCTTGCTTGGTTGGCCAAAAAGTGTGTATGCGTTTTTTCCTGAATATATTCAGGAAAAAACACATACGCCCTTTTTGGCCAAGTGCATCATTGTGGACGTTCTGCCTCTTTTCCTATGCTTTACATGCAATTCCAGTCTACCTCCTGAAATCGGTTTCCTGCAATTCTGCCCCCCTTTCAACTCCTCTTGGCAGCCTTACTTCAATATATTTTTGGAAGATAGCTGTCATTTATAACTCTGCAGGTTTGTGAATTACAGTGCCCCTGAGCTCCTTTCTTCAACTCGCTTTCTTGTGAGCTGGCCGCAACACCGCAGGATTGCTTCAGGCCCTAGTTTGGTTCCGGCACGGCATGCTGAGCCTTTGGTTAATTCCTCTTCCTGGTGGGAAATGAGAGTTAAATTTGCCCGTCCGGACACCTCCACCTAGTCTCTCATTGGTTCTCCCAATTCCTGTTCATTTTCCACAGAAATTGCAAACTGGGCCAAACAGGAGGTTAAAGGCACTGACTCTCCAAGTGGGGAGAGTGTTAGTAAAGCGTCTGGAATGTTGCAACCGAGTACCAGGGGACGAAAACTGAGACACATTTGAACACGTTTCCCGATCACACGGTGGATCATACTCTGGGTTCCACATGCATGTTTTAGCTGAAGGAAGAATCCCTTAAACAGGGAGAGTTGAGACCCATGGAATGGGTACCATGCAATATGACTTCAAAGGGTCTGCATTTGCTCACCGAACCTCAGCAATCCTATCACTGCTGCGTTTATGCCACTGTACACACGCTTGATTCTCTTTCGGAGACATATAAATCCATAGGTTTTAAGATTCTTACTAGTCAGGTAGATTCTTACTAGTCAGGTATATTCTTAGGCGTTTAATATGCGGTGTTGAGTCCACTTCGTTGAGCAAGGAGTAGCTCTTGTCTATTACATATTTGGCTTATGGAACGGTATCTGTGCTAATTTCAATCTCTGGTTTGATGCAGCACCCCAACTCACCCGTCCCCTTAAGCAAGCATAAGTTGGTTTTCTACATTTGACACCCTGTTCTGTTTTGTAATTCAGTTCTTGTGTAGCCAAGTTTACATTCCGTGTATTAGTGATATCTTATGATGTTTCTTTTTCTGTGTGACTAATTTCACTTAGAATCATCGTACCTGAATCCACTCATTATGCTGCTACGGGCCTGATGACATAGATTTCATTGCTGAGTGATATTGCATTGTACATAAGTACCACAACTTCTTTTTCCATTTTTCGCTTTCTGTGATATTGAACTTGTTCGGTAAACGAGGTTCTTGTAAACAGAGCCGTCCCAAACTTTGGGGTGGCTGTGTCTTTTTGATTTTAATTTCCCTAAGCCATAGGACCATAAGTGGAAGTGCCCTAGGCTCTGTTGCTTTGTTTTTTGGATGTTTCAGGAAACACCATACACTTCTCCTGAGTGGCTGCTGCCAATTTACATCCCGCCCATCAGCATAACAAGGCTCCCAGTTCTCCATGGCCTGTCCTGCCTTTCTGGATTTTACACTTTTTTCAGATGGCCCTTTTGACCAGGGGGCAGTGAGACTTCATTGTAGTGCAGATTTCCTTTGCAAGCTTGCTTGGTTGGCCAAAAAGGGCGTATGCGTTTTTCCCTGACTATATTCAGGAAAAAACGCATACGCCCTTTTTGGCCAAGTGCATCATTGTGGACGTTCTGCCTCTTTTCCTATGCTTTACATGCAATTCCAGTGTACCTCCAGAAATCGGTTTCCTGCAATTCTGCCCCGCTTTCAACTCCTCTTGGCAGCCTTACTTCAATATATTTTTGGAAGATAGCTGTCATTTATAACTCTGCAGGTTTGTGAATTACAGTGCCCCTGAGCTCCTTTCTTCAACTCGCTTTCTTGTGAGCTGGCCGCAACACCGCAAGATTGCTTCAGGCGCTAGTTTGATTCCGGCACGGCATGCTGAGCCTTTGGTTAATTCCTCTTCCTGGTTGGAAATGAGAGTTAAATTTGCCCGTCCGGATACCTCCACCTAGTCTCTCATTGGTTCTCCCTATTCCTGTTCATTTTCCACAGAAATTGCAAACTGGGCCAAACAGGAGGTTAAAGGCACTGACTCTCCAAGTGGGGAGAGTGTTAGTAAAGCGTCTGGAATGTTGCACCCGAGTACCAGGGAACGAAAACTGAGACACATTTGAACACGTTTCCCGATCACACGGTGGATCATACTCTGGGTTCCACATGCATGTTTTAGCTGAAGGAAGAATCCCTTAAACCTGGAGAGTTGAGAACCATGGAATGGGTACCATGCAATATGACTTCAAAGGGTCTGCATTTGCTCACCGAACCTCAGCAATCCTATCACTGCTGCGTTTATGCCGCTGTACACACGCTTGATTCTCTTTCGGAGACATATAAATCCATAGGTTTTAAGATTCTTACTAGTCAGGTATATTCTTAGGCGTTTAATATGGGGTGTTGAGTCCACTTCGTTGAGCAAGGAGTAGCTCTTGTCTATTACATATTTGGCTTATGGAACGGTATCTGTGCTAATTTCAATCTCTGGTTTGATGCAGCACCCCAATTCACCCGTCCCCTTAAGCAAGCATAAGTTGGTTTTCTACATTTGACACCCTGTTCTGTTTTGTAATTCAGTTCTTGTGTAGCCAAGTTTACATTCCGTGTATTAGTGATATCTTATGATGTTTCTTTTTCTGTGTGACTAATTTCACTTAGAATCATCGTACCTGAATCCACTCATTATGCTGCTACGGGCCTGATGACATAGATTTCATTGCTGAGTGATATTGCATTGTACGTAAGTACCACAATTTCTTTATCCATTTTTCGCTTTCTGTGATATTCAACTTGTACCGTAAACTAGGTTCTTGTAAACAGAGCCGTCCCAAACTTTGGGGTGGCTGTGTCTTTTTGATTTTAATTTCCCTAAGCTATAGGACCATAAGTGGAAGTGCCCTAGGCTCTGTTGCTTTGTTTTTTGGATGTTTCAGGAAACACCATACACTTCTCCAGAGTGGCTGCTGGCAATTTACATCCCGCCCATCAGCATAACTAGGCTCCCAGTTCTCCATGGCCTGTCCTGCCTTTCTGGATTTTACACTTTTTTCAGATGGCCCTTTTGACCGGGGGGCAGTGAGACTTCATTGTAGTGCAGATTTCATTTGCAAGCTTGCTTGGTTGGCCAAAAAGGGCGTATGCGTTTTTTCTTGAATATATTCAGGAAAAAACGCATACGCCCTTTTTGGCCAAGTGCATCATTGTGGACGTTCTGCCTCTTTTCCTATGCTTTACATGCAATTCCAGTCTACCTCCTGAAATCGGTTTCCTGCAATTCTGCCCTGCTTTCAACTCCTCTTGGCATCCTAATTCAATATATTTTTGGAAGATAGCTGTCATTTATAACTCTGCAGGTTTGTGAATTACAGTGCCCCTGAGCTCCTTTCTTCAACTCGCTTTCTTGTGAGCTGCCGCAACACCGCAGGATTGCTTCAGGCCCTAGTTTGGTTCCGGCACGGCATGCTGAGCCTTTGGTTAATTCCTCTTCCTGGTGGGAAATGAGAGTTAAATTGGCCCGTCCGGACACCTCCACCTAATCTCTCATTGGTTCTCCCTATTCCTGTTCATCTTCCGCAGAAATTGCTAACTGGGCCAAACAGGAGGTTAAAGGCACTGACTCTCCAAGTGGGGAGAGTGTTAGTAAAGCGTCTGGAATGTTGCACCCGAGTACCAGGGGACCAAAACTGAGACACATTTGAACACGTTTTCCGACCACATGGTGGATCATACTCTGGGTTCCACATGCATGTTTTAGCTGAAGGAAGAATCCCTTAAACATGGAGAGTTGAGACCCATGGAATGGGTACCATGCAATATGACTTCAAAGGGTCTGCATTTGCTCACCGAACCTCACCAATCCTATCACTGCTGCGTTTATGCCACTGTACACACGCTTGATTCTCTTTCGGAGACATATAAATCCATAGGTTTTAAGATTCTTACTAGTCAGGTAGATTCTTACAAGTCAGGTATATTCTTAGGCGTTTAATATGGGGTGTTGAGTCCACTTCGTTGAGCAAGGAGTAGCTCTTGTCTATTACATATTTGGCTTATGGAACGGTATCTGTGCTCATTTCAATCTCTGGTTTTATGCAGCACCCCAACTCACCCGTCCCCTTAAGCAAGCATAAGTTGGTTTTCTACATTTGACACCCTGTTCTGTTTTGTAATTCAGTTCTTGTGTAGCCAAGTTTACATTCCATGTATTAGTGATATCTTATGATGTTTCATTTTCTGTGTGACTAATTTCACTTAGAATCATCGTACCTGAATCCACTCATTATGCTGCTACGGGCCTGATGACATAGATTTCATTGCTGAGTGATATTGCATTGAACGTAAGTACCACAATTTCTTTATCCATTTTTCGCTTTCTGTGATATTGAACTTGTACCGTAAACGAGGTTCTTGTAAACAGAGCCGTCCCAAACTTTGGGGTGGCTGTGTCTTTTTGATTTTAATTTCCCTAAGCTATAGGACCATAAGTGGAAGTGCCCTAGGCTCTGTTGCTTTGTTTTTTGGATGTTTCAGGAAACACCATACACTTCTCCAGAGTGGCTGCTGGCAATTTACATCCCGCCCATCAGCATAAAAAGGCTCCCAGTTCTCCATGGCCTGTCCTGCCTTTCTGGATTTTACACTTTTTTCAGATGGCCCTTTTGACCGGGGGGCAGTGAGACTTCATTGTAGTGCAGATTTCCTTTGCAAGCTTGCTTGGTTGACCAAAAAGGGCGTATGCGTTTTTTCCTGAATATATTCAGGAAAAAACGCATACGCCCTTTTTGGCCAAGTGCATCATTGTGGACGTTCTGCCTCTTTTCCTATGCTTTACATGCAATTCCAGTCTACCTCCTGAAATCGGTTTCCTGCAATTCTGCCCCCCTTTCAACTCCTCTTGGCAGCCTTACTTCAATATATTTTTGGACGATAGCTGTCATTTATAACTCTGCAGGTTTGTGAATTACAGTGCCCCTGAGCTCCTTTCTTCAACTCGCTTTCTTGTGAGCTGGCCGCAACACCGCAGGATTGCTTCTGGTCCTAGTGTGGTTCCGGCATGGCACACTGAGCCTTTGGTTAATTCCTCTTCCTGGTGGGAAATGAGAGTTAAATTTGCCCGTCTGGACACCTCCACCTAGTCTCTCATTGGTTCTCCCTATTCCTGTTCATTTTACACAGAAATTGCAAACTGGGCCAAACAGGAGGTTAAAGGCACTGACTCTCCAAGTGGGGAGAGTGTTAGTAAAGCGTCTGGAATGTTGCACCCGAGTACCAGGAAACGAAAATTGAGACACATTTGAACACGTTTTCCGATCACACGGTGGATCATACTCTGGGTTCCACATGCATGTTTTAGCTGAAGGAAGAATCCCTTAAACAGGGAGAGTTGAGACCCATGGAATGGGTACCATGCAATATGATTTCAAAGGGTCTGCATTTGCTCACCTAACCTCAGCAATCCTATCACTGCTGCGTTTATGCCGCTGTACACACGCTTGATTCTCTTTCGGAGACATATAAATCCATAGGTTTTAAGATTCTTACTAGTCACATATATTCTTAGGCGTTTAATATGGGGTGTTGAGTCCACTTCGTTGAGCAAGGAGTAGCTCTTGTCTATTACATATTTGGCTTATGGAACGGTATCTGTGCTCATTTCAATCTCTGGTTTTATGCAGCACCCCAACTCACCCGTCCCCTTAAGCAAGCATAAGTTGGTTTTCTACATTTGACACCCTGTTCTGTTTTGTAATTCAGTTCTTGTGTAGCCAAGTTTACATTCCGTGTATTAGTGATATCTTATGATGTTTCTTTTTCTGTGTGACTAATTTCACTTAGAATCATCGTACCTGAATCCACTCATTATGCTGCTACGGGCCTGATGACATAGATTTCATTGCTGAGTGATATTGCATTGTACGTAAGTACCACAACTTCTTTATCCATTTTTCGCTTTCTGTGATATTGAACTTGTTCGGTAAACGAGGTTCTTGTAAACAGAGCCGTCCCAAACTTTGGGGTGGCTGTGTCTTTTTGATTTTAATTTCCCTAAGCTATAGGACCATAAGTGGAAGTGCCCTAGGCTCTGTTGCTTTGTTTTTTGGATGTTTCAGGAAACACCATACACTTCTCCTGAGTGGCTGCTGGCAATTTACATCCCGCCCATCAGCATAACAAGGCTCCCAGTTCTCCATGGCCTGTCCTGCCTTTCTGGATTTTACACTTTTTTCAGATGGCCCTTTTGACCGGGGGGCAGTGAGACTTCATTGTAGTGCAGATTTCCTTTGCAAGCTTGCTTGGTTGGCCAAAAAGGGCGTATGCGTTTTTTCCTGAATATATTCAGGAAAAAACGCATACGCCCTTTTTGGCCAAGTGCATCATTGTGGACGTTCTGCCTCTTTTCCTATGCTTTACATGCAATTCCAGTGTACCTCCAGAAATCGGTTTCCTGCAATTCTGCCCCGCTTTCAACTCCTCTTGGCAGCCTTACTTCAATATATTTTTGGAAGATAGCTGTCCTTTATAACTCTGCAGGTTTGTGAATTACAGTGCCCCTGAGCTCCTTTCTTCAACTCGCTTTCTTGTGAGCTGGCCGCAACACCGCAGGATTGCTTCAGGCCCTAGTTTGATTCTGGCACGGCATGCTGAGCCTTTGGTTAATTCCTCTTCCTGGTGGGAAATGAGAGTTAAATTTGCCCGTCCGGATACCTCCACCTAGTCTCTCATTGGTTCTCCCTATTCCTGTTCATTTTCCACAGAAATTGCAAACTGGGCCAAACAGGAGGTTAAAGGCACTGACTCTCCAAGTGGGGAGAGTGTTAGTAAAGCGTCTGGAATGTTGCACCCGAGTACCAGGGAACGAAAACTGAGACACATTTGAACACGTTTCCCGATCACACGGTGGATCATACTCTGGGTTCCACATGCATGTTTTAGCTGAAGGAAGAATCCCTTAAACCTGGAGAGTTGAGAACCATGGAATGGGTACCATGCAATATGACTTCAAAGGGTCTGCATTTGCTCACCGAACCTCAGCAATCCTATCACTGCTGCGTTTATGCCGCTGTACACACGCTTGATTCTCTTTCGGAGACATATAAATCCATAGGTTTTAAGATTCTTACTAGTCAGGTATATTCTTAGGCGTTTAATATGGGGTGTTGAGTCCACTTCGTTGAGCAAGGAGTAGCTCTTGTCTATTACATATTTGGCTTATGGAACGGTATCTGTGCTCATTTCAATCTCTGGTTTTATGCAGCACCCCAACTCACCCGTCCCCTTAAGCAAGCATAAGTTGGTTTTCTACATTTGACACCCTGTTCTGTTTTGTAATTCAGTTCTTGTGTAGCCAAGTTTACATTCCGTGTATTAGTGATATCTTATGATGTTTCTTTTTCTGTGTGACTAATTTCACTTAGAATCATCGTACCTGAATCCACTCATTATGCTGCTACGGGCCTGATGACATAGATTTCATTGCTGAGTGATATTGCATTGTACGTAAGTACCACAACTTCTTTATCCATTTTTCGCTTTCTGTGATATTCAACTTGTTCGGTAAACGAGGTTCTTGTAAACAGAGCCGTCCCAAACTTTGGGGTGGCTGTGTCTTTTTGATTTTAATTTCCCTAAGCTATAGGACCATAAGTGGAAGTGCCCTAGGCTCTGTTGCTTTGTTTTTTGGATGTTTCAGGAAACACCATACACCTCTCCCGAGTGGCTCTTGGCAATTTACATCCCGCCCATCAGCATAACAAGGCTCCCAGTTCTCCATGGCCTGTCCTGCCTTTCTGGATTTTACACTTTTTTCAGATGGCCCTTTTGACCGGGGGGAAGTGAGACTTCATTGTAGTTCAGATTTCCTTTGCAAGCTTGCTTGGTTGGCCAAAAAGGGCGTATGCGTTTTTTCCTGAATATATTCAGGAAAAAACGCATACGCCCTTTTTGGCCAAGCGCATCATTGTGGACGTTCTGCCTCTTTTCCTATGCTTTAAATGCAATTCCAGTCTACCTCCTGAAATCGGTTTCCTGCAATTCTGCCCCGCTTTCAAGTCCTCTTGGCAGCCTTACTTCAGTATATTTTTGGACGATAGCTGTCATTTATAACTCTGCAGGTTTGTGAATTACAGTGCCCCTGAGCTCCTTTCTTCAACTCGCTTTCTTGTGAGCTGGCCGCAACACCGCAGGATTGCTTCAGGCCCTAATCTGTTTCCGGCACGGCACGCTGAGCCTTTGGTTAATTCCTCTTCCTGGTGGGAAATGAGAGTTAAATTTGCCCGTCCAGACACCTCCAGCTAGTCTCTCATTGGTTCTCCCTATTCCTGTTCATCTTCCGCAGAAATTGCAAACTGGGCCAAACAGGAGGGTAAAGGCACTGACTCTCCAAGTCGGGAGAGTGTTAGTAAAGCGTCTGGAATGTTGCAGCCGAGTACCAGGGGACGAGAACTGAGACATATTGGAACACGTCTCCCGATCACACGGTTGATCATACTCTGGGTTACACATGCATGTTTTACCTGAAGGCAGAATCCCTTAAACCTGGAGAGTTGAGACCCGTGGAATGGGTACCATGCAATATGACTTCAAAGGGTCTTCATTTGCTCACCGAACCTCTCCAATCCTATCACTGCTGCGTTTATGCCCCTGTACACACGCTTGATTTTCTTTCAGACACATAGCAATTCATAGGTTTTAAGATACTTACTAGTCAGGTACATTCTTAGGCGTTTAATATGGGGTGTTGAGTCCACTTCGTTGAGCAAGGAGTAGCTCTTGTCTATTACATATTTGGCTTATGGAACGGTATCTGTGCTCATTTCAATCTCTGGTTTTATGCAGCACCCCAACTCACCCGTCCCCTTAAGCAAGCATAAGTTGGTTTTCTACATTTGACACCCTGTTCTGTTTTGTAATTCAGTTCTTGTGTAGCCAAGTTTACATTCCGTGTATTAGTGATATCTTATGATGTTTCTTTTTCTGTGTGACTAATTTCACTTAGAATCATCGTACCTGAATCCACTCATTATGCTGCTACGGGCCTGATGACATAGATTTCATTGCTGAGTGATATTGCATTGTACCTAAGTACCACAATTTCTTTATCCATTTTTCGCTTTCTGTGATATTGAACTTGTACCGTAAACGAGGTTCTTGTAAACAGCGCCGTCCCAAACTTTGGGGTGGCTGTGTCTTTTTGATTTTAATTTCCCTATGCTATAGGACCATAAGTGGAAGTGCCCTAGGCTCTGTTGCTTTGTTTTTTGGATGTTTCAGGAAACACCATACACTTCTCCAGAGTGGCTGCTGGCAATTTACATCCCGCCCATCAGCATAACTAGGCTCCCAGTTCTCCATGGCCTGTCCTGCCTTTCTGGATTTTACACTTTTTTCAGATGGCCCTTTTGACCGGGGGGCAGTGAGACTTCATTGTAGTGCAGATTTCCTTTGCAAGCTTGCTTGGTTGGCCAAAAAGGGCGTATGCGTTTTTTCCTGAATATATTCAGGAAAAAACGCATACGCCCTTTTTGGCCAAGTGCATCATTGTGGGCGTTCTGCCTCTTTTCCTATGCTTTACATGCAATTCCAGTCTACCTCCTGAAATCGGTTTCCTGCAATTCTGCCCTGCTTTCAACTCCTCTTGGCATCCTAATTCAATATATTTTTGGAAGATAGCTGTCATTTATAACTCTGCAGGTTTGTGAATTACAGTGCCCCTGAGCTCCTTTCTTCAACTCGCTTTCTTGTGAGCTGGCCACAACACCGCAGGATTGCTTCAGGCCCTAGTTTGGTTCCGGCACGGCATGCTGAGCCTTTGGTTAATTCCTCTTCCTGGTGGGAAATGAGAGTTAAATTGGCCCGTCCGGACACCTCCACCTAATCTCTCATTGGTTCTCCCTATTCCTGTTCATCTTCCGCAGAAATTGCTAACTGGGCCAAACAGGAGGTTAAAGGCACTGACTCTCCAAGTGGGGAGAGTGTTAGTAAAGCGTCTGGAATGTTGCACCCGAGTACCAGGGGACGAAAACTGAGACACATTTGAACACGTTTTCCGACCACATGGTGGATCATACTCTGGGTTCCACATGCATGTTTTAGCTGAAGGAAGAATCCCTTAAACAGGGAGAGTTGAGACCCATGGAATGGGTACCATGCAATATGACTTCAAAGGGTCTGCAGTTGCTCACCGAACCTCACCAATCCTATCACTGCTGCGTTTATGCCGCTGTACACACGCTTGATTCTCTTTCGGAGACATATAAATCCATAGGTTTTAAGATTCTTACTAGTCAGGTAGATTCTTACTAGTCAGGTATATTCTTAGGCGTTTAATATGGGGTGTTGAGTCCACTTCGTTGAGCAAGGAGTAGCTCTTGTCTATTACATATTTGGCTTATGGAACTGTATCTCTGCTCATTTCAATCTCTGGTTTTATGCAGCACCCCAACTCACCCGTCCCCTTAAGCAAGCATAAGTTGGTTTTCTACATTTGACACCCTGTTCTGTTTTGTAATTCAGTTCTTGTGTAGCCAAGTTTACATTCCATGTATTAGTGATATCTTATGATGTTTCTTTTTCTGTGTGACTAATTTCACTTAGAATCATCGTACCTGAATCCACTCATTATGCTGCTACGGGCCTGATGACATAGATTTCATTGCTGAGTGATATTGCATTGTACGTAAGTACCACAACTTCTTTATCCATTTTTCGCTTTCTCTGATATTGAACTTGTACCGTAAACGAGGTTCTTGTAAACAGAGCCGTCCCAAACTTTGGGGTGGCTGTGTCTTTTTGATTTTAATTTCCCTAAGCTATAAGACCATAAGTGGAAGTGCCCTAGGCTCTGTTGCTTTGTTTTTTGGATGTTTCAGGAAACACCATACACTTCTCCAGAGTGGCTGCTGGCAATTTACATCCCGCCCATCAGCATAACAAGGCTCCCAGTTCTAAATGGCCTGTCCTGCCTTTCTGGATTTTACACTTTTTTCAGATGGCCCTTTTGACCGGGGGGCAGTGAGACTTCATTGTAGTGCAGATTTCCTTTGCAAGCTTGCTTGGTTGGCCAAAAAGGGCGTATGCGTTTTTCCCTGAATATATTCAGGAAAAAACACATACGCCCTTTTTGGCCAAGTGTATCATTGTGGACGTTCTGCCTCTTTTCCTATGCTTTACATGCAATTCCAGTCTACCTCCTGAAATCGGTTTCCTGCAATTCTGCCCCGCTTTCAACTCCTCTTGGCAGCCTTACTTCAATATATTTTTGGAAGATAGCTGTCATTTATAACTCTGCAGGTTTGTGAATTACAGTGCCCCTGAGCTCCTTTCTTCAACTCGCTTTCTTGTGAGCTGGCCGCAACACCGCAGGATTGCTTCAGGCCCTAGTTTGGTTCTGGCACGGCATGCTGAGCCTTTGGTTAATTCCTCTTCCTGGTGGGAAATGAGAGTTAAATTTGCCCGTCCGGACACCTCCACCTAGTCTCTCATTGGTTCTCCCTATTGCTGTTCATTTTCCACAGAAATTGCAAACTGGGCCAAACAGGAGGTTAAAGGCACTGACTCTCCAAGTGGGGAGAGTGTTAGTAAAGCGTCTGGAATGTTGCACCCGAGTACCAGGGGACGAAAACTGAAACACATTTGAACACGTTTCCCGATCACACGGTGGATCATACTCTGGGTTCCACATGCATGTTTTAGCTGAAGGAAGAATCCATTAAACCTGGAGAGTTGAGACCCATGGAATGGGTACCATGCAATATGACTTCAAAGGGTCTGCATTTGCTCACCGAACCTCAGCAATCCTATCACTGCTGCGTTTATGCCGCTGTACACACGCTTGATTCTCTTTCGGAGACATATAAATCCATAGGTTTTAAGATTCTTACTAGTCAGGTAGATTCTTAGGCGTTTAATATGGAGTGTTGAGTCCACATCGTTGAGCAAGGAGTAGCTCTTGTCTATTACATATTTGGCTTATGGAACGGTATCTGTGCTAATTTCAATCTCTGGTTTTATGCAGCACCCCAACTCACCCGTCCCCTTAAGCAAGCATAAGTTGGTTTTCTACATTTGACACCCTGTTCTGTTTTGTAATTCAGTTCTTGTGTAGCCAAGTTTACATTCCGTGTATTAGTGATATCTTATGATGTTTCTTTTTCTGTGTGACTAATTTCACTTAGAATCATCGTACCTGAATCCACTCATTATGCTGCTACGGGCCTGTTGACATAGATTTCATTGCTGAGTGATATTGCATTGTACGTAAGTACCACAATTTCTTTATCCATTTTTCGCTTTCTGTGATATTGAACTTGTACCGTAAACGAGGTTCTTGTAAACAGAGCCGTCCCAAACTTTGGGGTGGCTGTGTCTTTTTGATTTTAATTTCCCTAAGCTATAGGACAATAAGTGGAAGTGCCCTAGGCTCTGTTGCTTTGTTTTTTGGATGTTTCAGGAAACACCATACACTTCTCCAGAGTGGCTGCTGGCAATTTACATCCCGCCCATCAGCATAACTAGGCTCCCAGTTCTCCATGGCCTGTCCTGCCTTTCTGGATTTTACACTTTTTTCAGATGGCCCTTTTGACCGGGGGGCAGTGAGACTTCATTGTAGTGCAGATTTCCTTTGCAAGCTTGCTTGGTTGGCCAAAAAGGGCGTATGCGTTTTTTCCTGAATATATTCAGGAAAAAACGCATACGCCCTTTTTGGCCAAGTGCATCATTGTGGACGTTCTGCCTCTTTTCCTATGCTTTACATGCAATTCCAGTCTACCTCCTGAAATCGGTTTCCTGCAATTCTGCCCCCCTTTCAACTCCTCTTGGCAGCCTTACTTCAATATATTTTTGGAAGATAGCTGTCATTTATAACTCTGCAGGTTTGTGAATTACAGTGCCCCTGAGCTCCTTTCTTCAACTCGCTTTCTTGTGAGCTGGCCACAACACCGCAGGATTGCTTCAGGCCCTAGTTTGGTTCTGGCACGGCATGCTGAGCCTTTGGTTAATTCCTCTTCCTGGTGGGAAATGAGAGTTAAATTGGCCCGTCCAGACACCTCCACCTAATCTCTCATTGGTTCTCCCTATTCCTGTTCATCTTCCGCAGAAATTGCTAACTGGGCCAAACAGGAGGTTAAAGGCACTGACTCTCCAAGTGGGGAGAGTGTTAGTGAAGCGTCTGGAATGTTGCACCCGAGTACCAGGGGACGAAAACTGAGACACATTTGAACACGTTTTCCGACCACATGGTGGATCATACTCTGGGTTCCACATGCATGTTTTAGCTGAAGGAAGAATCCCTTAAACAGGGAGAGTTGAGACCCATGGAATGGGTACCATGCAATATGACTTCAAAGGGTCTGCATTTGCTCACCGAACCTCACCAATCCTATCACTGCTGCGTTTATGCCGCTGTACACATGCTTGATTCTCTTTGGGAGACATATAAATCCATAGGTTTTAAGATTCTTACTAGTCAGGTAGATTCTTACTAGTCAGGTATATTCTTAGGCGTTTAATATGGGGTGTTTTGTCCACTTCGTTGAGCAAGGAGTAGCTCTTGTCTATTACATATTTGGCTTATGGAACTGTATCTCTGCTCATTTCAATCTCTGGTTTTATGCAGCACCCCAACTCACCCGTCCCCTTAAGCAAGCATAAGTTGGTTTTCTACATTTGACACCCTGTTCTGTTTTGTAATTCAGTTCTTGTGTAGCCAAGTTTACATTCCATGTATTAGTGATATCTTATGATGTTTCTTTTTCTGTGTGACTAATTTCACTTAGAATCATCGTACCTGAATCCACTCATTATGCTGCTACGGGCCTGATGACATAGATTTCATTGCTGAGTGATATTGCATTGTACGTAAGTACCACAACTTCTTTATCCATTTTTCGCTTTCTGTGATATTGAACTTGTACCGTAAACGAGGTTCTTGTAAACAGAGCCGTCCCAAACTTTGGGGTGGCTGTGTCTTTTTGATTTTAATTTCCCTAAGCTATAGGACCATAAGTGGAAGTGCCCTAGGCTCTGTTGCTTTGTTTTTTGGATGTTTCAGGAAACACCATACACTTCTCCAGAGTGGCTGCTGGCAATTTACATCCCGCCCATCAGCATAACAAGGCTCCCAGTTCTAAATGGCCTGTCCTGCCTTTCTGGATTTTACACTTTTTTCAGATGGCCCTTTTGACCGGGGGGCAGTGAGACTTCATTGTAGTGCAGATTTCCTTTGCAAGCTTGCTTGGTTGGCCAAAAAGGGCGTATGCGTTTTTCCCTGAATATATTCAGGAAAAAACACATACGCCCTTTTTGGCCAAGTGTATCATTGTGGACGTTCTGCCTCTTTTCCTATGCTTTACATGCAATTCCAGTCTACCTCCTGAAATCGGTTTCCTGCAATTCTGCCCCGCTTTCAACTCCTCTTGGCAGCCTTACTTCAATATATTTTTGGAAGATAGCTGTCATTTTTAACTCTGCAGGTTTGTGAATTACAGTGCCCCTGAGCTCCTTTCTTCAACTCGCTTTCTTGTGAGCTGGCCGCAACACCGCAGGATTGCTTCAGGCCCTAGTTTGGTTCCGGCACGGCATGCTGAGCCTTTGGTTAATTCCTCTTCCTGGTGGGAAATGAGAGTTAAATTTGCCCGTCCGGACACCTCCACCTAGTCTCTCATTGGTTCTCCCTATTCCTGTTCATTTTCCACAGAAATTGCAAACTGGGCCAAACAGGAGGTTAAAGGCACTGACTCTCCAAGTGGGGAGAGTGTTAGTAAAGCGTCTGGAATGTTGCACCCGAGTACCAGGGGACGAAAACTGAAACACATTTGAACACGTTTCCCGATCACACGGTGGATCATACTCTGGGTTCCACATGCATGTTTTAGCTGAAGGAAGAATCCCTTAAACATGGAGAGATGAGACCCATGGAATGGGTACCATGCATTATGACTTCAAAGGGTCTGCATTTGCTCACCGAACCTCAGCAATCCTATCACTGCTGCGTTTATGCCGCTGTACACACGCTTGATTCTCTTTCGGAGACATATAAATCCATAGGTTTTAAGATTCTTACTAGTCAGGTATATTCTTAGGCGTTTAATATGGGGTGTTGAGTCCACTTCGTTGAGCAAGGAGTAGCTCTTGTCTATTACATATTTGGCTTATGGAACGGTATCTGTGCTCATTTCAATCTCTGGTTTTATGCAGCACCCCAACTCACCCGTCCCCTTAAGCAAGCATAAGTTGGTTTTCTACATTTGACACCCTGTTCTGTTTTGTAATTCAGTTCTTGTGTAGCCAAGTTTACATTCCGTGTATTAGTGATATCTTATGATGTTTCTTTTTCTGTGTGACTAATTTCACTTAGAATCATCGTACCTGAATCCACTCATTATGCTGCTACGGGCCTGATGACATAGATTTCATTGCTGAGTGATATTGCATTGTACATAAGTACCACAACTTCTTTATCCATTTTTCGCTTTCTGTGATATTCAACTTGTACCGTAAACGAGGTTCTTGTAAACAGAGCCGTCCCAAACTTTGGGGTGGCTGTGTCTTTTTGATTTTAATTTCCCTAAGCTATAGGACCATAAGTGGAAGTGCCCTAGGCTCTGTTGCTTTGTTTTTTGGATGTTTCAGGAAACACCATACACCTCTCCCGAGTGGCTCTTGGCAATTTACATCCCGCCCATCAGCATAACAAGGCTCCCAGTTCTCCATGGCCTGTCCTGCCTTTCTGGATTTTACACTTTTTTCAGATGGCCCTTTTGACCGGGGGGAAGTGAGACTTCATTGTAGTTCAGATTTCCTTTGCAAGCTTGCTTGGTTGGCCAAAAAGGGCGTATGCGTTTTTTCCTGAATATATTCAGGAAAAAACGCATACGCCCTTTTTGGCCAAGCGCATCATTGTGGACGTTCTGCCTCTTTTCCTATGCTTTAAATGCAATTCCAGTCTACCTCCTGAAATCGGTTTCCTGCAATTCTGCCCCGCTTTCAAGTCCTCTTGGCAGCCTTACTTCAGTATATTTTTGGACGATAGCTGTCATTTATAACTCTGCAGGTTTGTGAATTACAGTGCCCCTGAGCTCCTTTCTTCAACTCGCTTTCTTGTGAGCTGGCCGCAACACCGCAGGATTGCTTCAGGCCCTAATCTGGTTCCGGCACGGCACGCTGAGCCTTTGGTTAATTCCTCTTCCTGGTGGGAAATGAGAGTTAAATTTGCCCGTCCAGACACCTCCACCTAGTCTCTCATTGGTTCTCCCTATTCCTGTTCACCTTCCTCAGAAATTGCAAATGGGCCAAACAGGAGGTTAAAGGCACTGACTCTCCAAGTCGGGAGAGTGTTAGTAAAGCGTGTGGAATGTTGCACCCGAGTACCAGGGGACGAGAACTGAGACATATTGGAACACGTCTCCCGATCACACGGTTGATCATACTCTGGGTTCCACGTGCATGTTTTACCTGAAGGCAGAATCCCTTAAACCTGGAGAGTTGAGACCCGTGGAATGGGTACCATGCAGTATGACTTCAAAGGGTCTTCATTTGCTCACCGAACGTCTCCAATCCTATCACTGCTGCGTTTATGCCCCTGTACACACGCTTGATTTTCTTTCAGACACATAGCAATCCATAGGTTTTAAGATACTTACTAGTCAGGTACATTCTTAGGCGTTTAATATGGGGTGTTGAGTCCATTTCGTTGAGCAAGGAGTAGTTCTTGTCTATTCCATATTTGGCTTAAGGAACTTTATCTGTGCTCATTTCAATCTCTGGTTTGATGCAGCACCCCAACTCACCTTTCCCCTTAAGCAAGCATAAGTTGGTTTTCTAAATTTGAGACCCTGTTCTGTTTTGTAATCCAGTTCCTGTGTAGCCAAGTTTACATCCCGTGTATTAGTGATATCTTATGATGTTTCTTTTTCTGTGTGACTTATTTCAGTTAGAATCATCATACCTGAATCCACTCATTATGCTGCTACGGGCCTGATGACATAGATTTCATTGCTGAGTGATATTGCATTGTACGTAAGTACCACAACTTCTTTATCCATTTTTCACTTTCTGCGATATTGAACTTGTACCGTAAACGAGGTTCTTGTAAACAGAGCTGTCCCAAACTTTGGGGTGGCTGTGTCTTTTTGATTTTAATTTCCCTAAGCTATAGGACCATAAGTGGAAGTGCCCTAGGCTCTGTTGCTTTGTTTTTTAGATGTTTCAGGAAACACCATACATCTCTCCCGAGTGGCTGTTGGCAATTTACATCCCGCCCATCAGCATAACAAGGCTCCCAGTTCTCCATGGCCTGTCCTGCCTTTCTGGATTTTACACTTTTTTCAGATGGCCCTTTTGACCAGTGGGCAGTGAGACTTCATTGTAGTGCAGATTTCCTTTGCAAGCTTGCTTGGTTGGCCAAAAAGGGTGTATGCGTTTTTTCCTGAATATATTCAGGAAAAAACGCATACGCCCTTTTTGGCCAAGCGCATCATTGTGGACGTTCTGCCTCTTTTCCTATGCTTTAAATGCAATTCCAGTCTACCTCCTGAAATCGGTTTCCTGCAATTCTGCCCCGCTTTCAAGTCCTCTTGGCAGCCTTACTTCAGTATATTTTTGGACGATAGCTGTCATTTATAACTCTGCAGGTTTGTGAATTACAGTGCCCCTGAGCTCCTTTCTTCAACTCGCTTTCTTGTGAGCTGGCCGCAACACCGCAGGATTGCTTCAGGCCCTAATCTGTTTCCGGCACGGCACGCTGAGCCTTTGGTTAATTCCTCTTCCTGGTGGGAAATGAGAGTTAAATTTGCCCGTCCAGACACCTCCAGCTAGTCTCTCATTGGTTCTCCCTATTCCTGTTCATCTTCCGCAGAAATTGCAAACTGGGCCAAACAGGAGGGTAAAGGCACTGACTCTCCAAGTCGGGAGAGTGTTAGTAAAGCGTCTGGAATGTTGCAGCCGAGTACCAGGGGACGAGAACTGAGACATATTGGAACACGTCTCCCGATCACACGGTTGATCATACTCTGGGTTACACATGCATGTTTTACCTGAAGGCAGAATCCCTTAAACCTGGAGAGTTGAGACCCGTGGAATGGGTACCATGCAATATGACTTCAAAGGGTCTTCATTTGCTCACCGAACCTCTCCAATCCTATCACTGCTGCGTTTATGCCCCTGTACACACGCTTGATTTTCTTTCAGACACATAGCAATTCATAGGTTTTAAGATACTTACTAGTCAGGTACATTCTTAGGCGTTTAATATGGGGTGTTGAGTCCACTTCGTTGAGCAAGGAGTAGCTCTTGTCTATTACATATTTGGCTTATGGAACGGTATCTGTGCTCATTTCAATCTCTGGTTTTATGCAGCACCCCAACTCACCCGTCCCCTTAAGCAAGCATAAGTTGGTTTTCTACATTTGACACCCTGTTCTGTTTTGTAATTCAGTTCTTGTGTAGCCAAGTTTACATTCCGTGTATTAGTGATATCTTATGATGTTTCTTTTTCTGTGTGACTAATTTCACTTAGAATCATCGTACCTGAATCCACTCATTATGCTGCTACGGGCCTGATGACATAGATTTCATTGCTGAGTGATATTGCATTGTACCTAAGTACCACAATTTCTTTATCCATTTTTCGCTTTCTGTGATATTGAACTTGTACCGTAAACGAGGTTCTTGTAAACAGCGCCGTCCCAAACTTTGGGGTGGCTGTGTCTTTTTGATTTTAATTTCCCTATGCTATAGGACCATAAGTGGAAGTGCCCTAGGCTCTGTTGCTTTGTTTTTTGGATGTTTCAGGAAACACCATACACTTCTCCAGAGTGGCTGCTGGCAATTTACATCCCGCCCATCAGCATAACTAGGCTCCCAGTTCTCCATGGCCTGTCCTGCCTTTCTGGATTTTACACTTTTTTCAGATGGCCCTTTTGACCGGGGGGCAGTGAGACTTCATTGTAGTGCAGATTTCCTTTGCAAGCTTGCTTGGTTGGCCAAAAAGGGCGTATGCGTTTTTTCCTGAATATATTCAGGAAAAAACGCATACGCCCTTTTTGGCCAAGTGCATCATTGTGGGCGTTCTGCCTCTTTTCCTATGCTTTACATGCAATTCCAGTCTACCTCCTGAAATCGGTTTCCTGCAATTCTGCCCTGCTTTCAACTCCTCTTGGCATCCTAATTCAATATATTTTTGGAAGATAGCTGTCATTTATAACTCTGCAGGTTTGTGAATTACAGTGCCCCTGAGCTCCTTTCTTCAACTCGCTTTCTTGTGAGCTGGCCACAACACCGCAGGATTGCTTCAGGCCCTAGTTTGGTTCCGGCACGGCATGCTGAGCCTTTGGTTAATTCCTCTTCCTGGTGGGAAATGAGAGTTAAATTGGCCCGTCCGGACACCTCCACCTAATCTCTCATTGGTTCTCCCTATTCCTGTTCATCTTCCGCAGAAATTGCTAACTGGGCCAAACAGGAGGTTAAAGGCACTGACTCTCCAAGTGGGGAGAGTGTTAGTAAAGCGTCTGGAATGTTGCACCCGAGTACCAGGGGACGAAAACTGAGACACATTTGAACACGTTTTCCGACCACATGGTGGATCATACTCTGGGTTCCACATGCATGTTTTAGCTGAAGGAAGAATCCCTTAAACAGGGAGAGTTGAGACCCATGGAATGGGTACCATGCAATATGACTTCAAAGGGTCTGCAGTTGCTCACCGAACCTCACCAATCCTATCACTGCTGCGTTTATGCCGCTGTACACACGCTTGATTCTCTTTCGGAGACATATAAATCCATAGGTTTTAAGATTCTTACTAGTCAGGTAGATTCTTACTAGTCAGGTATATTCTTAGGCGTTTAATATGGGGTGTTGAGTCCACTTCGTTGAGCAAGGAGTAGCTCTTGTCTATTACATATTTGGCTTATGGAACTGTATCTCTGCTCATTTCAATCTCTGGTTTTATGCAGCACCCCAACTCACCCGTCCCCTTAAGCAAGCATAAGTTGGTTTTCTACATTTGACACCCTGTTCTGTTTTGTAATTCAGTTCTTGTGTAGCCAAGTTTACATTCCATGTATTAGTGATATCTTATGATGTTTCTTTTTCTGTGTGACTAATTTCACTTAGAATCATCGTACCTGAATCCACTCATTATGCTGCTACGGGCCTGATGACATAGATTTCATTGCTGAGTGATATTGCATTGTACGTAAGTACCACAACTTCTTTATCCATTTTTCGCTTTCTGTGATATTGAACTTGTACCGTAAACGAGGTTCTTGTAAACAGAGCCGTCCCAAACTTTGGGGTGGCTGTGTCTTTTTGATTTTAATTTCCCTAAGCTATAAGACCATAAGTGGAAGTGCCCTAGGCTCTGTTGCTTTGTTTTTTGGATGTTTCAGGAAACACCATACACTTCTCCAGAGTGGCTGCTGGCAATTTACATCCCGCCCATCAGCATAACAAGGCTCCCAGTTCTAAATGGCCTGTCCTGCCTTTCTGGATTTTACACTTTTTTCAGATGGCCCTTTTGACCGGGGGGCAGTGAGACTTCATTGTAGTGCAGATTTCCTTTGCAAGCTTGCTTGGTTGGCCAAAAAGGGCGTATGCGTTTTTCCCTGAATATATTCAGGAAAAAACACATACGCCCTTTTTGGCCAAGTGTATCATTGTGGACGTTCTGCCTCTTTTCCTATGCTTTACATGCAATTCCAGTCTACCTCCTGAAATCGGTTTCCTGCAATTCTGCCCCGCTTTCAACTCCTCTTGGCAGCCTTACTTCAATATATTTTTGGAAGATAGCTGTCATTTATAACTCTGCAGGTTTGTGAATTACAGTGCCCCTGAGCTCCTTTCTTCAACTCGCTTTCTTGTGAGCTGGCCGCAACACCGCAGGATTGCTTCAGGCCCTAGTTTGGTTCCGGCACGGCATGCTGAGCCTTTGGTTAATTCCTCTTCCTGGTGGGAAATGAGAGTTAAATTTGCCCGTCCGGACACCTCCACCTAGTCTCTCATTGGTTCTCCCTATTGCTGTTCATTTTCCACAGAAATTGCAAACTGGGCCAAACAGGAGGTTAAAGGCACTGACTCTCCAAGTGGGGAGAGTGTTAGTAAAGCGTCTGGAATGTTGCACCCGAGTACCAGGGGACGAAAACTGAAACACATTTGAACACGTTTCCCGATCACACGGTGGATCATACTCTGGGTTCCACATGCATGTTTTAGCTGAAGGAAGAATCCATTAAACCTGGAGAGTTGAGACCCATGGAATGGGTACCATGCAATATGACTTCAAAGGGTCTGCATTTGCTCACCGAACCTCAGCAATCCTATCACTGCTGCGTTTATGCCGCTGTACACACGCTTGATTCTCTTTCGGAGACATATAAATCCATAGGTTTTAAGATTCTTACTAGTCAGGTAGATTCTTAGGCGTTTAATATGGAGTGTTGAGTCCACATCGTTGAGCAAGGAGTAGCTCTTGTCTATTACATATTTGGCTTATGGAACGGTATCTGTGCTAATTTCAATCTCTGGTTTTATGCAGCACCCCAACTCACCCGTCCCCTTAAGCAAGCATAAGTTGGTTTTCTACATTTGACACCCTGTTCTGTTTTGTAATTCAGTTCTTGTGTAGCCAAGTTTACATTCCGTGTATTAGTGATATCTTATGATGTTTCTTTTTCTGTGTGACTAATTTCACTTAGAATCATCGTACCTGAATCCACTCATTATGCTGCTACGGGCCTGTTGACATAGATTTCATTGCTGAGTGATATTGCATTGTACGTAAGTACCACAATTTCTTTATCCATTTTTCGCTTTCTGTGATATTGAACTTGTACCGTAAACGAGGTTCTTGTAAACAGAGCCGACACAAACTTTGGGGTGGCTGTGTCTTTTTGATTTTAATTTCCCTAAGCTATAGGACAATAAGTGGAAGTGCCCTAGGCTCTGTTGCTTTGTTTTTTGGATGTTTCAGGAAACACCATACACTTCTCCAGAGTGGCTGCTGGCAATTTACATCCCGCCCATCAGCATAACTAGGCTCCCAGTTCTCCATGGCCTGTCCTGCCTTTCTGGATTTTACACTTTTTTCAGATGGCCCTTTTGACCGGGGGGCAGTGAGACTTCATTGTAGTGCAGATTTCCTTTGCAAGCTTGCTTGGTTGGCCAAAAAGGGCGTATGCGTTTTTTCCTGAATATATTCAGGAAAAAACGCATACGCCCTTTTTGGCCAAGTGCATCATTGTGGACGTTCTGCCTCTTTTCCTATGCTTTACATGCAATTCCAGTCTACCTCCTGAAATCGGTTTCCTGCAATTCTGCCCCCCTTTCAACTCCTCTTGGCAGCCTTACTTCAATATATTTTTGGAAGATAGCTGTCATTTATAACTCTGCAGGTTTGTGAATTACAGTGCCCCTGAGCTCCTTTCTTCAACTCGCTTTCTTGTGAGCTGGCCACAACACCGCAGGATTGCTTCAGGCCCTAGTTTGGTTCTGGCACGGCATGCTGAGCCTTTGGTTAATTCCTCTTCCTGGTGGGAAATGAGAGTTAAATTGGCCCGTCCAGACACCTCCACCTAATCTCTCATTGGTTCTCCCTATTCCTGTTCATCTTCCGCAGAAATTGCTAACTGGGCCAAACAGGAGGTTAAAGGCACTGACTCTCCAAGTGGGGAGAGTGTTAGTGAAGCGTCTGGAATGTTGCACCCGAGTACCAGGGGACGAAAACTGAGACACATTTGAACACGTTTTCCGACCACATGGTGGATCATACTCTGGGTTCCACATGCATGTTTTAGCTGAAGGAAGAATCCCTTAAACAGGGAGAGTTGAGACCCATGGAATGGGTACCATGCAATATGACTTCAAAGGGTCTGCATTTGCTCACCGAACCTCACCAATCCTATCACTGCTGCGTTTATGCCGCTGTACACATGCTTGATTCTCTTTGGGAGACATATAAATCCATAGGTTTTAAGATTCTTACTAGTCAGGTAGATTCTTACTAGTCAGGTATATTCTTAGGCGTTTAATATGGGGTGTTTTGTCCACTTCGTTGAGCAAGGAGTAGCTCTTGTCTATTACATATTTGGCTTATGGAACTGTATCTCTGCTCATTTCAATCTCTGGTTTTATGCAGCACCCCAACTCACCCGTCCCCTTAAGCAAGCATAAGTTGGTTTTCTACATTTGACACCCTGTTCTGTTTTGTAATTCAGTTCTTGTGTAGCCAAGTTTACATTCCATGTATTAGTGATATCTTATGATGTTTCTTTTTCTGTGTGACTAATTTCACTTAGAATCATCGTACCTGAATCCACTCATTATGCTGCTACGGGCCTGATGACATAGATTTCATTGCTGAGTGATATTGCATTGTACGTAAGTACCACAACTTCTTTATCCATTTTTCGCTTTCTGTGATATTGAACTTGTACCGTAAACGAGGTTCTTGTAAACAGAGCCGTCCCAAACTTTGGGGTGGCTGTGTCTTTTTGATTTTAATTTCCCTAAGCTATAGGACCATAAGTGGAAGTGCCCTAGGCTCTGTTGCTTTGTTTTTTGGATGTTTCAGGAAACACCATACACTTCTCCAGAGTGGCTGCTGGCAATTTACATCCCGCCCATCAGCATAACAAGGCTCCCAGTTCTAAATGGCCTGTCCTGCCTTTCTGGATTTTACACTTTTTTCAGATGGCCCTTTTGACCGGGGGGCAGTGAGACTTCATTGTAGTGCAGATTTCCTTTGCAAGCTTGCTTGGTTGGCCAAAAAGGGCGTATGCGTTTTTCCCTGAATATATTCAGGAAAAAACACATACGCCCTTTTTGGCCAAGTGTATCATTATGGACGTTCTGCCTCTTTTCCTATGCTTTACATGCAATTCCAGTCTACCTCCTGAAATCGGTTTCCTGCAATTCTGCCCCGCTTTCAACTCCTCTTGGCAGCCTTACTTCAATATATTTTTGGAAGATAGCTGTCATTTTTAACTCTGCAGGTTTGTGAATTACAGTGCCCCTGAGCTCCTTTCTTCAACTCGCTTTCTTGTGAGCTGGCCGCAACACCGCAGGATTGCTTCAGGCCCTAGTTTGGTTCCGGCACGGCATGCTGAGCCTTTGGTTAATTCCTCTTCCTGGTGGGAAATGAGAGTTAAATTTGCCCGTCCGGACACCTCCACCTAGTCTCTCATTGGTTCTCCCTATTCCTGTTCATTTTCCACAGAAATTGCAAACTGGGCCAAACAGGAGGTTAAAGGCACTGACTCTCCAAGTGGGGAGAGTGTTAGTAAAGCGTCTGGAATGTTGCACCCGAGTACCAGGGGACGAAAACTGAAACACATTTGAACACGTTTCCCGATCACACGGTGGATCATACTCTGGGTTCCACATGCATGTTTTAGCTGAAGGAAGAATCCATTAAACCTGGAGAGTTGAGACCCATGGAATGGGAACCATGCAATATGACTTCAAAGGGTCTGCATTTGCTCACCGAACCTCAGCAATCCTATCACTGCTGCGTTTATGTCGCTGTACACACGCTTGATTCTCTTTCGGAGACATATAAATCCATAGGTTTTAAGATTCTTACTAGTCAGGTATATTCTTAGGCGTTTAATATGCAGTGTTGAGTCCACATCGTTGAGCAAGGAGTAGCTCTTGTCTATTACATATTTGGCTTATGGAACGGTATCTGTGCTAATTTCAATCTCTGGTTTTATGCAGCACCCCAACTCACCCGTCCCCTTAAGCAAGCATAAGTTGGTTTTCTACATTTGACACCCTGTTCTGTTTTGTAATTCAGTTCTTGTGTAGCCAAGTTTACATTCCGTGTATTAGTGATATCTTATGATGTTTCTTTTTCTGTGTGACTAATTTCACTTAGAATCATCGTACCTGAATCCACTCATTATGCTGCTACGGGCCTGATGACATAGATTTCATTGCTGAGTGATATTGCATTGTACGTAAGTACCACAATTTCTTTATCCATTTTTCGCTTTCTGTGATATTGAACTTGTACCGTAAACGAGGTTCTTGTAAACAGAGCCGTCCCAAACTTTGGGGTGGCTGTGTCTTTTTGATTTTAATTTCCCTAAGCTATAGGACAATAAGTGGAAGTGCCCTAGGCTCTGTTGCTTTGTTTTTTGGATGTTTCAGGAAACACCATACACTTCTCCAGAGTGGCTGCTGGCAATTTACATCCCGCCCATCAGCATAACTAGGCTCCCAGTTCTCCATGGCCTGTCCTGCCTTTCTGGATTTTACACTTTTTTCAGATGGCCCTTTTGACCGGGGGGCAGTGAGACTTCATTGTAGTGCAGATTTCCTTTGCAAGCTTGCTTGGTTGGCCAAAAAGGGCGTATGCGTTTTTTCCTGAATATATTCAGGAAAAAACGCATACGCCCTTTTTGGCCAAGTGCATCATTGTGGGCGTTCTGCCTCTTTTCCTATGCTTTACATGCAATTCCAGTCTACCTCCTGAAATCGGTTTCCTGCAATTCTGCCCTGCTTTCAACTCCTCTTGGCATCCTAATTCAATATATTTTTGGAAGATAGCTGTCATTTATAACTCTGCAGGTTTGTGAATTACAGTGCCCCTGAGCTCCTTTCTTCAACTCGCTTTCTTGTGAGCTGGCCGCAACACCGCAGGATTGTTTCAGGCCCTAGTTTGGTTCCGGCACGGCATGCTGAGCCTTTGGTTAATTCCTCTTCCTGGTGGGAAATGAGAGTTAAATTGGCCCGTCCGGACACCTCCACCTAATCTCTCATTGGTTCTCCCTATTCCTGTTCATCTTCCGCAGAAATTGCTAACTGGGCCAAACAGGAGGTTAAAGGCACTGACTCTCCAAGTGGGGAGAGTGTTAGTAAAGCGTCTGGAATGTTGCACCCGAGTACCAGGGGACGAAAACTGAGACACATTTGAACACGTTTTCCGACCACATGGTGGATCATACTCTGGGTTCCACATGCATGTTTTAGCTGAAGGAAGAATCCCTTAAACAGGGAGAGTTGAGACCCATGGAATGGGTACCATGCAATATGACTTCAAAGGGTCTGCATTTGCTCACCGAACCTCACCAATCCTATCACTGCTGCGTTTATGCCGCTGTACACACGCTTGATTCTCTTTGGGAGACATATAAATCCATAGGTTTTAAGATTCTTACTAGTCAGGTAGATTCTTACTAGTCAGGTATATTCTTAGGCGTTTAATATGGGGTGTTGAGTCCACTTCGTTGAGCAAGGAGTAGCTCTTGTCTATTACATATTTGGCTTATGGAACTGTATCTCTGCTCATTTCAATCTCTGGTTTTATGCAGCACCCCAACTCACCCGTCCCCTTAAGCAAGCATAAGTTGGTTTTCTACATTTGACACCCTGTTCTGTTTTGTAATTCAGTTCTTGTGTAGCCAAGTTTACATTCCATGTATTAGTGATATCTTATGATGTTTCTTTTTCTGTGTGACTAATTTCACTTAGAATCATCGTACCTGAATCCACTCATTATGCTGCTACGGGCCTGATGACATAGATTTCATTGCTGAGTGATATTGCATTGTACGTAAGTACCACAACTTCTTTATCCATTTTTCGCTTTCTGTGATATTGAACTTGTACCGTAAACGAGGTTCTTGTAAACAGAGCCGTCCCAAACTTTGGGGTGGCTGTGTCTTTTTGATTTTAATTTCCCTAAGCTATAGGACCATAAGTGGAAGTGCCCTAGGCTCTGTTGCTTTGTTTTTTGGATGTTTCAGGAAACACCATACACTTCTCCAGAGTGGCTGCTGGCAATTTACATCCCGCCCATCAGCATAACAAGGCTCCCAGTTCTAAATGGCCTGTCCTGCCTTTCTGGATTTTACACTTTTTTCAGATGGCCCTTTTGACCGGGGGGCAGTGAGACTTCATTGTAGTGCAGATTTCCTTTGCAAGCTTGCTTGGTTGGCCAAAAAGGGCGTATGCGTTTTTCCCTGAATATATTCAGGAAAAAACACATACGCCCTTTTTGGCCAAGTGTATCATTGTGGACGTTCTGCCTCTTTTCCTATGCTTTACATGCAATTCCAGTCTACCTCCTGAAATCGGTTTCCTGCAATTCTGCCCCGCTTTCAACTCCTCTTGGCAGCCTTACTTCAATATATTTTTGGAAGATAGCTGTCATTTATAACTCTGCAGGTTTGTGAATTACAGTGCCCCTGAGCTCCTTTCTTCAACTCGCTTTCTTGTGAGCTGGCCGCAACACCGCAGGATTGCTTCAGGCCCTAGTTTGGTTCCGGCACGGCATGCTGAGCCTTTGGTTAATTCCTCTTCCTGGTGGGAAATGAGAGTTAAATTTGCCCGTCCGGACACCTCCACCTAGTCTCTCATTGGTTCTCCCTATTCCTGTTCATTTTCCACAGAAATTGCAAACTGGGCCAAACAGGAGGTTAAAGGCACTGACTCTCCAAGTGGGGAGAGTGTTAGTAAAGCGTCTGGAATGTTGCACCCGAGTACCAGGGGACGAAAACTGAAACACATTTGAACACGTTTCCCGATCACACGGTGGATCATACTCTGGGTTCCACATGCATGTTTTAGCTGAAGGAAGAATCCATTAAACCTGGAGAGTTGAGACCCATGGAATGGGAACCATGCAATATGACTTCAAAGGGTCTGCATTTGCTCACCGAACCTCAGCAATCCTATCACTGCTGCGTTTATGTCGCTGTACACACGCTTGATTCTCTTTCGGAGACATATAAATCCATAGGTTTTAAGATTCTTACTAGTCAGGTATATTCTTAGGCGTTTAATATGCAGTGTTGAGTCCACATCGTTGAGCAAGGAGTAGCTCTTGTCTATTACATATTTGGCTTATGGAACAGTATCTGTGCTAATTTCAATCTCTGGTTTTATGCAGCACCCCAACTCACCCGTCCCCTTAAGCAAGCATAAGTTGGTTTTCTACATTTGACACCCTGTTCTGTTTTGTAATTCAGTTCTTGTGTAGCCAAGTTTACATTCCGTGTATTAGTGATATCTTATGATGTTTCTTTTTCTGTGTGACTAATTTCACTTAGAATCATCGTACCTGAATCCACTCATTATGCTGCTACGGGCCTGATGACATAGATTTCATTGCTGAGTGATATTGCATTGTACGTAAGTACCACAATTTCTTTATCCATTTTTCGCTTTCTGTGATATTGAACTTGTACCGTAAACGAGGTTCTTGTAAACAGAGCCGTCCCAAACTTTGGGGTGGCTGTGTCTTTTTGATTTTAATTTCCCTAAGCTATAGGACAATAAATGGAAGTGCCCTAGGCTCTGTTGCTTTGTTTTTTGGATGTTTCAGGAAACACCATACACTTCTCCAGAGTGGCTGCTGGCAATTTACATCCCGCCCATCAGCATAACTAGGCTCCCAGTTCTCCATGGCCTGTCCTGCCTTTCTGGATTTTACACTTTTTTCAGATGGCCCTTTTGACCGGGGGGCAGTGAGACTTCATTGTAGTGTAGATTTCCTTTGCAAGCTTGCTTGGTTGGCCAAAAAGGGCGTATGCGTTTTTTCCTGAATATATTCAGGAAAAAACGCATACGCCCTTTTTGGCCAAGTGCATCATTGTGGACGTTCTGCCTCTTTTCCTATGCTTTACATGCAATTCCAGTCTACCTCCTGAAATCGGTTTCCTGCAATTCTGCCCTGATTTCAACTCCTCTTGGCATCCTAATTCAATATATTTTTGGAAGATAGCTGTCATTTATAACTCTGCAGGTTTGTGAATTACAGTGCCCCTGAGCTCCTTTCTTCAACTCGCTTTCTTGTGAGCTGGCCGCAACACCGCAGGATTGCTTCAGGCCCTAGTTTGTTTCCGGCACGGCATGCTGAGCTTTGGTTAATTCCTCTTCCTGGTGGGAAATGAGAGTTAAATTGGCCCGTCCGGACACCTCCACCTAATCTCTCATTGGTTCTCCCTATTCCTGTTCATCTTCCGCAGAAATTGCTAACTGGGCCAAACAGGAGGTTAAAGGCACTGACTCTCCAAGTGGGGAGAGTGTTAGTAAAGCGTCTGGAATGTTGCACCCGAGTACCAGGGGACGAAAACTGAGACACATTTGAACACGTTTTCCGACCACATGGTGGATCATACTCTGGGTTCCACATGCATGTTTTAGCTGAAGGAAGAATCCCTTAAACATGGAGAGTTGAGACCCATGGAATGGGTACCATGCAATATGACTTCAAAGGGTCTGCATTTGCTCACCGAACCTCACCAATCCTATCACTGCTGCGTTTATGCCGCTGTACACACACTTGATTCTCTTTCGGAGACATATAAATCCATAGGTTTTAAGATTCTTACTAGTAAGGTAGATTCTTACTAGTCAGGTATATTCTTAGACGTTTAATATGGGGTGTTGAGTCCACTTCGTTGAGCAAGGAGTAGCTCTTGTCTATTACATATTTGGCTTATGGAACGGTATCTGTGCTCATTTCAATCTCTGGTTTTATGCAGCACCCCAACTCACCCGTCCCCTTAAGCAAGCATAAGTTGGTTTTCTACATTTGACACCCTGTTCTGTTTTGTAATTCAGTTCTTGTGTAGCCAAGTTTACATTCCGTGTATTAGTGATATCTTATGATGTTTCTTTTTCTGTGTGACTAATTTCACTTAGAATCATCGTACCTGAATCCACTCATTATGCTGCTACGGGCCTGATGACATAGATTTCATTGCTGAGTGATATTGCATTGTACCTAAGTACCACAATTTCTTTATCCATTTTTCGCTTTCTGTGATATTGAACTTGTACCGTAAACGAGGTTCTTGTAAACAGAGCCGTCCCAAACTTTGGGGTGGCTGTGTCTTTTTGATTTTAATTTCCCTAAGCTATAGGACCATAAGTGGAAGTGCCCTAGGCTCTGTTGCTTTGTTTTTTGGATGTTTCAGGAAACACCATACACTTCTCCAGAGTGGCTGCTGGCAATTTACATCCCGCCCATCAGCATAACTAGGCTCCCAGTTCTCCATGGCCTGTCCTGCCTTTCTGGATTTTACACTTTTTTCAGATGGCCCTTTTGACCGGGGGGCAGTGAGACTTCATTGTAGTGCAGATTTCCTTTGCATGCTTGCTTGGTTGGCCAAAAAGTGCGTATGCGTTTTTTCCTGAATATATTCAGGAAAAAACGCATACGCCCTTTTTGGCCAAGTGCATCATTGTGGGCGTTCTGCCTCTTTTCCTATGCTTTACATGCAATTCCAGTCTACCTCCTGAAATCGGTTTCCTGCAATTCTGCCCTGCTTTCAACTCCTCTTGGCATCCTAATTCAATATATTTTTGGAAGATAGCTGTCATTTATAACTCTGCAGGTTTGTGAATTACAGTGCCCCTGAGCTCCTTTCTTCAACTCGCTTTCTTGTGAGCTGGCCGCAACACCGCAGGATTGTTTCAGGCCCTAGTTTGGTTCCGGCACGGCATGCTGAGCCTTTGGTTAATTCCTCTTCCTGGTGGGAAATGAGAGTTAAATTGGCCCGTCCGGACACCTCCACCTAATCTCTCATTGGTTCTCCCTATTCCTGTTCATCTTCCGCAGAAATTGCTAACTGGGCCAAACAGGAGGTTAAAGGCACTGACTCTCCAAGTGGGGAGAGTGTTAGTAAAGCGTCTGGAATGTTGCACCCGAGTACCAGGGGACGAAAACTGAGACACATTTGAACACGTTTTCCGACCACATGGTGGATCATACTCTGGGTTCCACATGCATGTTTTAGCTGAAGGAAGAATCCCTTAAACATGGAGAGTTGAGACCCATGGAATTGGTACCATGCAATATGACTTCAAAGGGTCTGCATTTGCTCACCGAACCTCACCAATCCTATCACTGCTGCGTTTATGCCACTGTACACACACTTGATTCTCTTTCGGAGACATATAAATCCATAGGTTTTAAGATTCTTACTAGTAAGGTAGATTCTTACTACTCAGGTATATTCTTAGGCGTTTAATATGGGGTGTTGAGTCCACTTCGTTGAGCAAGGAGTAGCTCTTGTCTATTACATATTTGGCTTATGGAACGGTATCTGTGCTCATTTCAATCTCTGGTTTTATGCAGCACCCCAACTCACCATTCCCGTTAAGGAAGCAAAAGTTGGTTTTCTACATTTGACACCCTGTTCTGTTTTGTAATTCAGTTCTTGTGTAGCCAAGTTTACATTCCGTGTATTAGTGATATCTTATGATGTTTCTTTTTCTGTGTGACTAATTTCACTTAGAATCATCGTACCTGAATCCACTCATTATGCTGCTACGGGACTGATGACATAGATTTCATTTCTGAGTGATATTGCATTGTACGTAAGTACCACAATTTCTTTATCCATTTTTCGCTTTCTGTGATATTGAACTTGTACCGTAAACGAGGTTCTTGTAAACAGAGCCATCCCAAACTTTGGGGTGGCTGTGTCTTTTTGATTTTAATTTCCCTAAGCTATAGGACCATAAGTGGAAGTGCCCTAGGCTCTGTTGCTTTGTTTTTTGGATGTTTCAGGAAACACCATACACTTCTCCAGAGTGGCTGCTGGCAATTTACATCCCGCCCATCAGCATAACTAGGCTCCCAGTTCTCCATGGCCTGTCCTGCCTTTCTGGATTTTACACTTTTTTCAGATGGCCCTTTTGACCGGGGGGCAGTGAGACTTCATTGTAGTGCAGATTTCCTTTGCAAGCTTGCTTGGTTGGCCAAAAAGGGCGTATGCGTTTTTTCCTGAATATATTCAGGAAAAAACGCATACGCCCTTTTTGGCCAAGTGCATCATTGTGGACGTTCTGCCTCTTTTCCTATGCTTTACATGCAATTCCAGTCTACCTCCTGAAATCGGTTTCCTGCAATTCTGCCCTGATTTCAACTCCTCTTGGCATCCTAATTCAATATATTTTTGGAAGATAGCTGTCATTTATAACTCTGCAGGTTTGTGAATTACAGTGCCCCTGAGCTCCTTTCTTCAACTCGCTTTCTTGTGAGCTGGCTGCAACACCGCAGGATTGCTTCAGGCCCTAGTTTGTTTCCGGCACGGCATGCTGAGCTTTGGTTAATTCCTCTTCCTGGTGGGAAATGAGAGTTAAATTGGCCCGTCCGGACACCTCCACCTAATCTCTCATTGGTTCTCCCTATTCCTGTTCATCTTCCGCAGAAATTGCTAACTGGGCCAAACAGGAGGTTAAAGGCACTGACTCTCCAAGTGGGGAGAGTGTTAGTAAAGCGTCTGGAATGTTGCACCCGAGTACCAGGGGACGAAAACTGAGACACATTTGAACACGTTTTCCGACCACATGGTGGATCATACTCTGGGTTCCACATGCATGTTTTAGCTGAAGGAAGAATCCCTTAAACATGGAGAGTTGAGACCCATGGAATGGGTACCATGCAATATGACTTCAAAGGGTCTGCATTTGCTCACCGAACCTCACCAATCCTATCACTGCTGCGTTTATGCCGCTGTACACACACTTGATTCTCTTTCGGAGACATATAAATCCATAGGTTTTAAGATTCTTACTAGTAAGGTAGATTCTTACTAGTCAGGTATATTCTTAGGCGTTTAATATGGGGTGTTGAGTCCACTTCGTTGAGCAAGGAGTAGCTCTTGTCTATTACATATTTGGCTTATGGAACGGTATCTGTGCTCATTTCAATCTCTGGTTTTATGCAGCACCCCAACTCACCCGTCCCCTTAAGCAAGCATAAGTTGGTTTTCTACATTTGACACCCTGTTCTGTTTTGTAATTCAGTTCTTGTGTAGCCAAGTTTACATTCCGTGTATTAGTGATATCTTATGATGTTTCTTTTTCTGTGTGACTAATTTCACTTAGAATCATCGTACCTGAATCCACTCATTATGCTGCTACGGGCCTGATGACATAGATTTCATTGCTGAGTGATATTGCATTGTACCTAAGTACCACAATTTCTTTATCCATTTTTCGCTTTCTGTGATATTGAACTTGTACCGTAAACGAGGTTCTTGTAAACAGAGCCGTCCCAAACTTTGGGGTGGCTGTGTCTTTTTGATTTTAATTTCCCTAAGCTATAGGACCATAAGTGGAAGTGCCCTAGGCTCTGTTGCTTTGTTTTTTGGATGTTTCAGGAAACACCATACACTTCTCCAGAGTGGCTGCTGGCAATTTACATCCCGCCCATCAGCATAACTAGGCTCCCAGTTCTCCATGGCCTGTCCTGCCTTTCTGGATTTTACACTTTTTTCAGATGGCCCTTTTGACCGGGGGGCAGTGAGACTTCATTGTAGTGCAGATTTCCTTTGCAAGCTTGCTTGGTTGGCCAAAAAGGGCGTATGCGTTTTTTCCTGAATATATTCAGGAAAAAACGCATACGCCCTTTTTGGCCAAGTGCATCATTGTGGGCGTTCTGCCTCTTTTCCTATGCTTTACATGCAATTCCAGTCTACCTCCTGAAATCGGTTTCCTGCAATTCTGCCCTGCTTTCAACTCCTCTTGGCATCCTAATTCAATATATTTTTGGAAGATAGCTGTCATTTATAACTCTGCAGGTTTGTGAATTACAGTGCCCCTGAGCTCCTTTCTTCAACTCGCTTTCTTGTGAGCTGGCCGCAACACCGCAGGATTGTTTCAGGCCCTAGTTTGGTTCCGGCACGGCATGCTGAGCCTTTGGTTAATTCCTCTTCCTGGTGGGAAATGAGAGTTAAATTGGCCCGTCCGGACACCTCCACCTAATCTCTCATTGGTTCTCCCTATTCCTGTTCATCTTCCGCAGAAATTGCTAACTGGGCCAAACAGGAGGTTAAAGGCACTGACTCTCCAAGTGGGGAGAGTGTTAGTAAAGCGTCTGGAATGTTGCACCCGAGTACCAGGGGACGAAAACTGAGACACATTTGAACACGTTTTCCGACCACATGGTGGATCATACTCTGGGTTCCACATGCATGTTTTAGCTGAAGGAAGAATCCCTTAAACATGGAGAGTTGAGACCCATGGAATTGGTACCATGCAATATGACTTCAAAGGGTCTGCATTTGCTCACCGAACCTCACCAATCCTATCACTGCTGCGTTTATGCCACTGTACACACACTTGATTCTCTTTCGGAGACATATAAATCCATAGGTTTTAAGATTCTTACTAGTAAGGTAGATTCTTACTACTCAGGTATATTCTTAGGCGTTTAATATGGGGTGTTGAGTCCACTTCGTTGAGCAAGGAGTAGCTCTTGTCTATTACATATTTGGCTTATGGAACGGTATCTGTGCTCATTTCAATCTCTGGTTTTATGCAGCACCCCAACTCACCATTCCCGTTAAGGAAGCAAAAGTTGGTTTTCTACATTTGACACCCTGTTCTGTTTTGTAATTCAGTTCTTGTGTAGCCAAGTTTACATTCCGTGTATTAGTGATATCTTATGATGTTTCTTTTTCTGTGTGACTAATTTCACTTAGAATCATCGTACCTGAATCCACTCATTATGCTGCTACGGGACTGATGACATAGATTTCATTGCTGAGTGATATTGCATTGTACGTAAGTACCACAATTTCTTTATCCATTTTTCGCTTTCTGTGATATTGAACTTGTACCGTAAACGAGGTTCTTGTAAACAGAGCCGTCCCAAACTTTGGGGTGGCTGTGTCTTTTTGATTTTAATTTCCCTAAGCTATAGGACCATAAGTGGAAGTGCCCTAGGCTCTGTTGCTTTGTTTTTTGGATGTTTCAGGAAACACCATACACTTCTCCAGAGTGGCTGCTGGCAATTTACATCCCGCCCATCAGCATAACTAGGCTCCCAGTTCTCCATGGCCTGTCCTGCCTTTCTGGATTTTACACTTTTTTCAGATGGCCCTTTTGACCGGGGGGCAGTGAGACTTCATTGTAGTGCAGATTTCCTTTGCAAGCTTGCTTGGTTGGCCAAAAAGGGCGTATGCGTTTTTTCCTGAATATATTCAGGAAAAAACGCATACGCCCTTTTTGGCCAAGTGCATCATTGTGGGCGTTCTGCCTCTTTCCCTATGCTTTACATGCAATTCCAGTCTACCTCCTGAAATCGGTTTCCTGCAATTCTGCCCTGCTTTCAACTCCTCTTGGCATCCTAATTCAATATATTTTTGGAAGATAGCTGTCATTTATAACTCTGCAGGTTTGTGAATTACAGTGCCCCTGAGCTCCTTTCTTCAACTCGCTTTCTTGTGAGCTGGCCACAACACCGCAGGATTGTTTCAGGCCCTAGTTTGGTTCCGGCATGGCACGCTGAGCCTTTGGTTAATTCCTCTTCCTGGTGGGAAATGAGAGTTAAATTGGCCCGTCCAGACACCTCCACCTAATCTCTCATTGGTTCTCCCTATTCCTGTTCATTTTCCACAGAAATTGCAAATTGGGCCATACAGGAGGTTAAAGGCACTGACTCTCCAAGTGGGGAGAGTGTTAGTAAAGCGTCTGGAATGTTGCACCCGAGTACCAGGGGACGAAAACTGAGACACATTTGAACACGTTTCCCGATCACAAGGTGGATCATACTCTGGGTTCCACATGCATGTTTTAGCTGAAGGAAGAATCCCTTAAACCTGGAGAGTTGAGACCCATGGAATGGGTACCATGCAATATGACTTCAAAGGGTCTGCATTTGCTCACCGAACCTCACCAATCCTATCACTGCTGCGTTTATGCCACTGTACACACGCTTGATTCTCTTTCGGAGACATATAAATCTATAGGTTTTAAGATTCTTACTAGTCAGGTAGATTCTTACTAGTCAGGTATATTCCTAGGCGTTTAATATAGGGTGTTGAGTCCACTTCGTTGAGCAAGGGGTACCTTTTGTCTATTATATTTTTGGCTTATGGAACGGTATCTGTGCCAATTTTAATCTCTGGTTTCATGCAGCACCCCATATCGGCTTTCCCCTTAAGCAAGCATAAGTTGGTTTTCTACATTTTTGACCCTGTTCTGTTTTGTAATTCAGTTCCTGTGTAGCCAAGTTTACATTCCGTGTAGTAGTGATATCTTAAGATGTTTCTTTTTCTGTGTGACTAATTTCACTTAGAATCATCGTACCTGAATCCACTCATTATGCTGCTCCGGGCCTGATGACATAGATTTCATTGCTGAGTGATATTGCATTGTACGTAAGTACCACAACTTCTTTATCCATTTTTCGCTTTTTGCGATATTTAACTTGTACCGTAAACGAGGTTCTTGTAAACAGAGCCATCCCAAACTTTGGGGTGGCTGTGTCTTTTTGATTTTAATTTCCCTAAGCTATAGGACCATAAGTGGAAGTGCCCTAGGCTCTGTTGCTTAGTTTTTTGGATGTTTCAGGAAACACCATACACTTCTCCAGAGTGGCTGTTGGCCATTTTCATCTCGCCCATCAGCATAACAAGGCTCCCAGTTCTCCATGGCCTGTCCTGCCTTTCTGGATTTTACACTTTTTTCAGAAGGCCCTTTGACCGGGGGGCAGTGAGACTTCATTGTAGTGCAGATTTCCTTTGCGAGCTTGCTTGGTTGGCCAGAAAGGGCGTATGCGTTTCTTCCTGAATATATTCAGGAAAGAACGCATACGCCCTTTTTGGCCAAGTGCATCATTGTCGACGTTCTGAGTCTTTTCCTATGTTTTCAGTGCAATTCCAGTCTACCTCCTGAAATCGGTTTCCTGCAGTTCTGCCTTGCTCTCAGTTCCTCTTCATAGCCTTACCTCAATATACGTTTGGAAAATAGTTGGCCTTTATAACTCTGCAGGTTTTTCAATTGCAGTGGCCCTTAGCTCCATTTTTCAGCTCTTATTTTTGTGATCTTGCCTCATATCCACAGGATTTCTTCAGGCCCTATTCTTCTTCTGGGGCGCCTTGCTCTGCCTTTGGTTAATTCTTCTTCCTGATGTGAAATTAGAGTGACATGTGCCCATTGAAACCGCTACAGCTATTTTCTCACTGGTTCCCCCTATTCCCATTCATCCTCCGCACTAACTGCAGACTGTGCGATACCGGAACTTAAAGGCATTGACTCTCCATGTGGAGATGTTGTTAGTAAAGTGGCTGGAATGTTGATCCGGAGCCCCAGGAGAGGAAAATGAGGTGCATTTTAGAAACCTTTCCCGATCATATGGTATACCATCTGCTGGGTTTCCCATGCATGGTTTAGCTGTAGGAAGATTCCCTTCAACTTGGAGTGTTGGGACCCTTGGAATAAGTAGCATGAAGTATTGCATTAAACTTTCGGCAGTTGCTCACCAAAGCTCTCCAATCCTTTCAGCCCCAAGTGTCCAGCCTTATGTCTTATCCAGCTGTGGGTTTATATGTGGTCATTCCAGGTTGCATCACAGCCCCTGAGCGAATTTTGTAAGAATTTTTCTCTCTTTCATTGTTTCTGCGTTTTGGTTTTAAAATTTATTTCTATAATGGGGTTTAGCTCATTTTCACTGCTGTGTTTGTGCCGCTCTGCGCACACTTGATTCCCTTATGGAGATATATCAATACATGGGTTTTAAGATTCTTATTACTCAGATATATTTCTCTGTGGTGTATAGGGTGTGTTGAGGCCAGTTCATTGAGCAAGGTGTAGATCTTGTCTGATACCTATTTGGTTTATTGAACGGTATCTGTGCTAATTTCAAACTCTGGTTTTATGCATCACCCCACCTCTCCTTTCCCCTTAAGCTGACATAAGTGTGTTTTCTAAATGTGAGACACTGTTCTGTTTTGTCATTCATTTTTTGTGCAGCCATATTTATCCTCCCTCTATAAGTGATATCTTATGATATGTTTCTTTTTCTGTTTGACTTATTTCAAGTAGTATTATCGGACCTCAATCCACTCTTTATCCTTCTACTAGCCTTATTACATTGATTTCATGGTGAAGAGATATTCCATTGTACATAAGTACCACATTTTCTTTATCCATTGTTCTCTTTCCTGGGATATTTAAGGTGTACTGAAGTTGAGGTTCTTGTAAACAGAGTAGCCCTAAACTGTGGTGTGCTTGTGTCTTGTTGATTTTTAGACTTCCCTAGATATACTCCCGTGATTGGAAGTGCCCTATGCTCTGTCGCTCTGTTTTTTAGATGATTTAGGAACCACCATACACTTCTCCAGAGTGGCTCTCGGCAGTTCACACACTGTCCATCAGCGTATAAAGGCTCCCTGTTCTCCATGGCCTGTCCTGCATTTCTGGTTTTTACAATTTTTTCGGATGGCCCTTTTGACCGGTGGGAAATGAGACTTCTTTGTTGTGCACATTTGCATTGCTTGCTTGCTTGGTTTCCCATAAAGTGCGTATGCGTTTTTTCCTGGATATATTCAGGAAATAACACATACTCCCTTTTGGGCCAACTGCATCATTGTCGAAATTCTGCCGCTTTTCATGTGCTTTAAAGGCGAGTCCAATCTATCTCTTGAAATCTGTTTCTTGCAATTCTGTCTTGCATTCAGATCCTCTTCTTTGCCTTACCTCAACATATTTTTGGACGTTAGTTTTCATTTATAACTCTGCAGGTTTGTGAATTGCAGTGACCCTGAGCTCCATTTTTTAAGTTGCTCTTTTGTGAGCTGGCCTCAAAACTGCAGGATTGCTTCAGGCCCTATTTTGGCTCCGGCGAGGCGGGCTGAGCCTTTTTTTAATTCTTATTCTTAATGGGAAATTAGAGTGACATGTGCCCGTCCAAACCCCTACAACTATTCTCTCATTGTTTCCCCCTGTTCCCGTTCATCCTCCTCACAATTTGCAAAATGTGTGAAACAGAAGTTTAAATGTGCTGATTCTCTAAGTGGGGAGATTCTAAGTAACGTGGCTGGAATGATGAACAGGAGCACCAGGAGAGGATAAATGAGGTGCATTTTAGACACATCTCCCGATCACATGGTGTACAGTCCTCTGGGTTTTCCATGCATGTTTTAGCTGTAGGAAGATTCCTTGAACCTGCAGATTTGGGACCCATTGAATGGGTACCAGGTAGTATTACTTTAAAGGGTGTGCATTTCCTCACCCAACCCCACATTTCTCTTAGTGCGAACAGTTTCCAGCCTTATGTCTCATCCTGCTGTGGGTCTAGATGTGTTCAATCCATGTTGCATCACCGTCCCTGAGGAAAAGTTGTAAGAGGTTTTCTCTGTCTCTCTGTCGTTTATTTTTTTCAATTTATTACTATGTTGTTTACAGCTGATTTTCAAAGCTCTGTTTCTTGCTGCTGTACATCTACTTGATTCACGTACAGAGAGACATCAATAATTTCTTTTTCAGATTCTTACCAGTCATAGATATTCTTTTCCGGTGACTTGAGTGTGTTGAGTGCAGTTCTTTTAGTTACCGTGTAGGCCTTGTTGATTATCAGTTTGGTATTTGGAATGGTATCTTTGCTAATTTCAACCTCCTGGATGATGCCTCACCCCTCCCCACCTTTCCCGTTTAGCAGCCTTACACGTGTTTTCTACATATTTATGTCACTTAGAATGATCATACGTAACTCCTCCGGAGTTGTTACAACTGGCCATATTTCATTGATTTCCAGGCTGAGTAATATTCCACTCTACATAAGTACCACATCTCTATCCATTTTTTCCCTCCAGAGACATTTAAGTTATATCCTAGTCGAGGATCTTTTAAACAGAGAGGCAGTAAACATTGGGGTGCCTGTGTCCTCTCGATTTTTGTTTTTCCCAAGATATACGCCCATGAGTGCAAGTGCCCTATGCTCTGTAGCTCATTTTTTAGATGCTTTAGTAAACACAATACAGTTCTCCAGAATGGCCGTTGGCAATATACATTTCCACTATAAGCCTCACAGGGCTCCCTCCTCTCCTTGCCCTGTCCTGCATTTCTGGCGTTTACACTTTATGAGGATGGCTCTTCTGACTGATGCGAAGTGATATCTTTTGTAGTATTGATTTCCAGTGCCCACCTGTTTGGTTGGCTAAAAAAGTGTATGCCCTTTTCTTGAATATATACAGAAAAAAACGCATACAGCCTTTTTGGCCAACTGCAATGTCGGAAATGTTCAGCCCCTTTTCTTGTGCTTAATGGCGAGTCCTTTCTACCTCCTCAAATCCCTTTCCTGCCATTCTCCCTTGCTTGCCAATCCTTTTCTCTGACTTTCCTCAAGACATTTTTCAGTGATAGATATTTTCAACTCTGCAGTTTCGTGAATTTTACTGCCCCTGAGTTCCATTGTTCAACTTGTGTTTATGGGAACTGGCCACAAAGCAGTGGGATTTCCTCAAGCCCTATACTGTTTCCATGGGCAACCCTAGCCTTTGGTCAATTCATCTTCCTGATTGGAAATTAGAGTGACATGTGCCTGTCTGAACACCTAGGACTTGTCTCTCATTGTTCCTCATCCTTCCGCTTCATCCTCTGGACAAATTCCAAACTGTACGCAACAGGATGTTGACAGTGTTGACATCTCCAAGTGGGGAGACTGTTAGTAAAGACGCTGGAGGGGTGAACCCGAGCACCAGGAGATGAGGAGATGAGATGCCTTTTCCAAACTCTTCCCGATCAGACGGTATACCATCCTCTGGATGTGACAGACATGTTTTAGCAGTAGGAAGAGTCCCATTCATGTAAGGAGAACACCAGGGCTTTTTCAAAATCAGTGTCTCCCCGAAACCCAAACTGGGGAGTTTTTTAAGCTACGGCTACACATATGTTCATTAAGGGCCTTGGGAAGTAGGCAGAGTCCAAACTTTAGATGACTGAAGTCTTCAGGGTCAGAAGCACTCACCACCGGCTTCCCTTAGGTTACACTTTAACTGTCATTGATAGATGATGTCAATAAAAATATCTATTCTTTTTCCGATTATTTCCCCTTATAGGTTATTGCACAATATTGAGTGTAGTTCCCTGTGCTATACAGTAGTTCCTTGTTGATGATCTATTTTATACATAGCAGTGTGTATGTGTTAATTCCAAACTGTTAATTTATCCCTCCTCCCACCTTTCCCCTTTGGTAATAATAAATTATAAGATTTTATACTTCTCAGAAATGGGGGAGCTGAAAGAGAGGTATCATTTTCAATGGAAAAGCATTTAAAACAAGATTGAAGCTTTAACCAAGATTATTAGATGTACATCCTTGGAAAGAAATCACTTCATTTCTCTAATATTGACCTGACAAATAGGACAAACCTTCTCACTGAACTTGCTTATAATAAAGTGATGGAAATATCAAATGGAAGTGTTAGAAACATCTTATTTTACCCGAGCCTTATAAACTGTTCTATGTTAACTACAGTTTGGCTCACACATCTGTTCATTGAAGTTACAATAGTCTCAATTTCTGTTACTGATCCTCCAGAGTGGACCCCAACAAGGGTCCCCCTGCCCAGTGTCATTGGGGCCAACAGATCGAGACTGAGTTTGGTTCCCAAGCAAAGGAAACTTTATATTTTCATCAGAGAATGGAGAGGTGAGAGCATGCACTACCCCGTGGGCTGTGGGCTGGGCTGCTGTGTAGAGATCCTGTCAGAGTCAGTGGGAGGGAGGGGGCGGAGCTCTCAAGGGCCGGGTTGGCTGCAGCTCAGGCTCTATATCTCGGAGTCTGCACTGGGCCCCAGGAGCTGAGGTGTCGACCCAGCCATTCTGCACCAGGAAATCTGGTCTGAAGTGCCGGGTGTGGAACCTCTGCATGCGGGACCCTAGGAGCACGTGAAATTAGACAAAGCACAAAGGATAAAAAAGGTCAGACTTGACTTTATTGCCCAGATTCTATTTTTATCTCCCAGGGATTTTTAATGGGCTTTGCTGGGGACAAACCCCTCCTCTGCCTTTTGTCCCGTTCCTCACTCTTGGAGTGCTGAGGGTGCAGACCCTTCTTCTGTAACTGCTGAGTGCTGAGTTGGGAGCCCTCATACCAGGGGACGAGGGTCAGAACTTCTCCCCAGCAGCCTCCAGGTGACGTTGATTGGCCCCAGGACCCCTGCCTCCCTGCTCGTCCGCCTGAGCACCAGCATTGGAAGTGTTATAGATTCTAATGACCTTTAAGGGTCCAGGAAAGAGATGTGCAGAGACGCTGTGGGGGCCGGATTCACCCCGCCCCACATTTGTTCGGCCACCTTAGGCTGACCGTTTCTGCCAGCCTAGATGCTCTGACCAGTAGTCTGCTCTTTCTTCAATTAGGCCCCTGAATTAACATAAAAACAGCACCAGGTGTCAGAGCCCTGCCCGCTCAACTCCCAGACAGTCCAGGGTCAGTGGTGATCAAGGACCATGATGGCCACTGAGTCAACAGCCTTTTGAAGTAAACAGGAGTCCAGCCAGTCTTATTGGCCACCATCATCACGGTGTCTGTAGGCTTTTCTATGGTGACAGTGTGATATACGGTTCCCCCGCCAAGATTATTAGCTCCCCTCCGGGTGCAGGAAGTCCTGCAAGCAGTAGTCTACTCCTTCGGGACACACTATTGTTGTTTTATGAGAGAAACTCCAGGTCAAGTGATGTTCACATGAGTCGTCATGGTGCCCTGTTGCCTCCGGTTATCTCTCTGGATGTTGGAGTTGGAGGGCCTCCTCACTCGAGGTCGGTGTGCCCACGGAGCGAACCCTGCAACTTCAGGGCATGGTTGGTGATTAGGATCACCACGTGGGGTCCTTTTCCCTTAGGAGGGAGGTGGCCTTTTGGGCTGCTGATTTCCAGGTTTTTAGATACCGCCAGTATCTTGGCCAGATGTGGCAGTGGGCCAAGCCCCTTGGTGACTGTAGTTTATCCTACCTGGATGGCATTCTTGCGTTGTTCCATTTCAAGTGGTCCCAGTTTTTGCACTAATTCTCCAATGGCGATTCACCTTTCACCGGGAATGGAAAGGTCAAAGGGTTTAGCTCAATTAGGGAGTTCCAGGGCAAGGGTCTGAATTGACTGCTCTTTCCATTCTTGAAAGGCCACTTCTGGATTCTGTTCAAAAGGATCATCATTTTTTCCTTTCAGTGTTTCATATAGAGGCCCAGCTAGTAGACTGTAGTTAGGGATCCAGAAGCAGCAAACCCTGGCCTCCCCAGGAACCCCTAAGCTGTCTTCTAGTTTTAGAAAGGGGTAAGGCTGCAAATGGTTTCTTCCCTTTCCTGGGATGGGCTTCTCTGACCTTGTGTGAGAATGAAGCCCAGGCAGGTCACCGCAGTCTGTGATATTTGAGCTTTTTCTTGGACAACTTCTATCCTTTATTGGCTTGGTAGTTCAGAGGCCTCCTTAGTAGGGCTGGCGATCAGAATGTCGTCTGCATATTGAAGGAGGGTTTCCTTTTCCAGAGGTAGAACTTTTCGGTCGTTAGCTAAGCTTTCCCCAAAGATGGTGTGGGAATTTTTGAACCCTTGGGGCAAGACGGCCCGGAAGTATTGTTTTAGTTGTATGTTGAGTCCTGCCACTCACAAGCCAAAATTTCTTGTGACTCTGGGACTAATGGAATACAAAAGAAGGCATCATTGAAGACTAATACAGAATACCATGTCCTGGTGGTTGGTAGAATGACCAGCAGGGTGTAGGAATCAGGAGCAACTGGAGGTATATCCTCGGTGGCTTCACTGACTGTCCTGACATCCTTTACCAGGTCCCCAGCAGCCCATGGGGCTCTCGTGGTCAGGCCAATCCCAGGATATGGAGCTCTCCTGGGCAGGTACCCCACCCCCAACCCAGCCCACGGGGCTCTCATGGTCAGGCCCCTCCCAGGATACAGAGCTACCCTTGCAGGTACCGTGGCAGGGCTGGGCACACAGGAACCGTGCACATAGCCCTCATTGAAGAGCACCCCCAGCTCACCTGTCGCTCAGAGCTGACACAGAGCACCTCAGAGCAGGACTTGAACTAACAAACAGCAGCTCCGACAGGTCTGTGACCCTGGGCATCACTCTGTGTGGCCTCCCTCCACCTGGTCTTCCAGAGACTTCCACTGCACCCAGGGCACCAGGCCTCTGTCTCCAACCACCACCCACCCCTCCTCTCCCTGACTCCTGGGTTCCTCTCATTAGGAGAGGGTTTTCTTGAAGTTGTCTCCCACTCATGGGCCAGATAAAATGATTAGAAAACAAGCCAAAGCTGCAGCCCCTTGTCTATCCTGACTCTCAGGAGCCCACACCTGTTCCTTGGACCTGGCCGGTTCAGCAAGTTCCATTTTCTGCAACTGTGAGCCCCTGAGGGGTGATGATTGGCTACCTGGGCAGCCTTACCATGCTGGCCAGCCCTCCCCAGGTGTGCCTGGGTTGAGATCAATATAAATACCACTCCAGGCAGCAAAAGCCCCTGCAGCTGTGCCTGACGCCATTTTCTCTGCCCTGTCAGCAGTCTCGGGGCTGGGCTGGTGGGAGGGAGTGAGAGGCCACGGCTTTGTGGGTGGCCCAGTGTGAGTGGGGCTCTGCTGGACTTTCTGCAGCAGATGCCAGGCTGCCACCTGCTAAAGAAGAGGATGTGTCACCCATACCTGCTGCTGGAATTTCTCCCTGGGCAGAGGTGAGGAAGGAAAAAAGCAGTGGGGGCAGGGACAGGACGGGTATCTCAGGCAGGGAAATGGAAATCTTCCAGAAGAGCACCCAGGGCCAGGACCATCCTGGCTGGCCTGCAGGCACCAAGTCAGCTGGCATGCTGTCACTCGTGTGGCTCCATGGCCCTTCCTCTAGGCTTTCAAGTCCTTGTATATATTCAGGTGTTTTACCTGGGAAGGGTGGGAACAGTTCAGCAGCAAGTGGCCTGGGGCTCAGCTCACGTTTACTCACAGATGCCTCGGCACGGTGCCCCAGCTTTGCAATGAGGACGCTTGTTGTGTGGGGGCTGCTGGCTGAATGGGAGACGATTCCCCACCACTGACCAACTTCAGAATTGTTTACAACTGGAGCAAGTGCCCTGATACGGTTTTCCTCTGAGTAACTGGTGGGTTCTGTTTTTTTTTTTTCTCTTTTTCGTTTTTGGTTCAAGGTAGATTTTATTCCTCTTTTTTGTATTTACAGATATAAGCATGGAAATAATTTATTCATATAAATACATGTATGTGAAGGGAATAATTGTTTTTTCTGTTTTATTTTTTAAATTTTATTTCTTTTTAATTTTGAATTTTATTTTATATTTTTATACAGCAGGTTCTCATTGGTTATCTATTTTATACATATAAATGTTTACATGCCAATCCCAATCTCTCAACTCCTCCCACCACCACCCCTCCAAGAGCTTTCCCCCCTTGTTGTCCATACGATTGTTGTCTACATCTGTTGCTCTATTTATGCCTTGCAAAACGGTTAATCTGTACAGTTTTTCTAGGTTCCACATATATGCATGAATATACAAGATTTGTTTTTCTCTTTCTGACTTACTTCACTCTGTAGGACAGTCTCTAGATCCATCGACGTCTCTACAAATGACCCAATTTCATTCCTTTCATGGCTTAGTAATATTCCATTTTATATATGTACCACAGCTTTATGCATTCGTCTGTCTGTGGGCATTTAAGTTGCTTCCATTACCTCGATATTGTAAATAGTGATGCAATGAACATTGCGGTGAATGTCTCTTTTTGATTTATGGTTTTGTCTGAGTATATGTCCAGTCCTGGGATTGCTGTATCATATGGTAATTCTATTATTAGTTTCTTAAGAAACTCCATATTGTTCTCCATAGTGACTGTATCAATTTATATTCCCAACAATAGTGGAAGAGTGTTCCTTTTCTCCACACCCTTTCCAGCATTTGTTGTTTGTAGATTTTCAGATGATGCCCATTCTAACAGGTGTGAGGTGATACCTCATTGTTGAGTCCATTTCGTTGAGCAACGGGTAGGTCTTGTCTATTACATATTTGGCTTATGGAATGGTATCTGTGCTAATTTCAAACTCTGGTTTTATGCAGCACCCCAACTCACCTTTCCCCTTAAGCAAGCATAAGTTGGTTTTCTAAACTTGAGACCCTGTTCTGTTTTGTAATTCAGTTCATGTGTAGCCAAGTTTACATTCCGTGCATTAGTGATACCTTATGATGTTTCTTTTTCTGTGTGACTTATTTCACTTAGAATCATCATGCCTCAATCCACTCATTATGCTGGTACAGGCCTGGTGACACAGATTTCATTGCTGAGTGGTATTCTGTTGTACATAAGTACCGCAACTTCTTTATCAATTATTTGTTCTCTGGGATATTTAACTTGTACTGTAGAAGAGGCTCCTGTAAACAGGGCCGTTGTAAATTTTGGGGTGGCTGTGTCTTTTTGATTTTAATTTCCCTAAGCTATAGGACCATAAGTGGAAATGCCCTAGATTCTGTTGCTTTGTTTTTCAGATGTATCAGGAAACACCATACACTTCTCCAGAGTGGCTGTTGGCAATGTACATCCCGCCCATAAGCATAACAAGGCTCCTTTTTCCCCATGGCCTGTCTTGCCTTTCTGGATTTTACACTTTTCTCAGTGGCCCTTTAGACCGGGGGGAAGTGACACTTCATAGTAGTTCGGATTTCCATTGCAAGCTTGCTTGGTTTGCCAAAAAGGGTGTATGTGTTTTTTCCTGAATATATTCAGGAACAAACTCATACGCCCTTTGTTGCCAAGTGCATCATTGTCGATGTTCTGCCTCTTTTCCTATGCTTTAAATGCAAATCCAGTCTACCTCCTGAAATCGGTTTCCTGCAATTCTGCCCCGCTTTCAAGTCCTCTTCGCAGCCTTACTTCAATATATTTTTGGACGTTATCTGTCATTTATAACTCTGCAGGTTTGTGAATTACAGGGCCCCTGAGCTCCTTTCTTCAACTCGCTTTCTTGTGAGCTGGCCGCAAACCCGCAAGACTGCTTCAGGCCCTAATCTGCTTCTGGCAGGGCACGCTGAGCCTTTGGTTAATTCCTCTTCCTGGTGGGAAATGAGTGTTAAATATGCCCGTCCAGACACCTACCTCACTCTCAACCCCTTGGTGATGTGGGTCCTCTGGTTTGTGGCCACTTTTGCTGGGTTCCTCACCTTTCAATGATGTGGCCCCACTAGTGTGAGGACACTCCTGCTTGGTTCTCATCCACGTGGTTATGTGGACCCCCTGGTGAGAGTCTGTTCCTGGCTTTGTTCCTCACCCACCTGTGAGGGAGACCCTCTGCTGATAGGTCACTCCTGCATGGCTGGCACACATTGCCTTGGTGAAGTCAGCCGTGTGGTGGCAGTTGGAGCGTGCTGGGAATCTCTTCCCCCGGTGATGAGGGTCCTCTTGCGTCAGGCCCTAACTGCTGGGCTCACCAACTTTTCTTAGGGAGCCCAGTGATGCTTTGGCACTCCTCTTAGGATCCCATCTCCATGGGGATGTGGGCCTTCTGCTCTGAGGTCCCAACGGCTGGGTTGTTCACATTTTCATGATGTGGGCTCTCTGGTGTTAGTTCACAGAAGCCTGGATCCCATAGCCTCTGTGCTCTTGGCTGCCTGCTGGGAGGTTCCAACTGCTGGATTCCTCACTTTTTTAATTTTTTGGGCCCTCTGTTGTGAGGATCCTCCTGCCTGCCTCACTCCCAGCCCCTTCGTGATGTGTGTCGTCTGGTTTGAGGCCACATGTGCTGGGTTCCTCACCTTTCGATGATGTGGGACCAATGGTCTTAGGAGACTCCTGCCTGGTTCACATCCCCTTGGTGATGTGGGCCCTCTGTTGAGAGTCTGATCCCGGCTGGGTTCCTCACCCATCTGTGAGGTAGGCCGTCTGATGTGAGGTCACTCTTGCCTGGCTTGCTCACCTCGCCTTGTGGACATGAGCCCTCTGGTGGCACTTGGAGCCTGCTGGGAGCCTCCTCTCGTCGGTGATGAGGGCCCTCTGGCATCAGGCCCTAACTGCTGGGCTCCCTACATTTTGTGATGTGCGCCCAGTGGTGCGAGGACACTCCAGCCAGGTTCACATCCCCATTGGGGTGTGGGCCTTCTGCTCTGAGGTCCCAAAGCCTGGGTTGCTCACAGTTTCATGATGTGGGCTCTCTGCTGTTAGTTCACTCCTGCCTGCATCCCATAGCTTCTGTGCTCTGGGCCGCCTGCTGGGAGGTTCCAACTGCTGGATTCCTCACCTTTCTTATTCTTTGGGCCCTCTGTTTTTAGGCTACTCCTGCCTGCCTCACTCCCATTCCCTTTGTGATATGTGTCCTCTGATTTGAGGCCACATGTGCTGGGTTCTGCACCTTTCGATGATGTGACCCCACTGGAGGGAAGACAGTCCTGACTGGTTCCCATCCCCTTGCTGATGTGGGCCCTCAGGTGAGAGTCTGATCCTGGCTGGGTTCCTCACCCTTCTGTGAGGTGGGCCCTCTGCTGTGAGGTCAATCATGCCTGTCTGGCACACGTCACCTTGGCGACGTGGGCCCTCTGGTGGCAGTTGGAGTGTGCTGGGATCCTCCTCCCCTCGGTGATGAGGGCCCTCTTGCCTTAGGCCATAACTGCTGGGCTCCCCACATTTTCTGATGTGCGCCAAGTGAGTGAGGAGACTCTTGCCAGGTTCCCATCCCCATGGCGATATGGGCCTTCTGCTCTGAGGTCAAAACGGCTGGTTTGCTCACAGTACCATGATGTGGGCCCTCTGCTGTGAGTTCACTCCGGCAAGGATCCCTTATCATCGGTGCTCTGAGCCGCCTGCTGGGAGGTTCCAACTGCTGGATTCCTCAACTTTTTAATTCTATGTGCCCTCTGTTGTGAGGCTCCTCCTGCCTGCCTCACTGCCAGCCCCTTGGTGATGACTGTCCTATGGCTTGAGGCCACATGTGCTGCGTTCCTCACCTTTCGATGATGTGACCCCACTCGTGTGAGGACACTCCTGCCTGGTTCCCATCCCCTTGGTGAGGTGGGCCCTCTGGCGAGAGTCTAATCCTGGCTGGGTTCCTCAACGTTCTGTGAGGTAGGCCCTCTGCTGTGAGGTCACTCCTGCCTGGCTGGCACACGTCACCTTGGAGACGTGAGCCCTCTGGTGGCATTTGGAGCGTGCAGGGCGCCTCCTCCTCTCGGTGATGACGGCCCTCTGGCGTCAGGCCCTAAATGGTGGGCTCCCCACATTTTCTGATGTGCGCCCAGTGGTGCGAGGACACTCCAGCCAGGTTCCCATTCCCATGGGGATGTGGTCCTTCTGCGCTGAGGTCTCAACTCCTGGGTTGCTCACAGTTTTGTGATGTGGGCCCTCTGCTGTGAGTTCACTGTGGCCTGGATCCCATAGCCTCGGTGTTCTGGGCCGCCTGCTGGAAGGTCTAAATGCTGGAATCCTCACGTTTTTTATATTATGTGCCCTGTGTTGTGAGGCTACTCCTGCCTGCCTCACTCCAAGGCCCTTGGTGATGTGGGTCCTCTGGTTTGAGGACACATGTGCTGGGTTCCTCACCTTAAGATGATGAGGCCCCACTGGTGTGAGGATAATCCTGACTGGGTCCCATCCCCTTTGTGATGTGGGCCCTCTGGTGAGAGTCTGATCCTGGCTGGGTTCCTCACCCATCTGTGAGGTGGGCCCTCTACTATCAGGTAACTCTTGCCTGGGTTGCTCACCTCGCCTTGTTGACATGAGCCCTCTGGTGGCAATTGGACCCTGCTGGGAGCCTCCTCAGCTCTGTGATGAGGGCCCTCTGACGTCAGGCCCTAACTGCTGGGCTCCCCAACTTTTCTTAGTGAGCCCAGTGTTGCTCAAGCACTCCTCTTAGGTTCCCATCCCCATGGGGATGTGGGCCTTCTGCTCTGAGGTTCCAACGGCTGGGTTGATCACAATTTCATGATGTGGGCTCTCTGGTGTTAGTTCACTGTGGCCTGGATCCCATAGCCTCTGTGGTCTTGGCTGCCTGCTGGGAGGTTCCAACTGCTCGATTCCTCAACTTTTGTATTCTATGGGTCCTGTGTTGTGATGCTCCTCCTGCCTGCCTCACTCGCAACCCCTTCGTGATGTGGGTCTTCTGGTTTGAGGCCACATGTGCTGGGTTAGGCAACTTTCAATGATGTGGCCCCACTGGTGTGAGGACACTCCTGCCTGGTTCCCATCCCCTTGGTGATGTGGGCCTTCTGGTGACAGTCTTATCCTGGCTGAGTTCCTCACTCTTCTGTGAGGTAGGCCCTCTGCTGTGAGGTCAATCCTGCCTGACTTGCACACATCACCTTGGCGACGTGGGCCCTCTGTTGGCACATGGAACCTGCTGGGAGCCTCCTGCCCTCGGTGATGATGGCCCTCTAGCATCAGGCTCTAACTGCTGGGCTCCCCACGTTTTCTGATGTGAGCCCAGTGATGCCAGGACACTCCTGTCAGGTTCCCATCCCCATGGGGATGTGGGCTTTCTGCTCTGAGGTCCCAATGCCTGGGTTGCTCACAGTTTCATGATGTGGGCTCTCTGGTGTTAGTTAACTCCTGCCTGCATCCCATAGCTTCTGTGCTCTCGGCCGCCTGCTGGGAGGTTCCAAATGCTGGATTCCTCACTTTTTTTATTCTTTGGGCCCTCTGTTTTTAGGCTACTCCTACCTGCCTCACTCCCATCCCCTTTGTGATGTATGTCCTCTGATATGAGGCCACATGTGCTGGGTTCCTCACCTTTCGATGATGTGGTCCCACTGGTGGGAGGACAGTCCTGACTGGTTCCCATCCCCTTGGTGTTGTGGGCCCTCTGGTGAGAGTCTCATCCTGCCTCGGTTCCTCACCCTTCTGTGAGATAGGCCCTCTGCTGTGAGGTCACTACTGCCTGGCTGGTGCATGCCACCTTGTAGACGTGGGCCCTCTGTTGGCAGTTGGAACCTGCTGGGAGTCTCCTCCCCTCAGTTATGAGGGCCCCCTGGCATCAGGCCCTAACTGCTGGGCTCCTAACATTTTCTGATATGTGCTAAGTGGTGCAAAGCCACTCCTGCCAGGTTCCCATCCCAATGGGGATGTGGGCCTTCTGTTCTGAGGTCCCAACAGCTGGGCTGCTCACAGGTTCATGATGTGGGCCCTCTGCTGTGAGTTCACTGCGGCCTGGATCCCATAGCCTCGGTGCTCTGGGCCACTTGCTGGGAGGTTCCAACTGCTGGATTCCTCAACTTTTATATTCTATGGACCCTGTGTTGTGAGGCCAGTCCTGCCAGCCTCATTCCGAACCCCTTGGTGATGTGGTTCCTCTGGTTTGAGGACACATGTGCTGGGATCCTCACCTTTCGATGATGTTGTCCCACTGGTGTGGGGACACTCCTGCCTGGTTCCCATCCCCTTGGTGATGTGGGCCCTCTGGTGAGAGTCTGATCCTGGCTGTGTTCCTCACCCTTCTGTGAGGTGGGCCCTCTGCTGTGAGGTCACTCCTGCCAGGCTGGCACACATCGCCTTGGCGACGTTGGCCCTCTGGTGGCAGCTGGAGCCTGCTGGGAGCCTCCTCCTCTCGGTGATGAGTGCCCTCTAGCGTCAGGCCCTAACTTCTGAGCACCCCACGTTTTCTGATGTGAGCCCAGTGATGCCAGGACACTCCTGTCATGTTCCCATCACCATGGGGATGTGGGCCTTCTGCTCTGAGGTCCCAATGTCTGGGTTGCTCACAGTTTCATGATGTGGGCTGTCTGGTGTTAGTTCACTCTGGCCTGGTTCCTCTAGCCTCTGTGCTCTGGGCCGCCTGCTGGGAGGTTCCAACTGCTGGATTCCTCACCTTTCTTATTTTTGGGCCCTCTGTTATGAGGCTCCTCCTGCCTGCCTCACTCCCAGCCCCTTGGTGATGGGTGTCCTATGGTTTGAAGCCACATGTTCTGGGTTCCTCACCTTTAGATGATGTGGCCCTACTCATGTGAGGACACTCCTGCCTGGTTCCAATCCATTTGGTGATGTGGGCCCTCTGGTGCGAGTCTGATCCTGACTGGGTTCGTCACACTTCTCTGAGGTGGACCCTCTGCTGTGAGGTCATTCGTGCCTGGTTGGCACACATCGCCTTGGCGACGTCAGCCCTCTGGTGGCAGTTGGAGCCTGCTGGGAGCCTCCTTCCCTTGGTGATGAGGGTCCTCTGGCGTCAGGCCCTAACTGCTGGTCGCCCAAAATTTTCTGATACGTTCTCAGTGGTGCGAGGACACTCCTACCAGAATTCCATCCCCATGGGGATGTGGGCCTCCTGCTCTGAGGTCCCAATGGCTGGGTTGCTCAGTTTCATGACATGGGCCCTCTTCTGTGAGTTCACTGTGGCCTGGATCCCATAGCCTCGGTGCTCTGGGCCACCTGCTGGGAGGTTCCAACTGCTGGATTCCTCACTTTTTTATTCTATGTGCCCAGTGTTGTGAGGCTACTCCTGCCTGCCTCACTCCGAGGTCCTTGGTGATGTGGGTCCTCTGGTTTGAGGACACATGTGCTGAGTACCTCAGCTTTCGATGATGTGGCCCCACTGATGTGAAGACACTCCTGCCTGGTTCCCATCCCCTTGGTGATGTGGGCCCTCTGGTGAGAGTCTGATGTTGGCTGGGTTTCTCACCCTTCTGTGAGGTGGGACCTCTGCTGTGAGGTAACTCCTGCCTGGCATGCTAACGTTGCCTTGGCAATGTGAGCCCTCAGGTGGCAGTTGGAGCCTGCTGGGAATCTCCTCCCCTCAGTTATGAGAGCTCTGGATAAAACACATATGCTCTTTTTTGCCAAGTGCATTATTTTCCAAGTTCTGTCTCTTTTCCTATGCTTTAAGAGCTACTCCCGTGTATGTTCTGAAATCAATTTCCAGCAATTCTGCCCCGCATTCAAGTCCTCTTCGCAGCCTTACTTCAGCATAATTTTGGATGATAGCTGTCATTTATAACTCCGCAGGTTTCTGAATTACAGTGCCCCTGAGCTCCTTTCTTCAACTCGCTTTCTTGTGAGCTGGCCGCAACATCGCAGGATCTCCTCAGGCCCTAATTTAGTTCCAGCATGGCACGCGGAGCCTTTGGTTCATTTATCTTCCTGGTGGGAAATGAGAGTTAAATTTGCCGTCCAGACACCGACAGATAGTTTCCCAATGCTTCTCCTTATTCCTGTTCATCTTCCGAAGAAATTGCAAACTGGGCCAAACAGGAGGTTAAAGGCACTGACTCTCCAAGTGGGGAGAGTGTTAGTAAAGCGTCTGGAATGTTGCACCCGAGTACCAGGGGACGAAAACTGAGACACATTTGAACACGTTTCCCGATCACACGGTGGATCATACTCTGGGTTCCACATGCATGTTTTAGCTGAAGGAAGAATCTCTTAAACGTGGAGAGTTGAGACCCATGGAATGGGTATCATGCAATATGACTTCAAAGGGTCTGCATTTGCTCACCAAACCTCACCAATCCTATGACTGCTGCGTTTATGCCGCTGTACACACGCTTCATTCTCTTTCGGAGACATATAAATCCATAGGTTTTAAGATTCTTACTAGTCAGGTAGATTCTTACTAGTCAGGTATATTCTTAGGCGTTTAATATGGGGTGTTGAGTCCACTTCGTTGAGCAAGGAGTAGCTCTTGTCTATTACATATTTGGCTTATGGAACGGTATCTGTGCTAATTTCAATCTCTGGTTTTATGCAGCACCCCAACTCACCTTTCCCCTTAAGCAAGCATAAGTTGGTTTTCTACATTTGACACCCTGTTCTGTTTTGTAATTCAGTTCTTGTGTATCCAAGTTTACATTCCGTGTATTAGTGATATCTTCTGATGTTTGTTTTTCTGTGTGACTTATTTCACTTAGAATCATCGTACCTGAATCCACTCATTATGCTGCTACGGGCCTGATGACATAGATTTCATTGCTGAGTGATATTGCATTGTACCTAAGTACCACAACTTCTTTATCCATTTTTCGCTTTGTGTGATATTGAACTTGTACCGTAAACGAGGTTCTTGTAAACAGAGCCGTCCCAAACTTTGGGGTGGCTGTGTCTTTTTGATTTTAATTTCCCTAAGCTATAGGACCATAAGTGGAAGTGCCCTAGGCTCTGTTGCTTTGTTTTTTGGATGTTTCAGGAAACACCATACACTTCTCCAGAGTGGCTGCTGGCAATTTACATCCCGCCCATCAGCATAACTAGGCTCCCAGTTCTCCATGGCCTGTCCTGCCTTTCTGGATTTTACACTTTTTTCAGATGGCCCTTTTGACCGGGGGGCAGTGAGACTTCATTGTAGTGCAGATTTCCTTTGCAAGCTTGCTTGGTTGGCCAAAAAGGGCGTATGCGTTTTTTCCTGAATATATTCAGGAAAAAACGCATACGCCCTTTTTGGCCAAGTGCATCATTGTGGACGTTCTGCCTCTTTTCCTATGCTTTACGTGCAATTCCAGTCTACCTCCTGAAATTGGTTTCCTGCAATTCTGCCCCGCTTTCAACTCCTCTTGGCAGCCTAATTCAATATATTTTTGGAAGATAGCTGTCATTTATAACTCTGCAGGTTTGTGAATTACAGTGCCCCTGAGCTCCTTTCTTCAACTCGCTTTCTTGAGAGCTGGCCGCAACACCGCAGGATTGCTTCAGGCCCTAGTTTGGTTCCGGCACGGCATGCTGAGCCTTTGGTTAATTCCTCTTCTTGGTGGGAAATGAGAGTTAAATTTGCCCGTCCGGACACCTCCACCTAATCTCTCATTGGTTCTCCCTATTCCTGTTCATCTTCCGCAGAAATTGCTAACTGGGCCAAACAGGAAGTTAAAGGCACTGACTCTCGAAGTGGGGAGAGTGTTAGTAAAGCGTCTGGAATGTTGCACCCGAGTACCAGGGGACGAAAACTGAGACACATTTGAACACGTTTTCCAATCACACGGTGGATCATACTCTGGGTTCCACATGCATGTTTTAGCTGAAGGAAGAATCCCTTAAACCTGGAGAGTTGAGACCCATGGAATGGGTACCATGCAATATGACTTCAAAGGGTCTTCATTTGCTCACCGAACCTCACCAATCCTATCACTGCTGCGTTTATGCCGCTGTACACACGCTTGATTCTCTTTCGGAGACATATAAATCCATAGGTTTTAAGATTCTTACTAGTCAGGTAGATTCTTACTAGTCAGGTATATTCTTAGGCGTTTAATATGGGGTGTTGAGTCCACTTCGTTGACCAAGGAGTAGCTCTTGTCTATTACATATTTGTCTTATGGAACGGTATCTGTGCTCATTTCAATCTCTGGTTTTATGCAGCACCCCAACTCACCCGTCCCCTTAAGCAAGCATAAGTTGGTTTTCTACATTTGACACCCTGTTCTGTTTTGTAATTCAGTTCTTGTGTAGCCAAGTTTACATTCCGTGTATTAGTGATATCTTATGATGTTTCTTTTTCTGTGTGACTAATTTCACTTAGAATCATCGTACCTGAATCCACTCATTATGCTGCTACGGGCCTGATGACATAGATTTCATTGCTGAGTGATATTGCATTGTACGTAAGTACCACAATTTCTTTATCCATTTTTTGCTTTCTGTGATATTGAACTTGTACCGTAAACGAGGTTCTTGTAAACAGAGCCGTCCCAAACTTTGGGGTGGCTGTGTCTTTTTGATTTTAATTTCCCTAAGCTATAGGACCATAAGTGGAAGTGCCCTAGGCTCTGTTGCTTTGTTTTTTGGATGTTTCAGGAAACACCATACACTTCTCCAGAGTGGCTGCTGGCAATTTACATCCCGCCCATCAGCATAAAAAGGCTCCCAGTTCTCCATGGCCTGTCCTGCCTTTCTGGATTTTACACTTTTTTCAGATGGCCCTTTTGACCGGGGGGAAGTGAGACTTCATTGTAGTGCAGATTTCCTTTGCAAGCTTGCTTGGTTGGCCAAAAAGGGCGTATGCGTTTTTTCCTGAATATATTCAGGAAAAAACGCATACGCCCTTTTTGGCCAAGTGCATCATTGTGGACGTTCTGCCTCTTTTCCTATGCTTTACAGGCAATTCCAGTGTACCTCCTGAAATCGGTTTCCTGCAATTCTGCCCCGCTTTCAACTCCTCTTGGCAGCCTAATTCAATATATTTTTGGAAGATAGCTGTCATTTATAACTCTGCAGGTTTGTGAATTACAGTGCCCCTGAGCTCCTTTCTTCAACTCGCTTTCTTGAGAGCTGGCCGCAACACCGCAGGATTGCTTCAGGCCCTAGTTTGGTTCTGGCACGGCATGCTGAGCCTTTAGTTAATTCCTCTTCCTGGTGGGAAATGAGAGTTAAATTTGCCCGTCTGGACACCTCCACCTAGTCTCTCATTGGTTCTCCCTATTCCTGTTCATTTTCCATAGAAATTGCAAACTGGGCCATACAGGAGGTTAAAGGCACTGACTCTCCATGTGGGGAGAGTGTTAGTAAAGCATCTGGAATGTTGCACCCGAGTACCAGGGGACGAAAACTGAGACACGTTTGAACACGTTTTCCGATCACACGGTGGTTCATACTCTGGGTTCCACATGAATGTTTTAGCTGAAGGAAGAATCCCTTAAACAGGGAGAGTTGAGACCCATGGAATGGGTACCATGCAATATGACTTCAAAGGGTCTGCATTTGCTCACCGAACCTCACCAATCCTATCACTGCTGCGTTTATGCCGCTGTACACACGCTTGATTCTCTTTCGGAGACATATAAATACATAGGTTTTAAGATTCTTACTAGTCAGGTAGATTCTTACTAGTCAGGTATATTGTTAGGCGTTTAATATGGGGTGTTGAGTCCACTTCGTTGAGCAAGGAGTAGCTCTTGTCTATTACATATTTGGCTTATGGAACGGTATCTGTGCTCATTTCAATCTCTGGTTTTATGCAGCACCCCAACTCACCTTTCCCCTTAAGCAAGCATAAGTTGGTTTTGTACATTTGACACCCTGTTCTGTTTTGTAATTCAGTTCTTGTGTAGCCAAGTTTACATTCCGTGTAGTAGTGATATCTTATGATGTTCCTTTTTCCGTGTGACTTATTTCACTTAGAATCATCGTACCTGAATCCACTCATTATGATGTTACGGGCCTGATGACATAGATTTCATTGCTGAGTGATATTGCATTTTACGTAAGTACCACAACTTCTTTATCCATTTTTCGCTTTCTGTGATATTGAACTTGTACCGTAAACGAGGTTCTTGTAAACAGAGCCGTCCCAAACTTTGGGGTGGCTGTGTCTTTTTGATTTTAATTTCCCTAAGCTATAGGACCATAAGTGGAAGTGCCCTAGGCTCTGTTGCTTTGTTTTTTGGATGTTTCAGGAAACACCATACACTTCTCCAGAGTGGCTGCTGGCAATTTACATCGCGCCCATCAGCATAACTAGGCTCCCAGTTTTCCATGGCCTGTCCTGCCTTTCTGGATTTTACACTTTTTTCAGATGGCCCTTTTGACCGGGGGGCAGTGAGACTTCATTGTAGTGCAGATTTCCTTTGCAAGCTTGCTTGGTTGGCCAAAAAGGGCGTATGCGTTTTTTCCTGAATATATTCAGGAAAAAACGCATACGCCCTTTTTGGCCAAGTGCATCATTGTGGACGTTCTGCCTCTTTTCCTATGCTTTACATGCAATTCCAGTCTACCTCCTGAAATCGGTTTCCTGCAATTCTGCCCCCCTTTCAACTCCTCTTGGCAGCCTTACTTCAATATATTTTTGGAAGATAGCTGTCCTTTATAACTCTGCAGGTTTGTGAATTACAGTGCCCCTGAGCTCCTTTCTTCAACTCGCTTTCTTGTGAGCTGGCCACAACACCGCAGGATTGCTTCTGGTCCTAGTGTGGTTCCGGCCTGGCACGCTGAGCCTTTGCTTAATTCCTCTTCCTGGTGGGAAATGAGAGTTAAATTTGCCCGTCCGCACACCTCCACCTAGTCTCTCATTGGTTCTCCCTATTCCTGTTCATTTTCCACAGAAATTGCCAACTGGGCCAAACAGGAGGTTAAAGGCACCGACTCTCCAAGTGGGGAGAGTGTTAGTAAAGCGTCTGGAATGTTGCACCCGAGTACCAGGGGACGAAAACTGAGACACGTTTGAACACGTTTTCCGATCACATGGTGGATCATACTCTCGGTTCCACATGCATGTTTTAGCTGAAGGAAGAATCCCTTAAACATGGAGAGTTGAGACCCATGGAATGGGTACCATGCAATATGACTTCAAAGGGTCTGCATTTGCTCACCGAACCTCACCAATCCTATCACTGCTGCGTTTATGCCGCTGTACACACGCTTGATTCTCTTTTGGAGACATATAAATCCATAGGTTTTAAGATTCTTACTAGTCAGGTAGATTCTTACTAGTCAGGTATATTCTTAGGCGTTTAATATGGGGTGTTGAGTCCACTTCGTTGAGCAAGGAGTAGCTCTTGTCTATTACATATTTGGCTTATGGAACGGTATCTGTGCTCATTTCAATCTCTGGTTTTATGCAGCACCCCAACTCACCCGTCCCCTTAAGCAAGCATAAGTTGGTTTTGTACATTTGACACCCTGTTCTGTTTTGTAATTCAGTTCTTGTGTAGCCATGTTTACATTCCATGTATTAGTGATATCTTATGATGTTTCTTTTTCTGTGTGACTAATTTCACTTAGAATCATCGTACCTGAATCCACTCATTATGCTGCTACGGGACTGATGACATAGATTTCATTGCTGAGTGATATTGCATTGTACGTAAGTACCACAATTTCTTATCCATTTTTCACTTTCTGTGATATTGAACTTGTACCGTAAACGAGGTTCTTGTAAACAGAGCCGTCCCAAACTTTGGGGTGGCTGTGTCTTTTTGATTTTAATTTCCCTAAGCTATAGGACCATAAGTGGAAGTGCCCTAGGCTCTGTTGCTTTGTTTTTTGGATGTTTCAGGAAACACCATACACTTCTCCAGAGTGGCTGCTGGCAATTTACATCGCGCCCATCAGCATAACTAGGCTCCCAGTTCTCCATGGCCTGTCCTGCCTTTCTGGATTTTACACTTTTTTCAGATGGCCCTTTTGACCGGGGGGCAGTGAGACTTCATTGTAGTGCAGATTTCCTTTGCAAGCTTGCTTGGTTGGCCAAAAAGGGCGTATGCGTTTTTTCCTGAATATATTTCCTTTTTGGCCAAGTGCATCATTGTGGACGTTCTGCCTCTTTTCCTATGCTTTACATGCAATTCCAGTCTACCTCCTGAAATCGGTTTCCTGCAATTCTGCCCCCCTTTCAACTCCTCTTGGCAGCCTTACTTCAATATATTTTTGGAAGATAGCTGTCATTTATAACTCTGCAGGTTTGTGAATTACAGTGCCCCTGAGCTCCTTTCTTCAACTCGCTTTCTTGTGAGCTGGCCGCAACACCGCAGGATTGCTTCTGGTCCTAGTGTGGTTCCTGCATGGCATGCTGAGCCTTTGGTTAATTCCTCTTCCTGGTGGGAAATGAGAGTTAAATTTGCCCGTCTGGACACCTCCACCTAGTCTCTCATTGGTTCTCCCTATTCCTGTTCATTTTCCACAGAAATTGCAAACTGGGCCAAACAGGAGGTTAAAGGCACTGACTCTCCATGTGGGGAGAGTGTTAGTAAAGCGTCTGGAATGTTGCACCCGAGTACCAGGGGACGAAAACAGAGACACATTTGAACACGTTTTCCGATCACACGGTGGATCATACTCTGGATTCCACATGAATGTTTTAGCTGAAGGCAGAATCCCTTAAACAGGGAGAGTTGAGACCCATGGAAAGGGTACCATGCAATATGACTTCAAAGGGTCTGCATTTGCTCACTGAACCTCACCAGTCCTATCACTGCTGCGTTTATGCCGCTGTACACACGCTTGATTCTCTTTCGGAGACATATAAATCCATAGGTTTTAAGATTCTTACTAGTCAGGTAGATTCTTACTAGTCAGGTATATTCTTAGGCGTTTAATGTGGGGTGTTGAGTCCACTTCGTTGAGCAAGGAGTAGCTCTTGTCTATTACATATTTGGCTTATGGAACGGTATCTGTGCTAATTTCAATCTCTGGTTTTATGCAGCACCCCAACTCACCTTTCCCCTTAAGCAAGCATAAGTTGGTTTTCTACATTTGACACCCTGTTCTGTTTTGTAATTCAGTTCTTGTGTAGCCAAGTTTACATTCCGTGTATTAGTGATATCTTCTGATGTTTGTTTTTCTGTGTGACTTATTTCACTTAGAATCATCATACCTGAATCCACTCATTATGCTGCTACGGGCCTGATGACATAGATTTCATTGCTGAGTGATATTGCATTGTACCTAAGTACCACAACTTCTTTATCCATTTTTCGCTTTGTGTGATATTGAACTTGTACCGTAAACGAGGTTCTTGTAAACAGAGCCGTCCCAAACTTTGGGGTGGCTGTGTCTTTTTGATTTTAATTTCCCTAAGCTATAGGACCATAAGTGGAAGTGCCCTAGGCTCTGTTGCTTTGTTTTTTGGATGTTTCAGGAAACACCATACACTTCTCCAGAGTGGCTGCTGGCAATTTACATCCCGCCCATCAGCAGAACAAGGCTCCCAGTTCTCCATGGCCTGTCCTGCCTTTCTGGATTTTACACTTTTTTCAGATGGCCCTTTTGACCGGGGGGCAGTGAGACTTCATTGTAGTGCAGATTTCCTTTGCAAGCTTGCTTGGTTGGCCAAAAAGGGCGTATGCGTTTTTTCCTGAATATATTCAGGAAAAAACGCATACGCCCTTTTTGGCCAAGTGCATTATTGTGGACGTTCTGCCTCTTTTCCTATGCTTTACATGCAATTCCAGTCTACCTCCTGAAATCGGTTTCCTGCAATTCTGCCCGCTTTCAAGTCCTCTTGGCAGCCTTACTTCAATATATTTTTGCAAGATAGCTGTCATTTATAACTCTGCAGGTTTGTGAATTACAGTGCCCCTGAGCTCCTTTCTTCAACTCGCTTTCTTGTGAGCTGGCCGCAACACCGCACTATTGCTTCAGGCCCTAGTTTGGTTCCGGCACGGCATGCTGAGCCTTTGGTTAATTCCTCTTCCTGGTGGGAAATGAGAGTTAAATTTGCCCGTCCAGACACCTCCACCTAGTCTCTCATTGGTTCTCCCTATTCCTGTTCATGTTCCACAGAAATTGCAAACTGGGCCAAACAGGAGGTTAAAGGCACTGACTCTCCAAGTGGTTAGATTGTTAGTAAAGCGTCTGGAATGTTGCACCCGAGTACCAGGGGACGAAAACTGAGACACATTTGAACACGTTTTCCGACCACACGGTGGATCATACTCTGGGTTCCACATGCATGTTTTAGCTGAAGGAAGAATCCCTTAAACATGGAGAGTTGAGACCCATGGAATGGGTACCATGCAATATGACTTCAAATGGTCTGCATTTGCTCACTGAACCTCACCAATCCTATCACTGCTGCGTTTATGTCGCTGTACAAACGCTTGATTCTCTTTCGGAGACATATAAATCCATAGGTTTTAAGATTCTTACTAGTCAGGTAGATTCTTAGGCGTTTAATATGGGGTGTTGAGTCCACTTCGTTGAGCAAGGAGTAGCTCTTGTCTATTACATATTTGGCTTATGGAACGGTATCTGTGCTCATTTCAATCTCTGGTTTTATGCAGCACCCCAACTCACCCGTCCCCTTAAGCAAGCATAAGTTGGTTTTCTACATTTGACACCCTGTTCTGTTTTGTAATTCAGTTCTTGTGTAGCCAAGTTTACATTCCGTGTATTAGTGATATCTTATGATGTTTCTTTTTCTGTGTGACTAATTTCACTTAGAATCATCGTACCTGAATCCACTCATTATGCTGCTATGGGCCTGATGACCTAGATTTCATTGCTGAGTGATATTGCATTGTACGTAAGTACCACAATTTCTTTATCCATTTTTCGCTTTCTGTGATATTCAACTTGTACCGTAAACTAGGTTCTTGTAAACAGAGCCGTCCCAAACTTTGGGGTGGCTCTGTCTTTTTGATTTTAATTTCCCTAAGCTATAGGACCATAAGTGGAAGTGCCCTAGGCTCTGTTGCTTTGTTTTTTGGATGTTTCAGGAAACACCATACACTTCTCCAGAGTGGCTGCTGGCAATTTACATCCCGCCCATCAGCATAAGAAGGCTCCTAGTTTTCCTTGGCCTGTCCTGCCTTTCTGGATTTTACACATTTTTCGGATGGCCCTTTTGACCTGGGGACAGTGAGACTTAATTGTAGTGCAGATTTCCTTTGCAAGCTTGCTTGGTTGGCCAAAAAGGGCGTATGCGTTTTTTCCTGAATATATTCAGTAAAAAACGCATACGCCCTTTTTGGCCAAGTGCATCATTGTGGACGTTCTGCCTCTTTTCCTATGCTTTACATGCAATTCCAGTCTACCTCCTGAAATGGGTTTCCTGCAATTCTGCCCCGCTTTCAACTCCTCTTGGCATCCTTACTTCAATATATTTTTGGAAGATAGCTGTCATTTATAACTCTGCAGGTTTGTGAATTACAGTGCCCCTGAGCTCCTTTCTTCAACTCGCTTTCTTGTGAGCTGGCCGCAACACCGCAGGACTGCTTCAGGCCCTAGTTTGGTTCCGGCACGGCATGCTGAGCCTTTGGTTAATTCCTCATCCTGGTGGGAAATGAGAGTTAAATTTGCCCGTCCAGACACCTCCACCTAGTCTCTCATTGGTTCTCCCTATTCCTGTTCATTTTCCACAGAAATTGCAAACTGGGCCAAACAGGAGGTTTTAGGCACTGACTCTCCAAGTGGGGAGAGTGTTAGTAAAGCGTCTGGAATGTTGCACCCGAGTACCAGGGGACGAAAACTGAGACACATTTGAACACGTTTTCCGATCACACGGTAGATCATACTCTGGGTTCCACATGCATGTTTTATCTGAAGGAAGAATCCCTTAAACATGGAGAGTTGAGACCCATGGAATGGGTACCATGCAATATGACTTCAAAGGGTCTGCATTTGCTCACCTAACCTCACCAGTCCTATCACTGCTACGTTTATGCCTCTGTACACACGCTTGATTCTCTTTCAGAGACATATAAATCCATAGGTTTTAAGATTCTTACTAGTCAGGTATATTCTTAGGCGTTTAATATGGGGTGTTGAGTCCACTTCGTTGAGCAAGGAGTAGCTCTTGTCTATTACATATTTGGCTTATGGAACGGTATCTGTGCTCATTTCAATCTCTGGTTTTATGCAGCACCCCAACTCACCTTTCCCCTTAAGCAAGCATAAGTTGGTTTTCTACATTTGACACCCTGTTCTGTTTTGTAATTCAGTTCCTGTGTAGCCACGTTTACATTCCGTGTGTTAGTGATATCTTATGATGTTTCTTTTTCTGTGTGACTTATTTCACTTAGAATCATCGTACCTGAATCCACTCATTATGCTGCTACGGGCCTGATGACATAGATTTCATTGCTGAGTGATATTGCATTGTACGTAAGTACCACAACTTCTTTATCCATTTTTCGCTTTGTGTGATATTGAACTTGTATCGTAAACGAGGTTCTTGTAAACAGAGCCGTCCCAAACTATGGGGTGGCTGTGTCTTTTTGATTTTAATTTCCCTAAGCTATAGGACCATAAGTGGAAGTGCCCTAGGCTCTGTTGCTTTGTTTTTTGGATGTTTCAGGAAACACCATACACTTCTCCAGAGTGGCTGCTGGCAATTTACATCCCACCCATCAGCATAAGAAGGCTCCTAGTTCTCCTTGGCCTGTCCTGCCTTTCTGGATTTTACACTTTTTTCGGATGGCCCTTTTGACCGGGGGGCAGTGAGACTTCATTGTAGTGCAGATTTCCTTTGCAAGCTTGCTTGGTTGGCCAAAAAGGGCGTATGCGTTTTTTCCTGAATATATTCAGGAAAAAACGCATACGCCCTTTTTGGCCAAGTGCATCATTGTGGACGTTCTGCCTCTTTTCTTATGCTTTACGTGCAATTCCAGTCTACCTCCTGAAATCGGTTTCCTGCAATTCTGCCCGCTTTCAACTCCTCTTGGCATCCTTACTTCAATATATTTTTGGAAGATAGCTGTCATTTATAACTCTGCAGGTTTGTGAATTACAGTGCCCCTGAGCTCCTTTCTTCAACTCGCTTTCTTGTGAGCTGGCCGCAACACCGCAGGATTGCTTCAGGCCCTAGTTTGGTTCCAGCACGGCACGCTGAGCCTTTGGATAATTCCTCTTCCTGGTGGGAAATGAGAGTTAAATTTGCCCGTCCGGACACCTCCACCTAGTCTCTCATTGGTTCTCCCTATTCCTGTTCATTTTCCACAGAAATTGCAAACTGGGCCAAACAGGAGGTTAAAGGCACTGACTCTCCAAGTGGTTAGATTGTTAGTAAAGCGTCTGGAATGTTGCACCCGAGTACCAGGGGACGAAAACTGAGACACATTTGAACACGTTTTCCGACCACACGGTGGATCATACTGTGGGTTCCACATGCATGTTTTAGCTGAAGGAAGAATCCCTTAAACATGGAGTGTTGAGACCCATGGAATGGGTACCATGCAATATGACTTCAAATGGTCTGCATTTGCTCACTGAACCTCACCAATCCTATCACTGCTGCGTTTATGTCGCTGTACAAACGCTTGATTCTCTTTCGGAGACATATAAATCCATAGGTTTTAAGATTCTTACTAGTCAGGTATATTCTTAGTCGTTTAATGTGGGGTGTTGAGTCCACTTCGTTGAGCAAGGAGTAGCTCTTGTCTATTACATATTTGGCTTATGGAACGGTATCTGTGCTCATTTCAATCTCTGGTTTTATGCAGCACCCCAACTCACCCGTCCCCTTAAGCAAGCATAAGTTGGTTTTCTACATTTGACACCCTGTTCTGTTTTGTAATTCAGTTCTTGTGTAGCCAAGTTTACATTCCGTGTATTAGTGATATCTTATGATGTTTCTTTTTCTGTGTGACTAACTTCACTTAGAATCATCGTACCTGAATCCACTCATTATGCTGCTACGGGCCTGATGACATAGATTTCATTGCTGAGTGATATTGCATTGTACGTAAGTACCACAATTTCTTTATCCATTTTTCGCTTTCTGTGATATTCAACTTGTACCGTAAACTAGGTTCTTGTAAACAGAGCCGTCCCAAACTTTGGGGTGGCTGTGTCTTTTTGATTTTAATTTCCCTAAGCTATAGGACCATAAGTGGAAGTGCCCTAGGCTCTGTTGCTTTGTTTTTTGGATGTTTCAGGAAACACCATACACTTCTCCAGAGTGGCTGCTGGCAATTTACATCCCGCCCATCAGCATAAGAAGGCTCCTAGTTCTCCTTGGCCTGTCCTGCCTTTCTGGATTTTACACATTTTTCGGATGGCCCTTTTGACCTGGGGACAGTGAGACTTAATTGTAGTGCAGATTTCCTTTGCAAGCTTGCTTGGTTGGCCAAAAAGGGCGTATGCGTTTTTTCCTGAATATATTCAGTAAAAAACGCATACGCCCTTTTTGGCCAAGTGCATCATTGTGGACGTTCTGCCTCTTTTCCTATGCTTTACATGCAATTCCAGTCTACCTCCTGAAATGGGTTTCCTGCAATTCTGCCCCGCTTTCAACTCCTCTTGGCATCCTTAGTTCAATATATTTTTGGAAGATAGCTGTCATTTATAACTCTGCAGGTTTGTGAATTACAGTGCCCCTGAGCTCCTTTCTTCAACTCGCTTTCTTGTGAGCTGGCCGCAACACCGCAGGACTGCTTCAGGCCCTAGTTTGGTTCCGGCACGGCATGCTGAGCCTTTGGTTAATTCCTCATCCTGGTGGGAAATGAGAGTTAAATTTGCCCGTCCAGACACCTCCACCTAGTCTCTCATTGGTTCTCCCTATTCCTGTTCATTTTCCACAGAAATTGCAAACTGGGCCAAACAGGAGGTTAAAGGCACTGACTCTCCAAGTGGGGAGAGTGTTAGTAAAGGGTCTTGAATGTTGCACCCAAGTACCTGGGGACGAAAACTGAGACACATTTGAACACGTTTCCCAATCACACGGTGGATCATACTCTGGGTTCCACATGCATGTTTTAGCTGAAGGAAGAATCCCTTAAACAGGGAGAGTTGAGACCCATGGAATGGGTACCATGCAATATGATTTCAAAGGGTCTGCATTTGCTCACCGAACCTCACCAGTCCTATCACTGCTGCATTTATGCCGCTGTACACACGCTTGATTCTCTTTCGGAGCCATATAAATCCATAGGTTTTAACATTCTTACTAGTCAGGTATATTCTTAGGCGTTTAATGTGGGGTGTTGAGTCCACTTCATTGAGCAAGGAGTAGCTCTTGTCTATTACATATTTGGCTTATGGAACGGTATCTGTGCTAATTTCAATCTCTGGTTTTATGCAGCACCCCAACTCACCTTTCCCCTTAAGCAACCATAAGTTGGTTTTCTACATTTGACACCCTGTTCTGTTTTGTAATTCAGTTCTTGTGTAGCCAAGTTTACATTCTGTGTATTAGTGATATCTTCTGATGTTTGTTTTTCTGTGTGACTTATTTCACTTAGAATCATCGTACCTGAATCCACTCATTATGCTGCTACGGGCCTGATGACATAGATTTCATTGCTGAGTGATATTGCATTGTACCTAAGTACCACAACTTCTTTATCCATTTTTCGCTTTGTGTGATATTGAACTGGTACCGTAAACGAGGTTCTTGTAAACAGAGCCGTCCCAAACTTTGGGGTGGCTGTGTCTTTTTGATTTTAATTTCCCTAAGCTATAGGACCATAAGTGGAAGTGCCCTAGGCTCTGTTGCTTTGTTTTTTGGATGTTTCAGGAAACACCATACACTTCTCCAGAGTGGCTGCTGGCAATTTACATCCCACCCATCAGCATAACAAGGCTCCCAGTTCTCCATGGCCTGTCCTGCCTTTCTGGATTTTACACTTTTTTCAGGTGGCCCTTTTGACCGGGGGGCAGTGAGACTTCATTGTAGTACAGATTTCCTTTGCAAGCTTGCTTGGTTGGCCAAAAAGGGCGTATGCGTTTTTTCCTGAATATATTCAGGATAAAACGCATACGCCCTTTATGGCCAAGTGCATCATTGTGGACGTTCTGCCTCTTTCCCTATGCTTTACATGCAATTCCAGTCTACCTCCTGAAATCGGTTTCCTGCAATTCTGCCCCGCTTTCAACTCCTCTTGGCAGCCTTACTTCAATATATTTTTGGAAGATAGCTGTCATTTATAACTCTGCAGGTTTGTGAATTACAGTGCCCCTGAGCTCCTTTCTTCAACTCGCTTTCTTGTGAGCTGGCCGCAACACCGCAGGATTGCTTCAGGCCCTAGTTTGGTTCCGGCATGGCATGTTGAGCCTTTGGTTAATTCCTCTTCCTCGTGGGAAATGAGAGTTAAATTTGCCCGTCCAGACACCTCCACCTAGTCTCTCATTGGTTCTCCCTATTCCTGTTCATTTTCCACAGAAATTGCAAACTGGGCAAACAGGAGGTTAAAGGCACTGACTCTCCAAGAGGGGAGAGTGTTAGTAAAGCGTCTGGAATGTTGCACCCGAGTACCAGGGGACGAAAACTGAGACACATTTGAACACGTTTCCCGATCACACGGTGGATCATACTCTGGGTTCCACATGCATGTTTTAGCTGAAGGAAGAATCCCTTAAACATGGAGAGTTGAGACCCATGGAATGGGTACCATGCATTATGACTTCAAAGGGTCTGCATTTGCTCACCGAACCTCACCAATCCTATCACTGCTGCGCTTATGCTGCTGTACACATGCATGATTCTCTTTCGGAGACATATAAATCCATAGGTTTTAAGATTCTTACTAGTCAGGTATATTGTTAGGCGTTTAATATGGGGTGTTGAGTCTACTTCGTTGAGCAAGGAGTAGCTCTTGTCTATTACATATTTGGCTTATGGAACGGTATCTGTGCTCATTTCAATCTCTGGTTTTATGCAGCACCCCAACTCACCCGTCCCCTTAAGCAAGCATAAGTTGGTTTTCTACATTTGACACCCTGTTCTGTTTTGTAATTCAGTTCTTGTGTAGCCAAGTTTACATTCCGTGTAGTAGTGATATCTTATGATGTTCCTTTTTCCGTGTGACTTATTTCACTTAGAATCATCGTACCTGAATCCACTCATTATGATGCTACGGGCCTGATGACATAGATTTCATTGCTGAGTGATATTGCATTGTACGTAAGTACCACAACTTCTTTATCCATTTTTCGCTTTCTGTGATATTGAACTTGTACCGTAAACGAGGTTCTTGTAAACAGAGCCGTCCCAAACTTTGGGGTGGCTGTGTCTTTTTGATTTTAATTTCCCTAAGCTATAGGACCATAAGTGGAAGTGCCCTAGGCTCTGTTGCTTTGTTTTTTGGATGTTTCAGGAAACACCATACACTTCTCCAGAGTGGCTGCTGGCAATTTACATCCCGCCCATCAGCATAAAAAGGCTCCCAGTTCTCCATGGCCTGTCCTGCCTTTCTGGATTTTACACTTTTTTCAGATGGCCCTTTTGACCAGGGGGCAGTGAGACTTCATTGTAGTGCAGATTTCCTTTGCAAGCTTGCTTGGTTGGCCAAAAAGGGCGTATGCGTTTTTTCCTGAATATATTCAGGAAAAAACGCATACGCCCTTTTTGGCCAAGTGCATCATTGTTGACGTTCTGCCTCTTTTCCTATGCTTTACATGCAATTCCAGTGTACCTCCTGAAATCGGTTTCCTGCAATTCTGCCCCGCTTTCAACTCCTCTTGGCAGCCTTACTTCAATATATTTTCGGAAGATAGCTGTCCTTTATAACTCTGCAGGTTTGTGAATTACAGTGCCCCTGAGCTCCTTTCTTCAACTCGCTTTCTTGTGAGCTGGCCACAACACCGCAGGATTGCTTCAGGCCCTAGTTTGGTTCTGGCACGGCATGCTGAGCCTTTGGTTAATTCCTCTTCCTGGTGGGAAATGAGAGTTAAATTTGCCCGTCCAGACACCTCCACCTAGTCTCTCATTGGTTCTCCCTATTCCTGTTCATTTTCCATAGAAATTGCAAACTGGGCCATACAGGAGGTTAAAGGCACTGACTCTCCATGTGGGGAGAGTGTTAGTAAAGCATCTGGAATGTTGCACCCGAGTACCAGGGGACGAAAACTGAGACACGTTTGAACACGTTTTCCGATCACACGGTGGTTCATACTCTGGGTTCCACATGAATGTTTTAGCTGAAGGAAGAATCCCTTAAACAGGGAGAGTTGAGACCCATGGAATGGGTACCATGCAATATGACTTCAAAGGGTCTGCATTTGCTCACCGAACCTCACCAATCCTATCACTGCTGCGTTTATGCCGCTGTACACACGCTTGATTCTCTTTCGGAGACATATAAATACATAGGTTTTAAGATTCTTACTAGTCAGGTAGATTCTTACTAGTCAGGTATATTGTTAGGCGTTTAATATGGGGTGTTGAGTCCACTTCGTTGAGCAAGGAGTAGCTCTTGTCTATTACATATTTGGCTTATGGAACGGTATCTGTGCTCATTTCAATCTCTGGTTTTATGCAGCACCCCAACTCACCTTTCCCCTTAAGCAAGCATAAGTTGGTTTTGTACATTTGACACCCTGTTCTGTTTTGTAATTCAGTTCTTGTGTAGCCAAGTTTACATTCCGTGTAGTAGTGATATCTTATGATGTTCCTTTTTCCGTGTGACTTATTTCACTTAGAATCATCGTACCTGAATCCACTCATTATGATGTTACGGGCCTGATGACATAGATTTCATTGCTGAGTGATATTGCATTTTACGTAAGTACCACAACTTCTTTATCCATTTTTCGCTTTCTGTGATATTGAACTTGTACCGTAAACGAGGTTCTTGTAAACAGAGCCGTCCCAAACTTTGGGGTGGCTGTGTCTTTTTGATTTTAATTTCCCTAAGCTATAGGACCATAAGTGGAAGTGCCCTAGGCTCTGTTGCTTTGTTTTTTGGATGTTTCAGGAAACACCATACACTTCTCCAGAGTGGCTGCTGGCAATTTACATCGCGCCCATCAGCATAACTAGGCTCCCAGTTCTCCATGGCCTGTCCTGCCTTTCTGGATTTTACACTTTTTTCAGATGGCCCTTTTGACCGGGGGGCAGTGAGACTTCATTGTAGTGCAGATTTCCTTTGCAAGCTTGCTTGGTTGGCCAAAAAGGGCGTATGCGTTTTTTCCTGAATATATTCAGGAAAAAACGCATACGCCCTTTTTGGCCAAGTGCATCATTGTGGACGTTCTGCCTCTTTTCCTATGCTTTACATGCAATTCCAGTCTACCTCCTGAAATCGGTTTCCTGCAATTCTGCCCCCCTTTCAACTCCTCTTGGCAGCCTTACTTCAATATATTTTTGGAAGATAGCTGTCCTTTATAACTCTGCAGGTTTGTGAATTACAGTGCCCCTGAGCTCCTTTCTTCAACTCGCTTTCTTGTGAGCTGGCCACAACACCGCAGGATTGCTTCTGGTCCTAGTGTGGTTCCGGCCTGGCACGCTGAGCCTTTGCTTAATTCCTCTTCCTGGTGGGAAATGAGAGTTAAATTTGCCCGTCCGCACACCTCCACCTAGTCTCTCATTGGTTCTCCCTATTCCTGTTCATTTTCCACAGAAATTGCCAACTGGGCCAAACAGGAGGTTAAAGGCACCGACTCTCCAAGTGGGGAGAGTGTTAGTAAAGCGTCTGGAATGTTGCACCCGAGTACCAGGGGACGAAAACTGAGACACGTTTGAACACGTTTTCCGATCACATGGTGGATCATACTCTCGGTTCCACATGCATGTTTTAGCTGAAGGAAGAATCCCTTAAACATGGAGAGTTGAGACCCATGGAATGGGTACCATGCAATATGACTTCAAAGGGTCTGCATTTGCTCACCGAACCTCACCAATCCTATCACTGCTGCGTTTATGCCGCTGTACACACGCTTGATTCTCTTTTGGAGACATATAAATCCATAGGTTTTAAGATTCTTACTAGTCAGGTAGATTCTTACTAGTCAGGTATATTCTTAGGCGTTTAATATGGGGTGTTGAGTCCACTTCGTTGAGCAAGGAGTAGCTCTTGTCTATTACATATTTGGCTTATGGAACGGTATCTGTGCTCATTTCAATCTCTGGTTTTATGCAGCACCCCAACTCACCCGTCCCCTTAAGCAAGCATAAGTTGGTTTTGTACATTTGACACCCTGTTCTGTTTTGTAATTCAGTTCTTGTGTAGCCATGTTTACATTCCATGTATTAGTGATATCTTATGATGTTTCTTTTTCTGTGTGACTAATTTCACTTAGAATCATCGTACCTGAATCCACTCATTATGCTGCTACGGGACTGATGACATAGATTTCATTGCTGAGTGATATTGCATTGTACGTAAGTACCACAATTTCTTATCCATTTTTCACTTTCTGTGATATTGAACTTGTACCGTAAACGAGGTTCTTGTAAACAGAGCCGTCCCAAACTTTGGGGTGGCTGTGTCTTTTTGATTTTAATTTCCCTAAGCTATAGGACCATAAGTGGAAGTGCCCTAGGCTCTGTTGCTTTGTTTTTTGGATGTTTCAGGAAACACCATACACTTCTCCAGAGTGGCTGCTGGCAATTTACATCGCGCCCATCAGCATAACTAGGCTCCCAGTTCTCCATGGCCTGTCCTGCCTTTCTGGATTTTACACTTTTTTCAGATGGCCCTTTTGACCGGGGGGCAGTGAGACTTCATTGTAGTGCAGATTTCCTTTGCAAGCTTGCTTGGTTGGCCAAAAAGGGCGTATGCGTTTTTTCCTGAATATATTTCCTTTTTGGCCAAGTGCATCATTGTGGACGTTCTGCCTCTTTTCCTATGCTTTACATGCAATTCCAGTCTACCTCCTGAAATCGGTTTCCTGCAATTCTGCCCCCCTTTCAACTCCTCTTGGCAGCCTTACTTCAATATATTTTTGGAAGATAGCTGTCATTTATAACTCTGCAGGTTTGTGAATTACAGTGCCCCTGAGCTCCTTTCTTCAACTCGCTTTCTTGAGAGCTGGCCGCAACACCGCAGGATTGCTTCAGGCCCTAGTTTGGTTCCGGCACGGCATGCTGAGCCTTTGGTTAATTCCTCTTCCTGGTGGGAAATGAGAGTTAAATTTGCCCGTCCGGATACCTCCACCTAGTCTCTCATTGGTTCTCCCTATTCCTGTTCATTTTCCACAGAAATTGCAAACTGGGCCAAACAGGAGGTTAAAGGCACTGACTCTCCAAGTGGGGAGAGTGTTAGTAAAGCGTCTGGAATGTTGCACCCGAGTACCAGGGGACGAAAACAGAGACACATTTGAACACGTTTTCCGATCACACGGTGGATCATACTCTGGGTTCCACATGAATGTTTTAGCTGAAGGCAGAATCCCTTAAACAGGGAGAGTTGAGACCCATGGAATGGGTACCATGCAATATGACTTCAAAGGGTCTGCATTTGCTCACCGAACCTCACCAATCCTATCACTGCTGCGTTTATGCCGCTGTACACACGCTTGATTCTCTTTCGGAGACATATAAATCCATAGGTTTTAAGATTCTTACTAGTCAGGTAGATTCTTACTAGTCAGGTATATTCTTAGGCGTTTAATATGGGGTGTTGAGTCCACTTCGTTGAGCAAGGAGTAGCTCTTGTCTGTTACATATTTGGCTTATGGAATGGTATCTGTGCTAATTTCAATCTCTGGTTTTATGCAGCACCCCAACTCACCCGTCCCCTTAAGCAAGCATAAGTTGGTTTTCTACATTTGACACCCTGTTCTGTTTTGTAATTCAGTTCTTGTGTAGCCAAGTTTACATTCCGTGTATTAGTGATATCTTATGATGTTTCTTTTTCTGTGTGACTAATTTCACTTAGAATCATCGTACCTGAATCCACTCATTATGCTGCTACGGGCCTGATGACATAGATTTCATTGCTGAGTGATATTGCATTGTACGTAAGTACCACAATTTCTTTATCCATTTTTCGCTTTCTGTGATATTGAACTTGTACCGTAAACGAGGTTCTTGTAAACAGAGCCGTCCCAAACTTTGGGGTGGCTGTGTCTTTTTGATTTTAATTTCCCTAAGCTATAGGACCATAAGTGGAAGTGCCCTAGGCTCTGTTGCTTTGTTTTTTGGATGTTTCAGGAAACACCATACACTTCTCCAGAGTGGCTGCTGGCAATTTACATCGCGCCCATCAGCAGAACAAGGCTCCCAGTTCTCCATGGCCTGTCCTGCCTTTCTGGATTTTACACTTTTTTCAGATGGCCCTTTTGACCGGGGGGCAGTGAGACTTCATTGTAGTGCAGATTTCCTTTGCAAGCTTGCTTGGTTGGCCAAAAAGGGCGTATGCGTTTTTTCCTGAATATATTTCCTTTTTGGCCAAGTGCATCATTGTGGACGTTCTGCCTCTTTTCCTATGCTTTACATGCAATTCCAGTCTACCTCCTGAAATCGGTTTCCTGCAATTCTGCCCCCCTTTCAACTCCTCTTGGCAGCCTTACTTCAATATATTTTTGGAAGATAGCTGTCATTTATAACTCTGCAGGTTTGTGAATTACAGTGCCCCTGAGCTCCTTTCTTCAACTCGCTTTCTTGTGAGCTGGCCGCAACACCGCAGGATTGCTTCTGGTCCTAGTGTGGTTCCTGCATGGCATGCTGAGCCTTTGGTTAATTCCTCTTCCTGGTGGGAAATGAGAGTTAAATTTGCCCGTCTGGACACCTCCACCTAGTCTCTCATTGGTTCTCCCTATTCCTGTTCATTTTCCACAGAAATTGCAAACTGGGCCAAACAGGAGGTTAAAGGCACTGACTCTCCATGTGGGGAGAGTGTTAGTAAAGCGTCTGGAATGTTGCACCCGAGTACCAGGGGACGAAAACAGAGACACATTTGAACACGTTTTCCGATCACACGGTGGATCATACTCTGGATTCCACATGAATGTTTTAGCTGAAGGCAGAATCCCTTAAACAGGGAGAGTTGAGACCCATGGAAAGGGTACCATGCAATATGACTTCAAAGGGTCTGCATTTGCTCACTGAACCTCACCAGTCCTATCACTGCTGCGTTTATGCCGCTGTACACACGCTTGATTCTCTTTCGGAGACATATAAATCCATAGGTTTTAAGATTCTTACTAGTCAGGTAGATTCTTACTAGTCAGGTATATTCTTAGGCGTTTAATGTGGGGTGTTGAGTCCACTTCGTTGAGCAAGGAGTAGCTCTTGTCTATTACATATTTGGCTTATGGAACGGTATCTGTGCTAATTTCAATCTCTGGTTTTATGCAGCACCCCAACTCACCTTTCCCCTTAAGCAAGCATAAGTTGGTTTTCTACATTTGACACCCTGTTCTGTTTTGTAATTCAGTTCTTGTGTAGCCAAGTTTACATTCCGTGTATTAGTGATATCTTCTGATGTTTGTTTTTCTGTGTGACTTATTTCACTTAGAATCATCATACCTGAATCCACTCATTATGCTGCTACGGGCCTGATGACATAGATTTCATTGCTGAGTGATATTGCATTGTACCTAAGTACCACAACTTCTTTATCCATTTTTCGCTTTGTGTGATATTGAACTTGTACCGTAAACGAGGTTCTTGTAAACAGAGCCGTCCCAAACTTTGGGGTGGCTGTGTCTTTTTGATTTTAATTTCCCTAAGCTATAGGACCATAAGTGGAAGTGCCCTAGGCTCTGTTGCTTTGTTTTTTGGATGTTTCAGGAAACACCATACACTTCTCCAGAGTGGCTGCTGGCAATTTACATCCCGCCCATCAGCAGAACAAGGCTCCCAGTTCTCCATGGCCTGTCCTGCCTTTCTGGATTTTACACTTTTTTCAGATGGCCCTTTTGACCGGGGGGCAGTGAGACTTCATTGTAGTGCAGATTTCCTTTGCAAGCTTGCTTGGTTGGCCAAAAAGGGCGTATGCGTTTTTTCCTGAATATATTCAGGAAAAAACGCATACGCCCTTTTTGGCCAAGTGCATTATTGTGGACGTTCTGCCTCTTTTCCTATGCTTTACATGCAATTCCAGTCTACCTCCTGAAATCGGTTTCCTGCAATTCTGCCCGCTTTCAAGTCCTCTTGGCAGCCTTACTTCAATATATTTTTGCAAGATAGCTGTCATTTATAACTCTGCAGGTTTGTGAATTACAGTGCCCCTGAGCTCCTTTCTTCAACTCGCTTTCTTGTGAGCTGGCCGCAACACCGCACTATTGCTTCAGGCCCTAGTTTGGTTCCGGCACGGCATGCTGAGCCTTTGGTTAATTCCTCTTCCTGGTGGGAAATGAGAGTTAAATTTGCCCGTCCAGACACCTCCACCTAGTCTCTCATTGGTTCTCCCTATTCCTGTTCATGTTCCACAGAAATTGCAAACTGGGCCAAACAGGAGGTTAAAGGCACTGACTCTCCAAGTGGTTAGATTGTTAGTAAAGCGTCTGGAATGTTGCACCCGAGTACCAGGGGACGAAAACTGAGACACATTTGAACACGTTTTCCGACCACACGGTGGATCATACTCTGGGTTCCACATGCATGTTTTAGCTGAAGGAAGAATCCCTTAAACATGGAGAGTTGAGACCCATGGAATGGGTACCATGCAATATGACTTCAAATGGTCTGCATTTGCTCACTGAACCTCACCAATCCTATCACTGCTGCGTTTATGTCGCTGTACAAACGCTTGATTCTCTTTCGGAGACATATAAATCCATAGGTTTTAAGATTCTTACTAGTCAGGTATATTCTTAGTCGTTTAATATGGGGTGTTGAGTCCACTTCGTTGAGCAAGGAGTAGCTCTTGTCTATTACATATTTGGCTTATGGAACGGTATCTGTGCTCATTTCAATCTCTGGTTTTATGCAGCACCCCAACTCACCCGTCCCCTTAAGCAAGCATAAGTTGGTTTTCTACATTTGACACCCTGTTCTGTTTTGTAATTCAGTTCTTGTGTAGCCAAGTTTACATTCCGTGTATTAGTGATATCTTATGATGTTTCTTTTTCTGTGTGACTAATTTCACTTAGAATCATCGTACCTGAATCCACTCATTATGCTGCTATGGGCCTGATGACATAGATTTCATTGCTGAGTGATATTGCATTGTACGTAAGTACCACAATTTCTTTATCCATTTTTCGCTTTCTGTGATATTCAACTTGTACCGTAAACTAGGTTCTTGTAAACAGAGCCGTCCCAAACTTTGGGGTGGCTCTGTCTTTTTGATTTTAATTTCCCTAAGCTATAGGACCATAAGTGGAAGTGCCCTAGGCTCTGTTGCTTTGTTTTTTGGATGTTTCAGGAAACACCATACACTTCTCCAGAGTGGCTGCTGGCAATTTACATCCCGCCCATCAGCATAAGAAGGCTCCTAGTTTTCCTTGGCCTGTCCTGCCTTTCTGGATTTTACACATTTTTCGGATGGCCCTTTTGACCTGGGGACAGTGAGACTTAATTGTAGTGCAGATTTCCTTTGCAAGCTTGCTTGGTTGGCCAAAAAGGGCGTATGCGTTTTTTCCTGAATATATTCAGTAAAAAACGCATACGCCCTTTTTGGCCAAGTGCATCATTGTGGACGTTCTGCCTCTTTTCCTATGCTTTACATGCAATTCCTGTCTACCTCCTGAAATGGGTTTCCTGCAATTCTGCCCCGCTTTCAACTCCTCTTGGCATCCTTACTTCAATATATTTTTGGAAGATAGCTGTCATTTATAACTCTGCAGGTTTTTGAATTACAGTGCCCCTGAGCTCCTTTCTTCAACTCGCTTTCTTGTGAGCTGGCCGCAACACCGCAGGACTGCTTCAGGCCCTAGTTTGGTTCCGGCACGGCATGCTGAGCCTTTGGTTAATTCCTCATCCTGGTGGGAAATGAGAGTTAAATTTGCCCGTCCAGACACCTCCACCTAGTCTCTCATTGGTTCTCCCTATTCCTGTTCATTTTCCACAGAAATTGCAAACTGGGCCAAACAGGAGGTTTTAGGCACTGACTCTCCAAGTGGGGAGAGTGTTAGTAAAGCGTCTGGAATGTTGCACCCGAGTACCAGGGGACGAAAACTGAGACACATTTGAACACGTTTTCCGATCACACGGTAGATCATACTCTGGGTTCCACATGCATGTTTTATCTGAAGGAAGAATCCCTTAAACATGGAGAGTTGAGACCCATGGAATGGGTACCATGCAATATGACTTCAAAGGGTCTGCATTTGCTCACCTAACCTCACCAGTCCTATCACTGCTACGTTTATGCCTCTGTACACACGCTTGATTCTCTTTCAGAGACATATAAATCCATAGGTTTTAAGATTCTTACTAGTCAGGTATATTCTTAGGCGTTTAATATGGGGTGTTGAGTCCACTTCGTTGAGCAAGGAGTAGCTCTTGTCTATTACATATTTGGCTTATGGAACGGTATCTGTGCTCATTTCAATCTCTGGTTTTATGCAGCACCCCAACTCACCTTTCCCCTTAAGCAAGCATAAGTTGGTTTTCTACATTTGACACCCTGTTCTGTTTTGTAATTCAGTTCCTGTGTAGCCACGTTTACATTCCGTGTGTTAGTGATATCTTATGATGTTTCTTTTTCTGTGTGACTTATTTCACTTAGAATCATCGTACCTGAATCCACTCATTATGCTGCTACGGGCCTGATGACATAGATTTCATTGCTGAGTGATATTGCATTGTACGTAAGTACCACAACTTCTTTATCCATTTTTCGCTTTGTGTGATATTGAACTTGTATCGTAAACGAGGTTCTTGTAAACAGAGCCGTCCCAAACTATGGGGTGGCTGTGTCTTTTTGATTTTAATTTCCCTAAGCTATAGGACCATAAGTGGAAGTGCCCTAGGCTCTGTTGCTTTGTTTTTTGGATGTTTCAGGAAACACCATACACTTCTCCAGAGTGGCTGCTGGCAATTTACATCCCACCCATCAGCATAAGAAGGCTCCTAGTTCTCCTTGGCCTGTCCTGCCTTTCTGGATTTTACACTTTTTTCGGATGGCCCTTTTGACCGGGGGGCAGTGAGACTTCATTGTAGTGCAGATTTCCTTTGCAAGCTTGCTTGGTTGGCCAAAAAGGGCGTATGCGTTTTTTCCTGAATATATTCAGGAAAAAACGCATACGCCCTTTTTGGCCAAGTGCATCATTGTGGACGTTCTGCCTCTTTTCTTATGCTTTACGTGCAATTCCAGTCTACCTCCTGAAATCGGTTTCCTGCAATTCTGCCCGCTTTCAACTCCTCTTGGCATCCTTACTTCAATATATTTTTGGAAGATAGCTGTCATTTATAACTCTGCAGGTTTGTGAATTACAGTGCCCCTGAGCTCCTTTCTTCAACTCGCTTTCTTGTGAGCTGGCCGCAACACCACAGGATTGCTTCAGGCCCTAGTTTGGTTCCAGCACGGCACGCTGAGCCTTTGGATAATTCCTCTTCCTGGTGGGAAATGAGAGTTAAATTTGCCCGTCCGGACACCTCCACCTAGTCTCTCATTGGTTCTCCCTATTCCTGTTCATTTTCCACAGAAATTGCAAACTGGGCCAAACAGGAGGTTAAAGGCACTGACTCTCCAAGTGGTTAGATTGTTAGTAAAGCGTCTGGAATGTTGCACCCGAGTACCAGGGGACGAAAACTGAGACACATTTGAACACGTTTTCCGACCACACGGTGGATCATACTGTGGGTTCCACATGCATGTTTTAGCTGAAGGAAGAATCCCTTAAACATGGAGTGTTGAGACCCATGGAATGGGTACCATGCAATATGACTTCAAATGGTCTGCATTTGCTCACTGAACCTCACCAATCCTATCACTGCTGCGTTTATGTCGCTGTACAAACGCTTGATTCTCTTTCGGAGACATATAAATCCATAGGTTTTAAGATTCTTACTAGTCAGGTATATTCTTAGTCGTTTAATGTGGGGTGTTGAGTCCACTTCGTTGAGCAAGGAGTAGCTCTTGTCTATTACATATTTGGCTTATGGAACGGTATCTGTGCTCATTTCAATCTCTGGTTTTATGCAGCACCCCAACTCACCCGTCCCCTTAAGCAAGCATAAGTTGGTTTTCTACATTTGACACCCTGTTCTGTTTTGTAATTCAGTTCTTGTGTAGCCAAGTTTACATTACGTGTATTAGTGATATCTTATGATGTTTCTTTTTCTGTGTGACTAACTTCACTTAGAATCATCGTACCTGAATCCACTCATTATGCTGCTACGGGCCTGATGACATAGATTTCATTGCTGAGTGATATTGCATTGTACGTAAGTACCACAATTTCTTTATCCATTTTTCGCTTTCTGTGATATTCAACTTGTACCGTAAACTAGGTTCTTGTAAACAGAGCCGTCCCAAACTTTGGGGTGGCTGTGTCTTTTTGATTTTAATTTCCCTAAGCTATAGGACCATAAGTGGAAGTGCCCTAGGCTCTGTTGCTTTGTTTTTTGGATGTTTCAGGAAACACCATACACTTCTCCAGAGTGGCTGCTGGCAATTTACATCCCGCCCATCAGCATAAGAAGGCTCCTAGTTCTCCTTGGCCTGTCCTGCCTTTCTGGATTTTACACATTTTTCGGATGGCCCTTTTGACCTGGGGACAGTGAGACTTAATTGTAGTGCAGATTTCCTTTGCAAGCTTGCTTGGTTGGCCAAAAAGGGCGTATGCGTTTTTTCCTGAATATATTCAGTAAAAAACGCATACGCCCTTTTTGGCCAAGTGCATCATTGTGGACGTTCTGCCTCTTTTCCTATGCTTTACATGCAATTCCAGTCTACCTCCTGAAATGGGTTTCCTGCAATTCTGCCCCGCTTTCAACTCCTCTTGGCATCCTTACTTCAATATATTTTTGGAAGATAGCTGTCATTTATAACTCTGCAGGTTTGTGAATTACAGTGCCCCTGAGCTCCTTTCTTCAACTCGCTTTCTTGTGAGCTGGCCGCAACACCGCAGGACTGCTTCAGGCCCTAGTTTGGTTCCGGCACGGCATGCTGAGCCTTTGGTTAATTCCTCATCCTGGTGGGAAATGAGAGTTAAATTTGCCCGTCCAGACACCTCCACCTAGTCTCTCATTGGTTCTCCCTATTCCTGTTCATTTTCCACAGAAATTGCAAACTGGGCCAAACAGGAGGTTAAAGGCACTGACTCTCCAAGTGGGGAGAGTGTTAGTAAAGGGTCTTGAATGTTGCACCCAAGTACCTGGGGACGAAAACTGAGACACATTTGAACACGTTTCCCAATCACACGGTGGATCATACTCTGGGTTCCACATGCATGTTTTAGCTGAAGGAAGAATCCCTTAAACAGGGAGAGTTGAGACCCATGGAATGGGTACCATGCAATATGATTTCAAAGGGTCTGCATTTGCTCACCGAACCTCACCAGTCCTATCACTGCTGCATTTATGCCGCTGTACACACGCTTGATTCTCTTTCGGAGACATATAAATCCATAGGTTTTAACATTCTTACTAGTCAGGTATATTCTTAGGCGTTTAATGTGGGGTGTTGAGTCCACTTCGTTGAGCAAGGAGTAGCTCTTGTCTATTACATATTTGGCTTATGGAACGGTATCTGTGCTAATTTCAATCTCTGGTTTTATGCAGCACCCCAACTCACCTTTCCCCTTAAGCAACCATAAGTTGGTTTTCTACATTTGACACCCTGTTCTGTTTTGTAATTCAGTTCTTGTGTAGCCAAGTTTACATTCTGTGTATTAGTGATATCTTCTGATGTTTGTTTTTCTGTGTGACTTATTTCACTTAGAATCATCGTACCTGAATCCACTCATTATGCTGCTACGGGCCTGATGACATAGATTTCATTGCTGAGTGATATTGCATTGTACCTAAGTACCACAACTTCTTTATCCATTTTTCGCTTTGTGTGATATTGAACTTGTACCGTAAACGAGGTTCTTGTAAACAGAACCGTCCCAAACTTTGGGGTGGCTGTGTCTTTTTGATTTTAATTTCCCTAAGCTATAGGACCATAAGTGGAAGTGCCCTAGGCTCTGTTGCTTTGTTTTTTGGATGTTTCAGGAAACACCATACAATTCTCCAGAGTGGCTGCTGGCAATTTACATCCCGCCCATCAGCATAACAAGGCTCCCAGTTCTCCATGGCCTGTCCTGCCTTTCTGGATTTTACACTTTTTTCAGATGGCCCTTTTGACCGGGGGGCAGTGAGACTTCATTGTAGTGCAGATTTCCTTTGCAAGCTTGCTTGGTTGGCCAAAAAGGGCGTATGCGTTTTTTCCTGAATATATTCAGGAAAAAACGCATACGCCCTTTTTGGCCAAGTGCATTATTGTGGACGTTCTGCCTCTTTTCCTATGCTTTACATGCAATTCCAGTCTACCTCCTGAAATCGGTTTCCTGCAATTCTGCCCGCTTTCAACTCCTCTTGGCAGCCTTACTTCAATATATTTTTGCAAGATAGCTGTCATTTATAACTCTGCAGGTTTGTGAATTACAGTGCCCCTGAGCTCCTTTCTTCAACTCGCTTTCTTGTGAGCTGGCCGCAACACCGCAGGATTGCTTCAGGCCCTAGTTTGGTTCCGGCACGGCATGTTGAGCCTTTGGTTAATTCCTCTTCCTGGTGGGAAATGAGAGTTAAATTTGCCCGTCCAGACACCTCCACCTAGTCTCTCATTGGTTCTCCCTATTCCTGTTCATTTTCCACAGAAATTGCAAACTGGGCCAAACAGGAGGTTTTAGGCACTGACTCTCCAAGTGGGGAGAGTGTTAGTAAAGCGTCTGGAATGTTGCACCCGAGTACCAGGGGACGAAAACTGAGACACATTTGAACACGTTTTCCGATCACACGGTAGATCATACTCTGGGTTCCACATGCATGTTTTAGCTGAAGGAAGAATCCCTTAAACATGGAGAGTTGAGACCCATGGAATGGGTACCATGCAATATGACTTCAAAGGGTCTGCATTTGCTCACCGAACCTCACCAATCCTATCACTGCTGCGTTTATGTCGCTGTACAAACGCTTGACTCTCTTTTGGAGACATATAAATCCATAGGTTTTAAGATTCTTACTAGTCAGGTATATTCTTAGGCGTTTAATATGGGGTGTTGAGTCCAGTTCGTTGAGCAAGGAGTAGCTCTTCTCTATTACATATTTGGCTTATGGAACGGTATCTGTGCTCATTTCAATCTCTGGTTTTATGCAGCACCCCAACTCACCTTTCCCCTTAAGCAAGCATAAGTTGGTTTTCTACATTTGAGACCCTGTTTTGCTTTGTAATTCAGTTCCTGTGTAGCCAAGTTTACATTCCATGTATTAGTGATAACTTATGATGTTTCTTTTTCTGTGTGACTTATTTCACTTAGAATCATCGTACCTGAATCCACTCATTATGCTGCTACGGGCCTGATGACATAGATTTCATTGCTGAGTGATATTGCATTGTACGTAAGTACCACAACTTCTTTATCCATTTTTCGCTTTCTGTGATATTGAACTTGTACCGTAAACGAGGTTCTTGTAAACAGAGCCGTCCCAAACTTTGGGGTGGCTGTGTGTTTTTCATTTTAATTTCCCTAAGCTATAGGACCATAAGTGGAAGTGCCCTAGGCTGTGTTGCTTTGTTTTTTGGATGTTTCAGGAAACACCATACACTTCTCCAGAGTGGCTGCTGGCAATTTACATCCCGCCCTTCAGCATAACAAGGGTCCCAGTTCTCCATGGCCTGTCCTGCCTTTCTGGATTTTACACTTTTTTCAGATGGCCCTTTTGACCGGGGGGCAGTGAGACTTAATTGTAGTGCAGATTTCCTTTGCAAGCTTGCTTGGTTGGCCAAAAAGGGCGTATGCGTTTTTTCCTGAATATATTCAGTAAAAAACGCATACGCCCTTTTTGGCCAAGTGCATCATTGTGCACGTTCTGCCTCTTTTCCTATGCTTTACATGCAATTCCAGTCTACCTCCTGAAATGGGTTTCCTGCAATTCTGCCCCGCTTTCAACTCCTCTTGGCAGCCTTCCTTTAATATATTTTTGGAAGATAGCTGTCATTTATAACTCTGCAGATTTGTGAATTACAGTGCCCCTGAGCTCCTTTCTTCAACTCGCTTTCTTGTGAGCTGGCCGCAACACCGCAGGACTGCTTCAGGCCCTAGTTTGGTTCCGGCACGGCATGCTGAGCCTTTGGTTAATTCCTCATCCTGGTGGGAAATGAGAGTTAAATTTGCCCGTCCAGACACCTCCACCTAGTCTCTCATTGGTTCTCCCTATTCCTGTTCATTTTCCACAGAAATTGCAAACTGGGCCAAACAGGAGGTTAAAGGCACTGACTCTCCAAGTGGGGAGAGTGTTAGTAAAGGGTCTTGAATGTTGCACCCGAGTACCTGGGGACGAAAACTGAGACACATTTGAACACGTTTCCCAATCATACTCTGGGTTCCACATGCATGTTTTAGCTGAAGGAAGAAATCCCTTAAACAGGGAGAGTTGAGACCCATGGAATGGGTACCATGCAATATGATTTCAAAGGGTCTGCATTTGCTCACCGAACCTCACCAGTCCTATCACTGCTGCATTTATGCCGCTGTACACACGCTTGATTCTCTTTCGGAGACATATAAATCCATAGGTTTTAACATTCTTACTAGTCAGGTATATTCTTAGGCGTTTAATATGGGGTGTTGAGTCCACTTCGTTGAGCAAGGAGTAGCTCTTGTCTATTACATATTTGGCTTATGGAACGGTATCTGTGCTAATTTCAATCTCTGGTTTTATGCAGCACCCCAACTCACCTTTCCCCTTAAGCAAGCATAAGTTGGTTTTCTACATTTGACACCCTGTTCTGTTTTGTAATTCAGTTCCTGTGTAGCCAAGTTTACATTCCGTGTAGTAGTGATATCTTATGATGTTTCTTTTTCTGTGTGACTTATTTCACTTAGAATCATCGTACCTGAATCCACTCATTATGCTGCTACGGGCCTGATGACATAGATTTCATTGCTGAGTGATATTGCATTGTACGTAAGTACCACAACTTCTTTATCCATTTTTCGCTTTCTGTGATATTGAACTTGTACCGTAAACGAGGTTCTTGTAAACAGAGCCGTCCCAAACTTTGGGGTGGCTGTGTCTTTTTGATTTTAATTTCCCTAAGCTATAGGACCATAAGTGGAAGTGCCCTAGGCTCTGTTGCTTTGTTTTTTGGATGTTTCAGGAAACACCATACACTTCTCCAGAGTGGCTGCTGGCAATTTACATCCCGCCCATCAGCATAAGAAGGCTCCCAGTTCTCCTTGGCCTGTCCTGCCTTTCTGGATTTTACACATTTTTCGGATGGCCCTTTTGACCGGGGGGCAGTGAGACTTAATTGTAGTGCAGATTTCCTTTGCAAGCTTGCTTGGTTGGCCAAAAAGGGCGTATGCGTTTTTTCCTGAATATATTCAGTAAAAAACGCATACGCCCTTTTTGGCCAAGTGCATCATTGTGGACGTTCTGCCTCTTTTCCTATGCTTTACATGCAATTCCAGTCTACCTCCTGAAATGGGTTTCCTGCAATTCTGCCCCGCTTTCAACTCCTCTTGGCAGCCTTACTTCAATATATTTTTGGAAGATAGCTGTCATTTATAACTCTGCAGATTTGTGAATTACAGTGCCCCTGAGCTCCTTTCTTCAACTCGCTTTCTTGTGAGTTGGCCGCAACACCGCAGGACTGCTTCAGGCCCTAGTTTGGTTCCGGCACGGCATGCTGAGCCTTTGGTTAATTCCTCATCCTGGTGGGAAATGAGAGTTAAATTTGCCCGTCCAGACACCTCCACCTAGTCTCTCATTGGTTCTCCCTATTCCTGTTCATTTTCCACAGAAATTGCAAACTGGGCCAAACAGGAGGTTAAAGGCACTGACTCTCCAAGTGGGGAGAGTGTTAGTAAAGGGTCTTGAATGTTGCACCCGAGTACCTGGGGACGAAAACTGAGACACATTTGAACACGTTTCCCAATCATACTCTGGGTTCCACATGCATGTTTTAGCTGAAGGAAGAAATCCCTTAAACAGGGAGAGTTGAGACCCATGGAATGGGTACCATGCAATATGATTTCAAAGGGTCTGCATTTGCTCACCGAACCTCACCAGTCCTATCACTGCTGCATTTATGCCGCTGTACACACGCTTGATTCTCTTTCGGAGACATATAAATCCATAGGTTTTAACATTCTTACTAGTCAGGTATATTCTTAGGCGTTTAATGTGGGGTGTTGAGTCCACTTCGTTGAGCAAGGAGTAGCTCTTGTCTATTACATATTTGGCTTATGGAACGGTATCTGTGCTAATTTCAATCTCTGGTTTTATGCAGCACCCCAACTCACCTTTCCCCTTAAGCAAGCATAAGTTGGTTTTCTACATTTGACACCCTGTTCTGTTTTGTAATTCAGTTGTTGTGTATCCAAGTTTACATTCCGTGTATTAGTGATATCTTCTGATGTTTGTTTTTCTGTGTGACTTATTTCACTTAGAATCATCGTACCTGAATCCACTCATTATGCTGCTACGGGCCTGATGACATAGATTTCATTGCTGAGTGATATTGCATTGTACCTAAGTACCACAACTTCTTTATCCATTTTTCGCTTTGTGTGATATTGAACTTGTACCGTAAACGAGGTTCTTGTAAACAGAGCCGTCCCAAACTTTGGGGTGGCTGTGTCTTTTTGATTTTAATTTCCCTAAGCTATAGGACCATAAGTGGAAGTGCCCTAGGCTCTGTTGCTTTGTTTTTTGGATGTTTCAGGAAACACCATACACTTCTCCAGAGTGGCTGCTGGCAATTTACATCCCGCCCATCAGCATAACAAGGCTCCCAGTTCTCCATGGCCTGTCCTGCCTTTCTGGATTTTACACTTTTTTCAGATGGCCCTTTTGACCGGGGGGCAGTGAGACTTCATTGTAGTGCAGATTTCCTTTGCAAGCTTACTTGGTTGGCTAAAAAGGGCGTATGCGTTTTTTCCTGAATATATTCAGGAAAAAACGCATACGCCCTTTTTGGCCAAGTGCATCATTGTGGACGTTTTGCCTCTTTTCCTATGCTTTACATGCAATTCCAGTCTACCTCCTGAAATCGGTTTCCTGCAATTCTGCCCGCTTTCAACTCCTCTTGGCAGCCTTACTTCAATATATTTTTGCAAGATAGCTGTCATTTATAACTCTGCAGGTTTGTGAATTACAGTGCACCTGAGCTCCTTTCTTCAACTCGCTTTCTTGTGAGCTGGCCTCAACACCGCACTATTGCTTCAGGCCCTAGTTTGGTTCCGGCACGGCATGCTGAGCCTTTGGTTAATTCCTCTTCCTGGTGTTAAATGAGAGTTAAATTTGCCCGTCCAGACACCTCCACCTAGTCTCTCATTGGTTCTCCCTATTCCTGTTCATTTTCCACAGAAATTGCAAACTGGGCCAAACAGGAGGTTTTAGGCACTGACTTTCCAAGTGGGGAGAGTGTTAGTAAAGCGTCTGGAATGTTGCACCCGAGTACCAGGGGACGAAAACTGAGACACATTTGAACACGTTTTCCGATCACACGGTAGATCATACTCTGGGTTGCACATGCATGTTTTAGCTGAAGGAAGAATCCCTTAAACATGGAGAGTTGAGACCCATGGAATGGGTACCATGCAATATGACTTCAAAGGGTCTGCATTTGCTCACCTAACCTCACCAGTCCTATCACTGCTACGTTTATGCCTCTGTACACACGCTTGATTCTCTTTCAGAGACATATAAATCCATAGGTTTTAAGATTCTTACTAGTCAGGTATATTCTTAGGCGTTTAATATGGGGTGTTGAGTCCACTTCGTTGAGCAAGGAGTAGCTCTTGTCTATTACATATTTGGCTTATGGAACGTTATCTGTGCTAATTTCAATCTCTGGTTTTATGCAGCACCCCAACTCACCTTTCCCCTTAAGCAAGCATAAGTTGGTTTTCTACATTTGACACCCTGTTCTGTTTTGTAATTCATTTCCTGTGTAGCCACGTTTACATTCCGTGTGTTAGTGATATCTTATGATGTTTCTTTTTCTGTGTGACTTATTTCACTTAGAATCATCGTACCTGAATCCACTCATTATGCTGCTACGGGCCTGATGACATAGATTTTATTGCTGAGTGATATTGCATTGTACGTAAGTACCACAACTTCTTTATCCATTTTTCGCTTTGTGTGATATTGAACTTGTATCGTAAACGAGGTTCTTGTAAACAGAGCCGTCCCAAACTATGGGGTGGCTGTGTCTTTTTGATTTTAATTTCCCTAAGCTATAGGACCATAAGTGGAAGTGCCCTAGGCTCTGTTGCTTTGTTTTTTGGATGTTTCAGGAAACACCATACACTTCTCCAGAGTGGCTGCTGGCAATTTACATCCCACCCATCAGCATAAGAAGGCTCCTAGTTCTCCTTGGCCTGTCCTGCCTTTCTGGATTTTACACTTTTTTCGGATGGCCCTTTTGACCGGGGGGGCAGTGAGACTTCATTGTAGTGCAGATTTCCTTTGCAAGCTTGCTTGGTTGGCCAAAAAGGGCGTATGCGTTTTTTCCTGAATATATTCAGGAAAAAACGCATACGCCCTTTTTGGCCAAGTGCATCATTGTGGACGTTCTGCCTCTTTTCCTATGCTTTATGTGCAATTCCAGTCTACCTCCTGAAATCGGTTTCCTGCAATTCTGCCCGCTTTCAAGTCCTCTTGGCATCCTTACTTCAATATATTTTTGGAAGATAGCTGTCATTTATAACTCTGCAGGTTTGTGAATTACAGTGCCCCTGAGCTCCTTTCTTCAACTCGCTTTCTTGTGAGCTGGCCGCAACACCGCAAGATTGCTTCAGGCCCTAGTTTGGTTCCAGCACGGCACGCTGAGCCTTTGGTTAATTCCTCTTCCTGGTGGGAAATGGGAGTTAAATTTGCCCGTCCGGACACCTCCACCTAGTCTCTCCTTGGTTCTCCCTATTGCTGTTCATTTTCCACAGAAATTGCAAACTGGGCCAAACAGGAGGTTAAAGGCACCGACTCTCCAAGTGGGGAGAGTGTTAATAAAGCGTCTGGAATGTTGCACCCGAGTACCAGGGGACGAAAACTGAGACACATTTGAACACGTTTCCCGATCACATGGTGGATCGTACTCTGGGTTCCACATGCATGTTTTAGCTGAAGGAAGAATCCCTTAAACATGGAGAGTTGAGACCCATGGAATGGGTACCATGCAATATGACTTCAAAGGGTCTGCATTTGCTCAACGAACCTCACCAGTCCTATCACTGCTGCGTTTATGCCGCTGTACACACGCTTGACTCTCTTTCGGAGACATATAATTCCATAGGTTTTAAGATTCTTACTAGTTATGTATATTATTAGGCGTTTAATATGGGGTGTTGAGTCCACTTCGTTGAGGAAGGAGTAGCTCTTGTCTATTACATATTTGGCTTATGGAACGGTATCTGTGCTAATTTCAATCTCTGGTTTTATTCAGCACCCTAACTCACCTTTCCCCTTAAGCAAGCATAAGTTGGTTTTCTACATTTGACACCCTGTTCTGTTTTGTAATTCAGTTCTTGTGTAGCCAAGTTTACATTCCGTGTATTAGTGATATCTTATGATGTTTCTTTTTCTGTGTGACTTATTTCACTTAGAATCATCGTACCTGAATCCACTCATTATGCTGCTACGGGCCTGATGACATAGATTTCATTGCTGAGTGATATTGCATTGTACGTAAGTACCACAACTTCTTTATCCATTTTTTGCTTTCTGTGATATTGAACTTGTACCGTAAACGAGGTTCTTGTAAACAGAGCCGTCCCAAACTTTGGGGTGGCTGTGTCTTTTTGATTTTAATTTCCCTAAGCTATAGGACCATAAGTGGAAGTGCCCTAGGCTCTGTTGCTTTGTTTTTTGGATGTTTCAGGAAACACCATACACTTCTCCAGAGTGGCTGCTGGCAATTTACATCCCGCCCATCAGCATAACAAGGCTCCCATTCTCCATGGCCTGTCCTGCCTTTCTGGATTTTACACTTTTTTCAGATGGCCCTTTTGACCGGGGGGCAGTGAGACTTCATTGTAGTGCAGATTTCCTTTGCAAGCTTGCTTGGTTGGCCAAAAAGGGCGTATGCGTTTTTTCCTGAATATATTCAGTAAAAAACGCATACGCCCTTTTTGGCCAAGTGCATCATTGTGGACGTTCTGCCTCTTTTCCTATGCTTTACATGCAATTCCAGTCTACCTCCTGAAATGGGTTTCCTGCAATTCTGCCCCGCTTTCAACTCCTCTTGGCAGCCTTACTTCAATATATTTTTGGAAGATAGCTGTCATTTATAACTCTGCAGGTTTGTGAATTACAGTGCCCCTGAGCTCCTTTCTTCAACTCGCTTTCTTGTGAGCTGGCCGCAACACCACAGGACTGCTTCAGGCCCTAGTTTGGTTCCGGCACGGCATGCTGAGCCTTTGGTTAATTCCTCATCCTGGTGGGAAATGAGAGTTAAATTTGCCCGTCCAGACACCTCCACCTAGTCTCTCATTGGTTCTCCCTATTCCTGTTCATTTTCCACAGAAATTGCAAACTGGGCCAAACAGGAGGTTAAAGGCACTGACTCTCCAAGTGGGGAGAGTGTTAGTAAAGGGTCTTGAATGTTGCACCCAAGTACCTGGGGACGAAAACTGAGACACATTTGAACACGTTTCCCAATCACACGGTGGATCATACTCTGGGTTCCACATGCATGTTTTAGCTGAAGGAAGAATCCCTTAAACAGGGAGAGTTGAGACCCATGGAATGGGTACCATGCAATATGATTTCAAAGGGTCTGCATTTGCTCACCGAACCTCACCAGTCCTATCACTGCTGCATTTATGCCGCTGTACACACGCTTGATTCTCTTTCGGAGACATATAAATCCATAGGTTTTAACATTCTTATTAGTCAGGTATATTCTTAGGCGTTTAATGTGGGGTGTTGAGTCCACTTCGTTGAGCAAGGAGTAGCTCTTGTCTATTACATATTTGGCTTATGGAACGGTATCTGTGCTAATTTCAATCTCTGGTTTTATGCAGCACCCCAACTCACCTTTCCCCTTAAGCAAGCATAAGTTGGTTTTCTACATTTGACACCCTGTTCTGTTTTGTAATTCAGTTCTTGTGTAGCCAAGTTTACATTCCGTGTATTAGTGATATCTTCTGATGTTTGTTTTTCTGTGTGACTTATTTCACTTAAAATCATCGTACCTGAATCCACTCATTATGCTGCTACGGGCCTGATGACATAGATTTCATTGCTGAGTGATATTGCATTGTACGTAAGTACCACAACTTCTTTATCCATTTTTTGCTTTCTGTGATATTGAACTTGTACCGTAAACGAGGTTCTTGTAAACAGAGCCGTCCCAAACTTTGGGGTGGCTGTGTCTTTTTGATTTTAATTTCCCTAAGCTATAGGACCATAAGTGGAAGTGCCCTAGGCTCTGTTGCTTTGTTTTTTGGATGTTTCAGGAAACACCATACACTTCTCCAGAGTGGCTGCTGGCAATTTACATCCCGCCCATCAGCATAACAAGGCTCCCATTCTCCATGGCCTGTCCTGCCTTTCTGGATTTTACACTTTTTTCAGATGGCCCTTTTGACCGGGGGGCAGTGAGACTTCATTGTAGTGCAGATTTCCTTTGCAAGCTTGCTTGGTTGGCCAAAAAGGGCGTATGCGTTTTTTCCTGAATATATTCAGGAAAAAACGCATACGCCCTTTTTGGCCAAGTGCATCATTGTGGACGTTCTGCCTCTTTTCCTATGCTTTACATGCAATTCCAGTCTACCTCCTGAAATCGGTTTCCTGGAATCCTGCCCCGCTTTCAAGTCCTCTTGGCAGCCTTCCTTCAATATATTTTTGGAAGATAGCTGTCATTTATAACTCTGCAGGTTTGTGAATTACAGTGTCCCTGAGCTCCTTTCTTCAACTCGCTTTCTTGTGAACTGGCCGCAACACCGCAGGATTGCGTCGGGCCCTAGTGTGGTTCCGGCATGGCACGCTGAGCCTTTGGTTAATTCCTCTTCCTGGTGGGAAATGAGAGTTAAATTTGCCTGTCCGGACACGTCCACCTAGTCTCTCATTGGTTCTCCCTATTCCTGTTCATGTTCCACAGAAATTGCAAACTGGGCCAAACAGGAGGTTAAAGGCACTGACTCTCCAAGTGGTTAGATTGTTAGTAAAGCGTCTGGAATGTTGCACCCGAGTACCAGGGGACGAAAACTGAGACACATTTGAACACGTTTTCCGACCACACGGTGGATCATACTCTGGGTTCCACATGCATGTTTTAGCTGAAGGAAGAATCCCTTAAACATGGAGAGTTGAGACCCATGGAATGGGTACCATGCAATATGACTTCAAATGGTCTGCATTTGCTCACTGAACCTCACCAATCCTATCACTGCTGCGTTTATGTCGCTGTACAAACGCTTGATTCTCTTTCGGAGACATATAAATCCATAGGTTTTAAGATTCTTACTAGTCAGGTATATTCTTAGTCGTTTAATATGGGGTGTTGAGTCCACTTCGTTGAGCAAGGAGTAGCTCTTGTCTATTACATATTTGGCTTATGGAACGGTATCTGTGCTCATTTCAATCTCTGGTTTTATGCAGCACCCCAACTCACCCGTCCCCTTAAGCAAGCATAAGTTGGTTTTCTACATTTGACACCCTGTTCTGTTTTGTAATTCAGTTCTTGTGTAGCCAAGTTTACATTCCGTGTATTAGTGATATCTTATGATGTTTCTTTTTCTGTGTGATTAATTTCACTTAGAATCATCGTACCTGAATCCACTCATTATGCTGCTACAGGCCTGATGACATAGATTTCATTGCTGAGTGATATTGCATTGTACGTAAGTACCACAATTTCTTTATCCATTTTTCGCTTTCTGTGATATTCAACTTGTACCGTAAACTAGGTTCTTGTAAACAGAGCCGTCCCAAACTTTGGGGTGGCTGTGTCTTTTTGATTTTAATTTCCCTAAGCTATAGGAGCATAAGGGGAAGTGCCCTAGGCTCTGTTGCTTTGTTTTTTGGATGTTTCAGGAAACACCATACACTTCTCCAGAGTGGCTGCTGGCAATTTACATCCCGCCCATCAGCATAAGAAGGCTCCTAGTTTTCCTTGGCCTGTCCTGCCTTTCTGGATTTTACACATTTTTCGGATGGCCCTTTTGACCTGGGGGCAGTGAGACTTCATTGTAGTGCAGATTTCCTTTGCAAGCTTGCTTGGTTGGCCAAAAAGGGCGTATGCGTTTTTTCCTGAATATATTCAGGAAAAAACGCATACGCCCTTTTTGGCCAAGTGCATCATTGTGGACGTTCTGCCTCTTTTCCTATGCTTTACATGCAATTCCAGTCTACCTCCTGAAATGGGTTTCCTGCAATTCTGCCCCGCTTTCAACTCCTCTTGGCAGCCTTACTTCAATATATTTTTGGAAGATAGCTGTCATTTATAACTCTGCAGGTTTGTGAATTACAGTGCCCCTGAGCTCCTTTCTTCAACTCGCTTTCTTGTGAGCTGGCCGCAACACCACAGGACTGCTTCAGGCCCTAGTTTGGTTCCGGCACGGCATGCTGAGCCTTTGGTTAATTCCTCATCCTGGTGGGAAATGAGAGTTAAATTTGCCCGTCCAGACACCTCCACCTAGTCTCTCATTGGTTCTCCCTATTCCTGTTCATTTTCCACAGAAATTGCAAACTGGGCCAAACAGGAGGTTAAAGGCACTGACTCTCCAAGTGGGGAGAGTGTTAGTAAAGGGTCTTGAATGTTGCACCCAAGTACCTGGGGACGAAAACTGAGACACATTTGAACACGTTTCCCGATCACACGGTGGATCATACTCTGGGTTCCACATGCATGTTTTAGCTGAAGGAAGAATCCCTTAAACAGGGAGAGTTGAGACCCATGGAATGGGTACCATGCAATATGATTTCAAAGGGTCTGCATTTGCTCACCGAACCTCACCAGTCCTATCACTGCTGCATTTATGCCGCTGTACACACGCTTGATTCTCTTTCGGAGACATATAAATCCATAGGTTTTAACATTCTTACTAGTCAGGTATATTCTTAGGCGTTTAATGTGGGGTGTTGAGTCCACTTCGTTGAGCAAGGAGTAGCTCTTGTCTATTACATATTTGGCTTATGGAACGGTATCTGTGCTAATTTCAATCTCTGGTTTTATGCAGCACCCCAACTCACCTTTCCCCTTAAGCAAGCATAAGTTGGTTTTCTACATTTGACACCCTGTTCTGTTTTGTAATTCAGTTCTTGTGTAGCCAAGTTTACATTCCGTGTATTAGTGATATCTTCTGATGTTTGTTTTTCTGTGTGACTTATTTCACTTAGAATCATCGTACCTGAATCCACTCATTATGCTGCTATGGGCCTGATGACATAGATTTCATTGCTGAGTGATATTGCATTGTACCTAAGTACCACAACTTCTTTATCCATTTTTCGCTTTGTGTGATATTGAACTTGTACCGTAAACGAGGTTCTTGTAAACAGAGCCGTCCCAAACTTTGGGGTGGCTGTGTCTTTTTGATTTTAATTTCCCTAAGCTATAGGACCATAAGTGGAAGTGCCCTAGGCTGTGTTGCTTTGTTTTTTGGATGTTTCAGGAAACACCATACACTTCTCCAGAGTGGCTGCTGGCAATTTACATCCCGCCCATCAGCATAACAAGGCTCCCAGTTCTCCATGGCCTGTCCTGCCTTTCTGGATTTTACACTTTTTTCAGATGGCCCTTTTGACCGGGGGGCAGTGAGACTTCATTGTAGTGCAGATTTCCTTTGCAAGCTTGCTTGGTTGGCCAAAAAGGGCGTATGCGTTTTTTCCTGAATATATTCAGGAAAAAACGCATACGCCCTTTTTGGCCAAGTGCATTATTGTGGACGTTCTGCCTCTTTTCCTATGCTTTACATGCAATTCCAGTCTACCTCCTGAAATCGGTTTCCTGCAATTCTGCCCGCTTTCAACTCCTCTTGGCAGCCTTACTTCAATATATTTTTGCAAGATAGCTGTCATTTATAACTCTGCAGGTTTGTGAATTACAGTGCCCCTGAGCTCCTTTCTTCAACTCGCTTTCTTGTGAGCTGGCCGCAACACCGCAGGATTGCTTCAGGCCCTAGTTTGGTTCCAGCACGGCATGTTGAGCCTTTGGTTAATTCCTCTTCCTGGTGGGAAATGAGAGTTAAATTTGCCCGTCCAGACACCTCCACCTAGTCTCTCATTGGTTCTCCCTATTCCTGTTCATTTTCCACAGAAATTGCAAACTGGGCCAAACAGGAGGTTAAAGGCACTGACTCTCCAAGTGGGGTGAGTGTTAGTAAAGCGTCTGGAATGTTGCACCCGAGTACCAGGGGACGAAAACTGAGACACATTTGAACACGTTTTCCGATCACACGGTAGATCATACTCTGGGTTCCACATGCATGTTTTAGCTGAAGGAAGAATCCCTTAAACATGGAGAGTTGAGACCCATGGAATGGGTACCATGCAATATGACTTCAAAGGGTCTGCATTTGCTCACCGAACCTCACCAATCCTATCACTGCGGCGTTTATGTCGCTGTACAAACGCTTGATTCTCTTTCGGAGACATATAAATCCATAGGTTTTAAGATTCTTACTAGTCAGGTATATTCTTAGGCGTTTTATATGGGGTGTTGAGTCCAGTTCGTTGAGCAAGGAGTAGCTCTTCTCTATTACATATTTGGCTTATGGAACGGTATCTGTGCTAATTTCAATCTCTGGTTTTATGCAGCACCCCAACTCACCTTTCCCCTTAAGCAAGCATAAGTTGGTTTTCTACATTTGAGACCCTGTTTTGCTTTGTAATTCAGTTCCTGTGTAGCCAAGTTTACATTCCATGTATTAGTGATAACTTATGATGTTTCTTTTTCTGTGTGACTTATTTCACTTAGAATCATCGTACCTGAATCCACTCATTATGCTGCTACGGGCCTGATGACATAGATTTCATTGCTGAGTGATATTGCATTGTACGTAAGTACCACAACTTCTTTATCCATTTTTCGCTTTCTGTGATATTGAACTTGTACCGTAAACGAGGTTCTTGTAAACAGAGCCGTCCCAAACTTTGGGGTGGCTGTGTCTTTTTCATTTTAATTTCCCTAAGCTATAGGACCATAAGTGGAAGTGCCCTAGGCTCTGTTGCTTGGTTTTTTGGATATTTCAGGAAACACCATACACTTCTCCAGAGTGGCTGCTGGCAATTTACATCCCGCCCTTCAGCATAACAAGGGTCCCAGTTCTCCATGGCCTGTCCTGCCTTTCTGGATTTTACACTTTTTTCAGATGGCCCTTTTGACCGGGGGGCAGTGAGACTTCATTGTAGTGCAGATTTCCTTTGCAAGCTTGCTTGGTTGGCCAAAAAGGGCGTATGCATTTTTTCCTGACGCATACGCCCTTTTTGGCCAAGTGCATCATTGTGGACTTCTGCCTCTTTTCCTATGCTTTACATGCAATTCCAGTCTACCTCCTGAAATCGGTTTCCTGCAATTCTGCCCGCTTTCAACTCCTCTTGGCAGCCTTACTTCAATATATTTTTGCAAGATAGCTGTCATTTATAACTCTGCAGGTTTGTGAATTACAGTGCCCCTGACCTCCTTTCTTCAAGTCGCTTTCTTCTGAGCTGGCCGCAACACCGCAGTATTGCTTCAGGCCCTAGTTTGGTTCCGGCACGGCATGCTGAGCCTTTGGTTAATTCCTCTTCCTGGTGGGAAATGAGAGTAAAATTTGCCCGTCCAGACACCTCCACCTAGTCTCTCATTGGTTCTCCCTATTCCTGTTCATTTTCCACAGAAATTGCAAACTGGGCCAAACAGGAGGTTAAAGGCACTGACTCTCCAAGTGGGGAGAGTGTTAGTAAAGCGTCTGGAATGTTGCACCCGAGTACCTGGGGACGAAAACTGAGACACATTTGAACACGTTTCCCGATCACACGGTGGATCATACTCTGGGTTCCACATGCATGTTTTAGCTGAAGGAAGAATCCCTTAAACCTGGAGAGTTGAGACCCATAGAATGGGTACCATGCAATATGACTTCAAAGGGTCTGCATTTGCTCACGGAACCTCACCAATCCTATCACTGCTGCGTTTATGTCGCTGTACAAACGCTTGATTCTCTTTTGGACACATATGAATCCATAGGTTTTAAGTTTCTTACTAGTCAGGTATATTCTTAGGCGTTTAATATGGTGTGTTGAGTCCAGTTCGTTGAGCAAGGAGTAGCTCTTCTCTATTACATATTTGGCTTAGGGATCGGTATCTGTGCTAATTTCAATCTCTGGTTTTATGCAGCACCCCAACTCACCTTTCCCCTTAAGCAAGCATAACTTGGTTTTCTATATTTGAGACCCTGTTTTGCTTTGTAATTCAGTTCCTGTGTAGCCAAGTTTACATTCCATGTATTAGTGATACCTTATGATGTTTCTTTTTCTGTGTGACTTATTTCACTTAGAATCATCGTACCTGAATCCACTCATTATGCTGCTACGGGCCTGATGACATAGACTTCATTGCTGAGTGATATTGCATTGTACCTAAGTACCACAACTTCTTTATCCATTTTTCGCTTTGTGTGATATTGAACTTGTACCGTAAACGAGGTTCTTGTAAACAGAGCCGTCCCAAACTTTGGGGTGGCTGTGTCTTTTTGATTTTAATTTCCCTAAGCTATAGGACCATAAGTGGAAGTGCCCTAGGCTCTGTTGCTTTGTTTTTTGGATGTTTCAGGAAACACCATACACTTCTCCAGAGTGGCTGCTGGCAATTTACATCCCGCCCATCAGCATAAGAAGGCTCCTAGTTTTCCTTGGCCTGTCCTGCCTTTCTGGATTTTACACATTTTTCGGATGGCCCTTTTGACCGGGGGGCAGTGAGACTTAATTGTAGTGCAGATTTCCTTTGCAAGCTTGCTTGGTTGGCCAAAAAGGGCGTATGCGTTTTTTCCTGAATATATTCAGTAAAAAACGCATACGCCCTTTTTGGCCAAGTGCATCATTGTGGACGTTCTGCCTCTTTTCCTATGCTTTACATGCAATTCCAGTCTACCTCCTGAAATGGGTTTCCTGCAATTCTGCCCCGCTTTCAACTCCTCTTGGCAGCCTTACTTCAATATATTTTTGGAAGATAGCTGTCATTTATAACTCTGCAGGTTTGTGAATTACAGTGCCCCTGAGCTCCTTTCTTCAACTCGCTTTCTTGTGAGCTGGCCGCAACACCGCAGGACTGCTTCAGGCCCTAGTTTGGTTACGGCACGGCATGCTGAGCCTTTGGTTAATTCCTCATCCTGGTGGGAAATGAGAGTTAAATTTGCCCGTCCAGACACCTCCACCTAGTCTCTCATTGGTTCTCCCTATTCCTGTTCATTTTCCACAGAAATTGCAAACTGGGCCAAACAGGAGGTTAAAGGCACTGACTCTCCAAGTGGGGAGAGTGTTAGTAAAGGGTCTTGAATGTTGCACCCAAGTACCTGGGGACGAAAACTGAGACACATTTGAACACGTTTCCCAATCACACGGTGGATCATACTCTGGGTTCCACATGCATGTTTTAGCTGAAGGAAGAATCCCTTAAACAGGGAGAGTTGAGACCCATGGAATGGGTACCATGCAATATGATTTCAAAGGGTCTGCATTTGCTCACCGAACCTCACCAGTCCTATCACTGCTGCATTTATGCCGCTGTACACACGCTTGATTCTCTTTCGGAGACATATAAATCCATAGGTTTTAACATTCTTACTAGTCAGGTATATTCTTAGGCGTTTAATGTGGGGTGTTGAGTCCACTTCGTTGAGCAAGGAGTAGCTCTTGTCTATTACATATTTGGCTTATGGAACGGTATCTGTGCTAATTTCAATCTCTGGTTTTATGCAGCACCCCAACTCACCTTTCCCCTTAAGCAAGCATAAGTTGGTTTTCTACATTTGACACCCTGTTCTGTTTTGTAATTCAGTTCTTGTGTAGCCAAGTTTACATTCCGTGTATTAGTGATATCTTCTGATGTTTGTTTTTCTGTGTGACTTATTTCACTTAGAATCATCGTACCTGAATCCACTCATTATGCTGCTACGGGCCTGATGACATAGATTTCATTGCTGAGTGATATTGCATTGTACCTAAGTACCACAACTTCTTTATCCATTTTTCGCTTTGTGTGATATTGAACTTGTACCGTAAACGAGGTTCTTGTAAACAGAGCCGTCCCAAACTTTGGGGTGGCTGTGTCTTTTTGATTTTAATTTCCCTAAGCTATAGGACCATAAGTGGAAGTGCCCTAGGCTCTGTTGCTTTGTTTTTTGGATGTTTCAGGAAACACCATACACTTCTCCAGAGTGGCTGCTGGCAATTTACATCCCGCCCATCAGCATAACTAGGCTCCCAGTTCTCCATGGCCTGTCCTGCCTTTCTGGATTTTACACTTTTTTCAGATGGCCCTTTTGACAGGGGGGCAGTGAGACTTCATTGTAGTGCAGATTTCCTTTGCAAGCTTGCTTGGTTGGCCAAAAAGGGCGTATGCGTTTTTTCCTGAATATATTCAGGAAAAAACGCATACGCCCTTTTTGGCCAAGTGCATTATTGTGGACGTTCTGCCTCTTTTCCTATGCTTTACATGCAATTCCAGTCTACCTCCTGAAATCGGTTTCCTGCAATTCTGCCCGCTTTCAAGTCCTCTTGGCAGCCTTACTTCAATATATTTTTGCAAGATAGCTGTCATTTATAACTCTGCAGGTTTGTGAATTACAGTGCCCCTGAGCTCCTTTCTTCAACTCGCTTTCTTGTGAGCTGGCCGCATCACCGCAGGATTGCTTCAGGCCCTAGTTTGGTTCCGGCACGGCATGTTGAGCCTTTGGTTAATTCCTCTTCCTGGTGGGAAATGAGAGTTAAATTTGCCCGTCCAGACACCTCCACCTAGTCTCTCATTGGTTCTCCCTATTCCTGTTCATTTTCCACAGAAATTGCAAACTGGGCCAAACAGGAGGTTTTAGGCACTGACTCTCCAAGTGGGGAGAGTGTTAGTAAAGCGTCTGGAATGTTGCACCCGAGTACCAGGGGACGAAAACTGAGACACATTTGAACACGTTTTCCGATCACACGGTAGATCATACTCTGGGTTCCACATGCATGTTTTAGCTGAAGGAAGAATCCCTTAAACATGGAGAGTTGAGACCCATGGAATGGGTACCATGCAATATGACTTCCAAGGGTCTGCATTTGCTCACCGAACCTCACCAATCCTATCACTGCTGCGTTTATGTCGCTGTACAAACGCTTGATTCTCTTTCGGAGACATATAAATCCATAGGTTTTAAGATTCTTACTAGTCAGGTATATTCTTAGGCGTTTAATATGGGGTGTTGAGTCCAGTCCGTTGAGCAAGGAGTAGCTCTTCTCTATTACATATTTGGCTTATGGAACGGTATCTGTGCTAATTTCAATCTCTGGTTTTATGCAGCACCCCAACTCACCTTTCCCCTTAAGCAAGCATAAGTTGGTTTTCTACATTTGACACCCTGTTTTGCTTTGTAATTCAGTTCCTGTGTAGCCAAGTTTACATTCCATGTATTAGTGATAACTTATGATGTTTCTTTTTCTGTGTGACTTATTTCACTTAGAATCATCGTACCTGAATCCACTCATTATGCTACTATGGGCCTGATGACATAGATTTCATTGCTGAGTGATATTGCATTGTACGTAAGTACCACAACTTCTTTATCCATTTTTCGCTTTCTGTGATATTGAACTTGTACCGTAAACGAGGTTCTTGTAAACAGAGCCGTCCCAAACTTTGGGGTGGCTGTGTCTTTTTCATTTTAATTTCCCTAAGCTATAGGACCATAAGTGGAAGTGCCCTAGGCTCTGTTGCTTTGTTTTTTGGATGTTTCAGGAAACACCATACACTTCTCCAGAGTGGCTGCTGGCAATTTACATCCCACCCATCAGCATAACAAGGCTCCCAGTTCTCCATGGCCTGTCCTGCCTTTCAGGATTTTACACTTTTTTCAGATGGCCCTTTTGACCGGGGGCAGTGAGACTTCATTGTAGTGCAGATTTCCTTTGCAAGCTTGCTTGGTTGGCCAAAAAGGGCGTATGCGTTTTTTCCTGAATATATTCAGGAAAAAACGCCTACGCCCGTTTTGGCCAAGTGCATCATTGTGGACGTTCTGCCTCTTTTCCTATGCTTTACATGCAATTCCCGTCTGACTCCTGAAATCGGTTTCCTGCATTTCTGCCCCGCTTTCAAGTCCTCTTGGCTGCCTTCCGTCAATATATTTTTGGAAGATAGCTGTCATTTATAACTCTGCAGGTTTGTGAATTACAGTGCCCCTGAGCTCCTTTCTTCAACTCGCTTTCTTGTGAGCTGGCCACAACACCGCAGGATTGTTTCAGGCCCTAGTTTGGTTCCGGCACGGCATGCTGAGCCTTTGGTTAATTCCTCTTCCTGGTGGGAAATGAGAGTTAAATTTGCCCGTCCAGACACCTCCACCTAGTCTCTCATTGGTTCTCCCTATTCCTGTTCATCTTCCGCAGAAATTGCTAACTGGGCCAAACAGGAGGTTAAAGGCACTGACTCTCCAAGTGGGGAGAGTGTTAGTAAAGCATCTGGAATGTTGCACCCGAGTACCAGGGGACGAAAACTGAGACACATTTGAACACGTTTCCCGATGACACAGTGGATCATACTCTGGGTTCCACATGCATGTTTTAGCTGAAGGAAGAATCCCTTAAACCTGGAGAGTTGAGACCCATGGAATGGGTACCATGCAATATGACTTCAAAGGGTCTGCATTTGCTCACCGAACCTCACCAGTCCTATCACTGCTGCGTTTATGCCGCTGTACACACGCTTGATTCTCTTTCGGAGACATATAAATCCATAGGTTTTAAGATTCTTACTAGTCAGGTATATTTTTAGGCGTTTAATATGGGGTGTTGAGTCCACTTCGTTGAGCAAGGAGTAGCTCTTGTCTATTACATATTTGGCTTATGGAACGGTATCTGTGCTAATTTCAATCCCTGGTTTTATGCAGCACCCCAACTCACCTTTCCCCTTAAGCAAGCATAAGTTGGTTTTCTACATTTGAGACACTGTTTTGCTTTGTAATTCAGTTCCTGTGTAGCCAAGTTTACATTCCGTGTATTAGTGATACCTTATGATATTTCTTTTTCTGTGTGACTTATTTCACTTAGAATCATCGTACCTGAATCCACTCATTATGCTGCTACGGGCCTGATGACATAGATTTCATTGCTGAGTGATATTGCATTGTACGTAAGTACCACAACTTCTTTATCCATTTTTCGCTTTTTGCGATATTGAACTTGTACCGTAAACGAGGTTCTTGTAAAGAGAGCCATCCCAAACTTTGGGGTGGCTGTGTCTTTTTGATTTTAATTTCCCTAAGCTATAGGACAATAAGTGGAAGTGCAGTAGGCTCTGTTGCTTAATTTTTTGGATGTTTCAGGAAACACCATACACTTCTCCAGAGTGGCTGTTGGCAATTTACATCTCGCCCATCAGCATAACAAGGCTCCCAGTTCTCCATGGCCTGTCCTGCCTTTCTGGATTTTACACTTTTTTCAGAATACCCTTTGACCGGGGGGCAGTGAGACTTCATTGTAGTGCAGATTTCCTTTGCGAGCTTGCTTGGTTGGCCAGAAAGTGCGTATGCGTTTCTTCCTGAATATATTCAGGAAAGAACGCATACGCCCTTTTTGGCCAAGTGCATCATTGTCGACGTTCTGAGTCTTTTCCTATGTTTTCAGTGCAATTCCAGTCTACCTCCTGAATTCGGTTTCTTGCAGTTCTGCCTTGCTCTCAGTTCCTCTTCATAGCCTTACCTCAATATACTTTTGAAAAATAGTTGGCCTTTATAACTCTGCAGGTTTTTGAATTGCAGTGGCCCTTAGCTCCATTTTTCAGCTCTTATTTTTGTGATCTTGCCTCATATCCACAGGATTTCTTCAGGCCCTATTCTTCTTCTGGGGCACCTTGCTCTGCCTTTGGTTAATTCTTCTTCCTGATGTGAAATTAGAGTGACATGTGCCCATTGAAACCGCTACAGCTATTTTCTCACTGGTTCCCCCTATTCCCATTCATCCTCCGCACTAACTGCAGACTGTGCGATACCGGAACTTAAAGGCATTGACTCTCCATGTGGAGATGTTGTTAGTAAAGTGGGTGGAATGTTGATCCGGAGCCCCAGGAGAGGAAAATGAGGTGCATTTTAGAAACCTTTCCCGATCATATGGTATACCATCTGCTGGATTTCCCATGCATGGTTTAGCTGTAGGAAGATTCCCTTCAACTTGGAGTGTTGGGACCCTTGGAATAAGTAGCATGAAGTATTGCATTAAACTTTCGGCAGTTGCTCACCAAAGCTCACCAATCCTTTCAGCCCCAAGTGTCCAGCCTTATGTCTTATCCAGCTGTGGGTTTATATGTGGTCATTCCAGGTTGCATCACAGCCCCTGAGCGAATTTTGTAAGAATTTTTCTCTCTTTCATTGTTTCTGTGTTTTGGTTTTAAAATTTATTTCTATAATGGGGTTTAGCTCATTTTCACTGCTGTGTTTGTGCCGCTCTGCGCACACTTGATTCCCTTATGGAGATATATCAATACATGGGTTTTAAGATTCTTATTACTCAGATATATTTCTCTGTGGTGTATAGGGTGTGTTGAGGCCAGTTCATTGAGCGAGGTGTAGATCTTGTCTGATACCTATTTGGTTTATTGAACGGTATCTGTGCTAATTTCAAACTCTGGTTTTATGCATCACCCCACCTCTCCTTTCCCCTTAAGCTGACATAAGTGTGTTTTCTAAATGTGAGACACTGTTCTGTTTTGTAATTCATTTTTTGTGCAGCCATATTTATCCTCCCTCTATAAGTGATATCTTATGATATGTTTCTTTTTCTGTTTGACTTATTTCAAGTAGTATTATCGGACCTCAATCCACTCTTTATCCTTCTACTAGCCTTATTACATTGATTTCATGGTGAAGAGATATTCCATTGTACATAAGTACCACATTTTCTTTATCCATTGTTCTCTTTCCTGGGATATTTAAGGTGTACTGAAGTTGAGGTTCTTGTAAACAGAGTAGCCCTAAACTGTGGTGTGCTTGTGTCTTGTTGATTTTTAGACTTCCCTAGATATACTCCCGTGATTGGAAGTGCCCTATGCTCTGTCGCTCTGTTTTTTAGATGATTTAGGAACCACCATACACTTCTCCAGAGTGGCTCTCGGCAGTTCACACACTGTCCATCAGCGTATAAAGGCTCCCTGTTCTCCATGGCCTGTCCTGCATTTCTGGTTTTTACAATTTTTTCAGATGGCCCTTTTGACCGGTGGGAAATGAGACTTCTTTGTTGTGCACATTTGCATTGCTTGCTTGCTTGGTTGCCCATAAAGTGCGTATGCGTTTTTTCCTGGATATATTCAGGAAATAACGCATACTCCCTTTTGGGCCAACTGCATCATTGTCGAAATTCTGCCGCTTTTCATGTGCTTTAAAGGCGAGTCCAATCTATCTCTTGAAATCTGTTTCTTGCAATTCTGTCTTGCATTCAGATCCTCTTCTTTGCCTTACCTCAACATATTTTTGGACGTTAGTTTTCATTTATAACTCTGCAGGTTTGTGAATTGCAGTGACCCTGAGCTCCATTTTTTAAGTTGCTCTTTTGTGAGCTGGCCTCAAAACCGCAGGATTGCTTCAGGTCCTATTTTGGCTCCGGCGAGGCGGGCTGAGCCTTTTTTTAATTCTTATTCTTAATGGGAAATTAGAGTGACATGTGCCCGTCCAAACCCCTACAACTATTCTCTCATTGGTTCCCCCTCTTCCCGTTCATCCTCCTCACAATTTGCAAAATGTGTGAAACAGAAGTTTAAATGTGCTGATTCTCTAAGTGGGGAGATTCTAAGTAACGTGGCTGGAATGATGAACAGGGGCACCAGGAGAGGATAAATGAGGTGCATTTTAGACACATCTCCCGATCACATGGTGTACAGTCCTCTGGGTTTTCCATGCATGTTTTAGCTGTAGGAAGATTCCTTGAACCTGCAGATTTGGGACCCATTGAATGGGTACCAGGTAGTATTACTTTAAAGGGTGTGCATTTCCTCACCCAACCTCACATTTCTCTTAGCGCGAACAGTTTCCAGCCTTATGTCTCATCCTGCTGTGGGTCTAGATGTGTTCAATCCATGTTGCATCACCGTCCCTGAGGAAAAGTTGTAAGAGGTTTTCTCTGTCTCTCTGTCGTTTATTTTTTTCAATTTATTACTATGTTGTTTACAGCTGATTTTCAAAGCTCTGTTTCTTGCTGCTGTACATCCACTTGATTCACGTACAGAGAGACATCAATAATTTCTTTTTCAGATTCTTACCAGTCATAGATATTCTTTTCCGGTGACTTGAGTGTGCTGAGTGCAGTTCTTTTAGCTACCGTGTAGGCCTTGTTGATTATCAGTTTGGTATTTGGAATGGTATCTTTGCTAATTTCAACCTCCTGGATGATGCCTCACCCCTCCCCACCTTTCCCGTTTAGCAGCCTTACGCGTGTTTTCTACATATTTATGTCACTTAGAATGATCATACGTAACTCCTCCGGAGTTGTTACAACTGGCCATATTTCATTGATTTCCAGGCTGAGTAATATTCCACTCTACATAAGTACCACATCTCTATCCATTTTTTCTCTCCAGAGACATTTAAGTTATATCCTAGTCGAGGATCTTTTAAACAGAGAGGCAGTAAACATTGGGGTGCCTGTGTCCTCTCGATTTTTGTTTTTCCCAAGATATACGCCCATGAGTGCAAGTGCCCTATGCTCTGTAGCTCATTTTTTAGATGCTTTAGTAAACACAATACACTTCTCCAGAATGGCCGTTGGCAATATACATTTCCACTATAAGCCTCACAGGGCTCCCTCTTCTCCTTGTCCTGTCCTGCATTTCTGGCGTTTACACTTTATGAGGATGGCTCTTCTGACTGATGCGAAGTGATATCTTTTGTAGTATTGATTTCCAGTGCCCACCTGTTTGGTTGGCTAAAAAAGTGTATGCCCTTTTCTTGAATATATACAGAAAAAAACGCATACAGCCTTTTTGGCCAACTGCAATGTTGGCAATGTTCAGCCCCTTTTCTTGTGCTTAATGGCGAGTCCTTTCTACCTCCTCAAATCCCTTTCCTGCCATTCTCCCTTGCTTGCCAATCCTTTTCTCTGACTTTCCTCAAGACATTTTTCAGTGATAGATATTTTCAACTCTGCAGTTTCGTGAATTTTACTGCCCCTGAGTTCCATTGTTCAACTTGTGTTTATGGGAACTGGCCACAAAGCAGTGGGATTTCCTCAAGCCCTATACTGTTTCCATGGGCAACCCTAGCCTTTGGTCAATTCATCTTCCTGATTGGAAATTAGAGTGACATGTGCCTGTCTGAACACCTAGGACTTGTCTCTCATTGTTCCTCATCCTTCCGCTTCATCCTCTGGAAAAATTCCAAACTGTACGCAACAGGATGTTGACAGTGTTGACATCTCCAAGTGGGGAGACTGTTAGTAAAGACGCTGGAGGGGTGAACCCGAGCACCAGGAGATGAGGAGATGAGATGCCTTTTCCAAACTCTTCCCGATCAGACGGTATACCATCCTCTGGATGTGACAGACATGTTTTAGCAGTAGGAAGAGTCCCATTCATGTAAGGAGAACACCAGGGCTTTTTCAAAATCAGTGTCTCCCTGAAACCCAAACTGGGGAGTTTTTTAAGCTACGGCTACACATATGTTCATTAAGGGCCTTGGGAAGTAGACAGAGTCCAAACTTTAGATGACTGAAGTCTTCAGGGTCAGAAGCACTCACCACCGGCTTCCCTTAGGTTACACTTTAACTGTCATTGATAGATGATGTCAATAAAAATATCTATTCTTTTTCCGATTATTTCCCCTTATAGGTTATTGCACAATATTGAGTGTAGTTCCCTGTGCTATACAGTAGTTCCTTGTTGATGATCTATTTTATACATAGCAGTGTGTATGTGTTAATTCCAAACTGTTAATTTATCCCTCCTCCCACCTTTCCCCTTTGGTAATAATAAATTATAAGATTTTATACTTCTCAGAAATGGGGGAGCTGAAAGAGAGGTATCATTTTCAATGGAAAAGCATTTAAAACAAGATTGAAGCTTTAACCAAGATTATTAGATGTACATCCTTGGAAAGAAATCACTTCATTTCTCTAATATTGACCTGACAAATAGGACAAACCTTCTCACTGAACTTGCTTATAATAAAGTGATGGAAATATCAAATGGAAGTGTTAGAAACATCTTATTTTACCCGAGCCTTATAAACTGTTCTATGTTAACTACAGTTTGGCTCACACATCTGTTCATTGAAGTTACAATAGTCTCAATTTCTGTTACTGATCCTCCAGAGTGGACCCCAACAAGGGTCCCCCTGCCCAGTGTCATTGGGGCCAACAGATCGAGACTGAGTTTGGTTCCCAAGCAAAGGAAACTTTATATTTTCATCAGAGAATGGAGAGGTGAGAGCATGCACTACCCCGTGGGCTGTGGGCTGGGCTGCTGTGTAGAGATCCTGTCAGAGTCAGTGGGAGGGAGGGGCGGAGCTCTCAAGGGCCGGGTTGGCTGCAGCTCAGGCTCTATATCTCGGAGTCTGCACTGGGCCCCAGGAGCTGAGGTGTCGACCCAGCCATTCTGCACCAGGAAATCTGGTCTGAAGTGCCGGGTGTGGAACCTCTGCATGCGGGACCCTAGGAGCACGTGAAATTAGACAAAGCACAAAGGATAAAAAAGGTCAGACTTGACTTTATTGCCCAGATTCTATTTTTATCTCCCAGGGATTTTTAATGGGCTTTGCTGGGGACAAACCCCTCCTCTGCCTTTTGTCCCGTTCCTCATTCTTGGAGTGCTGAGGGTGCAGACCCTTCTTCTGTAACTGCTGAGTGCTGAGTTGGGAGCCCTCATACCAGGGGACGAGGGTCAGAACTTCTCCCCAGCAGCCTCCAGGTGACGTTGATTGGCCCCAGGACCCCTGCCTCCCTGCTCGTCCGCCTGAGCACCAGCATTGGAAGTGTTATAGATTCTAATGACCTTTAAGGGTCCAGGAAAGAGATGTGCAGAGACGCTGTGGGGGCCGGTTTCACCCCGCCCCACATTTGTTCGGCCACCTTAGGCTGACCGTTTCTGCCAGCCTAGATGCTCTGACCAGTAGTCTGCTCTTTCTTCAATTAGGCCCCTGAATTAACATAAAAACAGCACCAGGTGTCAGAGCCCTGCCCGCTCAACTCCCAGACAGTCCAGGGTCAGTGGTGATCAAGGACCATGATGGCCACTGAGTCAACAGCCTTTTGAAGTAAACAGGAGTCCAGCCGGTCTTATTGGCCACCATCATCATGGTGTCTGTAGGCTTTTCTATGGTGACAGTGTGATATACGGTTCCCCCGCCAAGATTATTAGCTCCCCTCCGGGTGCAGGAAGTCCTGCAAGCAGTAGTCTACTCCTTCGGGACACACTATTGTTGTTTTATGAGAGAAACTCCAGGTCAAGTGATGTTCACATGAGTCGTCATGGTGCCCTGTTGCCTCCGGTTATCTCTCTGGATGTTGGAGTTGGAGGGCCTCCTCACTCGAGGTCGGTGTGCCCACGGAGCGAACCCTGCAACTTCAGGGCATGGTTGGTGATTAGGATCACCACGTGGGGTCCTTTTCCCTTAGGAGGGAGGTGGCCTTTTGGGCTGCTGATTTCCAGGTTTTTAGATACCGCCAGTATCTTGGCCAGATGTGGCAGTGGGCCAAGCCCCTTGGTGACTGTAGTTTATCCTACCTGGATGGCATTCTTGCGTTGTTCCATTTCAAGTGGTCCCAGTTTTTGCACTAATTCTCCAATGGCGATTCACCTTTCACCGGGAATGGAAAGGTCAAAGGGTTTAGCTCAATTAGGGAGTTCCAGGGCAAGGGTCTGAATTGACTGCTCTTTCCATTCTTGAAAGGCCACTTCTGGATTCTGTTCAAAAGGATCATCATCTTTTCCTTTCAGTGTTTCATATAGAGGCCCAGCTAGTAGACTGTAGTTAGGGATCCAGAAGCAGCAAACCCTGGCCTCCCCAGGAACCCCTAAGCTGTCTTCTAGTTTTAGAAAGGGGTAAGGCTGCAAATGGTTTCTTCCCTTTCCTGGGATGGGCTTCTCTGACCTTGTGTGAGAATGAAGCCCAGGCAGGTCACCGCAGTCTGTGATATTTGAGCTTTTTCTTGGACAACTTCTATCCTTTATTGGCTTGGTAGTTCAGAGGCCTCCTTAGTAGGGCTGGCGATCAGAATGTCGTCTGCATATTGAAGGAGGGTTTCCTTTTCCAGAGGTAGAACTTTTCGGTCGTTAGCTAAGCTTTCCCCAAAGATGGTGTGGGAATTTTTGAACCCTTGGGGCAAGACGGCCCGGAAGTATTGTTTTAGTTGTATGTTGAGTCCTGCCACTCACAAGCCAAAATTTCTTGTGACTCTGGGACTAATGGAATACAAAAGAAGGCATCATTGAAGACTAATACAGAATACCATGTCCTGGTGGTTGGTAGAATGACCAGCAGGGTGTAGGAATCAGGAGCAACTGGAGGTATATCCTCGGTGGCTTCACTGACTGTCCTGACATCCTTTACCAGGTCCCCAGCAGCCCATGGGGCTCTCGTGGTCAGGCCAATCCCAGGATATGGAGCTCTCCTGGGCAGGTACCCCACCCCCAACCCAGCCCACGGGGCTCTCATGGTCAGGCCCCTCCCAGGATACAGAGCTACCCTTGCAGGTACCGTGGCAGGGCTGGGCACACAGGAACCGTGCACATAGCCCTCATTGAAGAGCACCCCCAGCTCACCTGTCGCTCAGAGCTGACACAGAGCACCTCAGAGCAGGACTTGAACTAACAAACAGCAGCTCCGACAGGTCTGTGACCCTGGGCATCACTCTGTGTGGCCTCCCTCCACCTGGTCTTCCAGAGACTTCCACTGCACCCAGGGCACCAGGCCTCTGTCTCCAACCACCACCCACCCCTCCTCTCCCTGACTCCTGGGTTCCTCTCATTAGGAGAGGGTTTTCTTGAAGTTGTCTCCCACTCATGGGCCAGATAAAATGATTAGAAAACAAGCCAAAGCTGCAGCCCCTTGTCTATCCTGACTCTCAGGAGCCCACACCTGTTCCTTGGACCTGGCCGGTTCAGCAAGTTCCATTTTCTGCAACTGTGAGCCCCTGAGGGGTGATGATTGGCTACCTGGGCAGCCTTACCATGCCGGCCAGCCCTCCCCAGGTGTGCCTGGGTTGAGATCAATATAAATACCACTCCAGGCAGCAAAAGCCCCTGCAGCTGTGCCTGACGCCATTTTCTCTGCCCTGTCAGCAGTCTCGGGGCTGGGCTGGTGGGAGGGAGTGAGAGGCCACGGCTTTGTGGGTGGCCCAGTGTGAGTGGGGCTCTGCTGGACTTTCTGCAGCAGTTGCCAGGCTGCCACCTGCTAAAGAAGAGGATGTGTCACCCATACCTGTTGCTGGAATTTCTCCCTGGGCAGAGGTGAGGAAGGAAAAAAGCAGTGGGGGCAGGGACAGGACGGGTATCTCAGGCAGGGAAATGGAAATCTTCCAGAAGAGCACCCAGGGCCAGGACCATCCTGGCTGGCCTGCAGGCACCAAGTCAGCTGGCATGCTGTCACTCGTGTGGCTCCATGGCCCTTCCTCTAGGCTTTCAAGTCCTTGTATATATTCAGGTGTTTTACCTGGGAAGGGTGGGAACAGTTCAGCAGCAAGTGGCCTGGGGCTCAGCTCACGTTTACTCACAGATGCCTCGGCACGGTGCCCCAGCTTTGCAATGAGGACGCTTGTTGTGTGGGGGCTGCTGGCTGAATGGGAGACGATTCCCCACCACTGACCAACTTCAGAATTGTTTACAACTGGAGCAAGTGCCCTGATACGGTTTTCCTCTGAGTAACTGGTGGGTTCTGTTTTTTTTTTCTCTTTTTCGTTTTTGGTTCAAGGTAGATTTTATTCCTCTTTTTTGTATTTACAGATATAAGCATGGAAATAATTTATTCATATAAATACATGTATGTGAAGGGAATAATTGTTTTTTCTGTTTTATTTTTTAAATTTTATTTCTTTTTAATTTTGAATTTTATTTTATATTTTTATACAGCAGGTTCTCATTGGTTATCTATTTTATACATATAAATGTTTACATGCCAATCCCAATCTCTCAACTCCTCCCACCACCACCCCTCCAAGAGCTTTCCCCCCTTGTTGTCCATACGATTGTTGTCTACATCTGTTGCTCTATTTATGCCTTGCAAAACGGTTAATCTGTACAGTTTTTCTAGGTTCCACATATATGCATGAATATACAAGATTTGTTTTTCTCTTTCTGACTTACTTCACTCTGTAGGACAGTCTCTAGATCCATCGACGTCTCTACAAATGACCCAATTTCATTCCTTTCATGGCTTAGTAATATTCCATTTTATATATGTACCACAGCTTTATGCATTCGTCTGTCTGTGGGCATTTAGGTTGCTTCCATTACCTCGATATTGTAAATAGTGATGCAATGAACATTGCGGTGAATGTCTCTTTTTGATTTATGGTTTTGTCTGAGTATATGTCCAGTCCTGGGATTGCTGTATCATATGGTAATTCTATTATTAGTTTCTTAAGAAACTCCATATTGTTCTCCATAGTGACTGTATCAATTTATATTCCCAACAATAGTGGAAGAGGGTTCCTTTTCTCCACACCCTTTCCAGCATTTGTTGTTTGTAGATTTTCAGATGATGCCCATTCTAACAGGTGTGAGGTGATACCTCATTGTTGAGTCCATTTCGTTGAGCAACGGGTAGGTCTTGTCTATTACATATTTGGCTTATGGAACGGTATCTGTGCTAATTTCAAACTCTGGTTTTATGCAGCACCCCAACTCACCTTTCCCCTTAAGCAAGCATAAGTTGGTTTTCTAAACTTGAGACCCTGTTCTGTTTTGTAATTCAGTTCATGTGTAGCCAAGTTTACATTCCGTGCATTAGTGATACCTTATGATGTTTCTTTTTCTGTGTGACTTATTTCACTTAGAATCATCATGCCTCAATCCACTCATTATGCTGGTACAGGCCTGGTGACACAGATTTCATTGCTGAGTGGTATTCTGTTGTACATAAGTACCGCAACTTCTTTATCAATTATTTGTTCTCTGGGATATTTAACTTGTACTGTAGAAGAGGCTCCTGTAAACAGAGCCGTTGTAAATTTTGGGGTGGCTGTGTCTTTTTGATTTTAATTTCCCTAAGCTATAGGACCATAAGTGGAAATGCCCTAGATTCTGTTGCTTTGTTTTTCAGATGTATCAGGAAACACCATACACTTCTCCAGAGTGGCTGTTGGCAATGTACATCCCGCCCATAAGCATAACAAGGCTCCTTTTTCCCCATGGCCTGTCTTGCCTTTCTGGATTTTACACTTTTCTCAGTGGCCCTTTAGACCGGGGGGAAGTGACACTTCATAGTAGTTCGGATTTCCATTGCAAGCTTGCTTGGTTTGCCAAAAAGGGCGTATGTGTTTTTTCCTGAATATATTCAGGAACAAACTCATACGCCCTTTGTTGCCAAGTGCATCATTGTCGATGTTCTGCCTCTTTTCCTATGCTTTAAATGCAAATCCAGTCTACCTCCTGAAATCGGTTTCCTGCAATTCTGCCCCGCTTTCAAGTCCTCTTCGCAGCCTTACTTCAATATATTTTTGGACGTTATCTGTCATTTATAACTCTGCAGGTTTGTGAATTACAGGGCCCCTGAGCTCCTTTCTTCAACTCGCTTTCTTGTGAGCTGGCCGCAAACCCGCAAGACTGCTTCAGGCCCTAATCTGCTTCTGGCAGGGCACGCTGAGCCTTTGGTTAATTCCTCTTCCTGGTGGGAAATGAGTGTTAAATATGCCCGTCCAGACACCTACCTCACTCTCAACCCCTTGGTGATGTGGGTCCTCTGGTTTGTGGCCACTTTTGCTGGGTTCCTCACCTTTCAATGATGTGGCCCCACTAGTGTGAGGACACTCCTGCTTGGTTCTCATCCACGTGGTTATGTGGACCCCCTGGTGAGAGTCTGTTCCTGGCTTTGTTCCTCACCCACCTGTGAGGGAGACCCTCTGCTGATAGGTCACTCCTGCATGGCTGGCACACATTGCCTTGGTGAAGTCAGCCGTGTGGTGGCAGTTGGAGCGTGCTGGGAATCTCTTCCCCCGGTGATGAGGGCCCTCTTGCGTCAGGCCCTAACTGCTGGGCTCACCAACTTTTCTTAGGGAGCCCAGTGATGCTTTGGCACTCCTCTTAGGATCCCATCTCCATGGGGATGTGGGCCTTCTGCTCTGAGGTCCCAACGGCTGGGTTGTTCACATTTTCATGATGTGGGCTCTCTGGTGTTAGTTCACAGAAGCCTGGATCCCATAGCCTCTGTGCTCTTGGCTGCCTGCTGGGAGGTTCCAACTGCTGGATTCCTCACTTTTTTAATTTTTTGGGCCCTCTGTTGTGAGGATCCTCCTGCCTGCCTCACTCCCAGCCCCTTCGTGATGTGTGTCGTCTGGTTTGAGGCCACATGTGCTGGGTTCCTCACCTTTCGATGATGTGGGACCAATGGTCTTAGGAGACTCCTGCCTGGTTCACATCCCCTTGGTGATGTGGGCCCTCTGTTGAGAGTCTGATCCCGGCTGGGTTCCTCACCCATCTGTGAGGTAGGCCGTCTGATGTGAGGTCACTCTTGCCTGGCTTGCTCACCTCGCCTTGTGGACATGAGCCCTCTGGTGGCACTTGGAGCCTGCTGGGAGCCTCCTCTCGTCGGTGATGAGGGCCCTCTGGCATCAGGCCCTAACTGCTGGGCTCCCTACATTTTGTGATGTGCGCCCAGTGGTGCGAGGACACTCCAGCCAGGTTCACATCCCCATTGGGGTGTGGGCCTTCTGCTCTGAGGTCCCAAAGCCTGGGTTGCTCACAGTTTCATGATGTGGGCTCTCTGCTGTTAGTTCACTCCTGCCTGCATCCCATAGCTTCTGTGCTCTGGGCCGCCTGCTGGGAGGTTCCAACTGCTGGATTCCTCACCTTTCTTATTCTTTGGGCCCTCTGTTTTTAGGCTACTCCTGCCTGCCTCACTCCCATTCCCTTTGTGATATGTGTCCTCTGATTTGAGGCCACATGTGCTGGGTTCTGCACCTTTCGATGATGTGACCCCACTGGAGGGAAGACAGTCCTGACTGGTTCCCATCCCCTTGCTGATGTGGGCCCTCAGGTGAGAGTCTGATCCTGGCTGGGTTCCTCACCCTTCTGTGAGGTGGGCCCTCTGCTGTGAGGTCAATCATGCCTGTCTGGCACACGTCACCTTGGCGACGTGGGCCCTCTGGTGGCAGTTGGAGTGTGCTGGGATCCTCCTCCCCTCGGTGATGAGGGCCCTCTTGCCTTAGGCCATAACTGCTGGGCTCCCCACATTTTCTGATGTGCGCCAAGTGAGTGAGGAGACTCTTGCCAGGTTCCCATCCCCATGGCGATATGGGCCTTCTGCTCTGAGGTCAAAACGGCTGGCTTGCTCACAGTACCATGATGTGGGCCCTCTGCTGTGAGTTCACTCCGGCAAGGATCCCTTATCATCGGTGCTCTGAGCCGCCTGCTGGGAGGTTCCAACTGCTGGATTCCTCAACTTTTTTATTCTATGTGCCCTCTGTTGTGAGGCTCCTCCTGCCTGCCTCACTGCCAGCCCCTTGGTGATGACTGTCCTATGGCTTGAGGCCACATGTGCTGCGTTCCTCACCTTTCGATGATGTGACCCCACTCGTGTGAGGACACTCCTGCCTGGTTCCCATCCCCTTGGTGAGGTGGGCCCTCTGGCGAGAGTCTAATCCTGGCTGGGTTCCTCAACGTTCTGTGAGGTAGGCCCTCTGCTGTGAGGTCACTCCTGCCTGGCTGGCACACGTCACCTTGGAGACGTGAGCCCTCTGGTGGCAGTTGGAGCGTGCAGGGCGCCTCCTCCTCTCGGTGATGATGGCCCTCTGGCGTCAGGCCCTAAATGGTGGGCTCCCCACATTTTCTGATGTGCGCCCAGTGGTGCGAGGACACTCCAGCCAGGTTCCCATTCCCATGGGGATGTGGTCCTTCTGCGCTGAGGTCTCAACTCCTGGGTTGCTCACAGTTTTGTGATGTGGGCCCTCTGCTGTGAGTTCACTGTGGCCTGGATCCCATAGCCTCGGTGTTCTGGGCCGCCTGCTGGAAGGTCTAAATGCTGGAATCCACACGTTTTTTATATTATGTGCCCTGTGTTGTGAGGCTACTCCTGCCTGCCTCACTCCAAGGCCCTTGGTGATGTGGGTCCTCTGGTTTGAGGACACATGTGCTGGGTTCCTCACCTTAAGATGATGAGGCCCCACTGGTGTGAGGATAATCCTGACTGGGTCCCATCCCCTTTGTGATGTGGGCCCTCTGGTGAGAGTCTGATCCTGGCTGGGTTCCTCACCCATCTGTGAGGTGGGCCCTCTACTATCAGGTAACTCTTGCCTGGGTTGCTCACCTCGCCTTGTTGACATGAGCCCTCTGGTGGCAATTGGACCCTGCTGGGAGCCTCCTCAGCTCTGTGATGAGGGCCCTCTGATGTCAGGCCCTAACTGCTGGGCTCCCCAACTTTTCTTAGTGAGCCCAGTGTTGCTCAAGCACTCCTCTTAGGTTCCCATCCCCATGGGGATGTGGGCCTTCTGCTCTGAGGTTCCAACGGCTGGGTTGATCACAATTTCATGATGTGGGCTCTCTGGTGTTAGTTCACTGTGGCCTGGATCCCATAGCCTCTGTGGTCTTGGCTGCCTGCTGGGAGGTTCCAACTGTTCGATTCCTCAACTTTTGTATTCTATGGGTCCTGTGTTGTGATGCTCCTCCTGCCTGCCTCACTCGCAACCCCTTCGTGATGTGGGTCTTCTGGTTTGAGGCCACATGTGCTGGGTTAGGCAACTTTCAGTGATGTGGCCCCACTGGTGTGAGGACACTCCTGCCTGGTTCCCATCCCCTTGGTGATGTGGGCCTTCTGGTGACAGTCTTATCCTGGCTGGGTTCCTCACTCTTCTGTGAGGTAGGCCCTCTGCTGTGAGGTCAATCCTGCCTGACTTGCACACATCACCTTGGCGACGTGGGCCCTCTGTTGGCACATGGAACCTGCTGGGAGCCTCCTGCCCTCGGTGATGATGGCCCTCTAGCATCAGGCTCTAACTGCTGGGCTCCCCACGTTTTCTGATGTGAGCCCAGTGATGCCAGGACACTCCTGTCAGGTTCCCATCCCCATGGGGATGTGGGCTTTCTGCTCTGAGGTCCCAATGCCTGGGTTGCTCACAGTTTCATGATGTGGGCTCTCTGGTGTTAGTTAACTCCTGCCTGCATCCCATAGCTTCTGTGCTCTCGGCCGCCTGCTGGGAGGTTCCAAATGCTGGATTCCTCACTTTTTTTATTCTTTGGGCCCTCTGTTTTTAGGCTACTCCTACCTGCCTCACTCCCATCCCCTTTGTGATGTATGTCCTCTGATATGAGGCCACATGTGCTGGGTTCCTCACCTTTCGATGATGTGGCCCCACTGGTGGGAGGACAGTCCTGACTGGTTCCCATCCCCTTGGTGTTGTGGGCCCTCTGGTGAGAGTCTCATCCTGCCTCGGTTCCTCACCCTTCTGTGAGATAGGTCCTCTGCTGTGAGGTCACTACTGCCTGGCTGGTGCATGCCACCTTGTAGACGTGGGCCCTCTGTTGGCAGTTGGAACCTGCTGGGAGTCTCCTCCCCTCAGTTATGAGGGCCCCCTGGCATCAGGCCCTAACTGCTGGGCTCCTAACATTTTCTGATATGTGCTAAGTGGTGTGAAGCCACTCCTGCCAGGTTCCCATCCCAATGGGGATGTGGGCCTTCTGTTCTGAGGTCCCAACAGCTGGGCTGCTCACAGGTTCATGATGTGGGCCCTCTGCTGTGAGTTCACTGCGGCCTGGATCCCATAGCCTCGGTGCTCTGGGCCACTTGCTGGGAGGGTCCAACTGCTGGATTCCTCAACTTTTATATTCTATGGACCCTGTGTTGTGAGGCCAGTCCTGCCAGCCTCATTCCGAACCCCTTGGTGATGTGGTTCCTCTGGTTTGAGGACACATGTGCTGGGATCCTCACCTTTCGATGATGTTGTCCCACTGGTGTGGGGACACTCCTGCCTGGTTCCCATCCCCTTGGTGATGTGGGCCCTCTGGTGAGAGTCTGATCCTGGCTGTGTTCCTCACCCTTCTGTGAGGTGGGCCCTCTGCTGTGAGGTCACTCCTGCCAGGCTGGCACACATCGCCTTGGCGACGTTGGCCCTCTGGTGGCAGCTGGAGCCTGCTGGGAGCCTCCTCCTCTCGGTGATGAGTGCCCTCTAGCGTCAGGCCCTAACTTCTGAGCACCCCACGTTTTCTGATGTGAGCCCAGTGATGCCAGGACACTCCTGTCATGTTCCCATCACCATGGGGATGTGGGCCTTCTGCTCTGAGGTCCCAATGTCTGGGTTGCTCACAGTTTCATGATGTGGGCTGTCTGGTGTTAGTTCACTCTGGCCTGGTTCCTCTAGCCTCTGTGCTCTGGGCCGCCTGCTGGGAGGTTCCAACTGCTGGATTCCTCACCTTTCTTATTTTTGGGCCCTCTGTTATGAGGCTCCTCCTGCCTGCCTCACTCCCAGCCCCTTGGTGATGGGTGTCCTATGGTTTGAAGCCACATGTTCTGGGTTCCTCACCTTTAGATGATGTGGCCCTACTCATGTGAGGACACTCCTGCCTGGTTCCAATCCATTTGGTGATGTGGGCCCTCTGGTGCGAGTCTGATCCTGACTGGGTTCGTCACACTTCTCTGAGGTGGGCCCTCTGCTGTGAGGTCATTCGTGCCTGGTTGGCACACATCGCCTTGGCGACGTCAGCCCTCTGGTGGCAGTTGGAGCCTGCTGGGAGCCTCCTTCCCTTGGTGATGAGGGTCCTCTGGCGTCAGGCCCTAACTGCTGGTCGCCCAAAATTTTCTGATACGTTCTCAGTGGTGCGAGGACACTCCTACCAGAATTCCATCCCCATGGGGATGTGGGCCTCCTGCTCTGAGGTCCCAATGGCTGGGTTGCTCAGTTTCATGACATGGGCCCTCTTCTGTGAGTTCACTGTGGCCTGGATCCCATAGTCTCGGTGCTCTGGGCCGCCTGCTGGGAGGTTCCAACTGCTGGATTCCTCACTTTTTTATTCTATGTGCCCAGTGTTGTGAGGCTACTCCTGCCTGCCTCACTCCGAGGTCCTTGGTGATGTGGGTCCTCTGGTTTGAGGACACATGTGCTGAGTACCTCAGCTTTCGATGATGTGGCCCCACTGATGTGAAGACACTCCTGCCTGGTTCCCATCCCCTTGGTGATGTGGGCCCTCTGGTGAGAGTCTGATGTTGGCTGGGTTTCTCACCCTTCTGTGAGGTGGGACCTCTGCTGTGAGGTAACTCCTGCCTGGCATGCTAACGTTGCCTTGGCAATGTGAGCCCTCAGGTGGCAGTTGGAGCCTGCTGGGAATCTCCTCCCCTCAGTTATGAGAGCTCTGGATAAAACACATATGCTCTTTTTTGCCAAGTGCATTATTTTCCAAGTTCTGTCTCTTTTCCTATGCTTTAAGAGCTACTCCCGTGTATGTTCTGAAATCAATTTCCAGCAATTCTGCCCCGCATTCAAGTCCTCTTCGCAGCCTTACTTCAGCATAATTTTGGATGATAGCTGTCATTTATAACTCCGCAGGTTTCTGAATTACAGTGCCCCTGAGCTCCTTTCTTCAACTCGCTTTCTTGTGAGCTGGCCGCAACACCGCAGGATCTCCTCAGGCCCTAATTTAGTTCCAGCATGGCACGCGGAGCCTTTGGTTCATTTATCTTCCTGGTGGGAAATGAGAGTTAAATTTGCCGTCCAGACACCGACAGATAGTCTCCCAATGCTTCTCCTTATTCCTGTTCATCTTCCGAAGAAATTGCAAACTGGGCCAAACAGGAGGTTAAAGGCACTGACTCTCCAAGTGGGGAGAGTGTTAGTAAAGCGTCTGGAATGTTGCACCCGAGTACCAGGGGACGAAAACTGAGACACATTTGAACACGTTTCCCGACCACACGGTGGATCATACTCTGGGTTCCACATGCATGTTTTAGCTGAACGAAGAATCCCTTAAACCTAGAGAGTTGAGACCCATGGAATGGGTACCATGCAATATGACTTCAAAGAGTCTGCATTTGCTCAACGAACCTCACCAATCCTATCACTGCTGCGTTTATGACACTGTACACACGCTTGATTCTCTTTCAGAGACATATAAATCCATAGGTTTTAAGATTCTTACTAGTCAGGTATATTCTTAGGCGTTTAATATGGGGTGTTGAGTCCACTTCGTTGAGCAAGGAGTAGCTCTTGTCTATACCATATTTGGCTTAAGGAACTTTATCTGTGCTCATTTCAATCTCTGGTTTTATGCAGCACCCCAACTCACCATTCCCGTTAAGGAAGCAAAAGTTGGTTTTCTTAATTGGAGACCCTGTTCTGTTTTGTAATCCAGTTCCTGTGTAGCCAAGTTTACATTCCGTGTATTAGTGATATCTTATGATGTTTCTTTTTCTGTGTGACTTATTTCACTTAGAATCATCATACCTGAATCTACTCATTATGCTGCTATGGGCCTGATGACATAGATTTCATTGCTTAGTGATATTGCATTTTACGTAAGTACCACAACTTCTTTATCCATTTTTCGCTTTGTGTGATATTGAACTGGTACCGTAAACGAGGTTCTTGCAAACAGAGCCGTCCCAAACTTTGGGGTGGCTGTGTCTTTTTGATTTTAATTTCTCTAAGCTATAGGACCATAAGTGGAAGTGCCCTAGGCTCTGTTGCTTTGTTTTTTGGATGTTTCAGGAAACACCATACACTTCTCCAGAGTGGCTGCTGGCAATTTACATCCCGCCCATCAGCATAACAAGGCTCCCAGTTCTCCATGGCCTGTCCTGCCTTTCTGGATTTTACACTTTTTTCAGATGGCCCTTTTGACCGGGGGGCAGTGAGACTTCATTGTAGTACAGATTTCCTTTGCAGGCTTGCTTGGTTGGCCAAAAAGGGCGTATGCGTTTTTTCCTGAATATATTCAGGATAAAACGCATACGCCCTTTATGGCCAAGTGCATCATTGTGGACGTTCTGCCTCTTTCCCTATGCTTTACATGCAATTCCAGTCTACCTCCTGAAATCGGTTTCCTGCAATTCTGCCCCGCTTTCAACTCCTCTTGGCACCCTTACTTCAATATATTTTTGGAAGATAGCTGTCATTTATAACTCTGCAGGTTTGTGAATTACAGTGCCCCTGAGCTCCTTTTTTCAACTCGCTTTCTTGTGAGCTGGCCGCAACACCGCAGGATTGCTTCAGGCCCTAGTTTGGTTCCGGCATGGCATGTTGAGCCTTTGGTTAATTCCTCTTCCTGGTGGGAAATGAGAGTTAAATTTGCCCGTCCAGACACCTCCACCTAGTCTCTCATTGGTTCTCCCTATTCCTGTTCATTTTCCACAGAAATTGCAAACTGGGCAAACAGGAGGTTAAAGGCACTGACTCTCCAAGTGGGGAGAGTGTTAGTAAAGCGTCTGGAATGTTGCACCCGAGTACCAGGGGACGAAAACTGAGACACATTTGAACACGTTTCCCGATCACATGGTGGATGATACTCTGGGTTCCACATGCATGTTTTAGCTGAAGGAAGAATCCGTTAAACATGGAGAGTTGAGACCCATGGAATGGGTACCATGCAATATGACTTCAAAGGGTCTGCATTTGCTCACCGAACCTCACCAATCCTATCACTGCTGCGCTTATGCTGCTGTACACATGCATGATTCTCTTTCGGAGACATATAAATCCATAGGTTTTAAGATTCTTACTAGTCAGGTATATTGTTAGGCGTTTAATATGGGGTGTTGAGTCTACTTCGTTGAGCAAGGAGTAGCTCTTGTCTATTACATATTTGGCTTATGGAACGGTATCTGTGCTAATTTCAATCTCTGGTTTTATGCAGCACCCCAACTCACCTTTCCCCTTAAGCAAGCATAAGTTGGTTTTCTACATTTGACACCCTGTTCTGTTTTGTAATTCAGTTCCTGTGTAGCCAAGTTTACATTCCGTGTGTTAGTGATATCTTATGATGTTTCTTTTTCTGTGTGACTTATTTCACTTAGAATCATCGTACCTGAATCCACTCATTATGCTGCTACGGGCCTGATGACATAGATTTCATTGCTGAGTGATATTGCATTGTATGTAAGTACCACAACTTCTTTATCCATTTTTCGCTTTCTGTGATATTGAACTTGTACCGTAAACGAGGTTCTTGTAAACAGAGCCGTCCCAAACTTTGGGGTGGCTGTGTCTTTTTGATTTTAATTTCCCTAAGCTATAGGACCATAAGTGGAAGTGCCCTAGGCTCTGTTGCTTTGTTTTTTGGATGTTTCAGGAAACACCATACACTTCTCCAGAGTGGCTGCTGGCAATTGACATCCCACCCATCAGCATAAGAAGGCTCCTAGTTCTCCTTGGCCTGTCCTGCCTTTCTGGATTTTACACTTTTTTCGGATGGCCCTTTTGACCGGGGGGGCAGTGAGACTTCATTGTAGTGCAGATTTCCTTTTCAAGCTTGCTTGGTTGGCCAAAAAGGTCGTATGCGTTTTTTCCTGAATATATTCAGGAAAAAACGCCTACGCCCGTTTTGGCCAAGTGCATCATTGTGGACGTTCTGCCTCTTTTCCTATGCTTTACGTGCAATTCCAGTCTACCTCCTGAAATCGGTATCCTGCAATTCTGCCCGCTTTCAACTCCTCTTGGCAGCCTTACTTCAATATATTTTTGGAAGATAGCTGTCCTTTATAACTCTGCAGGTTTGTGAATTACAGTGCCCCTGAGCTCCTTTCTTCAACTCGCTTTCTTGTGAGCTGGCCGCAACACCGCAGGATTGCTTCAGGCCCTAGTTTGGTTCCGGCACGGCATGCTGAGGCTTTGGTTAATTCCTCATCCTGGTGGGAAATTAGAGTTAAATTTGCCCGTCCAGACACCTCCACCTAGTCTCTCATTGGTTCTCCCTATTCCTGTTCATTTTCCACAGAAATTGCAAACTGGGCCAAACAGGAGGTTAAAGGCACTGACTCTCCAAGTGGGGAGAGTGTTAGTAAAGCGTCTGGAATGTTGCACCCGAGTACCAGGGGACGAAAACTGAGACACATTTGAACACGTTTTCCGATAACACGGTGGATCATACTCTGGGTTCCACATGAATGTTTTAGCTGAAGGAAGAATCCCTTAAACAGGGAGAGTTGAGACCCATGGAATGGGTACCATGCAATATGACTTCAAAGGGTCTGCATTTGCTCACCGAACCTCACCAATCCTATCACTGCTGCGTTTATGCCGCTGTACACACGCTTGATTCTCTTTCGGAGACATATAAATCCATAGGTTTTAAGATTCTTACTAGTCAGGTAGATTCTTAGGCGTTTAATATGGGTTGTTGAGTCCACTTCGTTGAGCAAGGAGTAGCTCTTGTCTATTACATATTTGGCTTATGGAACGGTATCTGTGCTAATTTCAATCTCTGGTTTTATGCAGCACCCAAACTCACCTTTCCCCTTAAGCAAGCATAAGTTGGTTTTCTACATTTGACACCCTGTTCTGTTTTGTAATTCAGTTCCTGTGTAGCCAAGTTTACATTCCGTGTGTTAGTGATATCTTATGATGTTTCTTTTTCTGTGTGACTTATTTCACTTAGAATCATCGTACCTGAATCCACTCATTATGCTGCTACGGGCCTGATGACATAGATTTCATTGCTGAGTGATATTGCATTGTACGTAAGTACCACAACTTCTTTATCCATTTTTCGCTTTCTGTGATATTGAACTTGTACCGTAAACGAGGTTCTTGTAAACAGAGCCGTCCCAAATTTGGGGTGGCTGTGTCTTTTTGATTTTAATTTCCCTAAGCTATAGGACCATAAGTGGAAGTGCCCTAGGCTCTGTTGCTTTGTTTTTTGGATGTTTCAGGAAACACCATACACTTCTCCAGAGTGGCTGCTGGCAATTTACATCCAACCCATCAACATAAGAAGGCTCCTAGTTCTCCTTGGCCTGTCCTGCCTGTCTGGATTTTACACTTTTTTCGGATGGCCCTTTTGACCGGGGGGCAGTGAGACTTCATTGTAGTGCAGATTTCCTTTGCAAGCTTGCTTGGTTGGCCAAAAAGGGCGTATGCGTTTTTTCCTGAATATATTCAGGAAAAAACGCATACGCCCTTTTTGGCCAAGTGCATCATTGTGGACGTTCTGCCTCTTTTCCTATGCTTTACGTGCAATTCCAGTCTACCTCCTGAAATCGGTTTCTTGCAATTCTGCCCGCTTTCAACTCCTCTTGGCAGCCTTACTTCAATATATTTTTGGAAGATAGCTGTCACTTATAACTCTGCAGGTTTGTGAATTACAGTGCCCCTGAGCTCCTTTCTTCAACTCGCTTTCTTGTGAGCTGGCCGCAACACCGCAGGATTGCTTCAGGCCCTAGTTTGGTTCCGGCACGGCATGCTGAGCCTTTGGTTAATTCCTCTTCCTGGTGGGAAATGAGAGTTAAATTTGCCCGTCCGGACACCTCCACCTAGTCTCTCATTGGTTCTCCCTATTCCTGTTCATTTTCCACAGAAATTGCAAACTGGGCCAAACAGGAGGTTAAAGGCACTGACTCTCCAAGTGGGGAGAGTGTTAGTAAAGCGTCTGGAATGTTGCACCCGAGTACCAGGGGACGAAAACTGAGACACATTTGAACACGTTTTCCAATCACATGGTGGATCATACTCTGGGTTCCACATGCATGTTTTAGCTGAAGGAAGAATCCCTTAAACATGGAGAGTTGAGACCCATGGAATGGGTACCATGCATTATGACTTCAAAGGGTCTGCATTTGCTCACCGAACCTCACCAATCCTATCACTGCTGCGCTTATGCTGCTGTACACATGCATGATTCTCTTTCGGAGACATATAAATCCATAGGTTTTAAGATTCTTACTGGTCAGGTATATTGTTAGGCGTTTAATATGGGGTGTTGAGTCTACTTCGTTGAGCAAGGAGTAGCTCTTGTCTATTACATATTTGGCTTATGGAACGGTATCTGTGCTAATTTCAATCTCTGGTTTTATGCAGCACCCCAACTCACCTTTCCCCTTAAGCAAGCATAAGTTGGTTTTCTACATTTGACACCCTGTTCTGTTTTGTAATTCAGTTCCTGTGTAGCCAAGTTTACATTCCGTGTGTTAGTGATATCTTATGATGTTTCTTTTTCTGTGTGACTTATTTCACTTAGAATCATCGTACCTGAATCCACTCATTATGCTGCTACGGGCCTGATGACATAGATTTCATTGCTGAGTGATATTGCATTGTACGTAAGTACCACAACTTCTTTATCCATTTTTCGCTTTCTGTGATATTGAACTTGTACCGTAAACGAGGTTCTTGTAAACAGAGCCGTCCCAAACTTTGGGGTGGCTGTGTCTTTTTGATTTTAATTTCCCTAAGCTATAGGACCATAAGTGGAAGTGCCCTAGGCTCTGTTGCTTTGTTTTTTGGATGTTTCAGGAAACACCATACACTTCTCCAGAGTGGCTGCTGGCAATTTACATCCCACCCATCAACATAAGAAGGCTCCTAGTTCTCCTTGGCCTGTCCTGCCTGTCTGGATTTTACACTTTTTTCGGATGGCCCTTTTGACCGGGGGGCAGTGAGACTTCATTGTAGTGCAGATTTCCTTTGCAAGCTTGCTTGGTTGGCCAAAAAGGGCGTATGCGTTTTTTCCTGAATATATTCAGGAAAAAACGCATACGCCCTTTTTGGCCAAGTGCATCATTGTGGACGTTCTGCCTCTTTTCCTATGCTTTACGTGCAATTCCAGTCTACCTCCTGAAATCGGTTTCTTGCAATTCTGCCCGCTTTCAACTCCTCTTGGCAGCCTTACTTCAATATATTTTTGGAAGATAGCTGTCATTTATAACTCTGCAGGTTTGTGAATTACAGTGCCCCTGAGCTCCTTTCTTCAACTCGCTTTCTTGTGAGCTGGCCGCAACACCGCAGGATTGCTTCAGGCCCTAGTTTGGTTCCGGCACGGCATGCTGAGCCTTTGGTTAATTCCTCTTCCTGGTGGGAAATGAGAGTTAAATTTGCCCGTCCGGACACCTCCACCTAGTCTCTCATTGGTTCTCCCTATTCCTGTTCATTTTCCACAGAAATTGCAAACTGGGCCAAACAGGAGGTTAAAGGCACTGACTCTCCAAGTGGGGAGAGTGTTAGTAAAGCGTCTGGAATGTTGCACCCGAGTACCAGGGGACGAAAACTGAGACACATTTGAACACGTTTTCCAATCACATGGTGGATCATACTCTGGGTTCCACATGCATGTTTTAGCTGAAGGAAGAATCCCTTAAACATGGAGAGTTGAGACCCATGGAATGGGTACCATGCATTATGACTTCAAAGGGTCTGCATTTGCTCACCGAACCTCACCAATCCTACCACTGCTGCGCTTATGCTGCTGTACACATGCATGATTCTCTTTCGGAGACATATAAATCCATAGGTTTTAAGATTCTTACTAGTCAGGTATATTGTTAGGCGTTTAATATGGGGTGTTGAGTCTACTTCGTTGAGCAAGGAGTAGCTCTTGTCTATTACATATTTGGCTTATGGAACGGTATCTGTGCTAATTTCAATCTCTGGTTTTATGCAGCACCCCAACTCACCTTTCCCCTTAAGCAAGCATAAGTTGGTTTTCTACATTTGACACCCTGTTCTGTTTTGTAATTCAGTTCCTGTGTAGCCAAGTTTACATTCCGTGTGTTAGTGATATCTTATGATGTTTCTTTTTCTGTGTGACTTATTTCAGTTAGAATCATCGTACCTGAATCCACTCATTATGCTGCTACGGGCCTGATGACATAGATTTCATTGCTGAGTGATATTGCATTGTACGTAAGTACCACAACTTCTTTATCCATTTTTCGCTTTCTGTGATATTGAACTTGTACCGTAAACGAGTTTCTTGTAAACAGAGCCATCCCAAACTTTGGGGTGGCTGTGTCTTTTTGATTTTAATTTCCCTAAGCTATAGGACCATAAGTGGAAGTGCCCTAGGCTCTGTTGCTTTGTTTTTTGGATGTTTCAGGAAACACCATACACTTCTCCAGAGTGGCTGCTGGCAATTTACATCCCACCCATCAACATAAGAAGGCTCCTAGTTCTCCTTGGCCTGTCCTGCCTTTCTGGATTTTACACTTTTTTCGGATGGCCCTTTTGACCGGGGGGCAGTGAGACTTCATTGTAGTGCAGATTTCCTTTTCAAGCTTGCTTGGTTGGCCAAAAAGGTCGTATGCGTTTTTTCCTGAATATATTCAGGAAAAAACGCATACGCCCGTTTTGGCCAAGTGCATCATTGTGGACGTTCTGCCTCTTTTCCTATGCTTTACGTGCAATTCCAGTCTACCTCCTGAAATCGGTTTCCTGCAATTCTGCCCGCTTTCAACTCCTCTTGGCAGCCTTACTTCAATATATTTTTGGAAGATAGCTGTCATTTATAACTCTGCAGGTTTGTGAATTACAGTGCCCCTGAGCTCCTTTCTTCAACTCGCTTTCTTGTGAGCTGGCCGCAACACCGCAGGATTGCTTCAGGCCCTAGTTTGGTTCCGGCACGGCATGCTGAGCCTTTGGTTAATTCCTCTTCCTGGTGGGAAATTAGAGTTAAATTTGCCCGTCCAGACACCTCCACCTAGTCTCTCATTGGTTCTCCCTATTCCTGTTCATTTTCCACAGAAATTGCAAACTGGGCCAAACAGGAGGTTAAAGGCACTGACTCTCCAAGTGGGGAGAGTGTTAGTAAAGCGTCTGGAATGTTGCACCCGAGTACCAGGGGATGAAAACTGAGACACATTTGAACACGTTTTCCGATAACACGGTGGATCATACTCTGGGTTCCACATGAATGTTTTAGCTGAAGGAAGAATCCCTTAAACAGGGAGAGTTGAGACCCATGGAATGGGTACCATGCAATATGACTTCAAAGGGTCTGCATTTGCTCACCGAACCTCACCAATCCTATCACTGCTGCGTTTATGCCGCTGTACACACGCTTGATTCTCTTTCGGAGACATATAAATACATAGGTTTTAAGATTCTTACTAGTCAGGTAGATTCTTAGGCGTTTAATATGGGGTGTTGAGTCTACTTCGTTGAGCAAGGAGTAGCTCTTGTCTATTACATATTTGGCTTATGGAACGGTATCTGTGCTAATTTCAATCTCTGGTTTTATGCAGCACCCCAACTCACCTTTCCCCTTAAGCAAGCATAAGTTGGTTTTCTACATTTGACACCCTGTTCTGTTTTGTAATTCAGTTCCTGTGTAGCCAAGTTTACATTCCGTGTGTTAGTGATATCTTATGATGTTTCTTTTTCTGTGTGACTTATTTCACTTAGAATCATCGTACCTGAATCCACTCATTATGCTGCTACGGGCCTGATGACATAGATTTCATTGCTGAGTGATATTGCATTGTACGTAAGTACCACAACTTCTTTATCCATTTTTCGCTTTCTGTGATATTGAACTTGTACCGTAAACGAGGTTCTTGTAAACAGAGCCGTCCCAAACTTTGGGGTGGCTGTGTCTTTTTGATTTTAATTTCCCTAAGCTATAGGACCATAAGTGGAAGTGCCCTAGGCTCTGTTGCTTTGTTTTTTGGATGTTTCAGGAAACACCATACACTTCTCCAGAGTGGCTGCTGGCAATTTACATCCCACCCATCAACATAAGAAGGCTCCTAGTTCTCCTTGGCCTGTCCTGCCTTTCTGGATTTTACACTTTTTTCGGATGGCCCTTTTGACCGGGGGGCAGTGAGACTTCATTGTAGTGCAGATTTCCTTTTCAAGCTTGCTTGGTTGGCCAAAAAGGTCGTATGCGTTTTTTCCTGAATATATTCAGGAAAAAACGCATACGCCCGTTTTGGCCAAGTGCATCATTGTGGACGTTCTGCCTCTTTTCCTATGCTTTACGTGCAATTCCAGTCTACCTCCTGAAATCGGTTTCCTGCAATTCTGCCCGCTTTCAACTCCTCTTGGCAGCCTTACTTCAATATATTTTTGGAAGATAGCTGTCATTTATAACTCTGCAGGTTTGTGAATTACAGTGCCCCTGAGCTCCTTTCTTCAACTCGCTTTCTTGTGAGCTGGCCGCAACACCGCAGGATTGCTTCAGGCCCTAGTTTGGTTCCGGCACGGCATGCTGAGCCTTTGGTTAATTCCTCTTCCTGGTGGGAAATTAGAGTTAAATTTGCCCGTCCAGACACCTCCACCTAGTCTCTCATTGGTTCTCCCTATTCCTGTTCATTTTCCACAGAAATTGCAAACTGGGCCAAACAGGAGGTTAAAGGCACTGACTCTCCAAGTGGGGAGAGTGTTAGTAAAGCGTCTGGAATGTTGCACCCGAGTACCAGGGGATGAAAACTGAGACACATTTGAACACGTTTTCCGATAACACGGTGGATCATACTCTGGGTTCCACATGAATGTTTTAGCTGAAGGAAGAATCCCTTAAACAGGGAGAGTTGAGACCCATGGAATGGGTACCATGCAATATGACTTCAAAGGGTCTGCATTTGCTCACCGAACCTCACCAATCCTATCACTGCTGCGTTTATGCCGCTGTACACACGCTTGATTCTCTTTCGGAGACATATAAATACATAGGTTTTAAGATTCTTACTAGTCAGGTAGATTCTTAGGCGTTTAATATGGGGTGTTGTGTCTACTTCGTTGAGCAAGGAGTAGCTCTTGTCTATTACATATTTGGCTTATGGAACGGTATCTGTGCTAATTTCAATCTCTGGTTTTATGCAGCACCCCAACTCACCTTTCCCCTTAAGCAAGCATAAGTTGGTTTTCTACATTTGACACCCTGTTCTGTTTTGTAATTCAGTTCCTGTGTAGCCAAGTTTACATTCCGTGTGTTAGTGATATCTTATGATGTTTCTTTTTCTGTGTGACTTATTTCACTTAGAATCATCGTACCTGAATCCACTCATTATGCTGCTACGGGCCTGATGACATAGATTTCATTGCTGAGTGATATTGCATTGTACGTAAGTACCACAACTTCTTTATCCATTTTTCGCTTTCTGTGATATTGAACTTGTACCGTAAACGAGGTTCTTGTAAACAGAGCCGTCCCAAACTTTGGGGTGGCTGTGTCTTTTTGATTTTAATTTCCCTAAGCTATAGGACCATAAGTGGAAGTGCCCTAGGCTCTGTTGCTTTGTTTTTTGGATGTTTCAGGAAACACCATACACTTCTCCAGAGTGGCTGCTGGCAATTTACATCCAACCCATCAACATAAGAAGGCTCCTAGTTCTCCTTGGCCTGTCCTGCCTGTCTGGATTTTACACTTTTTTCGGATGGCCCTTTTGACCGGGGGGCAGTGAGACTTCATTGTAGTGCAGATTTCCTTTGCAAGCTTGCTTGGTTGGCCAAAAAGGGCGTATGCGTTTTTTCCTGAATATATTCAGGAAAAAACGCATACGCCCTTTTTGGCCAAGTGCATCATTGTGGACGTTCTGCCTCTTTTCCTATGCTTTACGTGCAATTCCAGTCTACCTCCTGAAATCGGTTTCTTGCAATTCTGCCGCTTTCAACTCCTCTTGGCAGCCTTACTTCAATATATTTTTGGAAGATAGCTGTCATTTATAACTCTGCAGGTTTGTGAATTACAGTGCCCCTGAGTTCCTTTCTTCAACTCGCTTTCTTGTGAGCTGGCCGCAACACCGCAGGATTGCTTCAGGCCCTAGTTTGGTTCCGGCACGGCATGCTGAGCCTTTGGTTAATTCCTCTTCCTGGTGGGAAATGAGAGTTAAATTTGCCCGTCCGGACACCTCCACCTAGTCTCTCATTGGTTCTCCCTATTCCTGTTCATTTTCCACAGAAATTGCAAACTGGGCCAAACAGGAGGTTAAAGGCACTGACTCTCCAAGTGGGGAGAGTGTTAGTAAAGCGTCTGGAATGTTGCACCCGAGTACCAGGGGACGAAAACTGAGACACATTTGAACACGTTTTCCAATCACATGGTGGATCATACTCTGGGTTCCACATGCATGTTTTAGCTGAAGGAAGAATCCCTTAAACATGGAGAGTTGAGACCCATGGAATGGGTACCATGCATTATGACTTCAAAGGGTCTGCATTTGCTCACCGAACCTCACCAATCCTATCACTGCTGCGCTTATGCTGCTGTACACATGCATGATTCTCTTTCGGAGACATATAAATCCATAGGTTTTAAGATTCTTACTGGTCAGGTATATTGTTAGGCGTTTAATATGGGGTGTTGAGTCTACTTCGTTGAGCAAGGAGTAGCTCTTGTCTATTACATATTTGGCTTATGGAACGGTATCTGTGCTAATTTCAATCTCTGGTTTTATGCAGCACCCCAACTCACCTTTCCCCTTAAGCAAGCATAAGTTGGTTTTCTACATTTGACACCCTGTTCTGTTTTGTAATTCAGTTCCTGTGTAGCCAAGTTTACATTCCGTGTGTTAGTGATATCTTATGATGTTTCTTTTTCTGTGTGACTTATTTCACTTAGAATCATCGTACCTGAATCCACTCATTATGCTGCTACGGGCCTGATGACATAGATTTCATTGCTGAGTGATATTGCATTGTACGTAAGTACCACAACTTCTTTATCCATTTTTCGCTTTCTGTGATATTGAACTTGTACCGTAAACGAGGTTCTTGTAAACAGAGCCGTCCCAAACTTTGGGGTGGCTGTGTCTTTTTGATTTTAATTTCCCTAAGCTATAGGACCATAAGTGGAAGTGCCCTAGGCTCTGTTGCTTTGTTTTTTGGATGTTTCAGGAAACACCATACACTTCTCCAGAGTGGCTGCTGGCAATTTACATCCCACCCATCAGCATAAGAAGGCTCCTAGTTCTCCTTGGCCTGTCCTGCCTTTCTGGATTTTACACTTTTTTCGGATGGCCCTTTTGACCGGGGGGCAGTGAGACTTCATTGTAGTGCAGATTTCCTTTTCAAGCTTGCTTGGTTGGCCAAAAAGGTCGTATGCGTTTTTTCCTGAATATATTCAGGAAAAAACGCATATGCCCGTTTTGGCCAAGTGCATCATTGTGGACGTTCTGCCTCTTTTCCTATGCTTTACGTGCAATTCCAGTCTACCTCCTGAAATCGGTTTCCTGCAATTCTGCCCGCTTTCAACTCCTCTTGGCATCCTTACTTCAATATATTTTTGGAAGATAGCTGTCATTTATAACTCTGCAGGTTTGTGAATTACAGTGCCCCTGAGCTCCTTTCTTCAACTCGCTTTCTTGTGAGCTGGCCGCAACACCGCAGGATTGCTTCAGGCCCTAGTTTGGTTCCGGCACGGCATGCTGAGCCTTTGGTTAATTCCTCTTCCTGGTGGGAAATTAGAGTTAAATTTGCCCGTCCAGACACCTCCACCTAGTCTCTCATTGGTTCTCCCTATTCCTGTTCATTTTCCACAGAAATTGCAAACTGGGCCAAACAGGAGGTTAAAGGCACTGACTCTCCAAGTGGGGAGAGTGTTAGTAAAGCGTCTGGAATGTTGCACCCGAGTACCAGGGGACGAAAACTGAGACACATTTGAACACGTTTTCCGATAACACGGTGGATCATACTCTGGGTTCCACATGAATGTTTTAGCTGAAGGAAGAATCCCTTAAACAGGGAGAGTTGAGACCCATGGAATGGGTACCATGCAATATGACTTCAAAGGGTCTGCATTTGCTCACCGAACCTCACCAATCCTATCACTGCTGCGTTTATGCCGCTGTACACACGCTTGATTCTCTTTCGGAGACATATAAATACATAGGTTTTAAGATTCTTACTAGTCAGGTAGATTCTTAGGCGTTTAATATGGGGTGTTGAGTCCACTTCGTTGAGCAAGGAGTAGCTCTTGTCTATTACATATTTGGCTTATGGAACGGTATCTGTGCTAATTTCAATCTCTGGTTTTATGCAGCACCCCAACTCACCTTTCCCCTTAAGCAAGCATAAGTTGGTTTTCTACATTTGACACCCTGTTCTGTTTTGTAATTCAGTTCTTGTGTAGCCAAGTTTACATTCCGTGTGTTAGTGATATCTTATGATGTTTCTTTTTCTGTGTGACTTATTTCACTTAGAATCATCGTACCTGAATCCACTCATTATGCTGCTATGGGCCTGATGACATAGATTTCATTGCTGAGTGATATTGCATTGTACGTAAGTACCACAACTTCTTTATCCATTTTTCGCTTTCTGTGATATTGAACTTGTACCGTAAACGAGGTTCTTGTAAACAGAGCCGTCCCAAACTTTGGGGTGGCTGTGTCTTTTTGATTTTAATTTCCCTAAGCTATAGGACCATAAGTGGAAGTGCCCTAGGCTCTGTTGCTTTGTTTTTTGGATGTTTCAGGAAACACCATACACTTCTCCAGAGTGGCTGCTGGCAATTTACATCCCACCCATCAACATAAGAAGGCTCCTAGCTCTCCTTGGCCTGTCCTGCCTGTCTGGATTTTACACTTTTTTCGGATGGCCCTCTTGACCGGGGGGCAGTGAGACTTCATTGTAGTGCAGATTTCCTTTGCAAGCTTGCTTGGTTGGCCAAAAAGGGCGTATGCGTTTTTTCCTGAATATATTCAGGAAAAAACGCATACGCCCTTTTTGGCCAAGTGCATCATTGTGGACGTTCTGCCTCTTTTCCTATGCTTTACGTGCAATTCCAGTCTACCTCCTGAAATCGGTTTCTTGCAATTCTGCCCGCTTTCAACTCCTCTTGGCAGCCTTACTTCAATATATTTTTGGAAGATAGCTGTCATTTATAACTCTGCAGGTTTGTGAATTACAGTGCCCCTGAGCTCCTTTCTTCAACTCGCTTTCTTGTGAGCTGGCCGCAACACCGCAGGATTGCTTCAGGCCCTAGTTTGGTTCCGGCACGGCATGCTGAGCCTTTGGTTAATTCCTCTTCCTGGTGTGAAATGAGAGTTAAATTTGCCCGTCCGGACACCTCCACCTAGTCTCTCATTGGTTCTCCCTATTCCTGTTCATTTTCCACAGAAATTGCAAACTGGGCCAAACAGGAGGTTAAAGGCACTGACTCTCCAAGTGGGGAGAGTGTTAGTAAAGCGTCTGGAATGTTGCACCCGAGTACCAGGGGACGAAAACTGAGACACATTTGAACACGTTTTCCAATCACATGGTGGATCATACTCTGGGTTCCACATGCATGTTTTAGCTGAAGGAAGAATCCCTTAAACATGTAGAGTTGAGACCCAAGGAATGGGTACCATGCAATATGACTTCAAAGGGTCTGCATTTGCTCACCGAACCTCACCAATCCTATCACTGCTACGTTTATGCCTCTGTACACACGCTTGATTCTCTTTCGGAGACATATAAATCCATAGGTTTTAAGATTCTTACTAGTCAGGTATATTCTTAGGCGTTTAATATGGGGTGTTGAGTCCACTTCGTTGAGCAAGGAGTAGCTCTTGTCTATTACATATTTGGCTTATGGAACGGTATCTGTGCTAATTTCAATCTCTGGTTTTATGCAGCACCCCAACTCACCTTTCCCCTTAAGCAAGCATAAGTTGGTTTTCTACATTTGACAGCCTGTTCTGTTTTGTAATTCAGTTCCTGTGTAGCCAAGTTTACATTCCGTGTGTTAGTGATATCTTATGATGTTTCTTTTTCTGTGTGACTTATTTCACTTAGAATCATCGTACCTGAATCCACTCATTATGCTGCTACGGGCCTGATGACATAGATTTCATTGCTGAGTGATATTGCATTGTACGTAAGTACCACAACTTCTTTATCCATTTTTCGCTTTCTGTGATATTGAACTTGTACCGTAAACGAGGTTCTTGTAAACAGAGCCGTCCCAAACTTTGGGGTGGCTGTGTCTTTTTGATTTTAATTTCCCTAAGCTATAGGACCATAAGTGGAAGTGCCCTAGGCTCTGTTGCTTTGTTTTTTGGATGTTTCAGGAAACACCATACACTTCTCCAGAGTGGCTGCTGGCAATTTACATCCCACCCATCAACATAAGAAGGCTCCTAGTTCTCCTTGGCCTGTCCTGCCTGTCTGGATTTTACACTTTTTTCGGATGGCCCTTTTGACCGGGGGGCAGTGAGACTTCATGGTAGTGCAGATTTCCTTTGCAAGCTTGCTTGGTTGGCCAAAAAGGTCATATGCGTTTTTTCCTGAATATATTCAGGAAAAAATGCATATGCCCTTTTTGGCCAAGTGCATCATTGTGGACGTTCTGCCTCTTTTCCTATGCTTTACGTGCAATTCCAGTCTACCTCCTGAAATCGGTTTCCTGCAATTCTGCCCCGCTTTCAAGTCCTCTTGGCAGCCTTACTTCAATATATTTTTGGAAGATAGCTGTCATTTATAACTCTGCAGGTTTGTGAATTACAGTGCCCCTGAGCTCCTTTCTTCAACTCGCTTTCTTGTGAGCTGGCCGCAACACCGCAGGATTGCTTCAGGCCCTAATCTGGTTCCGACACGGCACGCTGAGCCTTTGGTTAATTCCTCTTCCTGGTGGGAAATGAGAGTTAAATTTGCCCGTCCAGACACCTCCACCTAGTCTCTCATTGGTTCTCCCTATTCCTGTTCATCTTCCTCAGAAATTGCAAATGGGCCAAACAGGAGGTTAAAGGCACTGACTCTCCAAGTCGGGAGAGTGTTAGTAAAGCGTCTGGAATGTTGCACCCGAGTACCAGGGGACTAGAACTGAGACAAATTGGAACATGTCTCCCGATCACACGGTTGATCATACTCTGGGTTCCATGTGCATGTTTTACCTGAAGGCAGAATCCCTTAAACCTGGAGAGTTGAGACCCGTGGAATGGGTACCATGCAATATGACTTCAAAGGGTCTTCATTTGCTCACCGAACCTCTCCAATCCTATCACTGCTGCGTTTATGCCCCTGTACACATGCTTGATTTTCTTTCAGAGACATAGCAATCCATAGGTTTTAAGATACTTACTAGTCAGGTACATTCTTAGGCGTTTAATATGGGGTGTTGAGTCCATTTCGTTGAGCAAGGAGTAGTTCTTGTCTATTCCATATTTGGCTTAAGGAACTTTATCTGTGCTCATTTCAATCTCTGGTTTGATGCAGCACCCCAACTCACCTTTCCCCTTAAGCAAGCATAAGTTGGTTTTCTAAATTTGAGACCCTGTTCTGTTTTGTAATCCAGTTCCTGTGTAGCCAAGTTTACATTCCGTGTATTAGTGATATCTTATGATGTTTCTTTTTCTGTGTGACTTATTTCAGTTAGAATCATCATACCTGAATCCACTCATTATGCTGCTACGGGCCTGATGACATAGATTTCATTGCTGAGTGATATTGCATTGTACGTAAGTACCACAACTTCTTTATCCATTTTTCACTTTCTGCGATATTGAACTTGTACCGTAAACGAGGTTCTTGTAAACAGAGCCGTCCCAAACTTTGGGGTGGCTGTGTCTTTTTGATTTTAATTTCCCTAAGCTATAGGACCATAAGTGGAAGTGCCCTAGGCTCTGTTGCTTTGTTTTTTAGATGTTTCAGGAAACACCATACACCTCTGCGGAGTGGCTCTTGGCAATTTACATCCCGCCCATCAGCATAACAAGGTTCCCAGTTCTCCATGGCCTGTCCTGCCTTTCTGGATTTTACACTTTTTTCAGATGGCCCTTTTGACCGGGGGGAAGTGAGACTTCATTGTAGTGCAGATTTCCTTTGCAAGCTTGCTTGGTTGGCCAAAAAGGGCGTATGCGTTTTTTCCTGAATATATTCAGGAAAAAACGCATACGCCCTTTTTGGCCAAGTGCATCATTGTGGACGTTCTGCCTCTTTTCCTATGCTTTAAATGCAATTCCAGTCTACCTCCTGAAATCGGTTTCCTGCAATTCTGCCCCGCTTTCAAGTCCTCTTGGCAGCCTTACTTCAGTATATTTTTGGACGATAGCTGTCATTTATAACTCTGCAGGTTTGTGAATTACAGTGCCCCTGAGCTCCTTTCTTCAACTCGCTTTCTTGTGAGCTGGCCGCAACACCGCAGGATTGCTTCAGGCCCTAATCTGGTTCCGGCACGGCACGCTGAGCCTTTGGTTAATTCCTCTTCCTGGTGGGAAATGAGAGTTAAATTTGCCCGTCCAGACACCTCCAGCTAGTCTCTCATTGGTTCTCCCTATTCCTGTACATCTTCCGCAGAAATTGCAAACTGGGCCAAACAGGAGGTTAAAGGCACTGACTCTCCAAGTCGGGAGAGTGTTAGTAAAGCGTGTGGAATGTTGCACCCGAGTACCAGGGGACGAGAACTGAGACATATTGGAACACGTCTCCCGATCACACGGTTGATCATACTCTGGGTTCCACGTGCATGTTTTACCTGAAGGCAGAATCCCTTAAACCTGGAGAGTTGAGACCCGTGGAATGGATACCATGCAATATGACTTCAAAGGGTCTTCATTTGCTCACCGAACCTCTCCAATCCTATCACTGCTGCGTTTATGCCCCTGTACACACGCTTGATTTTCTTTCAGAGACATAGCAATCCATATGTTTTAAGATACTTACTAGTCAGGTACATTCTTAGGCGTTTAATATGGGGTGTTGAGTCCATTTCGTTGAGCAAGGAGTAGTTCTTGTCTATTCCATATTTGGCTTAAGGAACTTTATCTGTGCTCATTTCAATCTCTGGTTTGATGCAGCACCCCAACTCACCTTTCCCCTTAAGCAAGCATAAGTTGGTTTTCTAAATTTGACACCCTGTTCTGTTTTGTAATCCAGTTATTGTGTAGCCAAGTTTACATTCCGTGTATTAGTGATATCTTATGATGTTTCTTTTTCTGTGTGACTTATTTCAGTTAGAATCATCATACCTGAATCCACTCATTATGCTGCTACGGGCCTGATGACATAGATTTCATTGCTGAGTGATATTGCATTGTACGTAAGTACCACAACTTCTTTATCCATTTTTCACTTTCTGCGATATTGAACTTGTTCCGTAAACGAGGTTCTTGTAAACAGAGCCGTCCCAAACTTTGTGGTGGCTGTGTCTTTTTGATTTTAATTTCCCTAAGCTATAGGACCATAAGTGGAAGTGCCCTAGGCTCTGTTGCTTTGTTTTTTAGATGTTTCAGGAAACACCATACACCTCTGCGGAGTGGCTCTTGGCAATTTACATCCCGCCCATCAGCATAACAAGGCTCCCAGTTCTCCATGGCCTGTCCTGCCTTTCTGGATTTTACACTTTTTTCAGATGGTCCTTTTGACCGGGGGGAAGTGAGACTTCATTGTAGTGCAGATTTCCTTTGCAAGCTTGCTTGGTTGGCCAAAAAGGGCGTATGCGTTTTTTCCTGAATATATTCAGGAAAAAACGCATACGCCCTTTTTGGCCAAGTGCATCATTGTGGACGTTCTGCCTCTTTCCCTATGCTTTAAATGCAATTCCAGTCTACCTCCTGAAATCGGTTTCCTGCAATTCTGCCCCGCTTTCAAGTCCTCTTGGCAGCCTTACTTCAGTATATTTTTGGACGATAGCTGTCATTTATAACTCTGCAGGTTTGTGAATTACAGTGCCCCTGAGCTCCTTTCTTCAACTCGCTTTCTTGTGAGCTGGCCGCAACACCGCAGGATTGCTTCAGACCCTAATCTGGTTCCGGCACGGCACGCTGAGCCTTTGGTTAATTCCTCTTCCTGGTGGGAAATGAGAGTTAAATTTGCCCGTCCAGACACCTCCACCTAGTCTCTCATTGGTTCTCCCTATTCCTGTTCATCTTCCGCAGAAATTGCAAACTGGGCCAAACAGGAGGTTAAAGGCACTGACTCTCCAAGTCGGGAGAGTGTTAGTAAAGCGTCTGGAATGTTGCACCCGAGTACCAGGGGACGAGAACTGAGACATATTGGAACACGTCTCCCGATCACACGGTTGATCATACTCTGGGTTCCACGTGCATGTTTTAGCTGAAGGAAGAATCCCTTAAACCTGGAGAGTTGAGACCCGTGGAATGGGTACCATGCAATATGACTTCAAAGGGTCTTCATTTGCTCACCGAACCTCTCCAATCCTATCACTGCTGCGTTTGTCCCCCTGTACACACGCTTGATTTTCTTTCAGAGACATAGCAATCCATAGGTTTTAAGATACTTACTAGTCAGGTACATTCTTAGGCGTTTAATATGGGGTGTTGAGTCCATTTCGTTGAGCAAGGAGTAGTTCTTGTCTATTCCATATTTGGCTTAAGGAACTTTATCTGTGCTCATTTCAATCTCTGGTTTGATGCAGCACCCCAACTCACCTTTCCCCTTAAGCAAGCATAAGTTGGTTTTCTAAATTTGACACCCTGTTCTGTTTTGTAATCCAGTTCCTGTGTAGCCAAGTTTACATTCCGTGTATTAGTGATATCTTATGATGTTTCTTTTTCTGTGTGACTTATTTCAGTTAGAATCATCATACCTGAATCCACTCATTATGCTGCTACGGGCCTGATGACATAGATTTCATTGCTGAGTGATATTGCATTGTACGTAAGTACCACAACTTCTTTATCCATTTTTCACTTTCTGCGATATTGAACTTGTTCCGTAAACGAGGTTCTTGTAAACAGAGCCGTCCCAAACTTTGGGGTGGCTGTGTCTTTTTGATTTTAATTTCCCTAAGCTATAGGACCATAAGTGGAAGTGCCCTAGGCTCTGTTGCTTTGTTTTTTAGATGTTTCAGGAAACACCATACACCTCTGCGGAGTGGCTCTTGGCAATTTACATCCCGCCCATCAGCATAACAAGGCTCCCAGTTCTCCATGGCCTGTCCTGCCTTTCTGGATTTTACACTTTTTTCAGATGGTCCTTTTGACCGGGGGGGAAGTGAGACTTCATTGTAGTGCAGATTTCCTTTGCAAGCTTGCTTGGTTGGCCAAAAAGGGCGTATGCGTTTTTTCCTGAATATATTCAGGAAAAAACGCATACGCCCTTTTTGGCCAAGTGCATCATTGTGGACGTTCTGCCTCTTTTCCTATGCTTTAAATGCAATTCCAGTCTACCTCCTGAAATCGGTTTCCTGCAATTCTGCCCCGCTTTCAAGTCCTCTTGGCAGCCTTACTTCAGTATATTTTTGGACGATAGCTGTCATTTATAACTCTGCAGGTTTGTGAATTACAGTGCCCCTGAGCTCCTTTCTTCAACTCGCTTTCTTGTGAGCTGGCCGCAACACCGCAGGATTGCTTCAGGCCCTAATCTGGTTCCGGCACGGCACGCTGAGCCTTTGGTTAATTCCTCTTCCTGGTGGGAAATGAGAGTTAAATTTGCCCGTCCAGACACCTCCACCTAGTCTCTCATTGGTTCTCCCTATTCCTGTTCATCTTCCGCAGAAATTGCAAACTGGGCCAAACAGGAGGTTAAAGGCACTGACTCTCCAAGTCGGGAGAGTGTTAGTAAAGCGTCTGGAATGTTGCACCCGAGTACCAGGGGACGAGAACTGAGACATATTGGAACACGTCTCCCGATCACACGGTTGATCATACTCTGGGTTCCACGTGCATGTTTTAGCTGAAGGAAGAATCCCTTAAACCTGGAGAGTTGAGACCCGTGGAATGGGTACCATGCAATATGACTTCAAAGGGTCTTCATTTGCTCACCGAACCTCTCCAATCCTATCACTGCTGCGTTTGTCCCCCTGTACACACGCTTGATTTTCTTTCAGAGACATAGCAATCCATAGGTTTTAAGATACTTACTAGTCAGGTACATTCTTAGGCGTTTAATATGGGGTGTTGAGTCCATTTCGTTGAGCAAGGAGTAGTTCTTGTCTATTCTATATTTGGCTTAAGGAACTTTATCTGTGCTCATTTCAATCTCTGGTTTGATGCAGCACCCCAACTCACCTTTCCCCTTAAGCAAGCATAAGTTGGTTTTTCTAAATTTGAGACCCTGTTCTGTTTTGTAATCCAGTTCCTGTGTAGCCAAGTTTACATCCCGTGTATTAGTGATATCTTATGATATTTCTTTTTCTGTGTGACTTATTTCAGTTAGAATCATCATACCTGAATCCACTCATTATGCTGCTACGGGCCTGATGACATAGATTTCATTGCTGAGTGATATTGCATTGTACGTAAGTACCACAACTTCTTTATCCATTTTTCACTTTCTGCGATATTGAACTTGTTCCGTAAACAAGGTTCTTGTAAACAGAGCCGTCCCAAACTTTGGGGTGGCTGTGTCTTTTTGATTTTAATTTCCCTAAGCTATAGGACCATAAGTGGAAGTGCCCTAGGCTCTGTTGCTTTGTTTTTTAGATGTTTCAGGAAACACCATACACCTCTCCCGAGTGGCTGTTGGCAATTTACATCCCGCCCATCAGCATAACAAGGCTCCCAGTTCTCCATGGCCTGTCCTGCCTTTCTGGATTTTACACTTTTTTCAGATGGCCCTTTTGACCGGGGGGAAGTGAGACTTCATTGTAGTGCAGATTTCCTTTGCAAGCTTGCTTGGTTGGCCAAAAAGGGCGTATGCGTTTTTTCCTGAATATATTCAGGAAAAAACGCATACGCCCTTTTTGGCCAAGTGCATCATTGTGGACGTTCTGCCTCTTTCCCTATGCTTTAAATGCAATTCCAGTCTACCTCCTGAAATCGGTTTCCTGCAATTCTGCCCCGCTTTCAAGTCCTCTTGGCAGCCTTACTTCAGTATATTTTTGGACGATAGCTGTCATTTATAACTCTGCAGGTTTGTGAATTACAGTGCCCCTGAGCTCCTTTCTTCAACTCGCTTTCTTGTGAGCTGGCCGCAACACCACAGGATTGCTTCAGGCCCTAATCTGGTTCCGGCACGGCACGCTGAGCCTTTGGTTAATTCCTCTTCCTGGTGGGAAATGAGAGTTAAATTTGCCCGTCCAGACACCTCCACCTAGTCTCTCATTGGTTCTCCCTATTCCTGTTCATCTTCCTCAGAAATTGCAAACTGGGCCAAACAGGAGGTTAAAGGCACTGACTCTCCACGTCGGGAGAGTGTTAGTAAAGTGTCTGGAATGTTGCACCCGAGTACCAGGGGACGAGAACTGAGACATATTGGAACATGTCTCCCGACCACACGGTTGATCATACTCTGGGTTCCATGTGCATGTTTTACCTGAAGGCAGAATCCCTTAAACCTGGAGAGTTGAGTCCCGTGGAATGGGTACCATGCAATATGACTTCAAAGGGTCTTCATTTGCTCACCGAACCTCTCCAATCCCCTCACTGCTGCGTTTATGCCCCTGTACACACGCTTGATTTTCTTTCAGACACATAGCAATCCATAGGTTTTAAGATACTTACTAGTCAGGTACATTCTTAGGCGTTTAATATGGGGTGTTGAGTCCATTTCGTTGAGCAAGGAGTAGTTCTTGTCTATTCCATATTTGGCTTAAGGAACTTTATCTGTGCTCATTTCAATCTCTGGTTTGATGCAGCACCCCAACTCACCTTTCCCCTTAAGCAAGCATAAGTTGGTTTTCTAAATTTGAGACCCTGTTCTGTTTTGTAATCCAGTTCCTGTGTAGCCAAGTTTACATTCCGTGTATTAGTGATATCTTATGATGTTTCTTTTTCTGTGTGACTTATTTCAGTTAGAATCATCATACCTGAATCCACTCATTATGCTGCTATGGGCCTGATGACATAGATTTCATTGCTGAGTGATATTGCATTGTACGTAAGTACCACAACTTCTTTATCCATTTTTCACTTTCTGCAATATTGAACTTGTACCGTAAACGAGGTTCTTGTAAACAGAGCCGTCCCAAACTTTGGGGTGGCTGTGTCTTTTTGATTTTAATTTCCCTAAGCTATAGGACCATAAGTGGAAGTGCCCTAGGCTCTGTTGCTTTGTTTTTTAGATGTTTCAGGAAACACCATACACCTCTCCCGAGTGGCTGTTGGCAATTTACATCCCGCCCATCAGCATAACAAGGCTCCCAGTTCTCCATGGCCTGTCCTGCCTTTCTGGATTTTACACTTTTTTCAGATGGCCCTTTTGACCGGGGGGAAGTGAGACTTCATTGTAGTGCAGATTTCCTTTGCAAGCTTGCTTGGTTGGCCAAAAAGTGCGTATGCGTTTTTTCCTGAATATATTCAGGAAAAAACGCATACGCCCTTTTTGGCCAAGTGCATCATTGTGGACGTTCTGCCTCTTTTCCTATGCTTTAAATGCAATTCCAGTCTACCTCCTGAAATCGGTTTCCTGCAATTCTGCCCCGTTTTCAAGTCCTCTTGGCAGCCTTACTTCAGTATATTTTTGGACGATAGCTGTCATTTATAACTCTGCAGGTTTGTGAATTACAGTGCCCCTGAGCTCCTTTCTTCAACTCGCTTTCTTGTGAGCTGGCCGCAACACCGCAGGATTGCTTCAGGCCCTAATCTGGTTCCGGCACGGCACGCTGAGCCTTTGGTTAATTCCTCTTCCTGGTGGGAAATGAGAGTTAAATTTGCCCGTCCAGACACCTCCACCTAGTCTCTCATTGGTTCTCCCTATTCCTGTTCATCTTCCTCAGAAATTGCAAATGGGCCAAACAGGAGGTTAAAGGCACTGACTCTCCACGTCGGGAGAGTGTTAGTAAAGCGTCTGGAATGTTGCACCCGAGTACCAGGGGACGAGAACTGAGACATATTGGAACATGTCTCCCGACCACACGGTTGATCATACTCTGGGTTCCATGTGCATGTTTTACCTGAAGGCAGAATCCCTTAAACCTGGAGAGTTGAGTCCCGTGGAATGGGTACCATGCAATATGACTTCAAAGGGTCTTCATTTGCTCACCGAACCTCTCCAATCCTATCACTGCTGCGTTTATGCCCCTGTACACACGCTTGATTTTCTTTCAGACACATAGCAATCCATAGGTTTTAAGATACTTACTAGTCAGGTACATTCTTAGGCGTTTAATATGGGGTGTTGAGTCCATTTCGTTGAGCAAGGAGTAGTTCTTGTCTATTCCATATTTGGCTTAAGGAACTTTATCTGTGCTCATTTCAATCTCTGGTTTGATGCAGCACCCCAACTCACCTTTCCCCTTAAGCAAGCATAAGTTGGTTTTCTAAATTTGAGACCCTGTTCTGTTTTGTAATCCAGTTCCTGTGTAGCCAAGTTTACATTCCGTGTATTAGTGATATCTTATGATGTTTCTTTTTCTGTGTGACTTATTTCAGTTAGAATCATCATACCTGAATGCACTCATTATGCTGCTATGGGCCTGATGACATAGATTTCATTGCTGAGTGATATTGCATTGTACGTAAGTACCACAACTTCTTTATCCATTTTTCACTTTCTGCGATATTGAACTTGTACTGTAAACGAGGTTCTTGTAAACAGAGCCGTCCCAAACTTTGGGGTGGCTGTGTCTTTTTGATTTTAATTTCCCTAAGCTATAGGACCATAAGTGGAAGTGCCCTAGGCTCTGTTGCTTTGTTTTTTAGATGTTTCAGGAAACACCATACACCTCTCCCGAGTGGCTCTTGGCAATTTACATCCCGCCCATCAGCATAACAAGGCTCCCAGTTCTCCATGGCCTGTCCTGCCTTTCTGGATTTTACACTTTTTTCAGATGGCCCTTTTGACCGGGGGGAAGTGAGACTTCATTGTAGTGCAGATTTCCTTTGCAAGCTTGCTTGGTTGGCCAAAAAGGGCGTATGCGTTTTTTCCTGAATATATTCAGGAAAAAACGCATACGCCCTTTTTGGCCAAGTGCATCATTGTGGACGTTCTGCCTCTTTTCCTATGCTTTAAATGCAATTCCAGTCTACCTCCTGAAATCGGTTTCCTGCAATTCTGCCCCGTTTTCATGTCCTCTTGGCAGCCTTACTTCAGTATATTTTTGGACGATAGCTGTCATTTATAACTCTGCAGGTTTGTGAATTACAGTGCCCCTGAGCTCCTTTCTTCAACTCGCTTTCTTGTGAGCTGGCCGCAACACCGCAGGATTGCTTCAGGCCCTAATCTGGTTCCGGCACGGCATGCTGAGCCTTTGGTTAATTCCTCTTCCTGGTGGGAAATAAGAGTTAAATTTGCCCGTCCAGACACCTCCAGCTAGTCTCTCATTGGTTCTCCCTATTCCTGTTCATCTTCCGCAGAAATTGCAAACTGGGCCAAACAGGAGGTTAAAGGCACTGACTCTCCAAGTCGGGAGAGTGTTAGTAAAGCGTCTGGAATGTTGTACCCGAGTACCAGGGGACGAGAACTGAGACATATTGGAACATGTCTCCCGATCACACGGGTGATCATACTCTGGGTTCCACGTGCATGTTTTACCTGAAGGCAGAATCCCTTAAACCTGGAGAGTTGAGACCCGTGGAATGGGTACCATGCAATATGACTTCAAAGGGTCTTCATTTGCTCACCGAACCTCTCCAATCCTATCACTGCTGCATTTATGCCCCTGTACACACGCTTGATTTTCTTTCAGAGACATAGCAATCCATAGGTTTTAAGATACTTACTAGTCAGGTACATTCTTAGGCGTTTAATATGGGGTGTTGAGTCCATTTCGTTGAGCAAGGAGTAGTTCTTGTCTATTCCATATTTGGCTTAAGGAACTTTATCTGTGCTCATTTCAATCTCTGGTTTGATGCAGCACCCCAACTCACCTTTCCCCTTAAGCAAGCATAAGTTGGTTTTCTAAATTTGAGACCCTGTTCTGTTTTGTAATCCAGTTCCTGTGTAGCCAAGTTTACATTCCGTGTATTAGTGATATCTTATGATGTTTCTTTTTCTGTGTGACTTATTTCAGTTAGAATCATCATACCTGAATCCACTCATTATGCTGCTACGGGCCTGATGACATAGATTTCATTGCTGAGTGATATTGCATTGTACGTAAGTACCACAACTTCTTTATCCATTTTTCACTTTCTGCGATATTGAACTTGTACCGTAAACGAGGTTCTTGTAAACAGAGCCGTCCCAAACTTTGGGGTGGCTGTGTCTTTTTGATTTTAATTTCCCTAAGCTATAGGACCATAAGTGGAAGTGCCCTAGGCTCTGTTGCTTTGTTTTTTAGATGTTTCAGGAAACACCATACACCTCTCCCGAGTGGCTGTTGGCAATTTACATCCCGCCCATCAGCATAACAAGGCTCCCAGTTCTCCATGGCCTGTCCTGCCTTTCTGGATTTTACACTTTTTTCAGATGGCCCTTTTGACCGGGGGGAAGTGAGACTTCATTGTAGTGCAGGTTTCCTTTGCAAGCTTGCTTGGTTGGCCAAAAAGGGCGTATGCGTTTTTTCCTGGAAAAAACGCATACGCCCTTTTTGGCCAAGTGCATCATTGTGGACGTTCTGCCTCTTTTCCTATGCTTTAAATGCAATTCCAGTCTACCTCCTGAAATCGGTTTCCTGCAATTCTGCCCCGCTTTCAAGTCCTCTTGGCAGCCTTACTTCAGTATATTTTTGGACGATAGCTGTCATTTATAACTCTGCAGGTTTGTGAATTACAGTGCCCCTGAGCTCCTTTCTTCAACTCGCTTTCTTGTGAGCTGGCCGCAACACCGCAGGATTGCTTCAGGCCCTAATCTGGTTCCGGCACGGCACGCTGAGCCTTTGGTTAATTCCTCTTCCTGGTGGGAAATGAGAGTTAAATTTGCCCGTCCAGACACCTCCACCTAGTCTCTCATTGGTTCTCCCTATTCCTGTTCATCTTCCTCAGAAATTGCAAATGGGCCAAACAGGAGGTTAAAGGCACTGACTCTCCACGTCGGGAGAGTGTTAGTAAAGCGTCTGGAATGTTGCACCCGAGTACCAGGGGACGAGAACTGAGACATATTGGAACATGTCTCCCGACCACACGGTTGATCATACTCTGGGTTCCATGTGCATGTTTTACCTGAAGGCAGAATCCCTTAAACCTGGAGAGTTGAGTCCCGTGGAATGGGTACCATGCAATATGACTTCAAAGGGTCTTCATTTGCTCACCGAACCTCTCCAATCCTATCACTGCTGCGTTTATGCCCCTGTACACACGCTTGATTTTCTTTCAGACACATAGCAATCCATAGGTTTTAAGATACTTACTAGTCAGGTACATTCTTAGGCGTTTAATATGGGGTGTTGAGTCCATTTCGTTGAGCAAGGAGTAGTTCTTGTCTATTCCATATTTGGCTTAAGGAACTTTATCTGTGCTCATTTCAATCTCTGGTTTTATGCAGCACCCCAACTCACCTTTCCTCTTAAGCAAGCATAAGTTGGTTTTCTAAATTTGAGACCCTGTTCTGTTTTGTAATCCAGTTCCTGTGTAGCCAAGTTTACATTCCGTGTATTAGTGATATCTTATGATGTTTCTTTTTCTGTGTGACTTATTTCAGTTAGAATCATCATACCTGAATGCACTCATTATGCTGCTATGGGCCTGATGACATAGATTTCATTGCTGAGTGATATTGCATTGTACGTAAGTACCACAACTTCTTTATCCATTTTTCACTTTCTGCGATATTGAACTTGTACTGTAAACGAGGTTCTTGTAAACAGAGCCGTCCCAAACTTTGGGGTGGCTGTGTCTTTTTGATTTTAATTTCCCTAAGCTATAGGACCATAAGTGGAAGTGCCCTAGGCTCTGTTGCTTTGTTTTTTAGATGTTTCAGGAAACACCATACACCTCTCCCGAGTGGCTCTTGGCAATTTACATCCCGCCCATCAGCATAACAAGGCTCCCAGTTCTCCATGGCCTGTCCTGCCTTTCTGGATTTTACACTTTTTTCAGATGGCCCTTTTGACCGGGGGGAAGTGAGACTTCATTGTAGTGCAGATTTCCTTTGCAAGCTTGCTTGGTTGGCCAAAAAGGGCGTATGCGTTTTTTCCTGAATATATTCAGGAAAAAACGCATACGCCCTTTTTGGCCAAGTGCATCATTGTGGACGTTCTGCCTCTTTTCCTATGCTTTAAATGCAATTCCAGTCTACCTCCTGAAATCGGTTTCCTGCAATTCTGCCCCGTTTTCATGTCCTCTTGGCAGCCTTACTTCAGTATATTTTTGGACGATAGCTGTCATTTATAACTCTGCAGGTTTGTGAATTACAGTGCCCCTGAGCTCCTTTCTTCAACTCGCTTTCTTGTGAGCTGGCCGCAACACCGCAGGATTGCTTCAGGCCCTAATCTGGTTCCGGCACGGCATGCTGAGCCTTTGGTTAATTCCTCTTCCTGGTGGGAAATAAGAGTTAAATTTGCCCGTCCAGACACCTCCAGCTAGTCTCTCATTGGTTCTCCCTATTCCTGTTCATCTTCCGCAGGAATTGCAAACTGGGCCAAACAGGAGGTTAAAGGCACTGACTCTCCAAGTCGGGAGAGTGTTAGTAAAGCGTCTGGAATGTTGCACCCGAGTACCAGGGGACGAGAACTGAGACATATTGGAACATGTCTCCCGATCACACGGGTGATCATACTCTGGGTTCCACGTGCATGTTTTACCTGAAGGCAGAATCCCTTAAACCTGGAGAGTTGAGACCCGTGGAATGGGTACCATGCAATATGACTTCAAAGGGTCTTCATTTGCTCACCGAACCTCTCCAATCCTATCACTGCTGCATTTATGCCCCTGTACACACGCTTGATTTTCTTTCAGAGACATAGCAATCCATAGGTTTTAAGATACTTACTAGTCAGGTACATTCTTAGGCGTTTAATATGGGGTGTTGAGTCCATTTCGTTGAGCAAGGAGTAGTTCTTGTCTATTCCATATTTGGCTTAAGGAACTTTATCTGTGCTCATTTCAATCTCTGGTTTGATGCAGCACCCCAACTCACCTTTCCCCTTAAGCAAGCATAAGTTGGTTTTCTAAATTTGAGACCCTGTTCTGTTTTGTAATCCAGTTCCTGTGTAGCCAAGTTTACATTCCGTGTATTAGTGATATCTTATGATGTTTCTTTTTCTGTGTGACTTATTTCAGTTAGAATCATCATACCTGAATCCACTCATTATGCTGCTACGGGCCTGATGACATAGATTTCATTGCTGAGTGATATTGCATTGTACGTAAGTACCACAACTTCTTTATCCATTTTTCACTTTCTGCGATATTGAACTTGTACCGTAAACGAGGTTTTTGTAAACAGAGCCGTCCCAAACTTTGGGGTGGCTGTGTCTTTTTGATTTTAATTTCCCTAAGCTATAGGACCATAAGTGGAAGTGCCCTAGGCTCTGTTGCTTTGTTTTTTAGATGTTTCAGGAAACACCATACACCTCTGCGGAGTGGCTCTTGGCAATTTACATCCCGCCCATCAGCATAACAAGGTTCCCAGTTCTCCATGGCCTGTCCTGCCTTTCTGGATTTTACACTTTTTTCAGATGGCCCTTTTGACCGGGGGGAAGTGAGACTTCATTGTAGTGCAGATTTCCTTTGCAAGCTTGCTTGGTTGGCCAAAAAGGGCGTATGCGTTTTTTCCTGAATATATTCAGGAAAAAACGCATACGCCCTTTTTGGCCAAGTGCATCATTGTGGACGTTCTGCCTCTTTTCCTATGCTTTAAATGCAATTCCAGTCTACCTCCTGAAATCGGTTTCCTGCAATTCTGCCCCGCTTTCAAGTCCTCTTGGCAGCCTTACTTCAGTATATTTTTGGACGATAGCTGTCATTTATAACTCTGCAGGTTTGTGAATTACAGTGCCCCTGAGCTCCTTTCTTCAACTCGCTTTCTTGTGAGCTGGCCGCAACACCGCAGGATTGCTTCAGGCCCTAATCTGGTTCCGGCACGGCACGCTGAGCCTTTGGTTAATTCCTCTTCCTGGTGGGAAATGAGAGTTAAATTTGCCCGTCCAGACACCTCCAGCTAGTCTCTCATTGGTTCTCCCTATTCCTGTACATCTTCCGCAGAAATTGCAAACTGGGCCAAACAGGAGGTTAAAGGCACTGACTCTCCAAGTCGGGAGAGTGTTAGTAAAGCGTGTGGAATGTTGCACCCGAGTACCAGGGGACGAGAACTGAGACATATTGGAACACGTCTCCCGATCACACGGTTGATCATACTCTGGTTCCACGTGCATGTTTTACCTGAAGGCAGAATCCCTTAAACCTGGAGAGTTGAGACCCGTGGAATGGATACCATGCAATATGACTTCAAAGGGTCTTCATTTGCTCACCGAACCTCTCCAATCCTATCACTGCTGCGTTTATGCCCCTGTACACACGCTTGATTTTCTTTCAGAGACATAGCAATCCATATGTTTTAAGATACTTACTAGTCAGGTACATTCTTAGGCGTTTAATATGGGGTGTTGAGTCCATTTCGTTGAGCAAGGAGTAGTTCTTGTCTATTCCATATTTGGCTTAAGGAACTTTATCTGTGCTCATTTCAATCTCTGGTTTGATGCAGCACCCCAACTCACCTTTCCCCTTAAGCAAGCATAAGTTGGTTTTCTAAATTTGACACCCTGTTCTGTTTTGTAATCCAGTTATTGTGTAGCCAAGTTTACATTCCGTGTATTAGTGATATCTTATGATGTTTCTTTTTCTGTGTGACTTATTTCAGTTAGAATCATCATACCTGAATCCACTCATTATGCTGCTACGGGCCTGATGACATAGATTTCATTGCTGAGTGATATTGCATTGTACGTAAGTACCACAACTTCTTTATCCATTTTTCACTTTCTGCGATATTGAACTTGTTCCGTAAACGAGGTTCTTGTAAACAGAGCCGTCCCAAACTTTGGGGTGGCTGTGTCTTTTTGATTTTAATTTCCCTAAGCTATAGGACCATAAGTGGAAGTGCCCTAGGCTCTGTTGCTTTGTTTTTTAGATGTTTCAGGAAACACCATACACCTCTGCGGAGTGGCTCTTGGCAATTTACATCCCGCCCATCAGCATAACAAGGCTCCCAGTTCTCCATGGCCTGTCCTGCCTTTCTGGATTTTACACTTTTTTCAGATGGTCCTTTTGACCGGGGGGAAGTGAGACTTCATTGTAGTGCAGATTTCCTTTGCAAGCTTGCTTGGTTGGCCAAAAAGGGCGTATGCGTTTTTTCCTGAATATATTCAGGAAAAAACGCATACGCCCTTTTTGGCCAAGTGCATCATTGTGGACGTTCTGCCTCTTTCCCTATGCTTTAAATGCAATTCCAGTCTACCTCCTGAAATCGGTTTCCTGCAATTCTGCCCCGCTTTCAAGTCCTCTTGGCAGCCTTACTTCAGTATATTTTTGGACGATAGCTGTCATTTATAACTCTGCAGGTTTGTGAATTACAGTGCCCCTGAGCTCCTTTCTTCAACTCGCTTTCTTGTGAGCTGGCCGCAACACCGCAGGATTGCTTCAGGCCCTAATCTGGTTCCGGCACGGCACGCTGAGCCTTTGGTTAATTCCTCTTCCTGGTGGGAAATGAGAGTTAAATTTGCCCGTCCAGACACCTCCACCTAGTCTCTCATTGGTTCTCCCTATTCCTGTTCATCTTCCGCAGAAATTGCAAACTGGGCCAAACAGGAGGTTAAAGGCACTGACTCTCCAAGTCGGGAGAGTGTTAGTAAAGCGTCTGGAATGTTGCACCCGAGTACCAGGGGACGAGAACTGAGACATATTGGAACACGTCTCCCGATCACACGGTTGATCATACTCTGGGTTCCACGTGCATGTTTTAGCTGAAGGAAGAATCCCTTAAACCTGGAGAGTTGAGACCCGTGGAATGGGTACCATGCAATATGACTTCAAAGGGTCTTCATTTGCTCACCGAACCTCTCCAATCCTATCACTGCTGCGTTTGTCCCCCTGTACACACGCTTGATTTTCTTTCAGAGACATAGCAATCCATAGGTTTTAAGATACTTACTAGTCAGGTACATTCTTAGGCGTTTAATATGGGGTGTTGAGTCCATTTCGTTGAGCAAGGAGTAGTTCTTGTCTATTCCATATTTGGCTTAAGGAACTTTATCTGTGCTCATTTCAATCTCTGGTTTGATGCAGCACCCCAACTCACCTTTCCCCTTAAGCAAGCATAAGTTGGTTTTCTAAATTTGACACCCTGTTCTGTTTTGTAATCCAGTTATTGTGTAGCCAAGTTTACATTCCGTGTATTAGTGATATCTTATGATGTTTCTTTTTCTGTGTGACTTATTTCAGTTAGAATCATCATACCTGAATCCACTCATTATGCTGCTACGGGCCTGATGACATAGATTTCATTGCTGAGTGATATTGCATTGTACGTAAGTACCACAACTTCTTTATCCATTTTTCACTTTCTGCGATATTGAACTTGTTCCGTAAACGAGGTTCTTGTAAACAGAGCCGTCCCAAACTTTGGGGTGGCTGTGTCTTTTTGATTTTAATTTCCCTAAGCTATAGGACCATAAGTGGAAGTGCCCTAGGCTCTGTTGCTTTGTTTTTTAGATGTTTCAGGAAACACCATACACCTCTGCGGAGTGGCTCTTGGCAATTTACATCCCGCCCATCAGCATAACAAGGCTCCCAGTTCTCCATGGCCTGTCCTGCCTTTCTGGATTTTACACTTTTTTCAGATGGTCCTTTTGACCGGGGGGAAGTGAGACTTCATTGTAGTGCAGATTTCCTTTGCAAGCTTGCTTGGTTGGCCAAAAAGGGCGTATGCGTTTTTTCCTGAATATATTCAGGATAAAACGCATACGCCCTTTTTGGCCAAGTGCATCATTGTGGACGTTCTGCCTCTTTTCCTATGCTTTAAATGCAATTCCAGTCTACCTCCTGAAATCGGTTTCCTGCAATTCTGCCCCGCTTTCAAGTCCTCTTGGCAGCCTTACTTCAGTATATTTTTGGACGATAGCTGTCATTTATAACTCTGCAGGTTTGTGAATTACAGTGCCCCTGAGCTCCTTTCTTCAACTCGCTTTCTTGTGAGCTGGCCGCAACACCGCAGGATTGCTTCAGGCCCTAATCTGGTTCCGGCACGGCACGCTGAGCCTTTGGTTAATTCCTCTTCCTGGTGGGAAATGAGAGTTAAATTTGCCCGTCCAGACACCTCCACCTAGTCTCTCATTGGTTCTCCCTATTCCTGTTCATCTTCCGCAGAAATTGCAAACTGGGCCAAACAGGAGGTTAAAGGCACTGACTCTCCAAGTCGGGAGAGTGTTAGTAAAGCGTCTGGAATGTTGCACCCGAGTACCAGGGGACGAGAACTGAGACATATTGGAACACGTCTCCCGATCACACGGTTGATCATACTCTGGGTTCCACGTGCATGTTTTAGCTGAAGGAAGAATCCCTTAAACCTGGAGAGTTGAGACCCGTGGAATGGGTACCATGCAATATGACTTCAAAGGGTCTTCATTTGCTCACCGAACCTCTCCAATCCTATCACTGCTGCGTTTGTCCCCCTGTACACACGCTTGATTTTCTTTCAGAGACATAGCAATCCATAGGTTTTAAGATACTTACTAGTCAGGTACATTCTTAGGCGTTTAATATGGGGTGTTGAGTCCATTTCGTTGAGCAAGGAGTAGTTCTTGTCTATTCTATATTTGGCTTAAGGAACTTTATCTGTGCTCATTTCAATCTCTGGTTTGATGCAGCACCCCAACTCACCTTTCCCCTTAAGCAAGCATAAGTTGGTTTTTCTAAATTTGAGACCCTGTTCTGTTTTGTAATCCAGTTCCTGTGTAGCCAAGTTTACATCCCGTGTATTAGTGATATCTTATGATATTTCTTTTTCTGTGTGACTTATTTCAGTTAGAATCATCATACCTGAATCCACTCATTATGCTGCTATGGGCCTGATGACATAGATTTCATTGCTGAGTGATATTGCATTGTACGTAAGTACCACAACTTCTTTATCTATTTTTCACTTTCTGCGATATTGAACTTGTACCGTAAACGAGGTTCTTGTAAACAGAGCCGTCCCAAACTTTGGGGTGGCTGTGTCTTTTTGATTTTAATTTCCCTAAGCTATAGGACCATAAGTGGAAGTGCCCTAGGCTCTGTTGCTTTGTTTTTTAGATGTTTCAGGAAACACCATACACCTCTCCCGAGTGGCTGTTGGCAATTTACATCCCGCCCATCAGCATAACAAGGCTCCCAGTTCTCCATGGCCTGTCCTGCCTTTCTGGATTTTACACTTTTTTCAGATGGCCCTTTTGACCGGGGGGAAGTGAGACTTCATTGTAGTGCAGATTTCCTTTGCAAGCTTGCTTGGTTGGCCAAAAAGTGCGTATGCGTTTTTTCCTGAATATATTCAGGAAAAAACGCATACGCCCTTTTTGGCCAAGTGCATCATTGTGGACGTTCTGCCTCTTTTCCTATGCTTTAAATGCAATTCCAGTCTACCTCCTGAAATCGGTTTCCTGCAATTCTGCCCCGTTTTCAAGTCCTCTTGGCAGCCTTACTTCAGTATATTTTTGGACGATAGCTGTCATTTATAACTCTGCAGGTTTGTGAATTACAGTGCCCCTGAGCTCCTTTCTTCAACTCGCTTTCTTGTGAGCTGGCCGCAACACCGCAGGATTGCTTCAGGCCCTAATCTGGTTCCGGCACGGCACGCTGAACCTTTGGTTAATTCCTCTTCCTGGTGGGAAATGAGAGTTAAATTTGCCCGTCCAGACACCTCCACCTAGTCTCTCATTGGTTCTCCCTATTCCTGTTCATCTTCCTCAGAAATTGCAAATGGGCCAAACAGGAGGTTAAAGGCACTGACTCTCCACGTCGGGAGAGTGTTAGTAAAGCGTCTGGAATGTTGCACCCGAGTACCAGGGGACGAGAACTGAGACATATTGGAACATGTCTCCCGACCACACGGTTGATCATACTCTGGGTTCCATGTGCATGTTTTACCTGAAGGCAGAATCCCTTAAACCTGGAGAGTTGAGTCCCGTGGAATGGGTACCATGCAATATGACTTCAAAGGGTCTTCATTTGCTCACCGAACCTCTCCAATCCTATCACTGCTGCGTTTATGCCCCTGTACACACGCTTGATTTTCTTTCAGACACATAGCAATCCATAGGTTTTAAGATACTTACTAGTCAGGTACATTCTTAGGCGTTTAATATGGGGTGTTGAGTCCATTTCGTTGAGCAAGGAGTAGTTCTTGTCTATTCCATATTTGGCTTAAGGAACTTTATCTGTGCTCATTTCAATCTCTGGTTTGATGCAGCACCCCAACTCACCTTTCCCCTTAAGCAAGCATAAGTTGGTTTTCTAAATTTGAGACCCTGTTCTGTTTTGTAATCCAGTTCCTGTGTAGCCAAGTTTACATTCCGTGTATTAGTGATATCTTATGATGTTTCTTTTTCTGTGTGACTTATTTCAGTTAGAATCATCATACCTGAATGCACTCATTATGCTGCTATGGGCCTGATGACATAGATTTCATTGCTGAGTGATATTGCATTGTACGTAAGTACCACAACTTCTTTATCCATTTTTCACTTTCTGCGATATTGAACTTGTACTGTAAACAAGTTTCTTGTAAACAGAGCCGTCCCAAACTTTGGGGTGGCTGTGTCTTTTTGATTTTAATTTCCCTAAGCTATAGGACCATAAGTGGAAGTGCCCTAGGCTCTGTTGCTTTGTTTTTTAGATGTTTCAGGAAACACCATACACCTCTCCCGAGTGGCTCTTGGCAATTTACATCCCGCCCATCAGCATAACAAGGCTCCCAGTTCTCCATGGCCTGTCCTGCCTTTCTGGATTTTACACTTTTTTCAGATGGCCCTTTTGACCGGGGGGAAGTGAGACTTCATTGTAGTGCAGATTTCCTTTGCAAGCTTGCTTGGTTGGCCAAAAAGGGCGTATGCGTTTTTTCCTGAATATATTCAGGAAAAAACGCATACGCCCTTTTTGGCCAAGTGCATCATTGTGGACGTTCTGCCTCTTTTCCTATGCTTTAAATGCAATTCCAGTCTACCTCCTGAAATCGGTTTCCTGCAATTCTGCCCCGTTTTCAAGTCCTCTTGGCAGCCTTACTTCAGTATATTTTTGGACGATAGCTGTCATTTATAACTCTGCAGGTTTGTGAATTACAGTGCCCCTGAGCTCCTTTCTTCAACTCGCTTTCTTGTGAGCTGGCCGCAACACCGCAGGATTGCTTCAGGCCCTAATCTGGTTCCGGCACGGCACGCTGAACCTTTGGTTAATTCCTCTTCCTGGTGGGAAATGAGAGTTAAATTTGCCCGTCCAGACACCTCCACCTAGTCTCTCATTGGTTCTCCCTATTCCTGTTCATCTTCCTCAGAAATTGCAAATGGGCCAAACAGGAGGTTAAAGGCACTGACTCTCCACGTCGGGAGAGTGTTAGTAAAGCGTCTGGAATGTTGCACCCGAGTACCAGGGGACGAGAACTGAGACATATTGGAACATGTCTCCCGACCACACGGTTGATCATACTCTGGGTTCCATGTGCATGTTTTACCTGAAGGCAGAATCCCTTAAACCTGGAGAGTTGAGTCCCGTGGAATGGGTACCATGCAATATGACTTCAAAGGGTCTTCATTTGCTCACCGAACCTCTCCAATCCTATCACTGCTGCGTTTATGCCCCTGTACACACGCTTGATTTTCTTTCAGACACATAGCAATCCATAGGTTTTAAGATACTTACTAGTCAGGTACATTCTTAGGCGTTTAATATGGGGTGTTGAGTCCATTTCGTTGAGCAAGGAGTAGTTCTTGTCTATTCCATATTTGGCTTAAGGAACTTTATCTGTGCTCATTTCAATCTCTGGTTTGATGCAGCACCCCAACTCACCTTTCCCCTTAAGCAAGCATAAGTTGGTTTTCTAAATTTGAGACCCTGTTCTGTTTTGTAATCCAGTTCCTGTGTAGCCAAGTTTACATTCCGTGTATTAGTGATATCTTATGATGTTTCTTTTTCTGTGTGACTTATTTCAGTTAGAATCATCATACCTGAATGCACTCATTATGCTGCTATGGGCCTGATGACATAGATTTCATTGCTGAGTGATATTGCATTGTACGTAAGTACCACAACTTCTTTATCCATTTTTCACTTTCTGCGATATTGAACTTGTACTGTAAACGAGGTTCTTGTAAACAGAGCCGTCCCAAACTTTGGGGTGGCTGTGTCTTTTTGATTTTAATTTCCCTAAGCTATAGGACCATAAGTGGAAGTGCCCTAGGCTCTGTTGCTTTGTTTTTTAGATGTTTCAGGAAACACCATACACCTCTCCCGAGTGGCTCTTGGCAATTTACATCCCGCCCATCAGCATAACAAGGCTCCCAGTTCTCCATGGCCTGTCCTGCCTTTCTGGATTTTACACTTTTTTCAGATGGCCCTTTTGACCGGGGGGAAGTGAGACTTCATTGTAGTGCAGATTTCCTTTGCAAGCTTGCTTGGTTGGCCAAAAAGGGCGTATGCGTTTTTTCCTGAATATATTCAGGAAAAAACGCATACGCCCTTTTTGGCCAAGTGCATCATTGTGGACGTTCTGCCTCTTTTCCTATGCTTTAAATGCAATTCCAGTCTACCTCCTGAAATCGGTTTCCTGCAATTCTGCCCCGTTTTCATGTCCTCTTGGCAGCCTTACTTCAGTATATTTTTGGACGATAGCTGTCATTTATAACTCTGCAGGTTTGTGAATTACAGTGCCCCTGAGCTCCTTTCTTCAACTCGCTTTCTTGTGAGCTGGCCGCAACACCGCAGGATTGCTTCAGGCCCTAATCTGGTTCCGGCACGGCATGCTGAGCCTTTGGTTAATTCCTCTTCCTGGTGGGAAATAAGAGTTAAATTTGCCCGTCCAGACACCTCCAGCTAGTCTCTCATTGGTTCTCCCTATTCCTGTTCATCTTCCCCAGATATTGCAAACTGGGCCAAACAGGAGGTTAAAGGCACTGACTCTCCAAGTCGGGAGAGTGTTAGTAAAGCGTCTGGAATGTTGCACCCGAGTACCAGGGGACGAGAACTGAGACATATTGGAACATGTCTCCCGACCACACGGTTGATCATACTCTGGGTTCCATGTGCATGTTTTACCTGAAGGCAGAATCCCTTAAACCTGGAGAGTTGAGTCCCGTGGAATGGGTACCATGCAATATGACTTCAAAGGGTCTTCATTTGCTCACCGAACCTCTCCAATCCCCTCACTGCTGCGTTTATGCCCCTGTACACACGCTTGATTTTCTTTCAGACACATAGCAATCCATAGGTTTTAAGATACTTACTAGTCAGGTACATTCTTAGGCGTTTAATATGGGGTGTTGAGTCCATTTCGTTGAGCAAGGAGTAGTTCTTGTCTATTCCATATTTGGCTTAAGGAACTTTATCTGTGCTCATTTCAATCTCTGGTTTGATGCAGCACCCCAACTCACCTTTCCCCTTAAGCAAGCATAAGTTGGTTTTCTAAATTTGAGACCCTGTTCTGTTTTGTAATCCAGTTCCTGTGTAGCCAAGTTTACATTCCGTGTATTAGTGATATCTTATGATGTTTCTTTTTCTGTGTGACTTATTTCAGTTAGAATCATCATACCTGAATCCACTCATTATGCTGCTACGGGCCTGATGACATAGATTTCATTGCTGAGTGATATTGCATTGTACGTAAGTACCACAACTTCTTTATCTATTTTTCACTTTCTGCGATATTGAACTTGTACCGTAAACGAGGTTCTTGTAAACAGAGCCGTCCCAAACTTTGGGGTGGCTGTGTCTTTTTGATTTTAATTTCCCTAAGCTATAGGACCATAAGTGGAAGTGCCCTAGGCTCTGTTGCTTTGTTTTTTAGATGTTTCAGGAAACACCATACACCTCTCCCGAGTGGCTGTTGGCAATTTACATCCCGCCCATCAGCATAACAAGGCTCCCAGTTCTCCATGGCCTGTCCTGCCTTTCTGGATTTTACACTTTTTTCAGATGGCCCTTTTGACCGGGGGGAAGTGAGACTTCATTGTAGTGCAGATTTCCTTTGCAAGCTTGCTTGGTTGGCCAAAAAGTGCGTATGCGTTTTTTCCTGAATATATTCAGGAAAAAACGCATACGCCCTTTTTGGCCAAGTGCATCATTGTGGACGTTCTGCCTCTTTTCCTATGCTTTAAATGCAATTCCAGTCTACCTCCTGAAATCGGTTTCCTGCAATTCTGCCCCGCTTTCAAGTCCTCTTGGCAGCCTTACTTCAGTATATTTTTGGACGATAGCTGTCATTTATAACTCTGCAGGTTTGTGAATTACAGTGCCCCTGAGCTCCTTTCTTCAACTCGCTTTCTTGTGAGCTGGCCGCAACACCGCAGGATTGCTTCAGGCCCTAATCTGGTTCCGGCACGGCACGCTGAGCCTTTGGTTAATTCCTCTTCCTGGTGGGAAATGAGAGTTAAATTTGCCCGTCCAGACACCTCCACCTAGTCTCTCATTGGTTCTCCCTATTCCTGTTCATCTTCCTCAGAAATTGCAAATGGGCCAAACAGGAGGTTAAAGGCACTGACTCTCCACGTCGGGAGAGTGTTAGTAAAGCGTCTGGAATGTTGCACCCGAGTACCAGGGGACGAGAACTGAGACATATTGGAACATGTCTCCCGACCACACGGTTGATCATACTCTGGGTTCCATGTGCATGTTTTACCTGAAGGCAGAATCCCTTAAACCTGGAGAGTTGAGTCCCGTGGAATGGGTACCATGCAATATGACTTCAAAGGGTCTTCATTTGCTCACCGAACCTCTCCAATCCTATCACTGCTGCGTTTATGCCCCTGTACACACGCTTGATTTTCTTTCAGACACATAGCAATCCATAGGTTTTAAGATACTTACTAGTCAGGTACATTCTTAGGCGTTTAATATGGGGTGTTGAGTCCATTTCGTTGAGCAAGGAGTAGTTCTTGTCTATTCCATATTTGGCTTAAGGAACTTTATCTGTGCTCATTTCAATCTCTGGTTTGATGCAGCACCCCAACTCACCTTTCCCCTTAAGCAAGCATAAGTTGGTTTTCTAAATTTGAGACCCTGTTCTGTTTTGTAATCCAGTTCCTGTGTAGCCAAGTTTACATTCCGTGTATTAGTGATATCTTATGATGTTTCTTTTTCTGTGTGACTTATTTCAGTTAGAATCATCATACCTGAATGCACTCATTATGCTGCTATGGGCCTGATGACATAGATTTCATTGCTGAGTGATATTGCATTGTACGTAAGTACCACAACTTCTTTATCCATTTTTCACTTTCTGCGATATTGAACTTGTACTGTAAACGAGGTTCTTGTAAACAGAGCCGTCCCAAACTTTGGGGTGGCTGTGTCTTTTTGATTTTAATTTCCCTAAGCTATAGGACCATAAGTGGAAGTGCCCTAGGCTCTGTTGCTTTGTTTTTTAGATGTTTCAGGAAACACCATACACCTCTCCCGAGTGGCTGTTGGCAATTTACATCCCGCCCATCAGCATAACAAGGCTCCCAGTTCTCCATGGCCTGTCCTGCCTTTCTGGATTTTACACTTTTTTCAGATGGCCCTTTTGACCGGGGGGAAGTGAGACTTCATTGTAGTGCAGATTTCCTTTGCAAGCTTGCTTGGTTGGCCAAAAAGGGCGTATGCGTTTTTTCCTGAATATATTCAGGAAAAAACGCATACGCCCTTTTTGGCCAAGTGCATCATTGTGGACGTTCTGCCTCTTTTCCTATGCTTTAAATGCAATTCCAGTCTACCTCCTGAAATCGGTTTCCTGCAATTCTGCCCCGTTTTCATGTCCTCTTGGCAGCCTTACTTCAGTATATTTTTGGACGATAGCTGTCATTTATAACTCTGCAGGTTTGTGAATTACAGTGCCCCTGAGCTCCTTTCTTCAACTCGCTTTCTTGTGAGCTGGCCGCAACACCGCAGGATTGCTTCAGGCCCTAATCTGGTTCCGGCACGGCATGCTGAGCCTTTGGTTAATTCCTCTTCCTGGTGGGAAATAAGAGTTAAATTTGCCCGTCCAGACACCTCCAGCTAGTCTCTCATTGGTTCTCCCTATTCCTGTTCATCTTCCGCAGAAATTGCAAACTGGGCCAAACAGGAGGTTAAAGGCACTGACTCTCCAAGTCGGGAGAGTGTTAGTAAAGCGTCTGGAATGTTGCACCCGAGTACCAGGGGACGAGAACTGAGACATATTGGAACATGTCTCCCGACCACACGGGTGATCATACTCTGGGTTCCACGTGCATGTTTTACCTGAAGGCAGAATCCCTTAAACCTGGAGAGTTGAGACCCGTGGAATGGGTACCATGCAATATGACTTCAAAGGGTCTTCATTTGCTCACCGAACCTCTCCAATCCTATCACTGCTGCATTTATGCCCCTGTACACACGCTTGATTTTCTTTCAGAGACATAGCAATCCATAGGTTTTAAGATACTTACTAGTCAGGTACATTCTTAGGCGTTTAATATGGGGTGTTGAGTCCATTTCGTTGAGCAAGGAGTAGTTCTTGTCTATTCCATATTTGGCTTAAGGAACTTTATCTGTGCTCATTTCAATCTCTGGTTTGATGCAGCACCCCAACTCACCTTTCCCCTTAAGCAAGCATAAGTTGGTTTTCTAAATTTGAGACCCTGTTCTGTTTTGTAATCCAGTTCCTGTGTAGCCAAGTTTACATTCCGTGTATTAGTGATATCTTATGATGTTTCTTTTTCTGTGTGACTTATTTCAGTTAGAATCATCATACCTGAATCCACTCATTATGCTGCTACGGGCCTGATGACATAGATTTCATTGCTGAGTGATATTGCATTGTACGTAAGTACCACAACTTCTTTATCCATTTTTCACTTTCTGCGATATTGAACTTGTACCGTAAACGAGGTTCTTGTAAACAGAGCCGTCCCAAACTTTGGGGTGGCTGTGTCTTTTTGATTTTAATTTCCCTAAGCTATAGGACCATAAGTGGAAGTGCCCTAGGCTCTGTTGCTTTGTTTTTTAGATGTTTCAGGAAACACCATACACCTCTCCCGAGTGGCTGTTGGCAATTTACATCCCGCCCATCAGCATAACAAGGCTCCCAGTTCTCCATGGCCTGTCCTGCCTTTCTGGATTTTACACTTTTTTCAGATGGCCCTTTTGACCGGGGGGAAGTGAGACTTCATTGTAGTGCAGGTTTCCTTTGCAAGCTTGCTTGGTTGGCCAAAAAGGGCGTATGCGTTTTTTCCTGGAAAAAACGCATACGCCCTTTTTGGCCAAGTGCATCATTGTGGACGTTCTGCCTCTTTTCCTATGCTTTAAATGCAATTCCAGTCTACCTCCTGAAATCGGTTTCCTGCAATTCTGCCCCGCTTTCAAGTCCTCTTGGCAGCCTTACTTCAGTATATTTTTGGACGATAGCTGTCATTTATAACTCTGCAGGTTTGTGAATTACAGTGCCCCTGAGCTCCTTTCTTCAACTCGCTTTCTTGTGAGCTGGCCGCAACACCGCAGGATTGCTTCAGGCCCTAATCTGGTTCCGGCACGGCACGCTGAGCCTTTGGTTAATTCCTCTTCCTGGTGGGAAATGAGAGTTAAATTTGCCCGTCCAGAAACCTCCACCTAGTCTCTCATTGGTTCTCCCTATTCCTGTTCATCTTCCTCAGAAATTGCAAATGGGCCAAACAGGAGGTTAAAGGCACTGACTCTCCACGTCGGGAGAGTGTTAGTAAAGCGTCTGGAATGTTGCACCCGAGTACCAGGGGACGAGAACTGAGACATATTGGAACATGTCTCCCGACCACACGGTTGATCATACTCTGGGTTCCATGTGCATGTTTTACCTGAAGGCAGAATCCCTTAAACCTGGAGAGTTGAGTCCCGTGGAATGGGTACCATGCAATATGACTTCAAAGGGTCTTCATTTGCTCACCGAACCTCTCCAATCCTATCACTGCTGCGTTTATGCCCCTGTACACACGCTTGATTTTCTTTCAGACACATAGCAATCCATAGGTTTTAAGATACTTACTAGTCAGGTACATTCTTAGGCGTTTAATATGGGGTGTTGAGTCCATTTCGTTGAGCAAGGAGTAGTTCTTGTCTATTCCATATTTGGCTTAAGGAACTTTATCTGTGCTCATTTCAATCTCTGGTTTTATGCAGCACCCCAACTCACCTTTCCCCTTAAGCAAGCATAAGTTGGTTTTCTAAATTTGAGACCCTGTTCTGTTTTGTAATCCAGTTCCTGTGTAGCCAAGTTTACATTCCGTGTATTAGTGATATCTTATGATGTTTCTTTTTCTGTGTGACTTATTTCAGTTAGAATCATCATACCTGAATGCACTCATTATGCTGCTATGGGCCTGATGACATAGATTTCATTGCTGAGTGATATTGCATTGTACGTAAGTACCACAACTTCTTTATCCATTTTTCACTTTCTGCGATATTGAACTTGTACTGTAAACGAGGTTCTTGTAAACAGAGCCGTCCCAAACTTTGGGGTGGCTGTGTCTTTTTGATTTTAATTTCCCTAAGCTATAGGACCATAAGTGGAAGTGCCCTAGGCTCTGTTGCTTTGTTTTTTAGATGTTTCAGGAAACACCATACACCTCTCCCGAGTGGCTGTTGGCAATTTACATCCCGCCCATCAGCATAACAAGGCTCCCAGTTCTCCATGGCCTGTCCTGCCTTTCTGGATTTTACACTTTTTTCAGATGGCCCTTTTGACCGGGGGGAAGTGAGACTTCATTGTAGTGCAGATTTCCTTTGCAAGCTTGCTTGGTTGGCCAAAAAGGGCGTATGCGTTTTTTCCTGAATATATTCAGGAAAAAACGCATACGCCCTTTTTGGCCAAGTGCATCATTGTGGACGTTCTGCCTCTTTTCCTATGCTTTAAATGCAATTCCAGTCTACCTCCTGAAATCGGTTTCCTGCAATTCTGCCCCGTTTTCATGTCCTCTTGGCAGCCTTACTTCAGTATATTTTTGGACGATAGCTGTCATTTATAACTCTGCAGGTTTGTGAATTACAGTGCCCCTGAGCTCCTTTCTTCAACTCGCTTTCTTGTGAGCTGGCCGCAACACCGCAGGATTGCTTCAGGCCCTAATCTGGTTCCGGCACGGCATGCTGAGCCTTTGGTTAATTCCTCTTCCTGGTGGGAAATAAGAGTTAAATTTGCCCGTCCAGACACCTCCAGCTAGTCTCTCATTGGTTCTCCCTATTCCTGTTCATCTTCCGCAGAAATTGCAAACTGGGCCAAACAGGAGGTTAAAGGCACTGACTCTCCAAGTCGGGAGAGTGTTAGTAAAGCGTCTGGAATGTTGCACCCGAGTACCAGGGGACGAGAACTGAGACATATTGGAACATGTCTCCCGACCACACGGGTGATCATACTCTGGGTTCCACGTGCATGTTTTACCTGAAGGCAGAATCCCTTAAACCTGGAGAGTTGAGACCCGTGGAATGGGTACCATGCAATATGACTTCAAAGGGTCTTCATTTGCTCACCGAACCTCTCCAATCCTATCACTGCTGCATTTATGCCCCTGTACACACGCTTGATTTTCTTTCAGAGACATAGCAATCCATAGGTTTTAAGATACTTACTAGTCAGGTACATTCTTAGGCGTTTAATATGGGGTGTTGAGTCCATTTCGTTGAGCAAGGAGTAGTTCTTGTCTATTCCATATTTGGCTTAAGGAACTTTATCTGTGCTCATTTCAATCTCTGGTTTGATGCAGCACCCCAACTCACCTTTCCCCTTAAGCAAGCATAAGTTGGTTTTCTAAATTTGAGACCCTGTTCTGTTTTGTAATCCAGTTCCTGTGTAGCCAAGTTTACATTCCGTGTATTAGTGATATCTTATGATGTTTCTTTTTCTGTGTGACTTATTTCAGTTAGAATCATCATACCTGAATCCACTCATTATGCTGCTACGGGCCTGATGACATAGATTTCATTGCTGAGTGATATTGCATTGTACGTAAGTACCACAACTTCTTTATCCATTTTTCACTTTCTGCGATATTGAACTTGTACCGTAAACGAGGTTCTTGTAAACAGAGCCGTCCCAAACTTTGGGGTGGCTGTGTCTTTTTGATTTTAATTTCCCTAAGCTATAGGACCATAAGTGGAAGTGCCCTAGGCTCTGTTGCTTTGTTTTTTAGATGTTTCAGGAAACACCATACACCTCTCCCGAGTGGCTGTTGGCAATTTACATCCCGCCCATCAGCATAACAAGGCTCCCAGTTCTCCATGGCCTGTCCTGCCTTTCTGGATTTTACACTTTTTTCAGATGGCCCTTTTGACCGGGGGGAAGTGAGACTTCATTGTAGTGCAGGTTTCCTTTGCAAGCTTGCTTGGTTGGCCAAAAAGGGCGTATGCGTTTTTTCCTGGAAAAAACGCATACGCCCTTTTTGGCCAAGTGCATCATTGTGGACGTTCTGCCTCTTTTCCTATGCTTTAAATGCAATTCCAGTCTACCTCCTGAAATCGGTTTCCTGCAATTCTGCCCCGCTTTCAAGTCCTCTTGGCAGCCTTACTTCAGTATATTTTTGGACGATAGCTGTCATTTATAACTCTGCAGGTTTGTGAATTACAGTGCCCCTGAGCTCCTTTCTTCAACTCGCTTTCTTGTGAGCTGGCCGCAACACCGCAGGATTGCTTCAGGCCCTAATCTGGTTCCGGCACGGCACGCTGAGCCTTTGGTTAATTCCTCTTCCTGGTGGGAAATGAGAGTTAAATTTGCCCGTCCAGAAACCTCCACCTAGTCTCTCATTGGTTCTCCCTATTCCTGTTCATCTTCCTCAGAAATTGCAAATGGGCCAAACAGGAGGTTAAAGGCACTGACTCTCCACGTCGGGAGAGTGTTAGTAAAGCGTCTGGAATGTTGCACCCGAGTACCAGGGGACGAGAACTGAGACATATTGGAACATGTCTCCCGACCACACGGTTGATCATACTCTGGGTTCCATGTGCATGTTTTACCTGAAGGCAGAATCCCTTAAACCTGGAGAGTTGAGTCCCGTGGAATGGGTACCATGCAATATGACTTCAAAGGGTCTTCATTTGCTCACCGAACCTCTCCAATCCTATCACTGCTGCGTTTATGCCCCTGTACACACGCTTGATTTTCTTTCAGACACATAGCAATCCATAGGTTTTAAGATACTTACTAGTCAGGTACATTCTTAGGCGTTTAATATGGGGTGTTGAGTCCATTTCGTTGAGCAAGGAGTAGTTCTTGTCTATTCCATATTTGGCTTAAGGAACTTTATCTGTGCTCATTTCAATCTCTGGTTTTATGCAGCACCCCAACTCACCTTTCCCCTTAAGCAAGCATAAGTTGGTTTTCTAAATTTGAGACCCTGTTCTGTTTTGTAATCCAGTTCCTGTGTAGCCAAGTTTACATTCCGTGTATTAGTGATATCTTATGATGTTTCTTTTTCTGTGTGACTTATTTCAGTTAGAATCATCATACCTGAATGCACTCATTATGCTGCTATGGGCCTGATGACATAGATTTCATTGCTGAGTGATATTGCATTGTACGTAAGTACCACAACTTCTTTATCCATTTTTCACTTTCTGCGATATTGAACTTGTACTGTAAACGAGGTTCTTGTAAACAGAGCCGTCCCAAACTTTGGGGTGGCTGTGTCTTTTTGATTTTAATTTCCCTAAGCTATAGGACCATAAGTGGAAGTGCCCTAGGCTCTGTTGCTTTGTTTTTTAGATGTTTCAGGAAACACCATACACCTCTCCCGAGTGGCTGTTGGCAATTTACATCCCGCCCATCAGCATAACAAGGCTCCCAGTTCTCCATGGCCTGTCCTGCCTTTCTGGATTTTACACTTTTTTCAGATGGCCCTTTTGACCGGGGGGAAGTGAGACTTCATTGTAGTGCAGATTTCCTTTGCAAGCTTGCTTGGTTGGCCAAAAAGGGCGTATGCGTTTTTTCCTGAATATATTCAGGAAAAAACGCATACGCCCTTTTTGGCCAAGTGCATCATTGTGGACGTTCTGCCTCTTTTCCTATGCTTTAAATGCAATTCCAGTCTACCTCCTGAAATCGGTTTCCTGCAATTCTGCCCCGTTTTCATGTCCTCTTGGCAGCCTTACTTCAGTATATTTTTGGACGATAGCTGTCATTTATAACTCTGCAGGTTTGTGAATTACAGTGCCCCTGAGCTCCTTTCTTCAACTCGCTTTCTTGTGAGCTGGCCGCAACACCGCAGGATTGCTTCAGGCCCTAATCTGGTTCCGGCACGGCATGCTGAGCCTTTGGTTAATTCCTCTTCCTGGTGGGAAATAAGAGTTAAATTTGCCCGTCCAGACACCTCCAGCTAGTCTCTCATTGGTTCTCCCTATTCCTGTTCATCTTCCGCAGGAATTGCAAACTGGGCCAAACAGGAGGTTAAAGGCACTGACTCTCCAAGTCGGGAGAGTGTTAGTAAAGCGTCTGGAATGTTGCACCCGAGTACCAGGGGACGAGAACTGAGACATATTGGAACATGTCTCCCGATCACACGGGTGATCATACTCTGGGTTCCACGTGCATGTTTTACCTGAAGGCAGAATCCCTTAAACCTGGAGAGTTGAGACCCGTGGAATGGGTACCATGCAATATGACTTCAAAGGGTCTTCATTTGCTCACCGAACCTCTCCAATCCTATCACTGCTGCATTTATGCCCCTGTACACACGCTTGATTTTCTTTCAGAGACATAGCAATCCATAGGTTTTAAGATACTTACTAGTCAGGTACATTCTTAGGCGTTTAATATGGGGTGTTGAGTCCATTTCGTTGAGCAAGGAGTAGTTCTTGTCTATTCCATATTTGGCTTAAGGAACTTTATCTGTGCTCATTTCAATCTCTGGTTTGATGCAGCACCCCAACTCACCTTTCCCCTTAAGCAAGCATAAGTTGGTTTTCTAAATTTGAGACCCTGTTCTGTTTTGTAATCCAGTTCCTGTGTAGCCAAGTTTACATTCCGTGTATTAGTGATATCTTATGATGTTTCTTTTTCTGTGTGACTTATTTCAGTTAGAATCATCATACCTGAATCCACTCATTATGCTGCTACGGGCCTGATGACATAGATTTCATTGCTGAGTGATATTGCATTGTACGTAAGTACCACAACTTCTTTATCCATTTTTCACTTTCTGCGATATTGAACTTGTACCGTAAACGAGGTTCTTGTAAACAGAGCCGTCCCAAACTTTGGGGTGGCTGTGTCTTTTTGATTTTAATTTCCCTAAGCTATAGGACCATAAGTGGAAGTGCCCTAGGCTCTGTTGCTTTGTTTTTTAGATGTTTCAGGAAACACCATACACCTCTCCCGAGTGGCTCTTGGCAATTTACATCCCGCCCATCAGCATAACAAGGCTCCCAGTTCTCCATGGCCTGTCCTGCCTTTCTGGATTTTACACTTTTTTCAGATGGCCCTTTTGACCGGGGGGAAGTGAGACTTCATTGTAGTGCAGGTTTCCTTTGCAAGCTTGCTTGGTTGGCCAAAAAGGGCGTATGCGTTTTTTCCTGAATATATTCAGGAAAAAACGCATACGCCCTTTTTGGCCAAGTGCATCATTGTGGACGTTCTGCCTCTTTTCCTATGCTTTAAATGCAATTCCAGTCTACCTCCTGAAATCGGTTTCCTGCAATTCTGCCCCGCTTTCAAGTCCTCTTGGCAGCCTTACTTCAGTATATTTTTGGACGATAGCTGTCATTTATAACTCTGCAGGTTTGTGAATTACAGTGCCCCTGAGCTCCTTTCTTCAACTCGCTTTCTTGTGAGCTGGCCGCAACACCGCAGGATTGCTTCAGGCCCTAATCTGGTTCCGGCACGGCACGCTGAGCCTTTGGTTAATTCCTCTTCCTGGTGGGAAATAAGAGTTAAATTTGCCCGTCCAGACACCTCCAGCTAGTCTCTCATTGGTTCTCCCTATTCCTGTTCATCTTCCGCAGATATTGCAAACTGGGCCAAACAGGAGGTTAAAGGCACTGACTCTCCAAGTCGGGAGAGTGTTAGTAAAGCGTCTGGAATGTTGCACCCGAGTACCAGGGGATGAGAACTGAGACATATTGGAACATGTCTCCCGACCACACGGTTGATCATACTCTGGGTTCCATGTGCATGTTTTACCTGAAGGCAGAATCCCTTAAACCTGGAGAGTTGAGTCCCGTGGAATGGGTACCATGCAATATGACTTCAAAGGGTCTTCATTTGCTCACCGAACCTCTCCAATCCCCTCACTGCTGCGTTTATGCCCCTGTACACACGCTTGATTTTCTTTCAGACACATAGCAATCCATAGGTTTTAAGATACTTACTAGTCAGGTACATTCTTAGGCGTTTAATATGGGGTGTTGAGTCCATTTCGTTGAGCAAGGAGTAGTTCTTGTCTATTCCATATTTGGCTTAAGGAACTTTATCTGTGCTCATTTCAATCTCTGGTTTGATGCAGCACCCCAACTCACCTTTCCCCTTAAGCAAGCATAAGTTGGTTTTCTAAATTTGAGACCCTGTTCTGTTTTGTAATCCAGTTCCTGTGTAGCCAAGTTTACATTCCGTGTATTAATGATATCTTATGATGTTTCTTTTTCTGTGTGACTTATTTCAGTTAGAATCATCATACCTGAATCCACTCATTATGCTGCTATGGGCCTGATGACATAGATTTCATTGCTGAGTGATATTGCATTGTATGTAAGTACCACAACTTCTTTATCTATTTTTCACTTTCTGCGATATTGAACTTGTACCGTAAACGAGGTTCTTGTAAACAGAGCCATCCCAAACTTTGGGGTGGCTGTGTCTTTTTGATTTTAATTTCCCTAAGCTATAGGACCATAAGTGGAAGTGCCCTAGGCTCTGTTGCTTTGTTTTTTAGATGTTTCAGGAAACACCATACACCTCTCCCGAGTGGCTGTTGGCAATTTACATCCCCCCCATCAGCATAACAAGGCTCCCAGTTCTCCATGGCCTGTCCTGCCTTTCTGGATTTTACACTTTTTTCAGATGGCCCTTTTGACCGGGGGGAAGTGAGACTTCATTGTAGTGCAGATTTCCTTTGCAAGCTTGCTTGGTTGGCCAAAAAGGGCGTATGCGTTTTTTCCTGAATATATTCAGGAAAAAACGCATACGCCCTTTTTGGCCAAGTGCATCATTGTGGACGTTCTGCCTCTTTTCCTATGCTTTAAATGCAATTCCAGTCTACCTCCTGAAATCGGTTTCCTGCAATTCTGCCCCGTTTTCAAGTCCTCTTGGCAGCCTTACTTCAGTATATTTTTGGACGATAGCTGTCATTTATAACTCTGCAGGTTTGTGAATTACAGTGCCCCTGAGCTCCTTTCTTCAACTCGCTTTCTTGTGAGCTGGCCGCAACACCGCAGGATTGCTTCAGGCCCTAATCTGGTTCCGGCACGGCACGCTGAGCCTTTGGTTAATTCCTCTTCCTGGTGGGAAATAAGAGTTAAATTTGCCCGTCCAGACACCTCCAGCTAGTCTCTCATTGGTTCTCCCTATTCCTGTTCATCTTCCGCAGATATTGCAAACTGGGCCAAACAGGAGTTTAAAGGCACTGACTCTCCAAGTCGGGAGAGTGTTAGTAAAGCGTCTGGAATGTTGCACCCGAGTACCAGGGGACGAGAACTGAGACATATTGGAACATGTCTCCCGATCACACGGGTGATCATACTCTGGGTTCCACGTGCATGTTTTACCTGAAGGCAGAATCCCTTAAACCTGGAGAGTTGAGACCCGTGGAATGGGTACCATGCAATATGACTTCAAAGGGTCTTCATTTGCTCACCGAACCTCTCCAATCCTATCACTCCTGCATTTATGCCCCTGTACACACGCTTGATTTTCTTTCAGAGACATAGCAATCCATAGGTTTTAAGATACTTACTAGTCAGGTACATTCTTAGGCGTTTAATATGGGGTGTTGAGTCCATTTCGTTGAGCAAGGAGTAGTTCTTGTCTATTCCATATTTGGCTTAAGGAACTTTATCTGTGCTCATTTCAATCTCTGGTTTGATGCAGCACCCCAACTCACCTTTCCCCTTAAGCAAGCATAAGTTGGTTTTCTAAATTTGAGACCCTGTTCTGTTTTGTAATCCAGTTCCTGTGTAGCCAAGTTTACATTCCGTGTATTAGTGATATCTTATGATGTTTCTTTTTCTGTGTGACTTATTTCAGTTAGAATCATCATACCTGAATCCACTCATTATGCTGCTACGGGCCTGATGACATAGATTTCATTGCTGAGTGATATTGCATTGTACGTAAGTACCACAACTTCTTTATCCATTTTTCACTTTCTGCGATATTGAACTTGTACCGTAAACGAGGTTCTTGTAAACAGAGCCGTCCCAAACTTTGGGGTGGCTGTGTCTTTTTGATTTTAATTTCCCTAAGCTATAGGACCATAAGTGGAAGTGCCCTAGGCTCTGTTGCTTTGTTTTTTAGATGTTTCAGGAAACACCATACACCTCTCCCGAGTGGCTGTTGGCAATTTACATCCCGCCCATCAGCATAACAAGGCTCCCAGTTCTCCATGGCCTGTCCTGCCTTTCTGGATTTTACACTTTTTTCAGATGGCCCTTTTGACCGGGGGGAAGTGAGACTTCATTGTAGTGCAGATTTCCTTTGCAAGCTTGCTTGGTTGGCCAAAAAGTGCGTATGCGTTTTTTCCTGAATATATTCAGGAAAAAACGCATACGCCCTTTTTGGCCAAGTGCATCATTGTGGACGTTCTGCCTCTTTTCCTATGCTTTAAATGCAATTCCAGTCTACCTCCTGAAATCGGTTTCCTGCAATTCTGCCCCGTTTTCAAGTCCTCTTGGCAGCCTTACTTCAGTATATTTTTGGACGATAGCTGTCATTTATAACTCTGCAGGTTTGTGAATTACAGTGCCCCTGAGCTCCTTTCTTCAACTCGCTTTCTTGTGAGCTGGCCGCAACACCGCAGGATTGCTTCAGGCCCTAATCTGGTTCCGGCACGGCACGCTGAGCCTTTGGTTAATTCCTCTTCCTGGTGGGAAATAAGAGTTAAATTTGCCCGTCCAGACACCTCCAGCTAGTCTCTCATTGGTTCTCCCTATTCCTGTTCATCTTCCGCAGATATTGCAAACTGGGCCAAACAGGAGGTTAAAGGCACTGACTCTCCAAGTCGGGAGAGTGTTAGTAAAGCGTCTGGAATGTTGCACCCGAGTACCAGGGGACGAGAACTGAGACATATTGGAACATGTCTCCCGACCACACGGTTGATCATACTCTGGGTTCCATGTGCATGTTTTACCTGAAGGCAGAATCCCTTAAACCTGGAGAGTTGAGTCCCGTGGAATGGGTACCATGCAATATGACTTCAAAGGGTCTTCATTTGCTCACCGAACCTCTCCAATCCCCTCACTGCTGCGTTTATGCCCCTGTACACACGCTTGATTTTCTTTCAGACACATAGCAATCCATAGGTTTTAAGATACTTACTAGTCAGGTACATTCTTAGGCGTTTAATATGGGGTGTTGAGTCCATTTCGTTGAGCAAGGAGTAGTTCTTGTCTATTCCATATTTGGCTTAAGGAACTTTATCTGTGCTCATTTCAATCTCTGGTTTGATGCAGCACCCCAACTCACCTTTCCCCTTAAGCAAGCATAAGTTGGTTTTCTAAATTTGAGACCCTGTTCTGTTTTGTAATCCAGTTCCTGTGTAGCCAAGTTTACATTCCGTGTATTAGTGATATCTTATGATGTTTCTTTTTCTGTGTGACTTATTTCAGTTAGAATCATCATACCTGAATCCACTCATTATGCTGCTACGGGCCTGATGACATAGATTTCATTGCTGAGTGATATTGCATTGTACGTAAGTACCACAACTTCTTTATCCATTTTTCACTTTCTGCGATATTGAACTTGTACCGTAAACGAGGTTCTTGTAAACAGAGCCGTCCCAAACTTTGGGGTGGCTGTGTCTTTTTGATTTTAATTTCCCTAAGCTATAGGACCATAAGTGGAAGTGCCCTAGGCTCTGTTGCTTTGTTTTTTAGATGTTTCAGGAAACACCATACACCTCTCCCGAGTGGCTCTTGGCAATTTACATCCCGCCCATCAGCATAACAAGGCTCCCAGTTCTCCATGGCCTGTCCTGCCTTTCTGGATTTTACACTTTTTTCAGATGGCCCTTTTGACCGGGGGGAAGTGAGACTTCATTGTAGTGCAGGTTTCCTTTGCAAGCTTGCTTGGTTGGCCAAAAAGGGCGTATGCGTTTTTTCCTGAATATATTCAGGAAAAAACGCATACGCCCTTTTTGGCCAAGTGCATCATTGTGGACGTTCTGCCTCTTTTCCTATGCTTTAAATGCAATTCCAGTCTACCTCCTGAAATCGGTTTCCTGCAATTCTGCCCCGCTTTCAAGTCCTCTTGGCAGCCTTACTTCAGTATATTTTTGGACGATAGCTGTCATTTATAACTCTGCAGGTTTGTGAATTACAGTGCCCCTGAGCTCCTTTCTTCAACTCGCTTTCTTGTGAGCTGGCCGCAACACCGCAGGATTGCTTCAGGCCCTAATCTGGTTCCGGCACGGCACGCTGAGCCTTTGGTTAATTCCTCTTCCTGGTGGGAAATAAGAGTTAAATTTGCCCGTCCAGACACCTCCAGCTAGTCTCTCATTGGTTCTCCCTATTCCTGTTCATCTTCCGCAGATATTGCAAACTGGGCCAAACAGGAGGTTAAAGGCACTGACTCTCCAAGTCGGGAGAGTGTTAGTAAAGCGTCTGGAATGTTGCACCCGAGTACCAGGGGATGAGAACTGAGACATATTGGAACATGTCTCCCGACCACACGGTTGATCATACTCTGGGTTCCATGTGCATGTTTTACCTGAAGGCAGAATCCCTTAAACCTGGAGAGTTGAGTCCCGTGGAATGGGTACCATGCAATATGACTTCAAAGGGTCTTCATTTGCTCACCGAACCTCTCCAATCCCCTCACTGCTGCGTTTATGCCCCTGTACACACGCTTGATTTTCTTTCAGACACATAGCAATCCATAGGTTTTAAGATACTTACTAGTCAGGTACATTCTTAGGCGTTTAATATGGGGTGTTGAGTCCATTTCGTTGAGCAAGGAGTAGTTCTTGTCTATTCCATATTTGGCTTAAGGAACTTTATCTGTGCTCATTTCAATCTCTGGTTTGATGCAGCACCCCAACTCACCTTTCCCCTTAAGCAAGCATAAGTTGGTTTTCTAAATTTGAGACCCTGTTCTGTTTTGTAATCCAGTTCCTGTGTAGCCAAGTTTACATTCCGTGTATTAGTGATATCTTATGATGTTTCTTTTTCTGTGTGACTTATTTCAGTTAGAATCATCATACCTGAATCCACTCATTATGCTGCTACGGGCCTGATGACATAGATTTCATTGCTGAGTGATATTGCATTGTACGTAAGTACCACAACTTCTTTATCCATTTTTCACTTTCTGCGATATTGAACTTGTACCGTAAACGAGGTTCTTGTAAACAGAGCCGTCCCAAACTTTGGGGTGGCTGTGTCTTTTTGATTTTAATTTCCCTAAGCTATAGGACCATAAGTGGAAGTGCCCTAGGCTCTGTTGCTTTGTTTTTTAGATGTTTCAGGAAACACCATACACCTCTCCCGAGTGGCTGTTGGCAATTTACATCCCGCCCATCAGCATAACAAGGCTCCCAGTTCTCCATGGCCTGTCCTGCCTTTCTGGATTTTACACTTTTTTCAGATGGCCCTTTTGACCGGGGGGAAGTGAGACTTCATTGTAGTGCAGGTTTCCTTTGCAAGCTTGCTTGGTTGGCCAAAAAGGGCGTATGCGTTTTTTCCTGAATATATTCAGGAAAAAACGCATACGCCCTTTTTGGCCAAGTGCATCATTGTGGACGTTCTGCCTCTTTTCCTATGCTTTAAATGCAATTCCAGTCTACCTCCTGAAATCGGTTTCCTGCAATTCTGCCCCGCTTTCAAGTCCTCTTGGCAGCCTTACTTCAGTATATTTTTGGACGATAGCTGTCATTTATAACTCTGCAGGTTTGTGAATTACAGTGCCCCTGAGCTCCTTTCTTCAACTCGCTTTCTTGTGAGCTGGCCGCAACACCGCAGGATTGCTTCAGGCCCTAATCTGGTTCCGGCACGGCACGCTGAGCCTTTGGTTAATTCCTCTTCCTGGTGGGAAATGAGAGTAAAATTTGCCCGTCCAGACACCTCCACCTAGTCTCTCATTGGTTCTCCCTATTCCTGTTCATCTTCCGCAGAAATTGCAAACTGGGCCAAACAGGAGGTTAAAGGCACTGACTCTCCAAGTCGGGAGAGTGTTAGTAAAGCGTGTGGAATGTTGCACCCGAGTACCAGGGGACGAGAACTGAGACATATTGGAACACGTCTCCCGATCACACGGTTGATCATACTCTGGGTTCCACGTGCATGTTTTACCTGAAGGCAGAATCCCTTAAACCTGGAGAGTTGAGACCCGTGGAATGGGTACCATGCAATATGACTTCAAAGGGTCTTCATTTGCTCACCGAACCTCTCCAATCCTATCACTGCTGCGTTTATGCCCCTGTACACACGCTTGATTTTCTTTCAGAGACATATAAATCCATAGGTTTTAAGATTCTTACTAGTCAGGTATATTCTTCGGCGTTTAATATGGGGTGTTGAGTCCATTTCGTTGAGCAAGGAGTAGTTCTTGTCTATTCCATATTTGGCTTAAGGAACTTTATCTGTGCTCATTTCAATCTCTGGTTTGATGCAGCACCCCAACTCACCTTTCCCCTTAAGCAAGCATAAGTTGGTTTTCTAAATTTGAGACCCTGTTCTGTTTTGTAATCCAGTTCCTGTGTAGCCAAGTTTACATTCCGTGTATTAGTGATATCTTATGATGTTTCTTTTTCTGTGTGACTTATTTCAGTTAGAATCATCATACCTGAATCCACTCATTATGCTGCTACGGGCCTGATGACATAGATTTCATTGCTGAGTGATATTGCATTGTACGTAAGTACCACAACTTCTTTATCCATTTTTCACTTTCTGCGATATTGAACTTGTACCGTAAACGAGGTTCTTGTAAACAGAGCCGTCCCAAACTTTGGGGTGGCTGTGTCTTTTTGATTTTAATTTCCCTAAGCTATAGGACCATAAGTGGAAGTGCCCTAGGCTCTGTTGCTTTGTTTTTTAGATGTTTCAGGAAACACCATACACCTCTCCCGAGTGGCTGTTGGCAATTTACATCCCGCCCATCAGCATAACAAGGCTCCCAGTTCTCCATGGCCTGTCCTGCCTTTCTGGATTTTACACTTTTTTCAGATGGCCCTTTTGACCGGGGGGAAGTGAGACTTCATTGTAGTGCAGATTTCCTTTGCAAGCTTGCTTGGTTGGCCAAAAAGGGCGTATGCGTTTTTTCCTGAATATATTCAGGAAAAAACGCATACGCCCTTTTTGGCCAAGTGCATCATTGTGGACGTTCTGCCTCTTTTCCTATGCTTTAAATGCAATTCCAGTCTACCTCCTGAAATCGGTTTCCTGCAATTCTGCCCCGCTTTCAAGTCCTGTTGGCAGCCTTACTTCAGTATATTTTTGGACGATAGCTGTCATTTATAACTCTGCAGGTTTGTGAATTACAGTGCCCCTGAGCTCCTTTCTTCAACTCGCTTTCTTGTGAGCTGGCCGCAACACCGCAGGATTGCTTCAGGCCCTAATCTGGTTCCGGCACGGCACGCTGAGCCTTTGGTTAATTCCTCTTCCTGGTAGGAAATGAGAGTTAAATTTGCCCGTCCAGACACCTCCACCTAGTCTCTCATTGGTTCTCCCTATTCCTGTTCATCTTCCTCAGAAATTGCAAATGGGCCAAACAGGAGGTTAAAGGCACTGACTCTCCACGTCGGGAGAGTGTTAGTAAAGCCTGTGGAATGTTGCACCCGAGTACCAGGGGACGAGAACTGAGACATATTGGAACTTGTCTCCTGACCACACGGTTGATCATACTCTGGGTTCCATGTGCATGTTTTACCTGAAGGCAGAATCCCTTAAACCTGGAGAGTTGAGTCCCGTGGAATGGGTACCATGCAATATGACTTCAAAGGGTCTTCATTTGCTCACCGAACCTCTCCAATCCTATCACTGCTGCGTTTATGCCCCTGTACACACGCTTGATTTTCTTTCAGACACATAGCAATCCATAGGTTTTAAGATACTTACTAGTCAGGTACATTCTTAGGCGTTTAATATGGGGTGTTGAGTCCATTTCGTTGAGAAAGGAGTAGTTCTTGTCTATTCCATATTTGGCTTAAGGAACTTTATCTGTGCTCATTTCAATCTCTGGTTTGATGCAGCACCCCAACTCACCTTTCCCCTTAAGCAAGCATAAGTTGGTTTTCTAAATTTGAGACACTGTTCTGTTTTGTAATCCAGTTCCTGTGTAGCCAAGTTTACATTCCGTGTATTAGTGATATCTTATGATGTTTCTTTTTCTGTGTGACTTATTTCAGTTAGAATCATCATACCTGAATCCACTCATTATGCTGCTATGGGCCTGATGACATAGATTTCATTGCTGAGTGATATTGCATTGTACGTAAGTACCACAACTTCTTTATCTATTTTTCACTTTCTGCGATATTGAACTTGTACCGTAAACGAGGTTCTTGTAAACAGAGCCGTCCCAAACTTTGGGGTGGCTGTGTCTTTTTGATTTTAATTTCCCTAAGCTATAGGACCATAAGTGGAAGTGCCCTAGGCTCTGTTGCTTTGTTTTTTAGATGTTTCAGGAAACACCATACACCTCTCCCGAGTGGCTGTTGGCAATTTACATCCCGCCCATCAGCATAACAAGGCTCCCAGTTCTCCATGGCCTGTCCTGCCTTTCTGGATTTTACACTTTTTTCAGATGGCCCTTTTGACCGGGGGGAAGTGAGACTTCATTGTAGTGCAGATTTCCTTTGCAAGCTTGCTTGGTTGGCCAAAAAGTGCGTATGCGTTTTTTCCTGAATATATTCAGGAAAAAACGCATACGCCCTTTTTGGCCAAGTGCATCATTGTGGACGTTCTGCCTCTTTACCTATGCTTTAAATGCAATTCCAGTCTACCTCCTGAAATCGGTTTCCTGCAATTCTGCCCCGTTTTCAAGTCCTCTTGGCAGCCTTACTTCAGTATATTTTTGGACGATAGCTGTCATTTATAACTCTGCAGGTTTGTGAATTACAGTGCCCCTGAGCTCCTTTCTTCAACTCACTTTCTTGTGAGCTGGCCGCAACACCGCAGGATTGCTTCAGGCCCTAATCTGGTTCCGGCACGGCACGCTGAGCCTTTGGTTAATTCCTCTTCCTGGTGGGAAATAAGAGTTAAATTTGCCCGTCCAGACACCTCCAGCTAGTCTCTCATTGGTTCTCCCTATTCCTGTTCATCTTCCGCAGAAATTGCAAACTGGGCCAAACAGGAGGTTAAAGGCACTGACTCTCCAAGTCGGGAGAGTGTTAGTAAAGCGTCTGGAATGTTGCACCCGAGTACCAGGGGACGAGAACTGAGACATATTGGAACATGTCTCCCGATCACATGGGTGATCATACTCTGGGTTCCACGTGCATGTTTTACCTGAAGGCAGAATCCCTTAAACCTGGAGAGTTGAGACCCGTGGAATGGGTACCATGCAATATGACTTCAAAGGGTCTTCATTTGCTCACCGAACCTCTCCAATCCTATCACTCCTGCATTTATGCCCCTGTACACACGCTTGATTTTCTTTCAGAGACATAGCAATCCATAGGTTTTAAGATACTTACTAGTCAGGTACATTCTTAGGCGTTTAATATGGGGTGTTGAGTCCATTTCGTTGAGCAAGGAGTAGTTCTTGTCTATTCCATATTTGGCTTAAGGAACTTTATCTGTGCTCATTTCAATCTCTGGTTTGATGCAGCACCCCAACTCACCTTTCCCCTTAAGCAAGCATAAGTTGGTTTTCTAAATTTGAGACCCTGTTCTGTTTTGTAATCCAGTTCCTGTGTAGCCAAGTTTACATTCCGTGTATTAGTGATATCTTATGATGTTTCTTTTTCTGTGTGACTTATTTCAGTTAGAATCATCATACCTGAATCCACTCATTATGCTGCTACGGGCCTGATGACATAGATTTCATTGCTGAGTGATATTGCATTGTACGTAAGTACCACAACTTCTTTATCCATTTTTCACTTTCTGCGATATTGAACTTGTACCGTAAACGAGGTTCTTGTAAACAGAGCCGTCCCAAACTTTGGGGTGGCTGTGTCTTTTTGATTTTAATTTCCCTAAGCTATAGGACCATAAGTGGAAGTGCCCTAGGCTCTGTTGCTTTGTTTTTTAGATGTTTCAGGAAACACCATACACCTCTCCCGAGTGGCTGTTGGCAATTTACATCCCGCCCATCAGCATAACAAGGCTCCCAGTTCTCCATGGCCTGTCCTGCCTTTCTGGATTTTACACTTTTTTCAGATGGCCCTTTTGACCGGGGGGAAGTGAGACTTCATTGTAGTGCAGGTTTCCTTTGCAAGCTTGCTTGGTTGGCCAAAAAGGGCGTATGCGTTTTTTCCTGAATATATTCAGGAAAAAACGCATACGCCCTTTTTGGCCAAGTGCATCATTGTGGACGTTCTGCCTCTTTTCCTATGCTTTAAATGCAATTCCAGTCTACCTCCTGAAATCGGTTTCCTGCAATTCTGCCCCGCTTTCAAGTCCTCTTGGCAGCCTTACTTCAGTATATTTTTGGACGATAGCTGTCATTTATAACTCTGCAGGTTTGTGAATTACAGTGCCCCTGAGCTCCTTTCTTCAACTCGCTTTCTTGTGAGCTGGCCGCAACACCGCAGGATTGCTTCAGGCCCTAATCTGGTTCCGGCACGGCACGCTGAGCCTTTGGTTAATTCCTCTTCCTGGTGGGAAATGAGAGTTAAATTTGCCCGTCCAGACACCTCCACCTAGTCTCTCATTGGTTCTCCCTATTCCTGTTCATCTTCCGCAGAAATTGCAAACTGGGCCAAACAGGAGGTTAAAGGCACTGACTCTCCAAGTCGGGAGAGTGTTAGTAAAGCGTGTGGAATGTTGCACCCGAGTACCAGGGTACGAGAACTGAGACATATTGGAACACGTCTCCCGATCACACGGTTGATCATACTCTGGGTTCCATGTGCATGTTTTAGCTGAAGGAAGAATCCCTTAAACCTGGAGAGTTGAGACCCGTGGAATGGGTACCATGCAATATGACTTCAAAGGGTCTTCATTTGCTCACCGAACCGCTCCAATCCTATCACTGCTGCGTTTGTGCCCCTGTACACACGCTTGATTTTCTTTCAGAGACATAGCAATCCATAGGTTTTAAGATACTTACTAGTCAGGTACATTCTTAGGCGTTTAATATGGGGTGTTGAGTCCATTTCGTTGAGCAAGGAGTAGTTCTTGTCTATTCTATATTTGGCTTAAGGAACTTTATCTGTGCTCATTTCAATCTCTGGTTTTATGCAGCACCCCAACTCACCTTTCCCCTTAAGCAAGCATAAGTTGGTTTTCTAAATTTGAGACCCTGTTCTGTTTTGTAATCCAGTTCCTGTGTAGCCAAGTTTACATTCCGTGTATTAGTGATATCTTATGATGTTTCTTTTTCTGTGTGACTTATTTCAGTTAGAATCATCATACCTGAATCCACTCATTATGCTGCTACGGGCCTGATGACATAGATTTCATTGCTGAGTGATATTGCATTGTACGTAAGTACCACAACTTCTTTATCCATTTTTCACTTTCTGCGATATTGAACTTGTACCGTAAACGAGGTTCTTGTAAACAGAGCCGTCCCAAACTTTGGGGTGGCTGTGTCTTTTTGATTTTAATTTCCCTAAGCTATAGGACCATAAGTGGAAGTGCCCTAGGCTCTGTTGCTTTGTTTTTTAGATGTTTCAGGAAACACCATACACCTCTCCCGAGTGGCTCTTGGCAATTTACATCCCGCCCATCAGCATAACAAGGCTCCCAGTTCTCCATGGCCTGTCCTGCCTTTCTGGATTTTACACTTTTTTCAGATGGCCCTTTTGACCGGGGGGAAGTGAGACTTCATTGTAGTGCAGATTTCCTTTGCAAGCTTGCTTGGTTGGCCAAAAAGTGCGTATGCGTTTTTTCCTGAATATATTCAGGAAAAAACGCATACGCCCATTTTGGCCAAGTGCATCATTGTGGACGTTCTGCCTCTTTTCCTATGCTTTAAATGCAATTCCAGTCTACCTCCTGAAATCGGTTTCCTGCAATTCTGCCCCGTTTTCAAGTCCTCTTGGCAGCCTTACTTCAGTATATTTTTGGACGATAGCTGTCATTTATAACTCTGCAGGTTTGTGAATTACAGTGCCCCTGAGCTCCTTTCTTCAACTCGCTTTCTTGTGAGCTGGCCGCAACACCGCAGGATTGCTTCAGGCCCTAATCTGGTTCCGGCACGGCACGCTGAGCCTTTGGTTAATTCCTCTTCCTGGTGGGAAATAAGAGTTAAATTTGCCCGTCCAGACACCTCCAGCTAGTCTCTCATTGGTTCTCCCTATTCCTGTTCATCTTCCGCAGATATTGCAAACTGGGCCAAACAGGAGGTTAAAGGCACTGACTCTCCAAGTCGGGAGAGTGTTAGTAAAGCGTCTGGAATGTTGCACCCGAGTACCAGGGGACGAGAACTGAGACATATTGGAACATGTCTCCCGACCACACGGTTGATCATACTCTGGGTTCCATGTGCATGTTTTACCTGAATGCAGAATCCCTTAAACCTGGAGAGTTGAGTCCCGTGGAATGGGTACCATGCAATATGACTTCAAAGGGTCTTCATTTGCTCACCGAACCTCTCCAATCCCCTCACTGCTGCGTTTATGCCCCTGTACACACGCTTGATTTTCTTTCAGACACATAGCAATCCATAGGTTTTAAGATACTTACTAGTCAGGTACATTCTTAGGCGTTTAATATGGGGTGTTGAGTCCATTTCGTTGAGCAAGGAGTAGTTCTTGTCTATTCCATATTTGGCTTAAGGAACTTTATCTGTGCTCATTTCAATCTCTGGTTTGATGCAGCACCCCAACTCACCTTTCCCCTTAAGCAAGCATAAGTTGGTTTTCTAAATTTGAGACCCTGTTCTGTTTTGTAATCCAGTTCCTGTGTAGCCAAGTTTACATTCCGTGTATTAGTGATATCTTATGATGTTTCTTTTTCTGTGTGACTTATTTCAGTTAGAATCATCATACCTGAATCCACTCATTATGCTGCTATGGGCCTGATGACATAGATTTCATTGCTGAGTGATATTGCATTGTACGTAAGTACCACAACTTCTTTATCCATTTTTCACTTTCTGCGATATTGAACTTGTACCGTAAACGAGGTTCTTGTAAACAGAGCCGTCCCAAACTTTGGGGTGGCTGTGTCTTTTTGATTTTAATTTCCCTAAGCTATAGGACCATAAGTGGAAGTGCCCTAGGCTCTGTTGCTTTGTTTTTTAGATGTTTCAGGAAACACCATACACCTCTCCCGAGTGGCTGTTGGCAATTTACATCCCGCCCATCAGCATAACAAGGCTCCCAGTTCTCCATGGCCTGTCCTGCCTTTCTGGATTTTACACTTTTTTCAGATGGCCCTTTTGACCGGGGGGAAGTGAGACTTCATTGTAGTGCAGATTTCCTTTGCAAGCTTGCTTGGTTGGCCAAAAAGTGCGTATGCGTTTTTTCCTGAATATATTCAGGAAAAAACGCATACGCCCTTTTTGGCCAAGTGCATCATTGTGGACGTTCTGCCTCTTTTCCTATGCTTTAAATGCAATTCCAGTCTACCTCCTGAAATCGGTTTCCTGCAATTCTGCCCCGTTTTCAAGTCCTCTTGGCAGCCTTACTTCAGTATATTTTTGGACGATAGCTGTCATTTATAACTCTGCAGGTTTGTGAATTACAGTGCCCCTGAGCTCCTTTCTTCAACTCGCTTTCTTGTGAGCTGGCCGCAACACCGCAGGATTGCTTCAGGCCCTAGTTTGGTTCCGGCACGGCATGCTGAGCCTTTGGTTAATTCCTCTTCCTGGTGGGAAATGAGAGTTAAATTTGCCCGTCCAGACACCTCCACCTAGTCTCTCATTGGTTCTCCCTATTCCTGTTCATTTTCCACAGAAATTGCAAACTGGGCCAAACAGGAGGTTAAAGGCACTGACTCTCCAAGTGGGGAGAGTGTTAGTAAAGCGTCTGGAATGTTGCACCCGAGTACCAGGGGACGAAAACTGAGACACATTTGAACACGTTTCCCGATCACATGGTGGATGATACTCTGGGTTCCACATGCATGTTTTAGCTGAAGGAAGAATCCCTTAAACATGGAGAGTTGAGACCCATGGAATGGGTACCATGCAATATGACTTCAAAGGGTCTGCATTTGCTCACCGAACCTCACCAATCCTATCACTGCTACGTTTATGCCTCTGTACACACGCTTGATTCTCTTTCGGAGACATATAAATCCATAGGTTTTAAGATTCTTACTAGTCAGGTATATTCTTAGGCGTTTAATATGGGGTGTTGAGTCCACTTCGTTGAGCAAGGAGTAGCTCTTGTCTATTACATATTTGGCTTATGGAACGGTATCTGTGCTAATTTCAATCTCTGGTTTTATGCAGCACCCCAACTCACCTTTCCCCTTAAGCAAGCATAAGTTGGTTTTCTACATTTGACACCCTGTTCTGTTTTGTAATTCAGTTCCTGTGTAGCCAAGTTTACATTCCGTGTGTTAGTGATATCTTATGATGTTTCTTTTTCTGTGTGACTTATTTCACTTAGAATCATCGTACCTGAATCCACTCATTATGCTGCTACGGGCCTGATGACATAGATTTCATTGCTGAGTGATATTGCATTGTACGTAAGTACCACAACTTCTTTATCCATTTTTCGCTTTCTGTGATATTGAACTTGTACCGTAAACGAGGTTCTTGTAAACAGAGCCGTCCCAAACTTTGGGGTGGCTGTGTCTTTTTGATTTTAATTTCCCTAAGCTATAGGACCATAAGTGGAAGTGCCCTAGGCACTGTTGCTTTGTTTTTTGGATGTTTCAGGAAACACCATACACTTCTCCAGAGTGGCTGCTGGCAATTTACATCCCACCCATCAGCATAAGAAGGCTCGTAGTTCTCCTTGGCCTGTCCTGCCTTTCTGGATTTTACACTTTTTTCGGATGGCCCTTTTGACCGGGGGGCAGTGAGACTTCATTGTAGTGCAGATTTCCTTTGCAAGCTTGCTTGGTAGGCCAAAAAGTTCGTATGCGTTTTTTCCTGAATATATTCAGGAAAAAACGCATACGCACTTTTTGGCCAAGTGCATCATTGTGGACGTTCTGCCTCTTTTCCTATGCTTTACGTGCAATTCCAGTCTACCTCCTGAAATCGGTTTCCTGCAATTCTGCCCGCTTTCAACTCCTCTTGGCAGCCTTACTTCAATATATTTTTGGAAGATAGCTGTCATTTATAACTCTGCAGGTTTGTGAATTACAGTGTCCCTGAGCTCCTTTCTTCAACTCGCTTTCTTGTGAGCTGGCCGCAACACCGCAGGATTGCTTCAGGCCCTAGTTTGGTTCCGGCACGGCATGCTGAGCCTTTGGTTAATTCCTCTTCCTGGTGGGAAATGAGAGTTAAATTTGCCCGTCCAGACACCTCCACCTAGTCTCTCATTGGTTCTCCCTATTCCTGTTCATTTTCCACAGAAATTGCAAACTGGGCCAAACAGGAGGTTAAAGGCACTGACTCTCCAAGTGGGGAGAGTGTTAGTAAAGCGTCTGGAATGTTGCACCCGAGTACCAGGGGACGAAAACTGAGACACATTTGAACACGTTTTCCGATCACATGGTGGATGATACTCTGGGTTCCACATGCATGTTTTAGCTGAAGGAAGAATCCCTTAAACATGGAGAGTTGAGACCCATGGAATGGGTACCATGCAATATGACTTCAAAGGGTCTGCATTTGCTCACCGAACCTCACCAATCCTATCACTGCTACGTTTATGCCTCTGTACACACGCTTGATTCTCTTTCGGAGACATATAAATCCATAGGTTTTAAGATTCTTACTAGTCAGGTATATTCTTAGGCGTTTAATATGGGGTGTTGAGTCCACTTCGTTGAGCAAGGAGTAGCTCTTGTCTATTACATATTTGGCTTATGGAATGGTATCTGTGCTAATTTCAATCTCTGGTTTTATGCAGCACCCCAACTCACCTTTCCCCTTAAGCAAGCATAAGTTGGTTTTCTACATTTGACACCCTGTTCTGTTTTGTAATTCAGTTCCTGTGTAGCCAAGTTTACATTCCGTGTGTTAGTGATATCTTATGATGTTTCTTTTTCTGTGTGACTTATTTCACTTAGAATCATCGTACCTGAATCCACTCATTATGCTGCTACGGGCCTGATGACATAGATTTCATTGCTGAGTGATATTGCATTGTACGTAAGTACCACAACTTCTTTATCCATTTTTCGCTTTCTGTGATATTGAACTTGTACCGTAAACGAGGTTCTTGTAAACAGAGCCGTCCCAAACTTTGGGGTGGCTGTGTCTTTTTGATTTTAATTTCCCTAAGCTATAGGACCATAAGTGGAAGTGCCCTAGGCACTGTTGCTTTGTTTTTTGGATGTTTCAGGAAACACCATACACTTCTCCAGAGTGGCTGCTGGCAATTTACATCCCACCCATCAGCATAAGAAGGCTCCTAGTTCTCCTTGGCCTGTCCTGCCTTTCTGGATTGTACACTTTTTTCGGATGGCCCTTTTGACCGGGGGGCAGTGAGACTTCATTGTGGTGCAGATTTCCTTTGCAAGCTTGCTTGGTTGGCCAAAAAGGTCGTATGCGTTTTTTCCTGAATATATTCAGGAAAAAACGCATACGCACTTTTTGGCCAAGTGCATCATTGTGGACGTTCTGCCTCTTTTCCTATGCTTTACGTGCAATTCCAGTCTACCTCCTGAAATCGGTTTCCTGCAATTCTGCCCGCTTTCAACTCCTCTTGGCAGCCTTACTTCAATATATTTTTGGAAGATAGCTGTCATTTATAACTCTGCAGGTTTGTGAATTACAGTGTCCCTGAGCTCCTTTCTTCAACTCGCTTTCTTGTGAGCTGGCCGCAACACCGCAGGATTGCTTCAGGCCCTAGTTTGGTTCCGGCACGGCATGCTGAGCCTTTGGTTAATTCCTCTTCCTGGTGGGAAATGAGAGTTAAATTTGCCCGTCCAGACACCTCCACCTAGTCTCTCATTGGTTCTCCCTATTCCTGTTCATTTTCCACAGAAATTGCAAACTGGGCCAAACAGGAGGTTAAAGGCACTGACTCTCCAAGTGGGGAGAGTGTTAGTAAAGCGTCTGGAATGTTGCACCCGAGTACCAGGGAACGAAAACTGAGACACATTTGAACACGTTTTCCGATCACATGGTGGATGATACTCTGGGTTCCACATGCATGTTTTAGCTGAAGGAAGAATCCCTTAAACATGGAGATTTGAGACCCATGGAATGGGTACCATGCAATATGACTTCAAAGGGTCTGCATTTGCTCACCGAACCTCACCAATCCTATCACTGCTACGTTTATGCCTCTGTACACACGCTTGATTCTCTTTCGGAGACATATAAATCCATAGGTTTTAAGATTCTTACTAGTCAGGTATATTCTTAGGCGTTTAATATGGGGTGTTGAGTCCACTTCGTTGAGCAAGGAGTAGCTCTTGTCTATTACATATTTGGCTTATGGAACGGTATCTGTGCTAATTTCAATCTCTGGTTTTATGCAGCACCCCAACTCACCTTTCCCCTTAAGCAAGCATAAGTTGGTTTTCTACATTTGACACCCTGTTCTGTTTTGTAATTCAGTTCCTGTGTAGCCAAGTTTACATTCCGTGTGTTAGTGATATCTTATGATGTTTCTTTTTCTGTGTGACTTATTTCACTTAGAATCATCGTACCTGAATCCACTCATTATGCTGCTACGGGCCTGATGACATAGATTTCATTGCTGAGTGATATTGCATTGTACGTAAGTACCACAACTTCTTTATCCATTTTTCGCTTTCTGTGATATTGAACTTGTACCGTAAACGAGGTTCTTGTAAACAGAGCCGTCCCAAACTTTGGGGTGGCTGTGTCTTTTTGATTTTAATTTCCCTAAGCTATAGGACCATAAGTGGAAGTGCCCTAGGCACTGTTGCTTTGTTTTTTGGATGTTTCAGGAAACACCATACACTTCTCCAGAGTGGCTGCTGGCAATTTACATCCCACCCATCAGCATAAGAAGGCTCCTAGTTCTCCTTGGCCTGTCCTGCCTTTCTGGATTTTACACTTTTTTCGGATGGCCCTTTTGACCGGGGGGCAGTGAGACTTCATTGTAGTGCAGATTTCCTTTGCAAGCTTGCTTGGTTGGCCAAAAAGGTCGTATGCGTTTTTTCCTGAATATATTCAGGAAAAAACGCATACGCACTTTTTGGCCAAGTGCATCATTGTGGACGTTCTGCCTCTTTTCCTATGCTTTACGTGCAATTCCAGTCTACCTCCTGAAATCGGTTTCCTGCAATTCTGCCCGCTTTCAACTCCTCTTGGCAGCCTTACTTCAATATATTTTTGGAAGATAGCTGTCATTTATAACTCTGCAGGTTTGTGAATTACAGTGCCCCTGAGCTCCTTTCTTCAACTCGCTTTCTTGAGAGCTGGCCGCAACACCGCAGGATTGCTTCAGGCCCTAGTTTGGTTCTGGCACGGCATGCTGAGCCTTTAGTTAATTCCTCTTCCTGGTGGGAAATGAGAGTTAAATTTGCCCGTCCGGACACCTCCACCTAATCTCTCATTGGTTCTCCCTATTCCTGTTCATCTTCCGCAGAAATTGCTAACTGGGCCAAACAGGAAGTTAAAGGCACTGACTCTCGAAGTGGGGAGAGTGTTAGTAAAGCGTCTGGAATGTTGCACCCGAGTACCAGGGGACGAAAACTGAGACACATTTGAACACGTTTTCCGATCACACGGTGGATCATACTCTGGGTTCCACATGCATGTTTTAGCTGAAGGAAGAATCCCTTAAACATGGAGAGTTGAGACCCATGGAATGGGTACCATGCAATATGACTTCAAAGGGTCTGCATTTGCTCACCGAACCTCACCAATCCTATCACTGCTACGTTTATGCCTCTGTACACACGCTTGATTCTCTTTCAGAGACATATAAATCCATAGGTTTTAAGATTCTTACTAGTCAGGTATATTCTTAGGCGTTTAATATGGGGTGTTGAGTCCACTTCGTTGAGCAAGGAGTAGCTCTTGTCTATTACATATTTGGCTTATGGAACGGTATCTGTGCTAATTTCAATCTCTGGTTTTATGCAGCACCCCAACTCACCTTTCCCCTTAAGCAAGCATAAGTTGGTTTTCTACATTTGACACCCTGTTCTGTTTTGTAATTCAGTTCCTGTGTAGCCAAGTTTACATTCCGTGTGTTACTGATATCTTATGATGTTTCTTTTTCTGTGTGACTTATTTCACTTAGAATCATCGTACCTGAATCCACTCATTATGCTGCTACGGGCCTGATGACATAGATTTCATTGCTGAGTGATATTGCATTGTACGTAAGTACCACAACTTCTTTATCCATTTTTCGCTTTCTGTGATATTGAACTTGTACCGTAAACGAGGTTCTTGTAAACAGAGCCGTCCCAAACTTTGGGGTGGCTGTGTCTTTTTGATTTTAATTTCCCTAAGCTATAGGACCATAAGTGGAAGTGCCCTAGGCACTGTTGCTTTGTTTTTTGGATGTTTCAGGAAACACCATACACTTCTCCAGAGTGGCTGCTGGCAATTTACATCCCACCCATCAGCATAAGAAGGCTCGTAGTTCTCCTTGGCCTGTCCTGCCTTTCTGGATTTTACACTTTTTTCGGATGGCCCTTTTGACCGGGGGGCAGTGAGACTTCATTGTAGTGCAGATTTCCTTTGCAAGCTTGCTTGGTTGGCCAAAAAAGTCGTATGCGTTTTTTCCTGAATATATTCAGGAAAAAACGCATACGCACTTTTTGGCCAAGTGCATCATTGTGGACGTTCTGCCTCTTTTCCTATGCTTTACGTGCAATTCCAGTCTACCTCCTGAAATCGGTTTCCTGCAATTCTGCCCGCTTTCAACTCCTCTTGGCAGCCTTACTTCAATATATTTTTGGAAGATAGCTGTCATTTATAACTCTGCAGGTTTGTGAATTACAGTGCCCCTGAGCTCCTTTCTTCAACTCGCTTTCTTGAGAGCTGGCCGCAACACCGCAGGATTGCTTCAGGCCCTAGTTTGGTTCTGGCACGGCATGCTGAGCCTTTAGTTAATTCCTCTTCCTGGTGGGAAATGAGAGTTAAATTTGCCCGTCCGGACACCTCCACCTAATCTCTCATTGGTTCTCCCTATTCCTGTTCATCTTCCGCAGAAATTGCTAACTGGGCCAAACAGGAAGTTAAAGGCACAGACTCTCGAAGTGGGGAGAGTGTTAGTAAAGCGTCTGGAATGTTGCACCCGAGTACCAGGGGACGAAAACTGAGACAAGTTTGATCACGTTTTCCTATCACATGGTGGATCATACTCTCGGTTCCACATGCATGTTTTAGCTGAAGGAAGAATCCCTTAAACATGGAGAGTTGAGACCCATGGAATGGGTACCATGCAATATGACTTCAAAGGGTCTGCATTTGCTCACCGAACCTCACAAATCCTATCACTGCTGCGTTTATGCCGCTGTACACACGCTTCATTCTCTTTTGGAGACATATAAATCCATAGGTTTTAAGATTCTTACTAGTCAGGTAGATTCTTACTAGTCAGGTATATTCTTAGGCGTTTAATATGGGGTGTTGAGTCCACTTCGTTGAGCAAGGAGTAGCTCTTGTCTATTACATATTTGGCTTATGGAACGGTATCTGTGCTAATTTCAATCTCTGGTTTTATGCAGCACCCCAACTCACCTTTCCCCTTAAGCAAGCATAAGTTGGTTTTCTACATTTGACACCCTGTTCTGTTTTGTAATTCAGTTCCTGTGTAGCCAAGTTTACATTCCGTGTGTTAGTGATATCTTATGATGTTTCTTTTTCTGTGTGACTTATTTCACTTAGAATCATCGTACCTGAATCCACTCATTATGCTGCTACGGGCCTGATGACATAGATTTCATTGCTGAGTGATATTGCATTGTACGTAAGTACCACAACTTCTTTATCCATTTTTCGCTTTCTGTGATATTGAACTTGTACCGTAAACGAGGTTCTTGTAAACAGAGCCGTCCCAAACTTTGGGGTGGCTGTGTCTTTTTGATTTTAATTTCCCTAAGCTATAGGACCATAAGTGGAAGTGCCCTAGGCACTGTTGCTTTGTTTTTTGGATGTTTCAGGAAACACCATACACTTCTCCAGAGTGGCTGCTGGCAATTTACATCCCACCCATCAGCATAAGAAGGCTCCTAGTTCTCCTTGGCCTGTCCTGCCTTTCTGGATTTTACACTTTTTTCGGATGGCCCTTTTGACCGGGGGGCAGTGAGACTTCATTGTAGTGCAGATTTCCTTTGCAAGCTTGCTTGGTTGGCCAAAAAGGTCGTATGCGTTTTTTCCTGAATATATTCAGGAAAAAACGCATACGCACTTTTTGGCCAAGTGCATCATTGTGGACGTTCTGCCTCTTTTCCTATGCTTTACGTGCAATTCCAGTCTACCTCCTGAAATCGGTTTCCTGCAATTCTGCCCGCTTTCAACTCCTCTTGGCAGCCTTACTTCAATATATTTTTGGAAGATAGCTGTCATTTATAACTCTGCAGGTTTGTGAATTACAGTGCCCCTGAGCTCCTTTCTTCAACTCGCTTTCTTGAGAGCTGGCCGCAACACCGCAGGATTGCTTCAGGCCCTAGTTTGGTTCTGGCACGGCATGCTGAGCCTTTAGTTAATTCCTCTTCCTGGTGGGAAATGAGAGTTAAATTTGCCCGTCCGGACACCTCCACCTAATCTCTCATTGGTTCTCCCTATTCCTGTTCATCTTCCGCAGAAATTGCTAACTGGGCCAAACAGGAAGTTAAAGGCACTGACTCTCGAAGTGGGGAGAGTGTTAGTAAAGCGTCTGGAATGTTGCACCCGAGTACCAGGGGACGAAAACTGAGACACATTTGAACACGTTTTCCGATCACACGGTGGATCATACTCTGGGTTCCACATGCATGTTTTAGCTGAAGGAAGAATCCCTTAAACATGGAGAGGTGAGACCCATGGAATGGGTACCATGCAATATGACTTCAAAGGGTCTGCATTTGCTCACAGAACCTCACCAATCCTATCACTGCTGCGTTTATGCCGCTGTACACACGCTTGATTCTCTTTCGGAGACATATAAATCCATAGGTTTTAAGATTCTTACTAGTCAGGTAGATTCTTACTAGTCAGGTATATTCTTAGGCGTTTAATATGGGGTGTTGAGTCCACTTCGTTGAGCAAGGAGTAGCTCTTGTCTATTACATATTTGGCTTATGGAACGGTATCTGTGCTCATTTCAATCTCTGGTTTTATGCAGCACCCCAACTCACCCGTCCCCTTAAGCAAGCATAAGTTGGTTTTCTACATTTGACACCCTGTTCTGTTTTGTAATTCAGTTCTTGTGTAGCCAAGTTTACATTCCGTGTAGTAGTGATATCTTATGATGTTCCTTTTTCCGTGTGACTTATTTCACTTAGAATCATCGTACCTGAATCCACTCATTATGATGCTACGGGCCTGATGACATAGATTTCATTGCTGAGTGATATTGCATTGTACGTAAGTACCACAACTTCTTTATCCATTTTTCGCTTTCTGTGATATTGAACTTGTACCGTAAACGAGGTTCTTGTAAACAGAGCCGTCCCAAACTTTGGGGTGGCTGTGTCTTTTTGATTTTAATTTCCCTAAGCTATAGGACCATAAGTGGAAGTGCCCTAGGCTCTGTTGCTTTGTTTTTTGGATGTTTCAGGAAACACCATACACTTCTCCAGAGTGGCTGCTGGCAATTTACATCCCGCCCATCAGCATAACAAGGCTCCCAGTTCTCCATGGCCTGTCCTGCCTTTCTGGATTTTACACTTTTTTCAGATGGCCCTTTTGACCGGGGGGCAGTGAGACTTCATTGTAGTGCAGATTTCCTTTGCAAGCTTGCTTGGTTGGCCAAAAAGGGCGTATGCGTTTTTTCCTGAATATATTCAGGAAAAAACGCATACGCCCTTTTTGGCCAAGTGCATCATTGTGGACGTTCTGCCTCTTTTCCTATGCTTTACATGCAATTCCAGTCTACCTCCTGAAATCGGTTTCCTGCAATTCTGCCCCGCTTTCAACTCCTCTTGGCAGCCTTACTTCAATATATTTTTGGAAGATAGCTGTCATTTATAACTCTGCAGGTTTGTGAATTACAGTGCCCCTGAGCTCCTTTCTTCAACTCGCTTTCTTGTGAGCTGGCCACAACACCGCAGGATTGCTTCAGGCCCTAGTTTGGTTCCGGCACGGCATGCTGAGCCTTTAGTTAATTCCTCTTCCTGGTGGGAAATGAGAGTTAAATTTGCCCGTCCGGACACCTCCACCTAATCTCTCATTGGTTCTCCCTATTCCTGTTCATCTTCCGCAGAAATTGCTAACTGGGCCAAACAGGAAGTTAAAGGCACTGACTCTCGAAGTGGGGAGAGTGTTAGTAAATCGTCTGGAATGTTGCACCCGAGTACCAGGGGATGAAAACTGAGACACATTTGAACACGTTTTCCAATCACACGGTGGATCATACTCTGGGTTCCACATGCATGTTTTAGCTGAAGGAAGAATCCCTTAAACCTGGAGAGTTGAGACCCATGGAATGGGTACCATGCAATATGACTTCAAAGGGTCTGCATTTGCTCACCGAACCTCACCAATCCTATCACTGCTGCGTTTATGCTGCTGTACACACGCTTGATTCTCTTTCGGAGACATATAAATCCATAGGTTTTAAGATTCTTACTAGTCAGGTAGATTCTTACAAGTCAGGTATATTTTTAGGCGTTTAATATGGGGTGTTGAATCCAATTCGTTGAGCAAGGAGTAGCTCTTGTCTATTACATATTTGGCTTATGGAACGGTATCTGTGCTCATTTCAATCTCTGGTTTTATGCAGCACCCCAACTCACCCGTCCCCTTAAGCAAGCATAAGTTGGTTTTCTACATTTGACACCCTGTTCTGTTTTGTAATTCAGTTCCTGTGTAGCCAAGTTTACATTCCATGTATTAGTGATATCTTATGATGTTTCTTTTTCTGTGTGACTAATTTCACTTAGAATCATCGTACCTGAATCCACTCATTATGCTGTTATGGGACTGATGACATAGATTTCATTGCTGAGTGATATCGCATTGTACGTAAGTACCACAATTTCTTTATCCATTTTTCGCTTTCTGTGATAGTGAACTTGTACCGTAAACGAGGTTCTTGTAAACAGAGCCGTCCCAAACTTTGGGGTGGCTGTGTCTTTTTGATTTTAATTTCCCTAAGCTATAGGACCATAAGTGGAAGTGCCCTAGGCTCTGTTGCTTTGTTTTTTGGATGTTTCAGGAAACACCATACACTTCTCCAGAGTGGCTGCTGGCAATTTACATCCTGCCCATCAGCATAACTAGGCTCCCAGTTCTCCATGGCCTGTCCTGCCTTTCTGGATTTTACACTTTTTTCAGATGGCCCTTTTGACCGGGGGGCAGTGAGACTTCATTGTAGTGCAGATTTCCTTTGCAAGCTTGCTTGGTTGGCCAAAAAGGGCGTATGCGTTTTTTCCTGAATATATTCAGGAAAAAACGCATACGCCCTTTTTGGCCAAGTGCATCATTGTGGACGTTCTGCCTCTTTTCCTATGCTTTACATGCAATTCCAGTGTACCTCCTGAAATCGGTTTCCTGCAATTCTGCCCCCCTTTCAACTCCTCTTGGCAGCCTTACTTCAATATATTTTTGGAAGATAGCTGTCCTTTATAACTCTGCAGGTTTGTGAATTACAGTGCCCCTGAGCTCCTTTCTTCAACTCGCTTTCTTGTGAGCTGGCCACAACACCGCAGGATTGCTTCTGGTCCTAGTGTGGTTCCGGCCTGGCACGCTGAGCCTTTGCTTAATTCCTCTTCCTGGTGGGAAATGAGAGTTAAATTTGCCCGTCCGCACACCTCCACCTAGTCTCTCATTGGTTCTCCCTATTCCTGTTCATTTTCCACAGAAATTGCAAACTGGGCCAAACAGGAGGTTAAAGGCACCGACTCTCCAAGTGGGGAGAGTGTTAGTAAAGCGTCTGGAATGTTGCACCCGAGTACCAGGGGACGAAAACTGAGACACGTTTGAACACGTTTTCCGATCACATGGTGGATCATACTCTCGGTTCCACATGCATGTTTTAGCTGAAGTAAGAATCCCTTAAACATGGAGAGTTGAGACCCATGGAATGAGTACCATGCAATATGACTTCAAAGGTTCTGCATTTGCTCACCGAACCTCACAAATCCTATCACTGCTGCGTTTATGCCGCTGTACACACGCTTCATTCTCTTTTGGAGACATATAAATCCATAGGTTTTAAGATTCTTACTAGTCAGGTAGATTCTTACTAGTCAGGTATATTCTTAGGCGTTTAATATGGGGTGTTGAGTCCACTTCGTTGAGCAAGGAGTAGCTCTTGTCTATTACATATTTAGCTTATGGAATGGTATCTGTGCTAATTTCAATCTCTGGTTTTATGCAGCACCCCAACTCACCCGTCCCCTTAAGCAAGCATAAGTTGGTTTTCTACATTTGACACCCTGTTCTGTTTTGTAATTCAGTTCTTGTGTAGCCAAGATTACATTCCGTGTATTAGTGATATCTTATGATGTTTCTTTTTCTGTGTGACTAATTTCACTTAGAATCATCGTACCTGAATCCACTCATTATGCTGCTATGAGCCTGATGACATAGATTTCATTGCTGAGTGATATTGCATTGTACGTAAGTACCACAACTTCTTTATCCATTTTTCGCCTTCTGTGATATTGAACTTGTACCGTAAACGAGGTTCTTGTAAACAGAGCCGTCCCAAACTTTGGGGTGGCTGTGTCTTTTTGATTTTAATTTCCCTAAGCTATAGGACCATAAGTGGAAGTGCCCTAGGCTCTGTTGCTTTGTTTTTTGGATGTTTCAGGAAACACCATACACTTCTCCAGAGTGGCTGCTGGCAATTTACATCCCGCCCATCAGCATAACTAGGCTCCCAGTTCTCCATGGCCTGTCCTGCCTTTCTGGATTTTACACTTTTTTCAGATGGCCCTTTTGACCGGGGGGCAGTGAGACTTCATTGTAGTGCAGATTTCCTTTGCAAGCTTGCTTGGTTGGCCAAAAAGGGCGTATGCGTTTTTTCCTGAATATATTCAGGAAAAAACGCATACGCCCTTTTTGGCCAAGTGCATCATTGTGGACGTTCTGCCTCTTTTCCTATGCTTTACATGCAATTCCAGTGTACCTCCTGAAATCGGTTTCCTGCAATTCTGCCCCGCTTTCAACTCCTCTTGGCAGCCTAATTCAATATATTTTTGGAAGATAGCTGTCATTTATAACTCTGCAGGTTTGTGAATTACAGTGCCCCTGAGCTCCTTTCTTCAACTCGCTTTCTTGAGAGCTGGCCGCAACACCGCAGGATTGCTTCAGGCCCTAATCTGGTTCCGGCACGGCATGCTGAGCCTTTAGTTAATTCCTCTTCCTGGTGGGAAATGAGAGTTAAATTTGCCCGTCCGGACACCTCCACCTAATCTCTCATTGGTTCTCCCTATTCCTGTTCATCTTCCGCAGAAATTGCTAACTGGGCCAAACACGAAGTTAAAGGCACTGACTCTCGAAGTGGGGAGAGTGTTAGTAAAGCGTCTGGAATGTTGCACCCGAGTACCAGGGGACGAAAACTGAGACACATTTGAACACGTTTTCCGATCACACGGTGGATCATACTCTGGGTTCCACATGCATGTTTTAGCTGAAGGAAGAATCCCTTAAACCTGGAGAGTTGAGACCCATGGAATGGGTACCATGCAATATGACTTCAAAGGGTCTGCATTTGCTCACCGAACCTCACCAATCCTATCACTGCTGCGTTTATGCCGCTGTACACACGCTTGATTCTCTTTCGGAGACATATAAATCCATAGGTTTTAAGATTCTTACTAGTCAGGTAGATTCTTACTAGTCAGGTATATTCTTAGGCGTTTAATATGGGGTGTTGAGTCCAATTCGTTGAGCAAGGAGTAGCTCTTGTCTATTACATATTTGGCTTATGGAACGGTATCTGTGCTCATTTCAATCTCTGGTTTTATGCAGCACCCCAACTCACCCGTCCCCTTAAGCAAGCATAAGTTGGTTTTCTACATTTGACACCCTGTTCTGTTTTGTAATTCAGTTCTTGTGTAGCCAAGTTTACATTCCGTGTATTAGTGATATCTTATGATGTTTCTTTTTCTGTGTGACTAATTTCACTTAGAATCATCGTACCTGAATCCACTCATTATGCTGCTACGGGCCTGATGACATAGATTTCATTGCTGAGTGATATTGCATTGTACATAAGTACCACAATTTCTTTATCCATTTTTCGCCTTCTGTGATATTGAACTTGTACCGTAAACGAGGTTCTTGTAAACAGAGCCGTCCCAAACTTTGGGGTGGCTGTGTCTTTTTGATTTTAATTTCCCTAAGCTATAGGACCATAAGTGGAAGTGCCCTAGGCTCTGTTGCTTTGTTTTTTGGATGTTTCAGGAAACACCATACACTTCTCCAGAGTGGCTGCTGGCAATTTACATCCCGCCCATCAGCATAACTAGGCTCCCAGTTCTCCATGGCCTGTCCTGCCTTTCTGGATTTTCCACTTTTTTCAGATGGCCCTTTTGACCGGGGGGCAGTGAGACTTCATTGTAGTGCAGATTTCCTTTGCAAGTTTGCTTGGTTGGCCAAAAAGGGCGTATGCGTTTTTTCCTGAATATATTCAGGAAAAAACGCATACGCCCTTTTTGGCCAAGTGCATCATTGTGGACGTTCTGCCTCTTTTCCTATGCTTTACATGCAATTCCAGTCTACCTCCTGAAATCGGTTTCCTGCAATTCTGCCCCCCTTTCAACTCCTCTTGGCAGCCTTACTTCAATATATTTTTGGAAGATAGCTGTCCTTTATAACTCTGCAGGTTTGTGAATTACAGTGCCCCTGAGCTCCTTTCTTCAACTCGCTTTTTTGTGAGCTGGCCGCAACACCGCAGGATTGCTTCTGGTCCTAGTGTGGTTCCGGCATGGCACGCTGAGCCTTTGGTTAATTCCTCTTCCTGGTGGGAAATGAGAGTTAAATTTGCCCGTCTGGACACCTCCACCTAGTCTCTCATTGGTTCTCCCTATTCCTGTTCATTTTCCATAGAAATTGCAAACTGGACCAAACAGGAGGTTAAAGGCACTGACTCTCCAAGTGGGGAGAGTGTTAGTAAAGCGTCTGGAATGTTGCACCCGAGTACCAGGGGACGAAAACTGAGACACATTTGAACACGTTTTCCGATCACACGGTGGATCATACTCTGGGTTCCACATGCATGTTTTAGCTGAAGGAAGAATCCCTTAAACAGGGAGAGTTGAGACCCATGGAATGGGTACCATGCAATATGACTTCAAAGGGTCTGCATTTGCTCACCGAACCTCACCAATCCTATCACTGCTGCGTTTATGCCGCTGTACACACGCTTGATTCTCTTTCGGAGACATATAAATCCATAGGTTTTAAGATTCTTACTAGTCAGGTTGATTCTTACTAGTCAGGTATATTCTTAGGCGTTTAATATGGGGTGTTGAGTCCACTTCGTTGAGCAAGGAGTAGCTCTTGTCTGTTATATATTTGGCTTATGGAACGGTATCTGTGCTAATTTCAATCTCTGGTTTTATGCAGCACCCCAACTCACCCGTCCCCTTAAGCAAGCATAAGTTGGTTTTCTACATTTGACACCCTGTTCTGTTTTGTAATTCAGTTCTTGTGTAGCCAAGTTTACATTCCGTGTATTAGAGATACCTTATGATGTTTCTTTTTCTGTGTGACTAATTTCACTTAGAATCATCGTACCTGAATCCACTCATTATGCTGCTACGGGCCTGATGACATAGATTTCATTGCAGAGTGATATTGCATTGTACATAAGTACCACAACTTCTTTATCCATTTTTCGCTTTCTGTGATACTGAACTTGTTCGGTAAACGAGGTTCTTGTAAACAGAGCCGTCCCAAACTTTGGGGTGGCTGTGTCTTTTTGATTTTAATTTCCCTAAGCTATAGGACCATAAGTGGAAGTGCCCTAGGCTCTGTTGCTTTGTTGTTTGGATGTTTCAGGAAACACCATACACTTCTCCAGAGTGGCTGCTGGCAATTTATATCCCGCCCATCAGCATAACTAGGCTCGCAGTTCTCCATGGCCTGTCCTGCCTTTCTGGATTTTACACTTTTTTCAGATGGCCCTTTTGACCGGGGGGCAGTGAGACTTCATTGTAGTGCAGATTTCCTTTGCAAGTTTGCTTGGTTGGACAAAAAGGGCGTATGCGTTTTTTCCTGAATATATTCAGGAAAAAACGCATACGCCCTTTTTGACCAAGTGCATCATTGTGGACGTTCTGCCTCTTTTCCTATGCTTTACATGCAATTCCAGTGTACCTCCTGAAATCGGTTTCCTGCAATTCTGTCCCGCTTTCAACTCCTCTTGACAGCCTAATTCAATATATTTTTGGAAGATAGCTGTCATTTATAACTCTGCAGGTTTGTGAATTACAGTGCCCCTGAGCTCCTTTCTTCAACTCGCTTTCTTGAGAGCTGGCCGCAACACCGCAGGATTGCTTCAGGCCCTAGTTTGGTTCCGGCACGGCATGCTGAGCCTTTAGTTAATTCCTCTTCCTGGTGGGAAATGAGAGTTAAATTTGCCCGTCCGGACACCTCCACCTAATCTCTCATTGGTTCTCCCTATTCCTGTTTATCTTCCGCAGAAATTGCTAACTGGGCCAAACAGGAAGTTAAAGGCACTGACTCTCAAAGTGGGGAGAGTGTTAGTAAAGCGTCTGGAATGTTGCACCCGAGTACCAGGGGACGAAAACTGAGACACATTTGAACACGTTTTCCGATCACACGGTGGATCATACTCTGGGTTCCACATGCATGTTTTAGCTGAAGGAAGAATCCCTTAAACAGGGAGAGTTGAGACCCATGGAATGGGTACCATGCAATATGACTTCAAAGGGTCTGCATTTGCTCACCGAACCTCACCAATCCTATCACTGCTGCGTTTATGCCGCTGTACACACGCTTGATTCTCTTTCGGAGACATATAAATCCATAGGTTTTAAGATTCTTACTAGTCAGGTATATTGTTAGGCGTTTAATATGGGGTGTTGAGTCCACTTCGTTGAGCAAGGAGTAGCTCTTTTCTATTACATATTTGGCTTATGGAACGGTATCTGTGCTAATTTCAATCTCTGGTTTTATGCAGCACCCCAACTCACCTTTCCCCTTAAGCAAGCATAAGTTGGTTTTCTACATTTGACACCCTGTTCTGTTTTGTAATTCAGTTCCTGTGTAGCCAAGTTTACATTCCGTGTAGTAGTGATATCTTATGATGTTTCTTTTTCTGTGTGACTTATTTCACTTAGAATCATCGTACCTGAATCCACTCATTATGCTGCTACGGGCCTGATGACATAGATTTCATTGCTCAGTGATATTGCATTGTACGTAAGTACCACAACTTCTTTATCCATTTTTAGCTTTCTGTGATATTGAACTTGTACCGTAAACGAGGTTCTTGTAAACAGAGCCGTCCCAAACTTTGGGGTGGCTGTGTCTTTTTGATTTTAATTTCCCTAAGCTATAGGACCATAAGTGGAAGTGCCCTAGGCTCTGTTGCTTTGTTTTTTGGATGTTTCAGGAAACACCATACACTTCTCCAGAGTGGCTGCTGGCAATTTACATCCCACCCATCAGCATAACAAGGCTCCCAGTTCTCCATGGCCTGTCCTGCCTTTCTGGATTTTACACTTTTTTCAGATGGCCCTTTTGACCGGGGGGCAGTGAGACTTCATTGTAGTGCAGATTTCCTTTGCAAGCTTACTTGGTTGGCTAAAAAGGGCGTATGCGTTTTTTCCTGAATATATTCAGGAAAAAACGCATACGCCCTTTTTGGCCAAGTGCATCATTGTGGACGTTCTGCCTCTTTTCCTATGCTTTACATGCAATTCCAGTCTACCTCCTGAAATCGGTTTCTTGAAATTCTGCCCGGCTTTTAACTCCTCTTGACTGCCTTACTTCTATATATTTTTGGAAGACAGTTGTCATTTATAACTCTGCAGGTTTGTGAATTACAGTGCCCCTGAGCACCTTTCTTCAACTCGCTTTCTTGTGAGCTGGCCGCAACACCGCAGGATTGCTTCAGGCGCTAGTTTGGATCCGGCACGGCATGCTGAGCCTTTGGTTAATTCCTCTTCCTGGTGGGAAATTAGAGTTAAATTTGCCCGTCCAGACACCTCCACCTAATCTCTCATTGGTTCTCCCTATTCCTGTTCATTTTCCACAGAAAGTGCAAACTTGGCCAAACAGGAGGTTAAAGGCACTGACTCTCCAAGTGGGGAGAGTGTTAGTAAAGCGTCTGGAATGTTGCACCCGAGTACCAGGGGACGAAAACTGAGACACATTTGAACACGTTTCCCGATCACACGGTGGATCATACTCTGGGTTCCACATGCATGTTTTAGCTGAAGGAAGAATCCCTTAAACATGGAGAGGTGAGACCCATGGAATGGGTACCATGCAATATGACTTCAAAGGGTCTGCATTTGCTCACCGAACCTCAACAGTCCTATCACTGCTGCGTTTATGCCGCTGTACACACGCTTGATTCTCTTTCGGAGACATATAAATCCATAGGTTTTAAGATTCTTACTAGTCAGGTATATTGTTAGGCGTTTAATATGGGGTGTTGAGTCCACTTCGTTGAGCAAGGAGTAGCTCTTGTCTATTACATATTTGGCTTATGGAACGGTATCTGTGCTCATTTCAATCTCTGGTTTTATGCAGCACCCCAACTTACCTTTCCCCTTAAGCAAGCATAAGTTGGTTTTCTCCATTTGACACCCTGTTCTCTTTTGTAATTCAGTTCTTGTGAAGCCAAGTTTACATTCCGTGTAGTAGTGATATCTTATGATGTTTCTTTTTCTGTGTGACTTATTTCACTTAGAATCATCGTACCTGAATCCACTCATTATGCTGCTACGGGCCTGATGACATAGATTTCATTGCTGAGTGATATTGCATTGTACGTAAGTACCTCAACTTCTTTATCCATTTTTCGCTTTCTGTGATATTGAACTTGTACCGTAAACGAGGTTCTTGTAAACAGAGCCGTCCCAAACTTTGGGGTGGCTGTGTCTTTTTGATTTTAATTTCCCTAAGCTATAGGACCATAAGTGGAAGTGCCCTAGGCTCTGTTGCTTTGTTTTTTGGATGTTTCAGGAAACACCATACACTTCTCCAGAGTGGCTGCTGGCAATTCACATCCCGCCCATCAGCATAACAAGGCTCCCAGTTCTCCATGGCCTGTCCTGCCTTTCTGGATTTTACACTTTTTTCAGATGGCCCTTTTGACCGGGGGGCAGTGAGACTTCATTGTAGTGCAGATTTCCTTTGCAAGCTTGCTTGGTTGGCCAAAAAGTGCGTATGCGTTTTTTCCTGAATATATTCAGGAAAAAACGCATACGCCCTTTTTGGCCAAGTGCATCATTGTGGACGTTCTGCCTCTTTTCCTATGCTTTACATGCAATTCCAGTCTACCTCCTGAAATCGGTTTCCTGCAATTCTGCTCCACTTTCAAGTCCTCTTGACAGCCTTACTTCAATATATTTTTGGAAGATAGCTGTCATTTATAACTCTGCAGGTTTGTGAATTACAGTGCCCCTGAGCTCCTTTCTTCAACTCGCTTTCTTGTGAGCTGGCCGCAACACCGCAGGATTGCTTCAGGCCCTAGTTTGGTTCCGGCACGGCATGCTGAGCCTTTGGTTAATTCCTCTTCCTGGTGGGAAATGAGAGTTAAATTTGCCCGTCCAGACACCTCCACCTAGTCTCTCATTGGTTCTCCCTATTCCTGTTCATTTTCCACAGAAATTGCAAACTGGGCCAAACAGGAGGTTAAAGGCACTGACTCTCCAAGTGGGGAGAGTGTTAGTAAAGCGTCTGGAATGTTGCACCCGAGTACCAGGGGACGAAAACTGAGACACATTTGAACACGTTTCCCGATCACACGGTGGATCATACTCTGTGTTCCACAGGCATGTTTTAGCTGAAGGAAGAATCCCTTAAACATGGAGAGTTGAGACCCGTGGAATGGGTACCATGCAATATGACTTCAATGGGTCTGCATTTGCTCACCGAACCTCACCAGTCCTATCACTGCTGCGTTTATGCCGCTGTACACACGCTTGATTCTCTTTCGGAGACATATCAATCCATAGGTTTTAAGATTCTTACTAGTCAGGTATATTCTTAGGCGTTTAATATGGGGTGTTGAGTCCACTTCGTTGAGCAAGGAGTAGCTCTTGTCTATTACATATTTGGCTTATGGAACGGTATCTGTGCTAATTTCAATCTCTGGTTTTATGCAACACCCCAACTCACCTTTCCCCTTAAGCAAGCATAAGTTGGTTTTCTACATTTTACACCCTGTTCTGTTTTGTAATTCACTTCCTGTGTAGCCAAGTTTACATTCCGTGTAGTAGTGATATCTTATGATGTTTCTTTTTCTGTGTGACTTATTTCACTTAGAATCATCGTACCTGAATCCACTCATTATGCTGCTACGGGCCTGATGACATAGATTTCATTGCTGAGTGATATTGCATTGTACGTAAGTACCACAACTTCTTTATCCATTTTTCGCTTTCTGTGATATTGAACTTGTACCGTAAACGAGGTTCTTGTAAACAGAGCCATCCCAAACTTTGGGGTGGCTGTGTCTTTTTTATTTTAATTTCCCTAAGCTATAGGACCATAAGTGGAAGTGCCCTAGGCTCTGTTGCTTTGTTTTTTGGATGTTTCAGGAAACACCATACACTTCTCCAGAGTGGCTGCTGGCAATTCACATCCCGCCCATCAGCATAACAAGGCTCCCAGTTCTCCATGGCCTGTCCTGCCTTTCTGGATTTTACGCTTTTTTCGGATGGCCCTTTTGACCGGGGGGCAGTGAGACTTCATTGTAGTGCAGATTTCCTTTGCAAGCTTGCTTGGTTGGCCAAAAAGGGCGTATGCGTTTTTTCCTGAATATATTCAGGAAAAAACGCATACGCCCTTTTTGGCCAAGTGCATCATTGTGGACGTTCTGCCTCTTTTCCTATGCTTTACATGCAATTCCAGTCTACCTCCTGAAATCGGTTTCCTGCAATTCTGCTCCACTTTCAAGTCCTCTTGACAGCCTTACTTCAATATATTTTTGGAAGATAGCTGTCATTTATAACTCTGCAGGTTTGTGAATTACAGTGCCCCTGAGCTCCTTTCTTCAACTCGCTTTCTTGTGAGCTGGCCGCAACACCGCAGGATTGCTTCAGGCCCTAGTTTGGTTCCGGCACGGCATGCTGAGCCTTTGGTTAATTCCTCTTCCTGGTGGGAAATGAGAGTTAAATTTGCCCGTCCAGACACCTCCACCTAGTCTCTCATTGGTTCTCCCTATTCCTGTTCATTTTCCACAGAAATTGCAAACTGGGCCAAACAGGAGGTTAAAGGCACTGACTCTCCAAGTGGGGAGAGTGTTAGTAAAGCATCTGGAATGTTGCACCCGAGTACCAGGGGACGAAAACTGAGACACATTTGAACACGTTTCCCGATCACACGGTGGATCATACTCTGTGTTCCACAGGCATGTTTTAGCTGAAGGAAGAATCCCTTAAACATGGAGAGTTGAGACCCGTGGAATGGGTACCATGCAATATGACTTCAATGGGTCTGCATTTGCTCACCGAACCTCACCAGTCCTATCACTGCTGCGTTTATGCCGCTGTACACACGCTTGATTCTCTTTCGGAGACATATCAATCCATAGGTTTTAAGATTCTTACTAGTCAGGTATATTCTTAGGCGTTTAATATGGGGTGTTGAGTCCACTTCATTGAGCAAGGAGTAGCTCTTGTCTATTACATATTTGGCTTATGGAACGGTATCTGTGCTAATTTCAATCTCTGGTTTTATGCAACACCCCAACTCACCTTTCCTCTTAAGCAAGCATAAGTTGGTTTTCTACATTTGACACCCTGTTCTGTTTTGTAATTCACTTCCTGTGTAGCCAAGTTTACATTCCGTGTAGTAGTGATATCTTATGATGTTTCTTTTTCTGTGTGACTTATTTCACTTAGAATCATCGTACCTGAATCCACTCATTATGCTGCTATGGGCCTGATGACATAGATTTCATTGCTGAGTGATATTGCATTGTACGTAAGTACCACAACTTCTTTATCCATTTATCGCTTTGTGTGATATTGAACTTGTACCGTAAACGAGGTTCTTGTAAACAGAGCCGTCCCAAACTTTGGGGTGGCTGTGTCTTTTTGATTTTAATTTCCCTAAGCTATAAGACCATAAGTGGAAGTGCCCTAGGCTCTGTTGCTTTGTTTTTTGGATGTTTCAGGAAACACCATACACTTCTCCAGAGTGGCTGCTGGCAATTTACATCCCGCCCTTCAGCATAACAAGGGTCCCAGTTCTCCATGGCCTGTCCTGCCTTTCTGGATTTTACACTTTTTTCAGATGGCCCTTTTGACCGGGGGGCAGTGAGACTTCATTGTAGTGCAGATTTCCTTTGCAAGCTTGCTTGGTTGGCCAAAAAGGGCGTATGCGTTTTTTCCTGAATATATTCAGGAAAAAACGCATACGCCCTTTTTGGCCAAGTGCATCATTGTGGACGTTCTGCCTCTTTTCCTATGCTTTACATGCAATTCCAGTGTACCTCCTGAAATCGGTTTCCTGCAATTCTGCTCCACTTTCAAGTCCTCTTGACAGCCTTACTTCAATATATTTTTGGAAGATAGCTGTCATTTATAACTCTGCAGGTTTGTGAATTACAGTGCCCCTGAGCTCCTTTCTTCAACTCGCTTTCTTGTGAGCTGGCCGCAACACCGCAGGATTGCTTCAGGCCCTAGTTTGGTTCCGGCACGGCATGCTGAGCCTTTGGTTAATTCCTCTTCCTGGTGGGAAATGAGAGTTAAATTTGCCCGTCCAGACACCTCCACCTAGTCTCTCATTGGTTCTCCCTATTCCTGTTCATTTTCCACAGAAATTGCAAACTGGGCCAAACAGGAGGTTAAAGGCACTGACTCTCCAAGTGGGGAGAGTGTTAGTAAAGCGTCTGGAATGTTGCACCCGAGTACCAGGGGACGAAAACTGAGACACATTTGAACACGTTTCCCGATCACACGGTGGATCATACTCTGTGTTCCACAGGCATGTTTTAGCTGAAGGAAGAATCCCTTAAACATGGAGAGTTGAGACCCGTGGAATGGGTACCATGCAATATGACTTCAATGGGTCTGCATTTGCTCACCGAACCTCACCAGTCCTATCACTGCTGCGTTTATGCCGCTGTACACACGCTTGATTCTCTTTCGGAGACATATCAATCCATAGGTTTTAAGATTCTTACTAGTCAGGTATATTCTTAGGCGTTTAATATGGGGTGTTGAGTCCACTTCGTTGAGCAAGGAGTAGCTCTTGTCTATTATATATTTGGCTTATGGAACGGTATCTGTGCTAATTTCAATCTCTGGTTTTATGCAACACCCCAACTCACCTTTCCTCTTAAGCAAGCATAAGTTGGTTTTCTACATTTGACACCCTGTTCTGTTTTGTAATTCACTTCCTGTGTAGCCAAGTTTACATTCCGTGTAGTAGTGATATCTTATGATGTTTCTTTTTCTGTGTGACTTATTTCACTTAGAATCATCGTACCTGAATCCACTCATTATGCTGCTATGGGCCTGATGACATAGATTTCATTGCTGAGTGATATTGCATTGTACGTAAGTACCACAACTTCTTTATCCATTTATCGCTTTGTGTGATATTGAACTTGTACCGTAAACGAGGTTCTTGTAAACAGAGCCGTCCCAATCTTTGGGGTGGCTGTGTCTTTTTGATTTTAATTTCCCTAAGCTATAGGACCATAAGTGGAAGTGCCCTAGGCTCTGTTGCTTTGTTTTTTGGATGTTTCAGGAAACACCATACACTTCTCCAGAGTGGCTGCTGGCAATTTACATCCCGCCTTTCAGCATAACAAGGGTCCCAGTTCTCCATGGCCTGTCCTGCCTTTCTGGATTTTACACTTTTTTCAGATGGCCCTTTTGACCGGGGGGCAGTGAGACTTCATTGTAGTGCAGATTTCCTTTGCAAGCTTGCTTGGTTGGCCAAAAAGGGCGTATGCGTTTTTTCCTGACGCATACGCCCTTTTTGGCCAAGTGCATCATTGTGGACTTCTGCCTCTTTTCCTATGCTTTACATGCAATTCCAGTCTACCTCCTGAAATCGGTTTCCTGCAATTCTGCCCGCTTTCAACTCCTCTTGGCAGCCTTACTTCAATATATTTTTGCAAGATAGCTGTCATTTATAACTCTGCAGGTTTCTGAACTACAGTGCCCCTGAACTCCTTTCTTCAACTCGCTTTCTTGTGAGCTGGCCGCAACACCGCAGGATTGCTTCAGGCCCTAGTTTGGTTCCGGCACGGCATGCTGAGCCTTTGGTTAATTTCTCTTCCTGGTGGGAAATGAGAGTTAAATTTGCCCGTCCATACACCTCCACCTAGTCTCTCATTGGTTCTCCCTATTCCTGTTCATTTTCCACAGAAATTGCAAACTGGGCCAAACAGGAGCTTTTAGGCACTGACTCTCCAAGTGGGGAGAGTGTTAGTAAAGCGTCTGGAATGTTGCACCCGAGTACCAGGGGACGAAAACTGAGACACATTTGAACACGTTTTCCGACCACACGGTGGATCATACTCTGCGTTCCACATGCATGTTTTAGCTGAAGGAAGAATCCCTTAAACATGGAGAGTTGAGACCCATGGAATGGGTACCATGCAATATGACTTCAAAGGGTCTGCATTTGCTCACCGAACCTCACCAATCCTGTCACTCCTGCTTTTATGCTGCTGTACACACGCTTGATTCTCTTTCAGAGACATATAAATCCATAGGTTTTAAGATTCTTACTAGTCAGGTATATTCTTAGGTGTTTAATATGGGGTGTTGAGTCCACTTCGTTGAGCAAGGAGTAGCTCTTGTCTATTACATATTTGGCTTATGGAACGGTATCTGTGCTAATTTCAATCTCTGGTTTTATGCAGCACCCCAACTCACCTTTCCCCTTAAGCAAGCATAAGTTGGTTTTCTACATTTGACACCCTGTTCTGTTTTGTAATTCAGTTCCTGTGTAGCCAAGTTTACATTCCGTGTGTTAGTGATATCTTATGATGTTTCTTTTTCTGTGTGACTTATTTCACTTAGAATCATCGTACCTGAATCCACTCATTATGCTGCTACGGGCCTGATGACATAGATTTCATTGCTCAGTGATATTGCATTGTACGTAAGTACCACAACTTCTTTATCCATTTTTCGCTTTTTGTGATATTGAACTTGTACCGTAAACGAGGTTCTTGTAAACAGAGCCGTCCCAAACTTTGGGGTGGCTGTGTCTTTTAGATTTTAATTTCCCTAAGCTATAGGACCATAAGTGGAAGTGCCCTAGGCTCTGTTGCTTTGTTTTTTGGATGTTTCAGGAAACACCATACACTTCTCCAGAGTGGCTGCTTGCAATTTACATCCCGCCCATCAGCATAACAAGGCTCCCAGTTCTCCATGGCCTGTCCTGCCTTTCTGGATTTTACACTTTTTTCAGATGGCCCTTTTGACCGGGGGGCAGTGAGACTTCATTGTAGTGCAGATTTCCTTTGCAAGCTTACTTGGTTGGCTAAAAAGGGCGTATGCGTTTTTTCCTGAATATATTCAGGAAAAAACGCATACGCCCTTTTTGGCCAAGTGCATCATTGTGGACGTTCTGCCTCTTTTCCTATGCTTTACATGCAATTCCAGTCTACCTCCTGAAATCGGTTTCCTGCAATTCTGCCCGGCTTTCAACTCCTCTTGGCTGCCTTACTTCAATATATTTTTGGAAGACAGTTGTCATTTATAACTCTGCAGGTTTGTGAATTACAGTGCCCCTGAGCACCTTTCTTCAACTCGCTTTCTTGTGAGCTGGCCGCAACACCGCAGGATTGCTTCACGCGCTAGTTTGGATCCGGCACGGCATGCTGACCCTTTGGTTAATTCCTCTTCCTGGTGGGAAATTAGAGTTAAATTTGCCCGTCCAGACACCTCCACCTAATCTCTCATTGGTTCTCCCTATTCCTGTTCATTTTCCACAGAAAGTGCAAACTTGGCCAAACAGGAGGTTAAAGGCACTGACTCTCCAAGTGGGGAGAGTGTTAGTAAAGCGTCTGGAATGTTGCACCCGAGTACCAGGGGACGAAAACTGAGACACATTTGAACACGTTTCCCGATCACACGGTGGATCATACTCTGGGTTCCACATGCATGTTTTAGCTGAAGGAAGAATCCCTTAAACATGGAGAGGTGAGACCCATGGAATGGGTACCATGCAATATGACTTCAATGGGTCTGCATTTGCTCACCGAACCTCAACAGTCCTATCACTGCTGCGTTTATGCCGCTGTACACACGCTTGATTCTCTTTCGGAGACATATAAATCCATAGGTTTTAAGATTCTTACTAGTCAGGTATATTCTTAGGCGTTTAATATGGGGTGTTGAGTCCACTTCGTTGAGCAAGGAGTAGCTCTTGTCTATTACATATTTGGCTTATGGAACGGTATCTGTGCTCATTTCAATCTCTGGTTTTATGCAGCACCCCAACTCACCTTTCCCCTTAAGCAAGCATAAGTTGGTTTTCTCCATTTGACACCCTGTTCTGTTTTGTAATTCAGTTCTTGTGAAGCCAAGTTTACATTCCATGTAGTAGTGATATCTTATGATGTTTCTTTTTCTGTGTGACTTATTTCACTTAGAATCATCGTACCTGAATCCACTCATTATGCTGCTACGGGCCTGATGACATAGATTTCATTGCTGAGTGATATTGCATTGTACGTAAGTACCTGAACTTCTTTATCCATTTTTCGCTTTGTGTGATATTGAACTTGTACCGTAAACGAGGTTCTTGTAAACAGAGCCGTCCCAAACTTTGGGGTGGCTGTGTCTTTTTGATTTTAATTTCCCTAAGCTATAGGACCATAAGTGGAAGTGCCCTAGGCTCTGTTGCTTTGTTTTTTGGATGTTTCAGGAAACACCATACACTTCTCCAGAGTGGCTGCTGGCAATTTACATCCCACCCATCAGCATAACAAGGCTCCCAGTTCTCCATGGCCTGTCCTGCCTTTCTGGATTTTACACTTTTTTCAGATTGCCCTTTTGACCGGGGGGCAGTGAGACTTCATTGTAGTGCAGATTTCCTTTGCAAGCTTGCTTGTTTGGCCAAAAAGGGCGTATGCGTTTTTTCCTGAATATATTCAGGAAAAAACGCATACGCCCTTTTTGGCCAAGTGCATCATTGTGGACGTTCTGCCTCTTTTCCTATGCTTTACATGCAATTCCAGTCTACCTCCTGAAATCGGTTTCCTGCAATTCTGCCCGGCTTTCAACTCCTCTTGGCTGCCTTACTTCAATATATTTTTGGAAGACAGCTGTCATTTATAACTCTGCAGGTTTGTGAATTACAGTGCCCCTGAGCTCCTTTCTTCAACTCGCTTTCTTGTGAGCTGGCCTCAACACCGCAGGATTGCTTCAGGCCCTAGTTTGGTTCCGGCACGGCATGCTGAGCCTTTGGTTAATTCCTCTTCCTGGTGGGAAATGAGAGTTAAATTTGCCCCTCCAGACACCTCCACCTAGTCTCTCATTGGTTCTCCCTATTCCTGTTCATTTTCCACAGAAATTGCAAACTGGGCCAAACAGGAGGTTAAAGGCACTGACTCTCCAAGTGGGGAGAGTGTTAGTAAAGCGTCTGGAATGTTGCACCCGAGTACCAGGGGACGAAAACTGAGACACATTTGAACACGTTTCCCGATCACACGGTGGATCATACTCTGTGTTCCACAGGCATGTTTTAGCTGAAGGAAGAATCCTTTAAACATGGAGAGGTGAGACCCATGGAATGGGTACCATGCAATATGACTTCAAAGGGTCTGCATTTGCTCACCGAACCTCAACAGTCCTATCACTGCTGCGTTTATGCCGCTGTACACACGCTTGATTCTCTTTCAGAGACATATAAATCCATAGGTTTTAAGATTCTTACTAGTCAGGTATATTCTTAGGCGTTTAATATGGGGTGTTGAGTCCACTTCGTTGAGCAAGGAGTAGCTCTTGTCTATTACATATTTGGCTTATGGAACGGTATCTGTGCTCATTTCAATCTCTGGTTTTATGCAGCACCCCAACTCACCTTTCCCCTTAAGCAAGCATAAGTTGGTTTTCTCCATTTGACACCCTGTTCTGTTTTGTAATTCAGTTCTTGTGAAGCCAAGTTTACATTCCGTGTATTAGTGATATCTTATGATGTTTCTTTTTCTGTGTGACTTATTTCACTTAGAATCATCGTACCTGAATCCACTCATTATGCTGCTACGGGCCTGATGACATAGATTTCATTGCTGAGTGATATTGCATTGTACCTAAGTACCACAACTTCTTTATCCATTTTTCGCTTTGTGTGATATTGAACTTGTACCGTAAACGAGGTTCTTGTAAACAGAGCCGTCCCAAACTTTGGGGTGGCTGTGTCTTTTTGATTTTAATTTCCCTAAGCTATAGGACCATAAGTGGAAGTGCCCTAGGCTCTGTTGCTTTGTTTTTTGGATGTTTCAGGAAACACCATACACTTCTCCAGAGTGGCTGCTGGCAATTTACATCCCACCCATCAGCATAACAAGGCTCCCAGTTCTCCATGGCCTGTCCTGCCTTTCTGGATTTTACACTTTTTTCAGATGGCCCTTTTGACCGGGGGGCAGTGAGACTTCATTGTAGTGCAGATTTCCTTTGCAAGCTTGCTTGGTTGGCCAAAAAGTGCATATGCGTTTTTTCCTGAATATATTCAGGAAAAAACGCATACGCCCTTTTTGGCCAAGTGCATTATTGTGGACATTCTGCCTCTTTTCCTATGCTTTACATGCAATTCCAGTCTACCTCCTGAAATCGGTTTCCTGCAATTCTGCCCGCTTTCAACTCCTCTTGGCAGCCTTACTTCAATATATTTTTGCAAGATAGCTGTCATTTATAACTCTGCAGGTTTCTGAACTACAGTGCCCCTGAGCTCCTTTCTTCAACTCGCTTTCTTGTGAGCTGGCCGCAACACCGCAGGATTGCTTCAGGCCCTAGTTTGGTTCCGGCAAGGCATGCTGAGCCTTTGGTTAATTTCTCTTCCTGGTGGGAAATGAGAGTTAAATTTGCCCGTCCAGACACCTCCACCTAGTCTCTCATTGGTTCTCCCTATTCCTGTTCATTTTCCACAGAAATTGCAAACTGGGCCAAACAGGAGCTTTTAGGCACTGACTCTCCAAGTGGGGAGAGTGTTAGTAAAGCGTCTGGAATGTTGCACCCGAGTACCAGGGGACGAAAACTGAGACACATTTGAACACGTTTTCCGATCACACGGTAGATCATACTCTGGGTTCCACATGCATGTTTTAGCTGAAGGAAGAATCCCTTAAACATGGAGAGTTGAGACCCATGGAATGGGTACCATGCAATATGACTTCAAAGGGTCTGCATTTGCTCACCGAACCTCACCAATCCTATCACTGCTACGTTTATGCCTCTGTACACACGCTTGATTCTCTTTCGGAGACATATAAATCCATAGGTTTTAAGATTCTTACTAGTCAGGTATATTCTTAGGCGTTTAATATGGGGTGTTGAGTCCACTTCGTTGAGCAAGGAGTAGCTCTTGTCTATTACATATTTGGCTTATGGAACGGTATCTGTGCTCATTTCAATCTCTGGTTTTATGCAGCACCCCAACTCACCTTTCCCCTTAAGCAAGCATAAGTTGGTTTTCTGCATTTGACACCCTGTTCTGTTTTGTAATTCAGTTCCTGTGTAGCCAAGTTTACATTCCGTGTAGTAGTGATATCTTATGATGTTTCTTTTTCTGTGTGACTTATTTCACTTAGAATCATCGTAACTGAATCCACTCATTATGCTGCTACGGGCCTGATGACATAGATTTCATTGCTGAGTGATATTGCATTGTACGTAAGTACCACAACTTCTTTATCCATTTTTTGCTTTCTGTGATATTGAACTTGTACCGTAAACGAGGTTCTTGTAAACAGAGCCGTCCCAAACTTTGGGGTGGCTGTGTCTTTTTGATTTTAATTTCCCTAAGCTATAGGACCATAAGTGGAAGTGCCCTAGGCTCTGTTGCTTTGTTTTTTGGATGTTTCAGCAAACACCATACACTTCTCCAGAGTGGCTGCTGGCAATTTACATCCCGCCAATCAGCATAACAAGGCTCCCAGTTCTCCATGGCCTGTCCTGCCTTTCTGGATTTTACACTTTTTTCAGATGGCCCTTTTGACCGGGGGGCAGTGAGACTTCATTGTAGTGCAGATTTCCTTTGCAAGCTTGCTTGGTTGGCCAAAAAGGGCGTATGCGTTTTTTCCTGAATATATTCAGGAAAAAACGCATACGCCCTTTTTGGCCAAGTGCATCATTGTGGACGTTCTGCCTCTTTTCCTATGCTTTACATGCAATTCCAGTCTACCTCCTGAAATCGGTTTCCTGCAATTCTGCCCCCTTTTCAACTCCTCTTGGCAGCCTTACTTCAATATATTTTTGGAAGACAGTTGTCATTTATAACTCTGCAGGTTTGTGAATTACAGTGCCCCTGAGCACCTTTCTTCAACTCGCTTTCTTGTGAGCTGGCCGCAACACCGCAGGATTGCTTCAGGTGCTAGTTTGGATCCGGCACGGCATGCTGAGCCTTTGGTTAATTCCTCTTCCTGGTGGGAAATGAGAGTTAAATTTGCCCGTCCAGACACCTCCACCTAGTCTCTCATTGGTTCTCCCTATTCCTGTTCATTTTCCACAGAAATTGCAAACTGGGCCAAACAGGAGGTTTTAGGCACTGACTCTCCAAGTGGGGAGAGTGTTAGTAAAGGGTCTGGAATGTTGCACCCGAGTACCAGGGGACGAAAACTGAGACACATTTGAACACGTTTCCGGATCACACGGTGGATCATACTCTGGGTTCCACATGCATGTTTTAGCTGAAGGAAGAATCCCTTAAACATGGAGAGTTGAGACCCATGGAATGGGTACCATGCAATATGACTTCAAAGGGTCTGCATTTGCTCACCGAACCTCAACAGTCCTATCACTGCTGCGTTTATGCCGCTGTACACACGCTTGATTCTCTTTCGGAGACATATAAATCCATAGGTTTTAAGATTCTTACTAGTCAGGTATATTCTTAGGCGTTTAATATGGGGTGTTGAGTCCACTTCGTTGAGCAAGGAGTAGCTCTTGTCTATTACATTTTTGGCTTATGGAATGGTATCTGTGCTCATTTCAATCTCTGGTTTTATGCAGCACCCCAACTCACCTTTCCCCTTAAGCAAGCATAAGTTGGTTTTCTACATTTGACACCCTGTTCTGTTTTGTAATTCAGTTCTTGTGAAGCCAAGTTTACATTCCGTGTAGTAGTGATATCTTATGATGTTTCTTTTTCTGTGTGACTTATTTCACTTAGAATCATCGTACCTGAATCCACTCATTATGCTGCTACGGGCCTGATGACATAGATTTCATTGCTGAGTGATATTGCATTGTACGTAAGTACCACAACTTCTTTATCCATTTTTCGCTTTCTGTGATATTGAACTTGTACCGTAAACGAGGTTCTTGTAAACAGAGCCGTCCCAAACTTTGGGGTGGCTGTGTCTTTTTGATTTTAATTTCCCTAAGCTATAGGACCATAAGTGGAAGTGCCCTAGGCTCTGTTGCTTTGTTTTTTGGATGTTTCAGGAAACACCATACACTTCTCCAGAGTGGCTGCTGGCAATTCACATCCCGCCCATCAGCATAACAAGGCTCCCAGTTCTCCATGGCCTGTCCTGCCTTTCTGGATTTTACACTTTTTTCGGATGGCCCTTTTGACCGGGGAGCAGTGACACTTCATTGTAGTGCAGATTTCCTTTGCAAGCTTGCTTGGTTGGCCAAAAAGTGCGTATGCGTTTTTTCCTGAATATATTCAGGAAAAAACGCATACGCCCTTTTTGGCCAAGTGCATCATTGTGGACATTCTGCCTCTTTTCCTATGCTTTACATGCAATTCCAGTCTACCTCCTGAAATCGGTTTCCTGCAATTCTGCCCGCTTTCAACTCCTCTTGGCAGCCTTACTTCAATATATTTTTGGAAGATAGCTGTCATTTAAAACTCTGCAGGTTTGTGAATTACAGTGCCCCTGAGCTCCTTTCTTCAACTCGCTTTCTTGTGAGCTGGCTGCAACACCACAGGATTGCTTCAGGCCCTAGTTTGGTTCCGGCACGGCATGCTGAGCCTTTGGTTAATTCCTCTTCCTGGTGGGAAATGAGAGTTAAATTTGCCCGACCAGAAACCTCCACCTAGTCTCTCATTGGTTCTCCCTATTCCTGTTCATTTTCCACAGAAATTGCAAACTGGGCCAAACAGGAGGTTAAAGGCACTGACTCTCCAAGTGGGGAGAGTGTTAGTAAAGCGTCTGGAATGTTGCACCCGAGTACCAGGGGACGAAAACTGAGACACATTTGAACACGTTTCCCGATCACACGGTGGATCATACTCTGTGTTCCACAGGCATGTTTTAGCTGAAGGAAGAATCCCTTAAACATGGAGAGTTGAGACCCGTGGAATGGGTACCATGCAATATGACTTCAATGGGTCTGCATTTGCTCACCGAACCTCACCAGTCCTATCACTGCTGCGTTTATGCCGCTGTACACACGCTTGATTCTCTTTCGGAGACATATCAATCCATAGGTTTTAAGATTCTTCCTAGTCAGGTATATTCTTAGGCGTTTAATATGGGGTGTTGAGTCCACTTCGTTGAGCAAGGAGTAGCTCTTGTCTATTACATATTTGGCTTATGGAACGGTATCTGTGCTCATTTCAATCTCTGGTTTTATGCAACACCCCAACTCACCTTTCCCCTTAAGCAAGCATAAGTTGGTTTTCTACATTTGACACCCTGTTCTGTTTTGTAATTCAGTTCCTGTGTAGCCAAGTTTACATTCCGTGTAGTAGTGATATCTTATGATGTTTCTTTTTCTGTGTGACTTATTTCACTTAGAATCATCATACCTGAATCCACTCATTATGCTGCTACGGGCCTGATGACATAGATTTCATTGCTGAGTGATATTGCATTGTACGTAAGTACCACAACTTCTTTATCCATTTTTCGCTTTCTGTGATATTGAACTTGTACCGTAAACGAGGTTCTTGTAAACAGAGCCGTCCCAAACTTTGGGGTGGCTCTGTCTTTTTGATTTTAATTTCCCTAAGCTATAGGACCATAAGTGGAAGTGCCCTAGGCTCTGTTGCTTTGTTTTTTGGATGTTTCAGGAAACACCATACACTTCTCCAGAGTGGCTGCTGGCAATTTACATCGCGCCCATCAGCATAACAAGGCTCCCAGTTCTCCATGGCCTGTCCTGACTTTCTGGATTTTACACTTTTTTCAGATGGCCCTTTTGACCGCGGGGCAGTGAGACTTCATTGTAGTGCAGATTTCCTTTGCAAGCTTGCTTGGTTGGCCAAAAAGGGCGTATGCGTTTTTTCCTGAATATATTCAGGAAAAAACGCATACGCCCTTTTTGGCCAAGTGCATTATTGTGGACGTTCTGCCTCTTTTCCTATGCTTTACATGCAATTCCAGTCTACCTCCTGAAATCGGTTTCCTGCAATTCTGCCCGCTTTCAACTCCTCTTGGCAGCCTTACTTCAATATATTTTTGGAAGATAGCTGTCATTTATAACTCTGCAGGTTTGTGAATTACAGTGCCCCTGAGCTCCTCTCTTCAACTCGCTTTCTTGTGAGCTGGCCGCAACACCGCAGGATTTCTTCAGGCCCTAGTTTGGTTCCGGCACGGCATGCTGAGCCTTTGGTTAATTCCTCTTCCTGGTGGGAAATGAGAGTTAAATTTGCCCGTCCAGACACCTCCACCTAGTCTCTCATTGGTTCTCCCTATTCCTGTTCATTTTCCACAGAAATTGCAAACTGGGCCAAACAGGAGGTTAAAGGCACTGACTCTCCAAGTGAGGAGAGTGTTAGTAAAGCGTCTGGAATGTTGCACCCGAGTACCAGGGGACGAAAACTGAGACACATTTGAACACTTTTTCCGATCACATGGTGGATCATACTCTGGGTTCCACATGCATGTTTTAGCTGAAGGAAGAATCCCTTAAACATGTAAAGTTGAGACCCATGGAATGGGTACCATGCAATATGACTTCAAAGGGTCTGCATTTGCTCACCGAACCTCACCAATCCTATCACTGCTGCGTTTATGCCGCTGTACACACACTTGATTCTCTTTCGGAGACATATAAATCCATAGGTTTTAAGATTCTTACTAGTAAGGTAGATTCTTACTAGTCAGGTATATTCTTAGGCGTTTAATATGGGGTGTTGAGTCCACTTCGTTGAGCAAGGAGTAGCTCTTGTCTATTACATATTTAGCTTATGGAACGGTATCTGTGCTCATTTCAATCTCTGGTTTTATGCAGCACCCCAACTCACCCGTCCCCTTAAGCAAGCATAAGTTGGTTTTCTACATTTTTGACCCTGTTCTGTTTTGTAATTCAGTTCCTGTGTAGCCAAGTTTACATTCCGTGTAGTAGTGATATCTTATGATGTTTCTTTTTCTGTGTGACTAATTTCACTTAGAATCATCGTACCTGAATCCACTCATTATGCTGCTACGGGCCTGATGACATAGATTTCATTGCTGAGTGATATTGCATTGTACGTAAGTACCACAACTTCTTTATCCATTTTTCGCTTTTTGCGATATTTAACTTGTACCGTAAACGAGGTTCTTGTAAACAGAGCCGTCCCAAACTTTGGGGTGGCTGTGTCTTTTTGATTTTAATTTCCCTAAGCTATAGGACCATAAGTGGAAGTGCCCTAGGCTCTGTTGCTTTGTTTTTTGGATGTTTCAGGAAACACCATACACTTCTCCAGATTGGCTGCTGGCCATTTACATCCCGCCCATCAGCATAACTAGGCTCCCAGTTCTCCATGGCCTGTCCTGCCTTTCTGGATTTTACACTTTTTTCAGAAGGCCCTTTGACCGGGGGGCAGTGAGACTTCATTGTAGTGCAGATTTCCTTTGCGAGCTTGCTTGGTTGGCCAGAAAGGGCGTATGCGTTTCTTCCTGAATATATTCAGGAAAGAACGCATACGCCCTTTTTGGCCAAGTGCATCATTGTCGACGTTCTGAGTCTTTTCATATGTTTTCAGTGCAATTCCAGTCTACCTCCTGAAATCGGTTTCCTGCAGTTCTGCCTTGCTCTCAGTTCCTCTTCATAGCCTTACCTCAATATACGTTTGGAAAATAGTTGGCCTTTATAACTCTGCAGGTTTTTCAATTGCAGTGGCCCTTATCTCCATTTTTCAGCTCTTATTTTTGTGATCTTGCCTCATATCCACAGGATTTCTTCAGGCCCTATTCTTCTTCTGGGGCGCCTTGCTCTGCCTTTGGTTAATTCTTCTTCGTGATGTGAAATTAGAGTGACATGTGCCCATTGAAACCGCTACAGCTATTTTCTCACTGGTTCCCCCTATTCCCATTCATCCTCCGCACTAACTGCAGACTGTGCGATACCGGAACTTAAAGGCATTGACTCTCCATGTGGAGATGTTGTTAGTAAAGTGGCTGGAATGTTGATCCGGAGCCCCAGGAGAGGAAAATGAGGTGCATTTTAGAAACCTTTCCCGATCATATGGTATACCATCTGCTGGATTTCCCATGCATGGTTTAGCTGTAGGAAGATTCCCTTCAACTTGGAGTGTTGGGACCCTTGGAATAAGTAGCATGAAGTATTGCATTAAACTTTCGGCAGTTGCTCACCAAAGCTCTCCAATCCTTTCAGCCCCAAGTGTCCAGCCTTATGTCTTATCCAGCTGTGGGTTTATATGTGGTCATTCCAGGTTGCATCACAGCCCCTGAGCGAATTTTGTAAGAATTTTTCTCTCTTTCATTGTTTCTGCGTTTTGGTTTTAAAATTTATTTCTATAATGGGGTTTAGCTCATTTTCACTGCTGTGTTTGTGCCGCTCTGCGCACACTTGATTCCCTTATGGAGATATATCAATACATGGGTTTTAAGATTCTTATTACTCAGATATATTTCTCTGTGGTGTATAGGGTGTGTTGAGGCCAGTTCATTGAGCAAGGTGTAGATCTTGTCTGATACCTATTTGGTTTATTGAACGGTATCTGTGCTAATTTCAAACTCTGGTTTTATGCATCACCCCACCTCTCCTTTCCCCTTAAGCTGACATAAGTGTGTTTTCTAAATGTGAGACACTGTTCTGTTTTGTCATTCATTTTTTGTGCAGCCATATTTATCCTCCCTCTATAAGTGATATCTTATGATATGTTTCTTTTTCTGTTTGACTTATTTCAAGTAGTATTATCGGACCTCAATCCACTCTTTATCCTTCTACTAGCCTTATTACATTGATTTCATGGTGAAGAGATATTCCATTGTACATAAGTACCACATTTTCTTTATCCATTGTTCTCTTTCCTGGGATATTTAAGGTGTACTGAAGTTGAGGTTCTTGTAAACAGAGTAGCCCTAAACTGTGGTGTGCTTGTGTCTTGTTGATTTTTAGACTTCCCTAGATATACTCCCGTGATTGGAAGTGCCCTATGCTCTGTCGCTCTGTTTTTTAGATGATTTAGGAACCACCATACACTTCTCCAGAGTGGCTCTCGGCAGTTCACACACTGTCCATCAGCGTATAAAGGCTCCCTGTTCTCCATGGCCTGTCCTGCATTTCTGGTTTTTACAATTTTTTCGGATGGCCCTTTTGACTGGTGGGAAATGAGACTTCTTTGTTGTGCACATTTGCATTGCTTGCTTGCTTGGTTGCCCATAAAGTGCGTATGCGTTTTTTCCTGGATATATTCAGGAAATAACACATACTCCCTTTTGGGCCAACTGCATCATTGTCGAAATTCTGCCGCTTTTCATGTGCTTTAAAGGCGAGTCCAATCTATCTCTTGAAATCTGTTTCTTGCAATTCTGTCTTGCATTCAGATCCTCTTCTTTGCCTTACCTCAACATATTTTTGGACGTTAGTTTTCATTTATAACTCTGCAGGTTTGTGAATTGCAGTGACCCTGAGCTCCATTTTTTAAGTTGCTCTTTTGTGAGCTGGCCTCAAAACTGCAGGATTGCTTCAGGCCCTATTTTGGCTCCGGCGAGGCGGGATGAGCCTTTTTTTAATTCTTATTCTTAATGGGAAATTAGAGTGACATGTGCCCGTCCAAACCCCTACAACTATTCTCTCATTGTTTCCCCCTGTTCCCGTTCATCCTCCTCACAATTTGCAAAATGTGTGAAACAGAAGTTTAAATGTGCTGATTCTCTAAGTGGGGAGATTCTAAGTAACGTGGCTGGAATGATGAACAGGAGCACCAGGAGAGGATAAATGAGGTGCATTTTAGACACATCTCCCGATCACATGGTGTACAGTCCTCTGGGTTTTCCATGCATGTTTTAGCTGTAGGAAGATTCCTTGAACCTGCAGATTTGGGACCCATTGAATGGGTACCAGGTAGTATTACTTTAAAGGGTGTGCATTTCCTCACCCAACCCCACATTTCTCTTAGTGCGAACAGTTTCCAGCCTTATGTCTCATCCTGCTGTGGGTCTAGATGTGTTCAATCCATGTTGCATCACCGTCCCTGAGGAAAAGTTGTAAGAGGTTTTCTCTGTCTCTCTGTCGTTTATTTTTTTCAATTTATTACTATGTTGTTTACAGCTGATTTTCAAAGCTCTGTTTCTTGCTGCTGTACATCTACTTGATTCACGTACAGAGAGACATCAATAATTTCTTTTTTAGATTCTTACCAGTCATAGATATTCTTTTCCGGTGACTTGAGTGTGCTGAGTGCAGTTCTTTTAGTTACCGTGTAGGCCTTGTTGATTATCAGTTTGGTATTTGGAATGGTATCTTTGCTAATTTCAACCTCCTGGATGATGCCTCACCCCTCCCCACCTTTCCCGTTTAGCAGCCTTACACGTGTTTTCTACATATTTATGTCACTTAGAATGATCATACGTAACTCCTCCGGAGTTGTTACAACTGGCCATATTTCATTGATTTCCAGGCTGAGTAATATTCCACTCTACATAAGTACCACATCTCTATCCATTTTTTCCCTCCAGAGACATTTAAGTTATATCCTAGTCGAGGATCTTTTAAACAGAGAGGCAGTAAACATTGGGGTGCCTGTGTCCTCTCGATTTTTGTTTTTCCCAAGATATACGCCCATGAGTGCAAGTGCCCTATGCTCTGTAGCTCATTTTTTAGATGCTTTAGTAAACACAATACAGTTCTCCAGAATGGCCGTTGGCAATATACATTTCCACTATAAGCCTCACAGGGCTCCCTCCTCTCCTTGCCCTGTCCTGCATTTCTGGCGTTTACACTTTATGAGGATGGCTCTTCTGACTGATGCGAAGTGATATCTTTTGTAGTATTGATTTCCAGTGCCCACCTGTTTGGTTGGCTAAAAAAGTGTATGCCCTTTTCTTGAATATATACAGAAAAAAACGCATACAGCCTTTTTGGCCAACTGCAATGTCGGAAATGTTCAGCCCCTTTTCTTGTGCTTAATGGCGAGTCCTTTCTACCTCCTCAAATCCCTTTCCTGCCATTCTCCCTTGCTTGCCAATCCTTTTCTCTGACTTTCCTCAAGACATTTTTCAGTGATAGATATTTTCAACTCTGCAGTTTCGTGAATTTTACTGCCCCTGAGTTCCATTGTTCAACTTGTGTTTATGGGAACTGGCCACAAAGCAGTGGGATTTCCTCAAGCCCTATACTGTTTCCATGGGCAACCCTAGCCTTTGGTCAATTCATCTTCCTGATTGGAAATTAGAGTGACATGTGCCTGTCTGAACACCTAGGACTTGTCTCTCATTGTTCCTCATCCTTCCGCTTCATCCTCTGGACAAATTCCAAACTGTACGCAACAGGATGTTGACAGTGTTGACATCTCCAAGTGGGGAGACTGTTAGTAAAGACGCTGGAGGGGTGAACCCGAACACCAGGAGATGAGGAGATGAGATGCCTTTTCCAAACTCTTCCCGATCAGACGGTATACCATCCTCTGGATGTGACAGACATGTTTTAGCAGTAGGAAGAGTCCCATTCATGTAAGGAGAACACCAGGGCTTTTTCAAAATCAGTGTCTCCCCGAAACCCAAACTGGGGAGTTTTTTAAGCTACGGCTACACATATGTTCATTAAGGGCCTTGGGAAGTAGGCAGAGTCCAAACTTTAGATGACTGAAGTCTTCAGGGTCAGAAGCACTCACCACCGGCTTCCCTTAGGTTACACTTTAACTGTCATTGATAGATGATGTCAATAAAAATATCTATTCTTTTTCCGATTATTTCCCCTTATAGGTTATTGCACAATATTGAGTGTAGTTCCCTGTGCTATACAGTAGTTCCTTGTTGATGATCTATTTTATACATAGCAGTGTGTATGTGTTAATTCCAAACTGTTAATTTATCCCTCCTCCCACCTTTCCCCTTTGGTAATAATAAATTATAAGATTTTATACTTCTCAGAAATGGGGGAGCTGAAAGAGAGGTATCATTTTCAATGGAAAAGCATTTAAAACAAGATTGAAGCTTTAACCAAGATTATTAGATGTACATCCTTGGAAAGAAATCACTTCATTTCTCTAATATTGACCTGACAAATAGGACAAACCTTCTCACTGAACTTGCTTATAATAAAGTGATGGAAATATCAAATGGAAGTGTTAGAAACATCTTATTTTACCCGAGCCTTATAAACTGTTCTATGTTAACTACAGTTTGGCTCACACATCTGTTCATTGAAGTTACAATAGTCTCAATTTCTGTTACTGATCCTCCAGAGTGGACCCCAACAAGGGTCCCCCTGCCCAGTGTCATTGGGGCCAACAGATCGAGACTGAGTTTGGTTCCCAAGCAAAGGAAACTTTATATTTTCATCAGAGAATGGAGAGGTGAGAGCATGCACTACCCCGTGGGCTGTGGGCTGGGCTGCTGTGTAGAGATCCTGTCAGAGTCAGTGGGAGGGAGGGGGCGGAGCTCTCAAGGGCCGGGTTGGCTGCAGCTCAGGCTCTATATCTCGGAGTCTGCACTGGGCCCCAGGAGCTGAGGTGTCGACCCAGCCATTCTGCACCAGGAAATCTGGTCTGAAGTGCCGGGTGTGGAACCTCTGCATGCGGGACCCTAGGAGCACGTGAAATTAGACAAAGCACAAAGGATAAAAAAGGTCAGACTTGACTTTATTGCCCAGATTCTATTTTTATCTCCCAGGGATTTTTAATGGGCTTTGCTGGGGACAAACCCCTCCTCTGCCTTTTGTCCCGTTCCTCATTCTTGGAGTGCTGAGGGTGCAGACCCTTCTTCTGTAACTGCTGAGTGCTGAGTTGGGAGCCCTCATACCAGGGGACGAGGGTCAGAACTTCTCCCCAGCAGCCTCCAGGTGACGTTGATTGGCCCCAGGACCCCTGCCTCCCTGCTCGTCCGCCTGAGCACCAGCATTGGAAGTGTTATAGATTCTAATGACCTTTAAGGGTCCAGGAAAGAGATGTGCAGAGACGCTGTGGGGGCCGGTTTCACCCCGCCCCACATTTGTTCGGCCACCTTAGGCTGACCGTTTCTGCCAGCCTAGATGCTCTGACCAGTAGTCTGCTCTTTCTTCAGTTAGGCCCCTGAATTAACATAAAATCAGCACCAGGTGTCAGAGCCCTGCCCGCTCAACTCCCAGACAGTCCAGGGTCAGTGGTGATCAAGGACCATGATGGCCACTGAGTCAACAGCCTTTTGAAGTAAACAGGAGTCCAGCCGGTCTTATTGGCCACCATCATCACGGTGTCTGTAGGCTTTTCTATGGTGACAGTGTGATATACGGTTCCCCTGCCAAGATTATTAGCTCCCCTCCGGGTGCAGGAAGTCCTGCAAGCAGTAGTCTACTCCTTCGGGACACACTATTGTTGTTTTATGAGAGAAACTCCAGGTCAAGTGATGTTCACATGAGTCGTCATGGTGCCCTGTTGCCTCCGGTTATCTCTCTGGATGTTGGAGTTGGAGGGCCTCCTCACTCGAGGTCGGTGTGCCCACGGAGCGAACCCTGCAACTTCAGGGCATGGTTGGTGATTAGGATCACCACGTGGGGTCCTTTTCCCTTAGGAGGGAGGTGGCCTTTTGGGCTGCTGATTTCCAGGTTTTTAGATACCGCCAGTATCTTGGCCAGATGTGGCAGTGGGCCAAGCCCCTTGGTGACTGTAGTTTATCCTACCTGGATGGCATTCTTGCGTTGTTCCATTTCAAGTGGTCCCAGTTTTTGCACTAATTCTCCAATGGCGATTCACCTTTCACCGGGAATGGAAAGGTCAAAGGGTTTAGCTCAATTAGGGAGTTCCAGGGCAAAGGTCTGAATTGACTGCTCTTTCCATTCTTGAAAGGCCACTTCTGGATTCTGTTCAAAAGGATCATCATCTTTTCCTTTCAGTGTTTCATATAGAGGCCCAGCTAGTAGACTGTAGTTAGGGATCCAGAAGCAGCAAACCCTGGCCTCCCCAGGAACCCCTAAGCTGTCTTCTAGTTTTAGAAAGGGGTAAGGCTGCAAATGGTTTCTTCCCTTTCCTGGGATGGGCTTCTCTGACCTTGTGTGAGAATGAAGCCCAGGCAGGTCACCGCAGTCTGTGATATTTGAGCTTTTTCTTGGACAACTTCTATCCTTTATTGGCTTGGTAGTTCAGAGGCCTCCTTAGTAGGGCTGGCGATCAGAATGTCGTCTGCATATTGAAGGAGGGTTTCCTTTTCCAGAGGTAGAACTTTTCGGTCGTTAGCTAAGCTTTCCCCAAAGATGGTGTGGGAATTTTTGAACCCTTGGGGCAAGACGGCCCGGAAGTATTGTTTTAGTTGTATGTTGAGTCCTGCCACTCACAAGCCAAAATTTCTTGTGACTCTGGGACTAATGGAATACAAAAGAAGGCATCATTGAAGACTAATACAGAATACCATGTCCTGGTGGTTGGTAGAATGACCAGCAGGGTGTAGGAATCAGGAGCAACTGGAGGTATATCCTCGGTGGCTTCACTGACTGTCCTGACATCCTTTACCAGGTCCCCAGCAGCCCATGGGGCTCTCGTGGTCAGGCCAATCCCAGGATATGGAGCTCTCCTGGGCAGGTACCCCACCCCCAACCCAGCCCACGGGGCTCTCATGGTCAGGCCCCTCCCAGGATACAGAGCTACCCTTGCAGGTACCGTGGCAGGGCTGGGCACACAGGAACCGTGCACACAGCCCTCATTGAAGAGCACCCCCAGCTCACCTGTCGCTCAGAGCTGACACAGAGCACCTCAGAGCAGGACTTGAACTAACAAACAGCAGCTCCGACAGGTCTGTGACCCTGGGCATCACTCTGTGTGGCCTCCCTCCACCTGGTCTTCCAGAGACTTCCACTGCACCCAGGGCACCAGGCCTCTGTCTCCAACCACCACCCACCCCTCCTCTCCCTGACTCCTGGGTTCCTCTCATTAGGAGAGGGTTTTCTTGAAGTTGTCTCCCACTCATGGGCCAGATAAAATGATTAGAAAACAAGCCAAAGCTGCAGCCCCTTGTCTATCCTGACTCTCAGGAGCCCACACCTGTTCCTTGGACCTGGCCGGTTCAGCAAGTTCCATTTTCTGCAACTGTGAGCCCCTGAGGGGTGATGATTGGCTACCTGGGCAGCCTTACCATGCTGGCCAGCCCTCCCCAGGTGTGCCTGGGTTGAGATCAATATAAATACCACTCCAGGCAGCAAAAGCCCCTGCAGCTGTGCCTGACGCCATTTTCTCTGCCCTGTCAGCAGTCTCGGGGCTGGGCTGGTGGGAGGGAGTGAGAGGCCACGGCTTTGTGGGTGGCCCAGTGTGAGTGGGGCTCTGCTGGACTTTCTGCAGCAGATGCCAGGCTGCCACCTGCTAAAGAAGAGGATGTGTCACCCATACCTGCTGCTGGAATTTCTCCCTGGGCAGAGGTGAGGAAGGAAAAAAGCAGTGGGGGCAGGGACAGGACGGGTATCTCAGGCAGGGAAATGGAAATCTTCCAGAAGAGCACCCAGGGCCAGGACCATCCTGGCTGGCCTGCAGGCACCAAGTCAGCTGGCATGCTGTCACTCGTGTGGCTCCATGGCCCTTCCTCTAGGCTTTCAAGTCCTTGTATATATTCAGGTGTTTTACCTGGGAAGGGTGGGAACAGTTCAGCAGCAAGTGGCCTGGGGCTCAGCTCACGTTTACTCACAGATGCCTCGGCACGGTGCCCCAGCTTTGCAATGAGGACGCTTGTTGTGTGGGGGCTGCTGGCTGAATGGGAGACGATTCCCCACCACTGACCAACTTCAGAATTGTTTACAACTGGAGCAAGTGCCCTGATACGGTTTTCCTCTGAGTAACTGGTGGGTTCTGTTTTTTTTTTTCTCCTTTTCGTTTTTGGTTCAAGGTAGATTTTATTCCTCTTTTTTGTATTTACAGATATAAGCATGGAAATAATTTATTCATATAAATACATGTATGTGAAGGGAATAATTGTTTTTTCTGTTTTATTTTTTAAATTTTATTTCTTTTTAATTTTGAATTTTATTTTATATTTTTATACAGCAGGTTCTCATTGGTTATCTATTTTATACATATAAATGTTTACATGCCAATCCCAATCTCTCAACTCCTCCCACCACCACCCCTCCAAGAGCTTTCCCCCCTTGTTGTCCATACGATTGTTGTCTACATCTGTTGCTCTATTTATGCCTTGCAAAATGGTTAATCTGTACAGTTTTTCTAGGTTCCACATATATGCATGAATATACAAGATTTGTTTTTCTCTTTCTGACTTACTTCACTCTGTAGGACAGTCTCTAGATCCATCGACGTCTCTACAAATGACCCAATTTCATTCCTTTCATGGCTTAGTAATATTCCATTTTATATATGTACCACAGCTTTATGCATTCGTCTGTCTGTGGGCATTTAGGTTGCTTCCATTACCTCGATATTGTAAATAGTGATGCAATGAACATTGCGGTGAATGTCTCTTTTTGATTTATGGTTTTGTCTGAGTATATGTCCAGTCCTGGGATTGCTGTATCATATGGTAATTCTATTATTAGTTTCTTAAGAAACTCCATATTGTTCTCCATAGTGACTGTATCAATTTATATTCCCAACAATAGTGGAAGAGTGTTCCTTTTCTCCACACCCTTTCCAGCATTTGTTGTTTGTAGATTTTCAGATGATGCCCATTCTAACAGGTGTGAGGTGATACCTCATTGTTGAGTCCATTTCGTTGAGCAACGGGTAGGTCTTGTCTATTACATATTTGGCTTATGGAACGGTATCTGTGCTAATTTCAAACTCTGGTTTTATGCAGCACCCCAACTCACCTTTCCCCTTAAGCAAGCATAAGTTGGTTTTCTAAACTTGAGACCCTGTTCTGTTTTGTAATTCAGTTCATGTGTAGCCAAGTTTACATTCGGTGCATTAGTGATACCTTATGATGTTTCTTTTTCTGTGTGACTTATTTCACTTAGAATCATCATGCCTCAATCCACTCATTATGCTGGTACAGGCCTGGTGACACAGATTTCATTGCTGAGTGGTATTCTGTTGTACATAAGTACTGCAACTTCTTTATCAATTATTTGTTCTCTGGGATATTTAACTTGTACTGTAGAAGAGGCTCCTGTAAACAGAGCCGTTGTAAATTTTGGGGTGGCTGTGTCTTTTTTATTTTAATTTCCCTAAGCTATAGGACCATAAGTGGAAATGCCCTAGATTCTGTTGCTTTGTTTTTCAGATGTATCAGGAAACACCATACACTTCTCCAGAGTGGCTGTTGGCAATGTACATCCCGCCCATAAGCATAACAAGGCTCCTTTTTCCCCATGGCCTGTCTTGCCTTTCTGGATTTTACACTTTTCTCAGTGGCCCTTTAGACCGGGGGGAAGTGACACTTCATAGTAGTTCGGATTTCCATTGCAAGCTTGCTTGGTTTGCCAAAAAGGGCGTATGTGTTTTTTCCTGAATATATTCAGGAACAAACTCATACGCCCTTTGTTGCCAAGTGCATCATTGTCGATGTTCTGCCTCTTTTCCTATGCTTTAAATGCAAATCCAGTCTACCTCCTGAAATCGGTTTCCTGCAATTCTGCCCCGCTTTCAAGTCCTCTTCGCAGCCTTACTTCAATATATTTTTGGACGTTATCTGTCATTTATAACTCTGCAGGTTTGTGAATTACAGGGCCCCTGAGCTCCTTTCTTCAACTCGCTTTCTTGTGAGCTGGCCGCAAACCCGCAAGACTGCTTCAGGCCCTAATCTGCTTCTGGCAGGGCACGCTGAGCCTTTGGTTAATTCCTCTTCCTGGTGGGAAATGAGTGTTAAATATGCCCGTCCAGACACCTACCTCACTCTCAACCCCTTGGTGATGTGGGTCCTCTGGTTTGTGGCCACTTTTGCTGGGTTCCTCACCTTTCAATGATGTGGCCCCACTAGTGTGAGGACACTCCTGCTTGGTTCTCATCCACGTGGTTATGTGGACCCCCTGGTGAGAGTCTGTTCCTGGCTTTGTTCCTCACCCACCTGTGAGGGAGACCCTCTGCTGATAGGTCACTCCTGCATGGCTGGCACACATTGCCTTGGTGAAGTCAGCCGTATGGTGGCAGTTGGAGCGTGCTGGGAATCTCTTCCCCCGGTGATGAGGGCCCTCTTGCGTCAGGCCCTAACTGCTGGGCTCACCAACTTTTCTTAGGGAGCCCAGTGATGCTTTGGCACTCCTCTTAGGATCCCATCTCCATGGGGATGTGGGCCTTCTGCTCTGAGGTCCCAACGGCTGGGTTGTTCACATTTTCATGATGTGGGCTCTCTGGTGTTAGTTCACAGAAGCCTGGATCCCATAGCCTCTGTGCTCTTGGCTGCCTGCTGGGAGGTTCCAACTGCTGGATTCCTCACTTTTTTAATTTTTTGGGCCCTCTGTTGTGAGGATCCTCCTGCCTGCCTCACTCCCAGCCCCTTCGTGATGTGTGTCGTCTGGTTTGAGGCCACATGTGCTGGGTTCCTCACCTTTCGATGATGTGGGACCAATGGTCTTAGGAGACTCCTGCCTGGTTCACATCCCCTTGGTGATGTGGGCCCTCTGTTGAGAGTCTGATCCCGGCTGGGTTCCTCACCCATCTGTGAGGTGGGCCGTCTGATGTGAGGTCACTCTTGCCTGGCTTGCTCACCTCGCCTTGTGGACATGAGCCCTCTGGTGGCACTTGGAGCCTGCTGGGAGCCTCCTCTCCTCGGTGATGAGGGCCCTCTGGCATCAGGCCCTAACTGCTGGGCTCCCTACATTTTGTGATGTGCGCCCAGTGGTGCGAGGACACTCCAGCCAGGTTCACATCCCCATTGGGGTGTGGGCCTTCTGCTCTGAGGTCCCAAAGCCTGGGTTGCTCACAGTTTCATGATGTGGGCTCTCTGCTGTTAGTTCACTCCTGCCTGCATCCCATAGCTTCTGTGCTCTGGGCCGCCTGCTGGGAGGTTCCAACTGCTGGATTCCTCACCTTTCTTATTCTTTGGGCCCTCTGTTTTTAGGCTACTCCTGCCTGCCTCACTCCCATTCCCTTTGTGATATGTGTCCTCTGATTTGAGGCCACATGTGCTGGGTTCCGCACCTTTCGATGATGTGACCCCACTGGAGGGAAGACAGTCCTGACTGGTTCCCATCCCCTTGCTGATGTGGGCCCTCAGGTGAGAGTCTGATCCTGGCTGGGTTCCTCACCCTTCTGTGAGGTGGGCCCTCTGCTGTGAGGTCAGTCATGCCTGTCTGGCACACGTCACCTTGGCGACGTGGGCCCTCTGGTGGCAGTTGGAGTGTGCTGGGATCCTCCTCCCCTCGGTGATGAGGGCCCTCTTGCCTTAGGCCATAACTGCTGGGCTCCCCACATTTTCTGATGTGCGCCAAGTGAGTGAGGAGACTCTTGCCAGGTTCCCATCCCCATGGCGATATGGGCCTTCTGCTCTGAGGTCAAAACGGCTGGCTTGCTCACAGTACCATGATGTGGGCCCTCTGCTGTGAGTTCACTCCGGCAAGGATCCCTTATCATCGGTGCTCTGAGCCGCCTGCTGGGAGGTTCCAACTGCTGGATTCCTCAACTTTTTTATTCTATGTGCCCTCTGTTGTGAGGCTCCTCCTGCCTGCCTCACTGCCAGCCCCTTGGTGATGACTGTCCTATGGCTTGAGGCCACATGTGCTGCGTTCCTCACCTTTCGATGATGTGACCCCACTCGTGTGAGGACACTCCTGCCTGGTTCCCATCCCCTTGGTGAGGTGGGCCCTCTGGCGAGAGTCTAATCCTGGCTGGGTTCCTCAACGTTCTGTGAGGTAGGCCCTCTGCTGTGAGGTCACTCCTGCCTGGCTGGCACACGTCACCTTGGAGACGTGAGCCCTCTGGTGGCAGTTGGAGCATGCAGGGCGCCTCCTCCTCTCGGTGATGACGGCCCTCTGGCGTCAGGCCCTAAATGGTGGGCTCCCCACATTTTCTGATGTGCGCCCAGTGGTGCGAGGACACTCCAGCCAGGTTCCCATTCCCATGGGGATGTGGTCCTTCTGCGCTGAGGTCTCAACTCCTGGGTTGCTCACAGTTTTGTGATGTGGGCCCTCTGCTGTGAGTTCACTGTGGCCTGGATCCCATAGCCTCGGTGTTCTGGGCCGCCTGCTGGAAGGTCTAAATGCTGGAATCCTCACGTTTTTTATATTATGTGCCCTGTGTTGTGAGGCTACTCCTGCCTGCCTCACTCCAAGGCCCTTGGTGATGTGGGTCCTCTGGTTTGAGGACACATGTGCTGGGTTCCTCACCTTAAGATGATGAGGCCCCACTGGTGTGAGGATAATCCTGACTGGGTCCCATCCCCTTTGTGATGTGGGCCCTCTGGTGAGAGTCTGATCCTGGCTGGGTTCCTCACCCATCTGTGAGGTGGGCCCTCTACTATCAGGTAACTCTTGCCTGGGTTGCTCACCTCGCCTTGTTGACATGAGCCCTCTGGTGGCAATTGGACCCTGCTGGGAGCCTCCTCAGCTCTGTGATGAGGGCCCTCTGATGTCAGGCCCTAACTGCTGGGCTCCCCAACTTTTCTTAGTGAGCCCAGTGTTGCTCAAGCACTCCTCTTAGGTTCCCATCCCCATGGGGATGTGGGCCTTCTGCTCTGAGGTTCCAACGGCTGGGTTGATCACAATTTCATGATGTGGGCTCTCTGGTGTTAGTTCACTGTGGCCTGGATCCCATAGCCTCTGTGGTCTTGGCTGCCTGCTGGGAGGTTCCAACTGCTCGATTCCTCAACTTTTGTATTCTATGGGTCCTGTGTTGTGATGCTCCTCCTGCCTGCCTCACTCGCAACCCCTTCGTGATGTGGGTCTTCTGGTTTGAGGCCACATGTGCTGGGTTAGGCAACTTTCAATGATGTGGCCCCACTGGTGTGAGGACACTCCTGCCTGGTTCCCATCCCCTTGGTGATGTGGGCCTTCTGGTGACAGTCTTATCCTGGCTGAGTTCCTCACTCTTCTGTGAGGTAGGCCCTCTGCTGTGAGGTCAATCCTGCCTGACTTGCACACATCACCTTGGCGACGTGGGCCCTCTGTTGGCACATGGAACCTGCTGGGAGCCTCCTGCCCTCGGTGATGATGGCCCTCTAGCATCAGGCTCTAACTGCTGGGCTCCCCACGTTTTCTGATGTGAGCCCAGTGATGCCAGGACACTCCTGTCAGGTTCCCATCCCCATGGGGATGTGGGCTTTCTGCTCTGAGGTCCCAATGCCTGGGTTGCTCACAGTTTCATGATGTGGGCTCTCTGGTGTTAGTTAACTCCTGCCTGCATCCCATAGCTTCTGTGCTCTCGGCCGCCTGCTGGGAGGTTCCAAATGCTGGATTCCTCACTTTTTTTATTCTTTGGGCCCTCTGTTTTTAGGCTACTCCTACCTGCCTCACTCCCATCCCCTTTGTGATGTATGTCCTCTGATATGAGGCCACATGTGCTGGGTTCCTCACCTTTCGATGATGTGGTCCCACTGGTGGGAGGACAGTCCTGACTGGTTCCCATCCCCTTGGTGTTGTGGGCCCTCTGGTGAGAGTCTCATCCTGCCTCGGTTCCTCACCCTTCTGTGAGATAGGCCCTCTGCTGTGAGGTCACTACTGCCTGGCTGGTGCATGCCACCTTGTAGACGTGGGCCCTCTGTTGGCAGTTGGAACCTGCTGGGAGTCTCCTCCCCTCAGTTATGAGGGCCCCCTGGCATCAGGCCCTAACTGCTGGGCTCCTAACATTTTCTGATATGTGCTAAGTGGTGCAAAGCCACTCCTGCCAGGTTCCCATCCCAATGGGGATGTGGGCCTTCTGTTCTGAGGTCCCAACAGCTGGGCTGCTCACAGGTTCATGATGTGGGCCCTCTGCTGTGAGTTCACTGCGGCCTGGATCCCATAGCCTCGGTGCTCTGGGCCACTTGCTGGGAGGTTCCAACTGCTGGATTCCTCAACTTTTATATTCTATGGACCCTGTGTTGTGAGGCCAGTCCTGCCAGCCTCATTCCAAACCCCTTGGTGATGTGGTTCCTCTGGTTTGAGGACACATGTGCTGGGATCCTCACCTTTCGATGATGTTGTCCCACTGGTGTGGGGACACTCCTGCCTGGTTCCCATCCCCTTGGTGATGTGGGCCCTCTGGTGAGAGTCTGATCCTGGCTGTGTTCCTCACCCTTCTGTGAGGTGGGCCCTCTGCTGTGAGGTCACTCCTGCCAGGCTGGCACACATCGCCTTGGCGACGTTGGCCCTCTGGTGGCAGCTGGAGCCTGCTGGGAGCCTCCTCCTCTCGGTGATGAGTGCCCTCTAGCGTCAGGCCCTAACTTCTGAGCACCCCACGTTTTCTGATGTGAGCCCAGTGATGCCAGGACACTCCTGTCATGTTCCCATCACCATGGGGATGTGGGCCTTCTGCTCTGAGGTCCCAATGTCTGGGTTGCTCACAGTTTCATGATGTGGGCTGTCTGGTGTTAGTTCACTCTGGCCTGGTTCCTCTAGCCTCTGTGCTCTGGGCCGCCTGCTGGGAGGTTCCAACTGCTGGATTCCTCACCTTTCTTATTTTTGGGCCCTCTGTTATGAGGCTCCTCCTGCCTGCCTCACTCCCAGCCCCTTGGTGATGGGTGTCCTATGGTTTGAAGCCACATGTTCTGGGTTCCTCACCTTTAGATGATGTGGCCCTACTCATGTGAGGACACTCCTGCCTGGTTCCAATCCATTTGGTGATGTGGGCCCTCTGGTGCGAGTCTGATCCTGACTGGGTTCGTCACACTTCTCTGAGGTGGACCCTCTGCTGTGAGGTCATTCGTGCCTGGTTGGCACACATCGCCTTGGCGACGTCAGCCCTCTGGTGGCAGTTGGAGCCTGCTGGGAGCCTCCTTCCCTTGGTGATGAGGGTCCTCTGGCGCCAGGCCCTAACTGCTGGTCGCCCAAAATTTTCTGATACGTTCTCAGTGGTGCGAGGACACTCCTACCAGAATTCCATCCCCATGGGGATGTGGGCCTCCTGCTCTGAGGTCCCAATGGCTGGGTTGCTCAGTTTCATGACATGGGCCCTCTTCTGTGAGTTCACTGTGGCCTGGATCCCATAGCCTCGGTGCTCTGGGCCGCCTGCTGGGAGGTTCCAACTGCTGGATTCCTCACTTTTTTATTCTATGTGCCCAGTGTTGTGAGGCTACTCCTGCCTGCCTCACTCCGAGGTCCTTGGTGATGTGGGTCCTCTGGTTTGAGGACACATGTGCTGAGTACCTCAGCTTTCGATGATGTGGCCCCACTGATGTGAAGACACTCCTGCCTGGTTCCCATCCCCTTGGTGATGTGGGCCCTCTGGTGAGAGTCTGATGTTGGCTGGGTTTCTCACCCTTCTGTGAGGTGGGACCTCTGCTGTGAGGTAACTCCTGCCTGGCATGCTAACGTTGCCTTGGCAATGTGAGCCCTCAGGTGGCAGTTGGAGCCTGCTGGGAATCTCCTCCCCTCAGTTATGAGAGCTCTGGATAAAACACATATGCCCTTTTTTGCCAAGTGCATTATTTTCCAAGTTCTGTCTCTTTTCCTATGCTTTAAGAGCTACTCCTGTGTACGTTTTGAAATCAATTTCCAGCAATTCTGCCCTGCATTCAAGTCCTCTTCGCAGCCTTACTTCAGCATAATTTTGGATGATAGCTGTCATTTATAACTCCGAAGGTTTCTGAATTACAGTGCCCCTGAGCTCCTTTCTTCAACTCGCTTTCTTGTGAGCTGGCCGCAACACCGCAGGATCTCCTCAGGCCCTAATTTAGTTCCAGCATGGCACGCGGAGCCTTTGGTTAATTCCTCTTCCTGGTGGGAAATGAGAGTTAAATTTGCCCGTCCGGACACCTCCACCTAGTCTCTCATTGGTTCTCCCTATTCCTGTTCATTTTCCACAGAAATTGCAAACTGGGCCAAACAGGAGGTTAAAGGCACTGACTCTCCAAGTGGGGAGAGTGTTAGTAAAGCGTCTGGAATGTTGCACCCGAGTACCAGGGGACGAAAACTGAGACACATTTGAACACGTTTTCCGATCACACGGTGGATCATACTCTGGGTTCCACATGCATGTTTTACATGAAGGAAGAATCCCTTAAACAGGGAGAGTTGAGACCCATGGAATGGGTACCATGCAATATGACTTCAAAGGGTCTGCATTTGCTCACTGAACCTCACCAATCCTATCACTGCTGCGTTTATGCCGCTGTACACATGCTTGATTCTCTTTCGGAGACATATAAATCCATAGGTTTTAAGATTCTTACTAGTCAGGTAGATTCTTACTAGTCAGGTATATTCTTAGGCGTTTAATATGGGGTGTTGAGTCCACTTCGTTGAGCAAGGAGTAGCTCTTGTCTATTACATATTTGGCTTATGGAACGGTATCTGTGCTAATTTCAATCTCTGGTTTTATGCAGCACCCCAACTCACCCGTCCCCTTAAGCAAGCATAAGTTGGTTTTCTACATTTGACACCCTGTTCTGTTTTGTAATTCAGTTCTTGTGTAGCCAAGTTTACATTCCGTGTATTAGTGATATCTTATGATGTTTCTTTTTCTGTGTGACTAATTTCAATTAGAATCATCGTACCTGAATCCACTCATTATGCTGCTACGGGCCTGATGACATAGATTTCATTGCTGAGTGATATTGCCTTGTACATAAGTACCACAACTTCTTTATCCATTTTTCGCTTTCTGTGATATTGAACTTGTTCGGTAAACGAGGTTCTTGTAAACAGAGCCGTCCCATACTTTGGGGTGGCTGTGTCTTTTTGATTTTAATTTCCCTAAGCTATAGGATCATAAGTGGAAGTGCCCTAGGCTCTATTGCTTTGTTTTTTGGATGTTTCAGGAAACACCATACACTTCTCCAGAGTGGCTGCTGGCAATTTACATCCCGCCCATCAGCATAACAAGGCTCCCAGTTCTCCATGGCCTGTCCTGCCTTTCTGGATTTTACACTTTTTTCAGATGGCCCTTTTGACTGGGGGCAGTGAGACTTCATTGTAGTGCAGATTTCCTTTGCAAGCTTGCTTGGTTGGCCAAAAAGTGTGTATGCGTTTTTTCCTGAATATATTCAGGAAAAAACACATACGCCCTTTTTGGCCAAGTGCATCATTGTGGACGTTCTGCCTCTTTTCCTATGCTTTACATGCAATTCCAGTCTACCTCCTGAAATCGGTTTCCTGCAATTCTGCCCCCCTTTCAACTCCTCTTGGCAGCCTTACTTCAATATATTTTTGGAAGATAGCTGTCATTTATAACTCTGCAGGTTTGTGAATTACAGTGCCCCTGAGCTCCTTTCTTCAACTCGCTTTCTTGTGAGCTGGCCGCAACACCGCAGGATTGCTTCAGGCCCTAGTTTGATTCCGGCACGGCATGCTGAGCCTTTGGTTAATTCCTCTTCCTGGTTGGAAATGAGAGTTAAATTTGCCCGTCCGGATACCTCCACCTAGTCTCTCATTGGTTCTCCCTATTCCTGTTCATTTTCCACAGAAATTGCAAACTGGGCCAAACAGGAGGTTAAAGGCACTGACTCTCCAAGTGGGGAGAGTGTTAGTAAAGCGTCTGGAATGTTGCACCCGAGTACCAGGGAACGAAAACTGAGACACATTTGAACACGTTTCCCGATCACACGGTGGATCATACTCTGGGTTCCACATGCATGTTTTAGCTGAAGGAAGAATCCCTTAAACCTGGAGAGTTGAGAACCATGGAATGGGTACCATGCAATATGACTTCAAAGGGTCTGCATTTGCTCACCGAACCTCAGCAATCCTATCACTGCTGCGTTTATGCCGCTGTACACACGCTTGATTCTCTTTCGGAGACATATAAATCCATAGGTTTTAAGATTCTTACTAGTCAGGTATATTCTTAGGCGTTTAATATGGGGTGTTGAGTCCACTTCGTTGAGCAAGGAGTAGCTCTTGTCTATTACATATTTGGCTTATGGAACGGTATCTGTGCTAATTTCAATCTCTGGTTTGATGCAGCACCCCAATTCACCCGTCCCCTTAAGCAAGCATAAGTTGGTTTTCTACATTTGACACCCTGTTCTGTTTTGTAATTCAGTTCTTGTGTAGCCAAGTTTACATTCCGTGTATTAGTGATATCTTATGATGTTTCTTTTTCTGTGTGACTAATTTCACTTAGAATCATCGTACCTGAATCCACTCATTATGCTGCTACGGGCCTGATGACATAGATTTCATTGCTGAGTGATATTGCATTGTACGTAAGTACCACAATTTCTTTATCCATTTTTCGCTTTCTGTGATATTCAACTTGTACCGTAAACTAGGTTCTTGTAAACAGAGCCGTCCCAAACTTTGGGGTGGCTGTGTCTTTTTGATTTTAATTTCCCTAAGCTATAGGACCATAAGTGGAAGTGCCCTAGGCTCTGTTGCTTTGTTTTTTGGATGTTTCAGGAAACACCATACACTTCTCCAGAGTGGCTGCTGGCAATTTACATCCCGCCCATCAGCATAACTAGGCTCCCAGTTCTCCATGGCCTGTCCTGCCTTTCTGGATTTTACACTTTTTTCAGATGGCCCTTTTGACCGGGGGGCAGTGAGACTTCATTGTAGTGCAGATTTCATTTGCAAGCTTGCTTGGTTGGCCAAAAAGGGCGTATGCGTTTTTTCTTGAATATATTCAGGAAAAAACGCATACGCCCTTTTTGGCCAAGTGCATCATTGTGGACGTTCTGCCTCTTTTCCTATGCTTTACATGCAATTCCAGTCTACCTCCTGAAATCGGTTTCCTGCAATTCTGCCCTGCTTTCAACTCCTCTTGGCATCCTAATTCAATATATTTTTGGAAGATAGCTGTCATTTATAACTCTGCAGGTTTGTGAATTACAGTGCCCCTGAGCTCCTTTCTTCAACTCGCTTTCTTGTGAGCTGGCCGCAACACCGCAGGATTGCTTCAGGCCCTAGTTTGGTTCCGGCACGGCATGCTGAGCCTTTGGTTAATTCCTCTTCCTGGTGGGAAATGAGAGTTAAATTGGCCCGTCCGGACACCTCCACCTAATCTCTCATTGGTTCTCCCTATTCCTGTTCATCTTCCGCAGAAATTGCTAACTGGGCCAAACAGGAGGTTAAAGGCACTGACTCTCCAAGTGGGGAGAGTGTTAGTAAAGCGTCTGGAATGTTGCACCCGAGTACCAGGGGACCAAAACTGAGACACATTTGAACACGTTTTCCGACCACATGGTGGATCATACTCTGGGTTCCACATGCATGTTTTAGCTGAAGGAAGAATCCCTTAAACATGGAGAGTTGAGACCCATGGAATGGGTACCATGCAATATGACTTCAAAGGGTCTGCATTTGCTCACCGAACCTCACCAATCCTATCACTGCTGCGTTTATGCCACTGTACACACGCTTGATTCTCTTTCGGAGACATATAAATCCATAGGTTTTAAGATTCTTACTAGTCAGGTAGATTCTTACAAGTCAGGTATATTCTTAGGCGTTTAATATGGGGTGTTGAGTCCACTTCGTTGAGCAAGGAGTAGCTCTTGTCTATTACATATTTGGCTTATGGAACGGTATCTGTGCTCATTTCAATCTCTGGTTTGATGCAGCACCCCAACTCACCCGTCCCCTTAAGCAAGCATAAGTTGGTTTTCTACATTTGACACCCTGTTCTGTTTTGTAATTCAGTTCTTGTGTAGCCAAGTTTACATTCCATATATTAGTGATATCTTATGATGTTTCATTTTCTGTGTGACTAATTTCACTTAGAATCATCGTACCTGAATCCACTCATTATGCTGCTACGGGCCTGATGACATAGATTTCATTGCTGAGTGATATTGCATTGAACGTAAGTACCACAATTTCTTTATCCATTTTTCGCTTTCTGTGATATTGAACTTGTACCGTAAACGAGGTTCTTGTAAACAGAGCCGTCCCAAACTTTGGGGTGGCTGTGTCTTTTTGATTTTAATTTCCCTAAGCTATAGGACCATAAGTGGAAGTGCCCTAGGCTCTGTTGCTTTGTTTTTTGGATGTTTCAGGAAACACCATACACTTCTCCAGAGTGGCTGCTGGCAATTTACATCCCGCCCATCAGCATAAAAAGGCTCCCAGTTCTCCATGGCCTGTCCTGCCTTTCTGGATTTTACACTTTTTTCAGATGGCCCTTTTGACCGGGGGGCAGTGAGACTTCATTGTAGTGCAGATTTCCTTTGCAAGCTTGCTTGGTTGACCAAAAAGGGCGTATGCGTTTTTTCCTGAATATATTCAGGAAAAAACGCATACGCCCTTTTTGGCCAAGTGCATCATTGTGGACGTTCTGCCTCTTTTCCTATGCTTTACATGCAATTCCAGTCTACCTCCTGAAATCGGTTTCCTGCAATTCTGCCCCCCTTTCAACTCCTCTTGGCAGCCTTACTTCAATATATTTTTGGACGATAGCTGTCATTTATAACTCTGCAGGTTTGTGAATTACAGTGCCCCTGAGCTCCTTTCTTCAACTCGCTTTCTTGTGAGCTGGCCGCAACACCGCAGGATTGCTTCTGGTCCTAGTGTGGTTCCGGCATGGCACACTGAGCCTTTGGTTAATTCCTCTTCCTGGTGGGAAATGAGAGTTAAATTTGCCCGTCTGGACACCTCCACCTAGTCTCTCATTGGTTCTCCCTATTCCTGTTCATTTTACACAGAAATTGCAAACTGGGCCAAACAGGAGGTTAAAGGCACTGACTCTCCAAGTGGGGAGAGTGTTAGTAAAGCGTCTGGAATGTTGCACCCGAGTACCAGGAAACGAAAATTGAGACACATTTGAACACGTTTTCCGATCACACGGTGGATCATACTCTGGGTTCCACATGCATGTTTTAGCTGAAGGAAGAATCCCTTAAACAGGGAGAGTTGAGACCCATGGAATGGGTACCATGCAATATGATTTCAAAGGGTCTGCATTTGCTCACCGAACCTCAGCAATCCTATCACTGCTGCGTTTATGCCGCTGTACACACGCTTGATTCTCTTTCGGAGACATATAAATCCATAGGTTTTAAGATTCTTACTAGTCACATATATTCTTAGGCGTTTAATATGGGGTGTTGAGTCCACTTCGTTGAGCAAGGAGTAGCTCTTGTCTATTACATATTTGGCTTATGGAACGGTATCTGTGCTCATTTCAATCTCTGGTTTTATGCAGCACCCCAACTCACCCGTCCCCTTAAGCAAGCATAAGTTGGTTTTCTACATTTGACACCCTGTTCTGTTTTGTAATTCAGTTCTTGTGTAGCCAAGTTTACATTCCGTGTATTAGTGATATCTTATGATATTTCTTTTTCTGTGTGACTAATTTCACTTAGATTCATCGTACCTGAATCCACTCATTATGCTGCTACGGGCCTGTTGACATAGATTTCATTGCTGAGTGATATTGCATTGTACGTAAGTACCACAACTTCTTTATCCATTTTTCGCTTTCTGTGATATTGAACTTGTACCGTAAACGAGGTTCTTGTAAACAGAGCCGTCCCAAACTTTGGGGTGGCTGTGTCTTTTTGATTTTAATTTCCCTAAGCTATAGGACCATAAGTGGAAGTGCCCTAGGCTCTGTTGCTTTGTTTTTTGGATGTTTCAGGAAACACCATACACTTCTCCAGAGTGGCTGCTGGCAATTTACATCCCGCCCATCAGCATAACTAGGCTCCCAGTTCTCCATGGCCTGTCCTGCCTTTCTGGATTTTACACTTTTTTCAGATGGCCCTTTTGACCGGGGGGCAGTGAGACTTCATTGTAGTGCAGATTTCCTTTGCAAGCTTGCTTGGTTGGCCAAAAAGGGCGTATGCGTTTTTTCCTGAATATATTCAGGAAAAAACGCATACGCCCTTTTTGGCCAAGTGCATCATTGTGGACGTTCTGCCTCTTTTCCTATGCTTTACATGCAATTCCAGTCTACCTCCTGAAATCGGTTTCCTGCAATTCTGCCCCCCTTTCAACTCCTCTTGGCAGCCTTACTTCAATATATTTTTGGAAGATAGCTGTCCTTTATAACTCTGCAGGTTTGTGAATTACAGTGCCCCTGAGCTCCTTTCTTCAACTCGCTTTCTTGTGAGCTGGCCGCAACACCGCAGGATTGCTTCTGGTCCTAGTGTGGTTCCGGCATGGCACGCTGAGCCTTTGGTTAATTACTCTTCCTGGTGGGAAATGAGAGTTAAATTGGCCCGTCTGGACACCTCCACCTAGTCTCTCATTGGTTCTCCCTATTCCTGTTCATCTTCCACAGAAATTGCAAACTGGGCCAAACAGGAGGTTAAAGGCACTGACTCTCCAAGTGGGGAGAGTGTTAGTAAAGCATCTGGAATGTTGCACCCGAGTACCAGGGAACGAAAACTGAGACACATTTGAACACATTTTCCGATCACACGGTGGATCATACTCTGGGTTCCACATGCATGTTTTAGCTGAAGGAAGAATCCCTTAAACAGGGAGAGTTGAGACCCATGGAATGGGTACCATGCAATATGATTTCAAAGGGTCTGCATTTGCTCACCGAACCTCAGCAATCCTATCACTGCTGCGTTTATGCCGCTGTACACACGCTTGATTCTCTTTCGGAGACATATAAATCCATAGGTTTTAAGATTCTTACTAGTCAGATATATTCTTAGGCGTTTAATACGAGGTGTTGAGTCCACTTCGTTGAGCAAGGAGTAGCTCTTGTCTATTACATATTTGGCTTATGGAACGGTATCTGTGCTCATTTCAATCTCTGGTTTTATGCAGCACCCCAACTCACCCGTCCCCTTAAGCAAGCATAAGTTGGTTTTCTACATTTGACACCCTGTTCTGTTTTGTAATTCAGTTCTTGTGTAGCCAAGTTTACATTCCGTGTATTAGTGATATCTTATGATGTTTCTTTTTCTGTGTGACTAATTTCACTTAGAATCATCGTACCTGAATCCACTCATTATGCTGCTATGGGCCTGATGACATAGATTTCATTGCTGAGTGATATTGCATTGTACGTAAGTACCACAATTTCTTTATCCATTTTTCGCTCTCTGTGATATTGAACTTGTACCGTAAACGAGGTTCTTGTAAACAGAGCCGTCCCAAACTTTGGGGTGGCTGTGTCTTTTTGATTTTAATTTCCCTAAGCTATAGGACCATAAGTGGAAGTGCCCTAGGCTCTGTTGCTTTGTTTTTTGGATGTTTCAGGAAACACCATACACTTCTCCAGAGTGGCTGCTGGCAATTTACATCCCGCCCATCAGCATAACTAGGCTCCCAGTTCTCCATGGCCTGTCCTGCCTTTCTGGATTTTACACTTTTTTCAGATGGCCCTTTTGACCGGGGGGCAGTGAGACTTCATTGTAGTGCAGATTTCCTTTGCAAGCTTGCTTGGTTGGCCAAAAAGGGCGTATGCGTTTTTCCCTGAATATATTCAGGAAAAAACGCATACGCCCTTTTTGGCCAAGTGTATCATTGTGGACGTTCTGCCTCTTTTCCTATGCTTTACATGCAATTCCAGTCTACCTCCTGAAAATGGTTTCCTGCAATTCTGCCCCGCTTTCAACTCCTCTTGGCAGCCTTACTTCAATATATTTTTGGAAGATAGCTGTCCTTTATAACTCTGCATGTTTGTGAATTACAGTGCCCCTGAGCTCCTTTCTTCAACTCGCTTTCTTGTGAGCTGGCCGCAACACCGCAGGATTGCTTCAGGCCCTAGTTTGGTTCCGGCACGGCATGCTGAGCCTTTGGTTAATTCCTCTTCCTGGTGGGAAATGAGAGTTAAATTTGCCCGTCCGGACACCTCCACCTAGTCTCTCATTGGTTCTCCCTATTCCTGTTCATTTTCCACAGAAATTGCAAACTGGGCCAAACAGGAGGTTAAAGGCACTGACTCTCCAAGTGGGGAGAGTGTTAGTAAAGCGTCTGGAATATTGCACCCGAGTACCAGGGGACGAAAACTGAGACACATTTGAACACGTTTCCCGATCACACGGTGGATCATACTCTGGGTTCCACATGCATGTTTTAGCTGAAGGAAGAATCCATTAAACCTGGAGAGTTGAGACCCATGGAATGGGTACCATGCAATATGACTTCAAAGGGTCTGCATTTGCTCACCGAACCTCAGCAATCCTATCACTGCTGCGTTTATGCCGCTGTACACACGCTTGATTCTCTTTCGGAGACATATAAATCCATAGGTTTTAAGATTCTTACTAGTCAGGTAGATCCTTAGGCGTTTAATATGGAGTGTTGAGTCCACTTCATTGAGCAAGGAGTAGCTCTTGTCTATTACATATTTGGCTTATGGAACGGTATCTGTGCTAATTTCAATCTCTGGTTTTATGCAGCACCCCAACTCACCCGTCCCCTTAAGCAAGCATAAGTTGGTTTTCTACATTTGACACCCTGTTCTGTTTTGTAATTCAGTTCTTGTGTAGCCAAGTTTACATTCCGTGTATTAGTGATATCTTATGATGTTTCTTTTTCTGTGTGACTAATTTCACTTAGAATCATCGTACCTGAATCCACTCATTATGCTGCTACGGGCCTGTTGACATAGATTTCATTGCTGAGTGATATTGCATTGTACGTAAGTACCACAATTTCTTTATCCATTTTTCGCTTTCTGTGATATTGAACTTCTACCGTAAACGAGGTTCTTGTAAACAGAGCCGTCCCAAACTTTGGGGTGGCTGTGTCTTTTTGATTTTAATTTCCCTAAGCTATAGGACAATAAGTGGAAGTGCCCTAGGCTCTGTTGCTTTGTTTTTTGGATGTTTCAGGAAACACCATACACTTCTCCAGAGTGGCTGCTGGCAATTTACATCCCGCCCATCAGCATAACTAGGCTCCCAGTTCTCCATGGCCTGTCCTGCCTTTCTGGATTTTACACTTTTTTCAGATGGCCCTTTTGACCGGGGGGCAGTGAGACTTCATTGTAGTGCAGATTTCCTTTGCAAGCTTGCTTGGTTGGCCAAAAAGGGCGTATGCGTTTTTTCCTGAATATATTCAGGAAAAAACGCATACGCCCTTTTTGGCCAAGTGCATCATTGTGGACGTTCTGCCTCTTTTCCTATGCTTTACATGCAATTCCAGTCTACCTCCTGAAATCGGTTTCCTGCAATTCTGCCCCCCTTTCAACTCCTCTTGGCAGCCTTACTTCAATATATTTTTGGAAGATAGCTGTCCTTTATAACTCTGCAGGTTTGTGAATTACAGTGCCCCTGAGCTCCTTTCTTCAACTCGCTTTCTTGTGAGCTGGCCGCAACACCGCAGGATTGCTTCTGGTCCTAGTGTGGTTCCGGCATGGCACGCTGAGCCTTTGGTTAATTCCTCTTCCTGGTTGGAAATGAGAGTTTAATTTGCCCGTCTGGACACCTCCACCTAGTCTCTCATTGGTTGTCCCTATTCCTGTTCATTTTCCACAGAAATTGCAAACTGGGCCAAACAGGTGGTTAAAGGCACTGACTCTCCAAGTGGGGAGAGTGTTAGTAAAGCGTCTGGAATGTTGCACCCGAGTACCAGGAAACGAAAATTGAGACACATTTGAACACGTTTTCCGATCACACGGTGGATCATACTCTGGGTTCCACATGCATGTTTTAGCTGAAGGAAGAATCCCTTAAACAGGGAGAGTTGAGACCCATGGAATGGGTACCATGCAATATGACTTCAAAGGGTCTGCATTTGCTCTCCGAACCTCAGCAATCCTATCACTGCTGCGTTTATGCCACTGTACAAACGCCTGATTCTCTTTCGGAGACATATAAATCCATAGGTTTTAAGATTCTTACTAGTCAGGTAGATTCTTACTAGTCAGGTATATTCTTAGGCTTTTAATATGGGGTGTTGAGTCCACTTCGTTGAGCAAGGAGTAGCTCTTGTCTATTACATATTTGGCTTATGGAATGGTATCTCTGCTAATTTCAGTCTCTGGTTTTATGCAGCACCCCAACTCACCCGTCCCCTTAAGCAAGCATAAGTTGGTTTTCTACATTTGACACCCTGTTCTGTTTTGTAATTCAGTTCTTGTGTAGCCAAGTTTACATTCCGTGTATTAGTGATATCTTATGATGTTTCTTTTTCTGTGTGACTAATTTCACTTAGAATCATCGTACCTGAATCCACTCATTATGCTGCTACGGGCCTGATGACATAGATTTCATTGCTGAGTGATATTGCATTGTACATAAGTACCACAACTTCTTTATCCATTTTTCGCTTTCTGTGATATTGAACTTGTTCGGTAAACGAGGTTCTTGTAAACAGAGCCGTCCCAAACTTTGGGGTGGCTGTGTCTTTTTGATTTTAATTTCCCTAAGCTATAGGACCATAAGTGGAAGTGCCCTAGGCTCTGTTGCTTTGTTTTTTGGATGTTTCAGGAAACACCATACACTTCTCCAGAGTGGCTGCTGGCAATTTACATCCCGCCCATCAGCATAACAAGGCTCCCAGTTCTCCATGGCCTGTCCTGCCTTTCTGGATTTTACACTTTTTTCAGATGGCCCTTTTGACCGGGGGGCAGTGAGACTTCATTGTAGTGCAGATTTCCTTTGCAAGCTTGCTTGGTTGGCCAAAAAGGGCGTATGCGTTTTTTCCTGAATATATTCAGGAAAAAACGCATACGCCCTTTTTGGCCAAGTGCATCATTGTGGACGTTCTGCCTCTTTTCCTATGCTTTACATGCAATTCCAGTGCACCTCCAGAAATCGGTTTCCTGCAATTCTGCCCCGCTTTCAACTCCTCTTGGCAGCCTTACTTCAATATATTTTTGGAAGATAGCTGTCATTTATAACTCTGCAGGTTTGTGAATTACAGTGCCCCTGAGCTCCTTTCTTCAACTCGCTTTCTTGTGAGCTGGCCGCAACACCGCAGGATTGCTTCAGGCCCTAATCTGGTTCCGGCACGGCACGCTGAGCCTTTGGTTAATTCCTCTTCCTGGTGGGAAATGAGAGTTAAATTTGCCCGTCCAGTCACCTCCAGCTAGTCTCTCATTGGTTCTCCCTATTCCTGTTCATCTTCCGCAGAAATTGCAAACTGGGCCAAACAGGAGGTTAAAGGCACTGACTCTCCAAGTCGGGAGAGTGTTAGTAAAGCGTCTGGAATGTTGCACCCGAGTACCAGGGGACGAGAACTGAGACATATTGGAACATGTCTCCCGATCACACGGTTGATCATACTCTGGGTTCCACGTGCATGTTTTACCTGAAGGCAGAATCCCTTAAACCTGGAGAGTTGAGACCCGTGGAATGGGTACCATGCAATATGACTTCAAAGGGTCTTCATTTGCTCACCGAACCTCTCCAATCCTATCACTGCTGCGTTTATGCCCCTGTACACACGCTTGATTTTCTTTCAGACACATAGCAATCCATAGGTTTTAAGATACTTACTAGTCAGGTACATTCTTAGGCGTTTAATATGGGATGTTGAGTCCATTTCGTTGAGCAAGGAGTAGTTCTTGTCTATTCCATATTTGGCTTAAGGAACTTTATCTGTGCTCATTTCAATCTCTGGTTTGATGCAGCACCCCAACTCACCTTTCCCCTTAAGCAAGCATAAGTTGGTTTTCTAAATTTGAGACCCTGTTCTGTTTTGTAATCCAGTTCCTGTGTAGCCAAGTTTACATCCCGTGTATTAGTGATATCTTATGATGTTTCTTTTTCTGTGTGACTTATTTCAGTTAGAATCATCATACCTGAATCCACTCATTATGCTGCTACGGGCCTGATGACATAGATTTCATTGCTGAGTGATATTGCATTGTACGTAAGTACCACAACTTCTTTATCCATTTTTCACTTTCTGCGATATTGAACTTGTTCCGTAAACGAGGTTCTTGTAAACAGAGCCGTCCCAAACTTTGGGGTGGCTGTGTCTTTTTGATTTTAATTTCCCTAAGCTATAGGACCATAAGTGGAAGTGCCCTAGGCTCTGTTGCTTTGTTTTTTAGATGTTTCAGGAAACACCATACACCTCTCCCGAGTGGCTGTTGGCAATTTACATCCCGCCCATCAGCATAACAAGGCTCCCAGTTCTCCATGGCCTGTCCTCCCTTTCTGGATTTTACACTTTTTTCAGATGGCCCTTTTGACCGGGGGGAAGTGAGACTTCATTGTAGTGCAGATTTCCTTTGCAAGCTTGCTTGGTTGGCCAAAAAGGGCGTATGCGTTTTTTCCTGAATATATTCAGGAATATATTCAGGAATATATTCAGGAATATATTCAGGAAAAAACGCATACGCCCTTTTTGGCCAAGTGCATCATTGTGGACGTTCTGCCTCTTTTCCTATGCTTTAAATGCAATTCCAGTCTACCTCCTGAAATCGGTTTCCTGCAATTCTTCCCCGCTTTCAAGTCCTCTTGGCAGCCTTACTTCAGTATATTTTTGGACGATAGCTGTCATTTATAACTCTGCAGGTTTGTGAATTACAGTGCCCCTGAGCTCCTTTCTTCAACTCGCTTTCTTGTGAGCTGGCCGCAACACCGCAGGATTGCTTCAGGCCCTAATCTGGTTCCCGCACGGCACGCTGAGCCTTTGGTTAATTCCTCTTCCTGGTGGGAAATGAGAGTTAAATTTGCCCGTCCAGACACCTCCACCTAGTCTCTCATTGGTTCTCCCTATTCCTGTTCATCTTCCGCAGAAATTGCAAACTGGGCCAAACAGGAGGTTAAAGGCACTGACTCTCCACGTCGGGAGAGTGTTAGTAAAGCGTCTGGAATGTTGCACCCGAGTACCAGGGGACGAGAACTGAGACATATTGGAACATGTCTCCTGATCACACGGGTGATCATACTCTGGGTTCCACGTGCATGTTTTACCTGAAGGCAGAATCCCTTAAACCTGGAGAGTTGAGACCCGTGGAATGGGTACCATGCAATATGACTTCAAAGGGTCTTCATTTGCTCACCGAACCTCTCCAATCCTATCACTGCTGCGTTTATGCCCCTGTACACACGCTTGATTTTCTTTCAGAGACATAGCAATTCAGAGGTTTTAAGATACTTACTAGTCAGGTACATTCTTAGGCGTTTAATATGGGGTGTTGAGTCCATTTCGTTGAGCAAGGAGTAGTTCTTGTCTATTCCATATTTGGCTTAAGGAACTTTATCTGTGTTCATTTAAATCTCTGGTTTTATGCAGCACCCCAACTCACCTTTCCCCTTAAGCAAGCATAAGTTGGTTTTCTAAATTTGAGACCCTGTTCTGTTTTGTAATCCAGTTCCTGTGTAGCCAAGTTTACATTCCGTGTATTAGTGATATCTTATGATGTTTCTTTTTCTGTGTGACTTATTTCAGTTAGAATCATCATACCTGAATCCACTCATTATGCTGCTATGGGCCTGATGACATAGATTTCATTGCTGAGTGATATTGCATTGTACGTAAGTACCACAACTTCTTTATCCATTTTTCACTTTCTGCGATATTGAACTTGTACCGTAAACGAGGTTCTTGTAAACAGAGCCGTCCCAAACTTTGGGGTGGCTGTGTCTTTTTGATTTTAATTTCCCTAAGCTATAGGACCATAAGTGGAAGTGCCCTAGGCTCTGTTGCTTTGTTTTTTAGATGTTTCAGGAAACACCATACACCTCTCCCGAGTGGCTCTTGGCAATTTACATCCCGCCCATCAGCATAACAAGGCTCCCAGTTCTCCATGGCCTGTCCTGCCTTTCTGGATTTTACACTTTTTTCAGATGGCCCTTTTGACCGGGGGGAAGTGAGACTTCATTGTAGTGCAGATTTCCTTTGCAAGCTTGCTTGGTTGGCCAGAAAGGGCGTATGCGTTTTTTCCTGAATATATTCAGGAAAAAACGCATACGCCCTTTTTGGCCAAGTGCATCATTGTGGACGTTCTGCCTCTTTTCCTATGCTTTAAATGCAATTCCAGTCTACCTCCTGAAATCGGTTTCCTGCAATTCTTCCCCGCTTTCAAGTCCTCTTGGCAGCCTTACTTCAGTATATTTTTGGACGATAGCTGTCATTTATAACTCTGCAGGTTTGTGAATTACAGTGCCCCTGAGCTCCTTTCTTCAACTCGCTTTCTTGTGAGCTGGCCGCAACACCGCAGGATTGCTTCAGGCCCTAATCTGGTTCCCGCACGGCACGCTGAGCCTTTGGTTAATTCCTCTTCCTGGTGGGAAATGAGAGTTAAATTTGCCCGTCCAGACACCTCCACCTAGTCTCTCATTGGTTCTCCCTATTCCTGTTCATCTTCCGCAGAAATTGCAAACTGGGCCAAACAGGAGGTTAAAGGCACTGACTCTCCACGTCGGGAGAGTGTTAGTAAAGCGTCTGGAATGTTGCACCCGAGTACCAGGGGACGAGAACTGAGACATATTGGAACATGTCTCCTGATCACACGGGTGATCATACTCTGGGTTCCACGTGCATGTTTTACCTGAAGGCAGAATCCCTTAAACCTGGAGAGTTGAGACCCGTGGAATGGGTACCATGCAATATGACTTCAAAGGGTCTTCATTTGCTCACCGAACCTCTCCAATCCTATCACTGCTGCGTTTATGCCCCTGTACACACGCTTGATTTTCTTTCAGAGACATAGCAATTCAGAGGTTTTAAGATACTTACTAGTCAGGTACATTCTTAGGCGTTTAATATGGGGTGTTGAGTCCATTTCGTTGAGCAAGGAGTAGTTCTTGTCTATTCCATATTTGGCTTAAGGAACTTTATCTGTGTTCATTTAAATCTCTGGTTTTATGCAGCACCCCAACTCACCTTTCCCCTTAAGCAAGCATAAGTTGGTTTTCTAAATTTGAGACCCTGTTCTGTTTTGTAATCCAGTTCCTGTGTAGCCAAGTTTACATTCCGTGTATTAGTGATATCTTATGATGTTTCTTTTTCTGTGTGACTTATTTCAGTTAGAATCATCATACCTGAATCCACTCATTATGCTGCTATGGGCCTGATGACATAGATTTCATTGCTGAGTGATATTGCATTGTACGTAAGTACCACAACTTCTTTATCCATTTTTCACTTTCTGCGATATTGAACTTGTACCGTAAACGAGGTTCTTGTAAACAGAGCCGTCCCAAACTTTGGGGTGGCTGTGTCTTTTTGATTTTAATTTCCCTAAGCTATAGGACCATAAGTGGAAGTGCCCTAGGCTCTGTTGCTTTGTTTTTTAGATGTTTCAGGAAACACCATACACCTCTCCCGAGTGGCTCTTGGCAATTTACATCCCGCCCATCAGCATAACAAGGCTCCCAGTTCTCCATGGCCTGTCCTGCCTTTCTGGATTTTACACTTTTTTCAGATGGCCCTTTTGACCGGGGGGAAGTGAGACTTCATTGTAGTGCAGATTTCCTTTGCAAGCTTGCTTGGTTGGCCAGAAAGGGCGTATGCGTTTTTTCCTGAATATATTCAGGAAAAAACGCATACGCCCTTTTTGGCCAAGTGCATCATTGTGGACGTTCTGCCTCTTTTCCTATGCTTTAAATGCAATTCCAGTCTACCTCCTGAAATCGGTTTCCTGCAATTCTGCCCCGCTTTCAAGTCCTCTTGGCAGCCTTACTTCAGTATATTTTTGGACGATAGCTGTCATTTATAACTCTGCAGGTTTGTGAATTACAGTGCCCCTGAGCTCCTTTCTTCAACTCGCTTTCTTGTGAGCTGGCCGCAACACCGCAGGATTGCTTCAGGCCCTAATCTGGTTCCGGCACGGCACGCTGAGCCTTTGGTTAATTCCTCTTCCTGGTGGGAAATGAGAGTTAAATTTGCCCGTCCAGACACCTCCAGCTAGTCTCTCATTGGTTCTCCCTATTCCTGTTCATCTTCCGCAGAAATTGAAAACTGGGCCAAACAGGAGGTTAAAGGCACTGACTCTCCAAGTCGGGAGAGTGTTAGTAAAGCGTCTGGAATGTTGCACCCGAGTACCAGGGGACGAGAACTGAGACATATTGGAACACGTCTCCCGATCACACGGTTGATCATACTCTGGGTTCCACGTGCATGTTTTAGCTGAAGGAAGAATCCCTTAAACCTGGAGAGTTGAGACCCGTGGAATGGGTACCATGCAATATGACTTCAAAGGGTCTTCATTTGCTCACCGAACCTCTCCAATCCTATCACTGCTGCGTTTGTGCCCCTGTACACACGCTTGATTTTCTTTCAGACACATAGCAATCCATAGGTTTTAAGATACTTACTAGTCAGGTACATTCTTAGGCGTTTAATATGGGGTGTTGAGTCCATTTCGTTGAGCAAGGAGTAGTTCTTGTCTATTCTATATTTGGCTTAAGGAACTTTATCTGTGCTCATTTCAATCTCTGGTTTGATGCAGCACCCCAACTCACCTTTCCCCTTAAGCAAGCATAAGTTGGTTTTCTAAATTTGAGACCCTGTTCTGTTTTGTAATCCAGTTCCTGTGTAGCCAAGTTTACATCCCGTGTATTAGTGATATCTTATGATGTTTCTTTTTCTGTGTGACTTATTTCAGTTAGAATCATCATACCTGAATCCACTCATTATGCTGCTACGGGCCTGATGACATAGATTTCATTGCTGAGTGATATTGCATTGTACGTAAGTACCACAACTTCTTTATCCATTTTTCACTTTCTGCGATATTGAACTTGTACCGTAAACGAGGTTCTTGTAAACAGAGCCGTCCCAAACTTTGGGGTGGCTGTGTCTTTTTGATTTTAATTTCCCTAAGCTATAGGACCATAAGTGGAAGTGCCCTAGGCTCTGTTGCTTTGTTTTTTAGATGTTTCAGGAAACACCATACACCTCTCCGGAGTGGCTCTTGGCAATTTACATCCCGCCCATCAGCATAACAAGGCTCCCAGTTCTCCATGGCCTGTCCTGCCTTTCTGGATTTTACACTTTTTTCAGATGGCCCTTTTGACCGGGGGGAAGTGAGACTTCATTGTAGTGCAGATTTCCTTTGCAAGCTTGCTTGGTTGGCCAAAAAGGGCGTATGCGTTTTTTCCTGAATATATTCAGGAAAAAACGCATACGCCCTTTTTGGCCAAGTGCATCATTGTGGACGTTCTGCCTCTTTTCCTATGCTTTAAATGCAATTCCAGTCTACCTCCTGAAATCGGTTTCCTGCAATTCTGCCCCGCTTTCAAGTCCTCTTGGCAGCCTTACTTCAGTATATTTTCGGACGATAGCTGTCATTTATAACTCTGCAGGTTTGTGAATTACAGTGCCCCTGAGCTCCTTTCTTCAACTCGCTTTCTTGTGAGCTGGCCGCAACACCGCAGGATTGCTTCAGGCCCTAATCTGGTTCCGGCACGGCACCCTGAGCCTTTGGTTAATTCCTCTTCCTGGTGGGAAATGAGAGTTAAATTTGCCCGTCCAGACACCTCCAGCTAGTCTCTCATTGGTTCTCCCTATTCCTGTTCATCTTCCGCAGAAATTGCAAACTGGGCCAAACAGGAGGTTAAAGGCACTGACTCTCCAAGTCGGGAGAGTGTTAGTAAAGCGTCTGGAATGTTGCACCCGAGTACCAGGGGACGAGAACTGAGACATATTGGAACACGTCTCCCGATCACACGGTTGATCATACTCTGGGTTCCACGTGCATGTTTTAGCTGAAGGAAGAATCCCTTAAACCTGGAGAGTTGAGACCCGTGGAATGGGTACCATGCAATATGACTTCAAAGGGTCTTCATTTGCTCACCGAACCTCTCCAATCCTATCACTGCTGCGTTTATGCCCCTGTACACACGCTTGATTTTCTTTCAGAGACATAGCAATTCATAGGTTTTAAGATACTTACTAGTCAGGTACATTCTTAGGCGTTTAATATGGGGTGTTGAGTCCATTTCGTTGAGCAAGGAGTAGTTCTTGTCTATTCCATATTTGGCTTAAGGAACTTTATCTGTGCTCATTTCAATCTCTGGTTTTATGCAGCACCCCAACTCACCTTTCCCCTTAAGCAAGCATAAGTTGGTTTTCTAAATTTGAGACCCTGTTCTGTTTTGTAATCCAGTTCCTGTGTAGCCAAGTTTACATTCCGTGTATTAGTGATATCTTATGATGTTTCTTTTTCTGTGTGACTTATTTCAGTTAGAATCATCATACCTGAATCCACTCATTATGCTGCTACGGGCCTGATGACATAGATTTCATTGCTGAGTGATATTGCATTGTACGTAAGTACCACAACTTCTTTATCCATTTTTCACTTTCTGCGATATTGAACTTGTACCGTAAACGAGGTTCTTGTAAACAGAGCCGTCCCAAACTTTGGGGTGGCTGTGTCTTTTTGATTTTAATTTCCCTAAGCTATAGGACCATAAGTGGAAGTGCCCTAGGCTCTGTTGCTTTGTTTTTTAGATGTTTCAGGAAACACCATACACCTCTCCGGAGTGGCTCTTGGCAATTTACATCCCGCCCATCAGCATAACAAGGCTCCCAGTTCTCCATGGCCTGTCCTGCCTTTCTGGATTTTACACTTTTTTCAGATGGCCCTTTTGACTGGGGGGAAGTGAGACTTCATTGTAGTGCAGATTTCCTTTGCAAGCTTGCTTGGTTGGCCAAAAAGGGCGTATGCGTTTTTTCCTGAATATATTCAGGAGAAAACGCATACGCCCTTTTTGGCCAAGTGCATCATTGTGGACGTTCTGCCTCTTTTCCTATGCTTTAAATGCAATTCCAGTCTACCTCCTGAAATCGGTTTCCTGCAATTCTGCCCCGCTTTCAAGTCCTCTTGGCAGCCTTACTTCAGTATATTTTTGGACGATAGCTGTCATTTATAACTCTGCAGGTTTGTGAATTACAGTGCCCCTGAGCTCCTTTCTTCAACTCGCTTTCTTGTGAGCTGGCCGCAACACCGCAGGATTGCTTCAGGCCCTAATCTGGTTCCGGCACGGCACGCTGAGCCTTTGGTTAATTCCTCTTCCTGGTGGGAAATGAGAGTTAAATTTGCCCGTCCAGACACCTCCAGCTAGTCTCTCATTGGTTCTCCCTATTCCTGTTCATCTTCCGCAGAAATTGCAAACTGGGCCAAACAGGAGGTTAAAGGCACTGACTCTCCAAGTCGGGAGAGTGTTAGTAAAGCGTCTGGAATGTTGCACCCGAGTACCAGGGGACGAGAACTGAGACATATTGGAACACGTCTCCCGATCACACGGTTGATCATACTCTGGGTTCCACGTGCATGTTTTAGCTGAAGGAAGAATCCCTTAAACCTGGAGAGTTGAGACCCGTGGAATGGGTACCATGCAATATGACTTCAAAGGGTCTTCATTTGCTCACCGAACCTCTCCAATCCTATCACTGCTGCGTTTATGCCCCTGTACACACGCTTGATTTTCTTTCAGACACATAGCAATCCATAGGTTGTAAGATACTTACTAGTCAGGTACATTCTTAGGCGTTTAATATGGGGTGTTGAGTCCATTTCGTTGAGCAAGGAGTAGTTCTTGTCTATTCCATATTTGGCTTAAGGAACTTTATCTGTGCTCATTTCAATCTCTGGTTTTATGCAGCACCCCAACTCACCTTTCCCCTTAAGCAAGCATAAGTTGGTTTTCTAAATTTGAGACCCTGTTCTGTTTTGTAATCCAGTTCCTGTGTAGCCAAGTTTACATCCCGTGTATTAGTGATATCTTATGATGTTTCTTTTTCTGTGTGACTTATTTCAGTTAGAATCATCATACCTGAATCCACTCATTATGCTGCTACGGGCCTGATGACATAGATTTCATTGCTGAGTGATATTGCATTGTACGTAAGTACCACAACTTCTTTATCCATTTTTCACTTTCTGCGATATTGAACTTGTACCGTAAACGAGGTTCTTGTAAACAGAGCCGTCCCAAACTTTGGGGTGGCTGTGTCTTTTTGATTTTAATTTCCCTAAGCTATAGGACCATAAGTGGAAGTGCCCTAGGCTCTGTTGCTTTGTTTTTTAGATGTTTCAGGAAACACCATACACCTCTCCGGAGTGGCTCTTGGCAATTTACATCCCGCCCATCAGCATAACAAGGCTCCCAGTTCTCCATGGCCTGTCCTGCCTTTCTGGATTTTACACTTTTTTCAGATGGCCCTTTTGACCGGGGGGAAGTGAGACTTCATTGTAGTGCAGATTTCCTTTGCAAGCTTGCTTGGTTGGCCAAAAAGGGCGTATGCGTTTTTTCCTGAATATATTCAGGAAAAAACGCATACGCCCTTTTTGGCCAAGTGCATCATTGTGGACGTTCTGCCTCTTTTCCTATGCTTTAAATGCAATTCCAGTCTACCTCCTGAAATCGGTTTCCTGCAATTCTGCCCCGCTTTCAAGTCCTCTTGGCAGCCTTACTTCAGTATATTTTTGGACGATAGTTATCATTTATAACTCTGCAGGTTTGTGAATTACAGTGCCCCTGAGCTCCTTTCTTCAACTCGCTTTCTTGTGAGCTGGCCGCAACACCGCAGGATTGCTTCAGGCCCTAATCTGGTTCCGGCACGGCACGCTGAGCCTTTGGTTAATTCCTCTTCCTGGTGGGAAATAAGAGTTAAATTTGCCCGTCCAGACACCTCCAGCTAGTCTCTCATTGGTTCTCCCTATTCCTGTTCATTTTCCGCAGAAATTGCAAACTGGGCCAAACAGGAGGTTAAAGGCACTGACTCTCCAAGTCGGGAGAGTGTTAGTAAAGCGTCTGGAATGTTGCACCCGAGTACCAGGGGACGAGAACTGAGACATATTGGAACATGTCTCCCGATCACACGGGTGATCATACTCTGGGTTCCACGTGCATGTTTTACCTGAAGGCAGAATCCCTTAAACCTGGAGAGTTGAGACCCGTGGAATGGGTACCATGCAATATGACTTCAAAGGGTCTTCATTTGCTCACCGAACCTCTCCAATCCTATCACTGCTGCGTTTATGCCCCTGTACACACGCTTGATTTTCTTTCAGAGACATAACAATTCATAGGTTTTAAGATACTTACTAGTCAGGTACATTCTTAGGCGTTTAATATGGGGTGTTGAGTCCATTTCGTTGAGCAAGGAGTAGTTCTTGTCTATTCCATATTTGGCTTAAGGAACTTTATCTGTGCTCATTTCAATCTCTGGTTTTATGCAGCACCCCAACTCACCTTTCCCCTTAAGCAATCATAAGTTGGTTTTCTAAATTTGAGACCCTGTTCTGTTTTGTAATCCAGTTCCTGTGTAGCCAAGTTTACATCCCGTGTATTAGTGATATCTTATGATGTTTCTTTTTCTGTGTGACTTATTTCAGTTAGAATCATCATACCTGAATCCACTCATTATGCTGCTACGGGCCTGATGACATAGATTTCATTGCTGAGTGATATTGCATTGTACGTAAGTACCACAACTTCTTTATCCATTTTTCACTTTCTGCGATATTGAACTTGTACCGTAAACGAGGTTCTTGTAAACAGAGCCGTCCCAAACTTTGGGGTGGCTGTGTCTTTTTGATTTTAATTTCCCTAAGCTATAGGACCATAAGTGGAAGTGCCCTAGGCTCTGTTGCTTTGTTTTTTAGATGTTTCAGGAAACACCATACACCTCTCCCGAGTGGCTGTTGGCAATTTACATCCCGCCCATCAGCATAACAAGGCTCCCAGTTCTCCATGGCCTGTCCTGCCTTTCTGGATTTTACACTTTTTTCAGATGGCCCTTTTGACCGGGGGGAAGTGAGACTTCATTGTAGTGCAGATTTCCTTTGCAAGCTTGCTTGGTTGGCCAAAAAGGGCGTATGCGTTTTTTCCTGAATATATTCAGGAAAAAACGCATACGCCCTTTTTGGCCAAGTGCATCATTGTGGACGTTCTGCCTCTTTTCCTATGCTTTAAATGCAATTCCAGTCTACCTCCTGAAATCGGTTTCCTGCAATTCTGCCCCGCTTTCAAGTCCTCTTGGCAGCCTTACTTCAGTATATTTTTGGACGATAGCTGTCATTTATAACTCTGCAGGTTTGTGAATTACAGTGCCCCTGAGCTCCTTTCTTCAACTCGCTTTCTTGTGAGCTGGCCGCAACACCGCAGGATTGCTTCAGGCCCTAATCTGGTTCCGGCACGGCACGCTGAGCCTTTGGTTAATTCCTCTTCCTGGTGGGAAATGAGAGTTAAATTTGCCCGTCCAGACACCTCCAGCTAGTCTCTCATTGGTTCTCCCTATTCCTGTTCATCTTCCGCAGAAATTGCAAACTGGGCCAAACAGGAGGTTAAAGGCACTGACTCTCCAAGTCGGGAGAGTGTTAGTAAAGCGTCTGGAATGTTGCACCCGAGTACCAGGGGACGAGAACTGAGACATATTGGAACACGTCTCCCGATCACACGGTTGATCATACTCTGGGTTCCACGTGCATGTTTTAGCTGAAGGAAGAATCCCTTAAACCTGGAGAGTTGAGACCCGTGGAATGGGTACCATGCAATATGACTTCAAAGGGTCTTCATTTGCTCACCGAACCTCTCCAATCCTATCACTGCTGCGTTTATGCCCCTGTACACACGCTTGATTTTCTTTCAGACACATAGCAATCCATAGGTTTTAAGATACTTACTAGTCAGGTACATTCTTAGGCGTTTAATATGGGGTGTTGAGTCCATTTCGTTGAGCAAGGAGTAGTTCTTGTCTATTCCATATTTGGCTTAAGGAACTTTATCTGTGCTCATTTCAATCTCTGGTTTGATGCAGCACCCCAACTCACCTTTCCCCTTAAGCAAGCATAAGTTGGTTTTCTAAATTTGAGACCCTGTTCTGTTTTGTAATCCAGTTCCTGTGTAGCCAAGTTTACATTCCGTGTATTAGTGATATCTTATGATGTTTCTTTTTCTGTGTGACTTATTTCAGTTAGAATCATCATACCTGAATCCACTCATTATGCTGCTACGGGCCTGATGACATAGATTTCATTGCTGAGTGATATTGCATTGTACGTAAGTACCACAACTTCTTTATCCATTTTTCACTTTCTGCGATATTGAACTTGTACTGTAAACGAGGTTCTTGTAAACAGAGCCGTCCCAAACTTTGGGGTGGCTGTGTCTTTTTGATTTTAATTTCCCTAAGCTATAGGACCATAAGTGGAAGTGCCCTAGGCTCTGTTGCTTTTTTTTTAGATGTTTCAGGAAACACCATACACCTCTCCCGAGTGGCTGTTGGCAATTTACATCCCGCCCATCAGCATAACAAGGCTCCCAGTTCTCCATGGCCTGTCCTGCCTTTCTGGATTTTACACTTTTTTCAGATGGCCCTTTTGACCGGGGGGAAGTGAGACTTCATTGTAGTGCAGATTTCCTTTGCAAGCTTGCTTGGTTGGCCAAAAAGGGCGTATGCGTTTTTTCCTGAATATATTCAGGAAAAAACGCATACGCCCTTTTTGGCCAAGTGCATCATTGTGGACGTTCTGCCTCTTTTCCTATGCTTTAAATGCAATTCCAGTCTACCTCCTGAAATCGGTTTCCTGCAATTCTGCCCCGCTTTCAAGTCCTCTTGGCAGCCTTACTTCAGTATATTTTTGGACGATAGCTGTCATTTATAACTCTGCAGGTTTGTGAATTACAGTGCCCCTGAGCTCCTTTCTTCAACTCGCTTTCTTGTGAGCTGGCCGCAACACCGCAGGATTGCTTCAGGCCCTAATCTGGTTCCGGCACGGCACGCTGAGCCTTTGGTTAATTCCTCTTCCTGGTGGGAAATGAGAGTTAAATTTGCCCGTCCAGACACCTCCAGCTAGTCTCTCATTGGTTCTCCCTATTCCTGTTCATCTTCCGCAGAAATTGCAAACTGGGCCAAACAGGAGGTTAAAGGCACTGACTCTCCAAGTCGGGAGAGTGTTAGTAAAGCATCTGGAATGTTGCACCCGAGTACCAGGGGACGAGAACTGAGACATATTGGAACACGTCTCCCGATCACACGGTTGATCATACTCTGGGTTCCACGTGCATGTTTTAGCTGAAGGAAGAATCCCTTAAACCTGGAGAGTTGAGACCCGTGGAATGGGTACCATGCAATATGACTTCAAAGGGTCTTTATTTGCTCACCGAACCTCTCCAATCCTATCACTGCTGCGTTTATGCCCCTGTACACACGCTTGATTTTCTTTCAGACACATAGCAATCCATAGGTTTTAAGATACTTACTAGTCAGGTACATTCTTAGGCGTTTAATATGGGGTGTTGAGTCCATTTCGTTGAGCAAGGAGTAGTTCTTGTCTATTCCATATTTGGCTTAAGGAACTTTATCTGCGCTCATTTCAATCTCTGGTTTGATGCAGCACCCCAACTCACCTTTCCCCTTAAGCAAGCATAAGTTGGTTTTCTAAATTTGAGACCCTGTTCTGTTTTGTAATCCAGTTCCTGTGTAGCCAAGTTTACATCCCGTGTATTAGTGATATCTTATGATGTTTCTTTTTCTGTGTGACTTATTTCAGTTAGAATCATCATACCTGAATCCACTCATTATGCTGCTACGGGCCTGATGACATAGATTTCATTGCTGAGTGATATTGCATTGTACGTAAGTACCACAACTTCTTTATCCATTTTTCACTTTCTGCGATATTGAACTTGTACCGTAAACGAGGTTCTTGTAAACAGAGCCGTCCCAAACTTTGGGGTGGCTGTGTCTTTTTGATTTTAATTTCCCTAAGCTATAGGACCATAAGTGGAAGTGCCCTAGGCTCTGTTGCTTTGTTTTTTAGATGTTTCAGGAAACACCATACACCTCTCCCGAGTGGCTGTTGGCAATTTACATCCCGCCCATCAGCATAACAAGGCTCCCAGTTCTCCGTGGCCTGTCCTGCCTTTCTGGATTTTACACTTTTTTCAGATGGCCCTTTTGACCGGGGGGAAGTGAGACTTCATTGTAGTGCAGATTTCCTTTGCAAGCTTGCTTGGTTGGCCAAAAAGGGCGTATGCGTTTTTTCCTGAATATATTCAGGAAAAAACGCATACGCCCTTTTTGGCCAAGTGCATCATTGTGGACGTTCTGCCTCTTTTCCTATGCTTTAAATGCAATTCCAGTCTACCTCCTGAAATCGGTTTCCTGCAATTCTGCCCCGCTTTCAAGTCCTCTTGGCAGCCTTACTTCAGTATATTTTTGGACGATAGCTGTCATTTATAACTCTGCAGGTTTGTGAATTACAGTGCCCCTGAGCTCCTTTCTTCAACTCGCTTTCTTGTGAGCTGGCCGCAACACCGCAGGATTGCTTCAGGCCCTAATCTGGTTCCGGCACGGCACGCTGAGCCTTTGGTTAATTCCTCTTCCTGGTGGGAAATGAGAGTTAAATTTGCCCGTCCAGACACCTCCAGCTAGTCTCTCATTGGTTCTCCCTATTCCTGTTCATCTTCCGCAGAAATTGCAAACTGGGCCAAACAGGAGGTTAAAGGCACTGACTCTCCAAGTCGGGAGAGTGTTAGTAAAGCGTCTGGAATGTTGCACCCGAGTACCAGGGGACGAGAACTGAGACATATTGGAACACGTCTCCCGATCACACGGTTGATCATACTCTGGGTTCCACGTGCATGTTTTAGCTGAAGGAAGAATCCCTTAAACCTGGAGAGTTGAGACCCGTGGAATGGGTACCATGCAATATGACTTCAAAGGGTCTTCATTTGCTCACCGAACCTCTCCAATCCTATCACTGCTGCGTTTATGCCCCTGTACACACGCTTGATTTTCTTTCAGACACATAGCAATCCATAGGTTTTAAGATACTTACTAGTCAGGTACATTCTTAGGCGTTTAATATGGGGTGTTGAGTCCATTTCGTTGAGCAAGGAGTAGTTCTTGTCTATTCCATATTTGGCTTAAGGAACTTTATCTGTGCTCATTTCAATCTCTGGTTTGATGCAGCACCCCAACTCACCTTTCCCCTTAAGCAAGCATAAGTTGGTTTTCTAAATTTGAGACCCTGTTCTGTTTTGTAATCCAGTTCCTGTGTAGCCAAGTTTACATTCCGTGTATTAGTGATATCTTATGATGTTTCTTTTTCTGTGTGACTTATTTCAGTTAGAATCATCATACCTGAATCCACTCATTATGCTGCTACGGGCCTGATGACATAGATTTCATTGCTGAGTGATATTGCATTGTACGTAAGTACCACAACTTCTTTATCCATTTTTCACTTTCTGCGATATTGAACTTGTACCGTAAACGAGGTTCTTGTAAACAGACCCGTCCCAAACTTTGGGGTGGCTGTGTCTTTTTGATTTTAATTTCCCTAAGCTATAGGACCATAAGTGGAAGTGCCCTAGGCTCTGTTGCTTTGTTTTTTAGATGTTTCAGGAAACACCATACACCTCTCCCGAGTGGCTGTTGGCAATTTACATCCCGCCCATCAGCATAACAAGGCTCCCAGTTCTCCGTGGCCTGTCCTGCCTTTCTGGATTTTACACTTTTTTCAGATGGCCCTTTTGACCGGGGGGAAGTGAGACTTCATTGTAGTGCAGATTTCCTTTGCAAGCTTGCTTGGTTGGCCAAAAAGGGCGTATGCGTTTTTTCCTGAATATATTCAGGAAAAAACGCATACGCCCTTTTTGGCCAAGTGCATCATTGTGGACGTTCTGCCTCTTTTCCTATGCTTTAAATGCAATTCCAGTCTACCTCCTGAAATCGGTTTCCTGCAATTCTGCCCCGCTTTCAAGTCCTCTTGGCAGCCTTACTTCAGTATATTTTTGGACGATAGCTGTCATTTATAACTCTGCAGGTTTGTGAATTACAGTGCCCCTGAGCTCCTTTCTTCAACTCGCTTTCTTGTGAGCTGGCCGCAACACCGCAGGATTGCTTCAGGCCCTAATCTGGTTCCGGCACGGCACGCTGAGCCTTTGGTTAATTCCTCTTCCTGGTGGGAAATGAGAGTTAAATTTGCCCGTCCAGACACCTCCACCTAGTCTCTCATTGGTTCTCCCTATTCCTGTTCATCTTCCGCAGAAATTGCAAACTGGGCCAAACAGGAGGTTAAAGGCACTGACTCTCCAAGTCGGGAGAGTGTTAGTAAAGCGTCTGGAATGTTGCACCCGAGTACCAGGGGACGAGAACTGAGACATATTGGAACACGTCTCCCGATCACACGGTTGATCATACTCTGGGTTCCACGTGCATGTTTTAGCTGAAGGAAGAATCCCTTAAACCTGGAGAGTTGAGACCCGTGGAATGGGTACCATGCAATATGACTTCAAAGGGTCTTCATTTGCTCACCGAACCTCTCCAATCCTATCACTGCTGCGTTTATGCCCCTGTACACACGCTTGATTTTCTTTCAGACACATAGCAATCCATAGGTTTTAAGATACTTACTAGTCAGGTACATTCTTAGGCGTTTAATATGGGGTGTTGAGTCCATTTCGTTGAGCAAGGAGTAGTTCTTGTCTATTCCATATTTGGCTTAAGGAACTTTATCTGTGCTCATTTCAATCTCTGGTTTTATGCAGCACCCCAACTCACCTTTCCCCTTAAGCAAGCATAAGTTGGTTTTCTAAATTTGAGACCCTGTTCTGTTTTGTAATCCAGTTCCTGTGTAGCCAAGTTTACATCCCGTGTATTAGTGATATCTTATGATGTTTCTTTTTCTGTGTGACTTATTTCACTTAGAATCATCATACCTGAATCCACTCATTATGCTGCTACGGGCCTGATGACATAGATTTCATTGCTGAGTGATATTGCATTGTACGTAAGTACCACAACTTCTTTATCCATTTTTCACTTTCTGCGATATTGAACTTGTACCGTAAACGAGGTTCTTGTAAACAGAGCCGTCCCAAACTTTGGGGTGGCTGTGTCTTTTTGATTTTAATTTCCCTAAGCTATAGGACCATAAGTGGAAGTGCCCTAGGCTCTGTTGCTTTGTTTTTTAGATGTTTCAGGAAACACCATACACCTCTCCCGAGTGGCTGTTGGCAATTTACATCCCGCCCATCAGCATAACAAGGCTCCCAGTTCTCCATGGCCTGTCCTGCCTTTCTGGATTTTACACTTTTTTCAGATGGCCCTTTTGACCGGGGGGAAGTGAGACTTCATTGTAGTGCAGATTTCCTTTGCAAGCTTGCTTGGTTGGCCAAAAAGGGCGTATGCGTTTTTTCCTGAATATATTCAGGAAAAAACGCATACGCCCTTTTTGGCCAAGTGCATCATTGTGGACGTTCTGCCTCTTTTCCTATGCTTTAAATGCAATTCCAGTCTACCTCCTGAAATCGGTTTCCTGCAATTCTGCCCCGCTTTCAAGTCCTCTTGGCAGCCTTACTTCAGTATATTTTTGGACGATAGCTGTCATTTATAACTCTGCAGGTTTGTGAATTACAGTGCCCCTGAGCTCCTTTCTTCAACTCGCTTTCTTGTGAGCTGGCCGCAACACCGCAGGATTGCTTCAGGCCCTAATCTGGTTCCGGCACGGCACGCTGAGCCTTTGGTTAATTCCTCTTCCTGGTGGGAAATGAGAGTTAAATTTGCCCGTCCAGACACCTCCAGCTAGTCTCTCATTGGTTCTTCCTATTCCTGTTCATCTTCCGCAGAAATTGCAAACTGGGCCAAACAGGAGGTTAAAGGCACTGACTCTCCAAGTCGGGAGAGTGTTAGTAAAGCGTCTGGAATGTTGCACCCGAGTACCAGGGGACGAGAACTGAGACATATTGGAACACGTCTCCCGATCACACGGTTGATCATACTCTGGGTTCCACGTGCATGTTTTAGCTGAAGGAAGAATCCCTTAAACCTGGAGAGTTGAGACCCGTGGAATGGGTACCATGCAATATGACTTCAAAGGGTCTTCATTTGCTCACCGAACCTCTCCAATCCTATCACTGCTGCGTTTATGCCCCTGTACACACGCTTGATTTTCTTTCAGACACATAGCAATCCATAGGTTTTAAGATACTTACTAGTCAGGTACATTCTTAGGCGTTTAATATGGGGTGTTGAGTCCATTTCGTTGAGCAAGGAGTAGTTCTTGTCTATTCCATATTTGGCTTAAGGAACTTTATCTGTGCTCATTTCAATCTCTGGTTTGATGCAGCACCCCAACTCACCTTTCCCCTTAAGCAAGCATAAGTTGGTTTTCTAAATTTGAGACCCTGTTCTGTTTTGTAATCCAGTTCCTGTGTAGCCAAGTTTACATCCCGTGTATTAGTGATATCTTATGATGTTTCTTTTTCTGTGTGACTTATTTCAGTTAGAATCATCATACCTGAATCCACTCATTATGCTGCTACGGGCCTGATGACATAGATTTCATTGCTGAGTGATATTGCATTGTACGTAAGTACCACAACTTCTTTATCCATTTTTCACTTTCTGCGATATTGAACTTGTACCGTAAACGAGGTTCTTGTAAACAGAGCCGTCCCAAACTTTGGGGTGGCTGTGTCTTTTTGATTTTAATTTCCCTAAGCTATAGGACCATAAGTGGAAGTGCCCTAGGCTCTGTTGCTTTGTTTTTTAGATGTTTCAGGAAACACCATACACCTCTCCCGAGTGGCTGTTGGCAATTTACATCCCGCCCATCAGCATAACAAGGCTCCCAGTTCTCCATGGCCTGTCCTGCCTTTCTGGATTTTACACTTTTTTCAGATGGCCCTTTTGACCGGGGGGAAGTGAGACTTCATTGTAGTGCAGATTTCCTTTGCAAGCTTGCTTGGTTGGCCAAAAAGGGCGTATGCGTTTTTTCCTGAATATATTCAGGAAAAAACGCATACGCCCTTTTTGGCCAAGTGCATCATTGTGGACGTTCTGCCTCTTTTCCTATGCTTTAAATGCAATTCCAGTCTACCTCCTGAAATCGGTTTCCTGCAATTCTGCCCCGCTTTCAAGTCCTCTTGGCAGCCTTACTTCAGTATATTTTTGGACGATAGCTGTCATTTATAACTCTGCAGGTTTGTGAATTACAGTGCCCCTGAGCTCCTTTCTTCAACTCGCTTTCTTGTGAGCTGGCCGCAACACCGCAGGATTGCTTCAGGCCCTAATCTGGTTCCGGCACGGCACGCTGAGCCTTTGGTTAATTCCTCTTCCTGGTGGGAAATGAGAGTTAAATTTGCCCGTCCAGACACCTCCAGCTAGTCTCTCATTGGTTCTCCCTATTCCTGTTCATCTTCCGCAGAAATTGCAAACTGGGCCAAACAGGAGGTTAAAGGCACTGACTCTCCAAGTCGGGAGAGTGTTAGTAAAGCGTCTGGAATGTTGCACCCGAGTACCAGGGGACGAGAACTGAGACATATTGGAACACGTCTCCCGATCACACGGTTGATCATACTCTGGGTTCCACGTGCATGTTTTAGCTGAAGGAAGAATCCCTTAAACCTGGAGAGTTGAGACCCGTGGAATGGGTACCATGCAATATGACTTCAAAGGGTCTTCATTTGCTCACCGAACCTCTCCAATCCTATCACTGCTGCGTTTATGCCCCTGTACACACGCTTGATTTTCTTTCAGACACATAGCAATCCATAGGTTTTAAGATACTTACTAGTCAGGTACATTCTTAGGCGTTTAATATGGGGTGTTGAGTCCATTTCGTTGAGCAAGGAGTAGTTCTTGTCTATTCCATATTTGGCTTAAGGAACTTTATCTGTGCTCATTTCAATCTCTGGTTTGATGCAGCACCCCAACTCACCTTTCCCCTTAAGCAAGCATAAGTTGGTTTTCTAAATTTGAGACCCTGTTCTGTTTTGTAATCCAGTTCCTGTGTAGCCAAGTTTACATCCCGTGTATTAGTGATATCTTATGATGTTTCTTTTTCTGTGTGACTTATTTCAGTTAGAATCATCATACCTGAATCCACTCATTATGCTGCTACGGGCCTGATGACATAGATTTCATTGCTGAGTGATATTGCATTGTACGTAAGTACCACAACTTCTTTATCCATTTTTCACTTTCTGCGATATTGAACTTGTACCGTAAACGAGGTTCTTGTAAACAGAGCCGTCCCAAACTTTGGGGTGGCTGTGTCTTTTTGATTTTAATTTCCCTAAGCTATAGGACCATAAGTGGAAGTGCCCTAGGCTCTGTTGCTTTGTTTTTTAGATGTTTCAGGAAACACCATACACCTCTCCCGAGTGGCTGTTGGCAATTTACATCCCGCCCATCAGCATAACAAGGCTCCCAGTTCTCCATGGCCTGTCCTGCCTTTCTGGATTTTACACTTTTTTCAGATGGCCCTTTTGACCGGGGGGAAGTGAGACTTCATTGTAGTGCAGATTTCCTTTGCAAGCTTGCTTGGTTGGCCAAAAAGGGCGTATGCGTTTTTTCCTGAATATATTCAGGAAAAAACGCATACGCCCTTTTTGGCCAAGTGCATCATTGTGGACGTTCTGCCTCTTTTCCTATGCTTTAAATGCAATTCCAGTCTACCTCCTGAAATCGGTTTCCTGCAATTCTGCCCCGCTTTCAAGTCCTCTTGGCAGCCTTACTTCAGTATATTTTTGGACGATAGCTGTCATTTATAACTCTGCAGGTTTGTGAATTACAGTGCCCCTGAGCTCCTTTCTTCAACTCGCTTTCTTGTGAGCTGGCCGCAACACCGCAGGATTGCTTCAGGCCCTAATCTGGTTCCGGCACGGCACGCTGAGCCTTTGGTTAATTCCTCTTCCTGGTGGGAAATGAGAGTTAAATTTGCCCGTCCAGACACCTCCAGCTAGTCTCTCATTGGTTCTCCCTATTCCTGTTCATCTTCCGCAGAAATTGCAAACTGGGCCAAACAGGAGGTTAAAGGCACTGACTCTCCAAGTCGGGAGAGTGTTAGTAAAGCGTCTGGAATGTTGCACCCGAGTACCAGGGGACGAGAACTGAGACATATTGGAACACGTCTCCCGATCACACGGTTGATCATACTCTGGGTTCCACGTGCATGTTTTAGCTGAAGGAAGAATCCCTTAAACCTGGAGAGTTGAGACCCGTGGAATGGGTACCATGCAATATGACTTCAAAGGGTCTTCATTTGCTCACCGAACCTCTCCAATCCTATCACTGCTGCGTTTATGCCCCTGTACACACGCTTGATTTTCTTTCAGACACATAGCAATCCATAGGTTTTAAGATACTTACTAGTCAGGTACATTCTTAGGCGTTTAATATGGGGTGTTGAGTCCATTTCGTTGAGCAAGGAGTAGTTCTTGTCTATTTCATATTTGGCTTAAGGAACTTTATCTGTGCTCATTTCAATCTCTGGTTTGATGCAGCACCCCAACTCACCTTTCCCCTTAAGCAAGCATAAGTTGGTTTTCTAAATTTGAGACCCTGTTCTGTTTTGTAATCCAGTTCCTGTGTAGCCAAGTTTACATCCCGTGTATTAGTGATATCTTATGATGTTTCTTTTTCTGTGTGACTTATTTCAGTTAGAATCATCATACCTGAATCCACTCATTATGCTGCTACGGGCCTGATGACATAGATTTCATTGCTGAGTGATATTGCATTGTACGTAAGTACCACAACTTCTTTATCCATTTTTCACTTTCTGCGATATTGAACTTGTACCGTAAACGAGGTTCTTGTAAACAGAGCCGTCCCAAACTTTGGGGTGGCTGTGTCTTTTTGATTTTAATTTCCCTAAGCTATAGGACCATAAGTGGAAGTGCCCTAGGCTCTGTTGCTTTGTTTTTTAGATGTTTCAGGAAACACCATACACCTCTCCCGAGTGGCTGTTGGCAATTTACATCCCGCCCATCAGCATAACAAGGCTCCCAGTTCTCCATGGCCTGTCCTGCCTTTCTGGATTTTACACTTTTTTCAGATGGCCCTTTTGACCGGGGGGAAGTGAGACTTCATTGTAGTGCAGATTTCCTTTGCAAGCTTGCTTGGTTGGCCAAAAAGGGCGTATGCGTTTTTTCCTGAATATATTCAGGAAAAAACGCATACGCCCTTTTTGGCCAAGCGCATCATTGTGGACGTTCTGCCTCTTTTCCTATGCTTTAAATGCAATTCCAGTCTACCTCCTGAAATCGGTTTCCTGCAATTCTGCCCCGCTTTCAAGTCCTCTTGGCAGCCTTACTTCAGTATATTTTTGGACGATAGCTGTCATTTATAACTCTGCAGGTTTGTGAATTACAGTGCCCCTGAGCTCCTTTCTTCAACTCGCTTTCTTGTGAGCTGGCCGCAACACCGCAGGATTGCTTCAGGCCCTAATCTGGTTCCGGCACGGCACGCTGAGCCTTTGGTTAATTCCTCTTCCTGGTGGGAAATGAGAGTTAAATTTGCCCGTCCAGACACCTCCAGCTAGTCTCTCATTGGTTCTCCCTATTCCTGTTCATCTTCCGCAGAAATTGCAAACTGGGCCAAACAGGAGGTTAAAGGCACTGACTCTCCAAGTCGGGAGAGTGTTAGTAAAGCGTCTGGAATGTTGCACCCGAGTACCAGGGGACGAGAACTGAGACATATTGGAACACGTCTCCCGATCACACGGTTGATCATACTCTGGGTTCCACGTGCATGTTTTAGCTGAAGGAAGAATCCCTTAAACCTGGAGAGTTGAGACCCGTGGAATGGGTACCATGCAATATGACTTCAAAGGGTCTTCATTTGCTCACCGAACCTCTCCAATCCTATCACTGCTGCGTTTATGCCCCTGTACACACGCTTGATTTTCTTTCAGACACATAGCAATCCATAGGTTTTAAGATACTTACTAGTCAGGTACATTCTTAGGCGTTTAATATGGGGTGTTGAGTCCATTTCGTTGAGCAAGGAGTAGTTCTTGTCTATTCCATATTTGGCTTAAGGAACTTTATCTGTGCTCATTTCAATCTCTGGTTTGATGCAGCACCCCAACTCACCTTTCCCCTTAAGCAAGCATAAGTTGGTTTTCTAAATTTGAGACCCTGTTCTGTTTTGTAATCCAGTTCCTGTGTAGCCAAGTTTACATCCCGTGTATTAGTGATATCTTATGATGTTTCTTTTTCTGTGTGACTTATTTCAGTTAGAATCATCATACCTGAATCCACTCATTATGCTGCTACGGGCCTGATGACATAGATTTCATTGCTGAGTGATATTGCATTGTACGTAAGTACCACAACTTCTTTATCCATTTTTCACTTTCTGCGATATTGAACTTGTACCGTAAACGAGGTTCTTGTAAACAGAGCCGTCCCAAACTTTGGGGTGGCTGTGTCTTTTTGATTTTAATTTCCCTAAGCTATAGGACCATAAGTGGAAGTGCCCTAGGCTCTGTTGCTTTGTTTTTTAGATGTTTCAGGAAACACCATACACCTCTCCCGAGTGGCTGTTGGCAATTTACATCCCGCCCATCAGCATAACAAGGCTCCCAGTTCTCCATGGCCTGTCCTGCCTTTCTGGATTTTACACTTTTTTCAGATGGCCCTTTTGACCGGGGGGAAGTGAGACTTCATTGTAGTGCAGATTTCCTTTGCAAGCTTGCTTGGTTGGCCAAAAAGGGCGTATGCGTTTTTTCCTGAATATATTCAGGAAAAAACGCATACGCCCTTTTTGGCCAAGTGCATCATTGTGGACGTTCTGCCTCTTTTCCTATGCTTTAAATGCAATTCCAGTCTACCTCCTGAAATCGGTTTCCTGCAATTCTGCCCCGCTTTCAAGTCCTCTTGGCAGCCTTACTTCAGTATATTTTTGGACGATAGCTGTCATTTATAACTCTGCAGGTTTGTGAATTACAGTGCCCCTGAGCTCCTTTCTTCAACTCGCTTTCTTGTGAGCTGGCCGCAACACCGCAGGATTGCTTCAGGCCCTAATCTGGTTCCGGCACGGCACGCTGAGCCTTTGGTTAATTCCTCTTCCTGGTGGGAAATGAGAGTTAAATTTGCCCGTCCAGACACCTCCAGCTAGTCTCTCATTGGTTCTCCCTATTCCTGTTCATCTTCCGCAGAAATTGCAAACTGGGCCAAACAGGAGGTTAAAGGCACTGACTCTCCAAGTCGGGAGAGTGTTAGTAAAGCGTCTGGAATGTTGCACCCGAGTACCAGGGGACGAGAACTGAGACATATTGGAACACGTCTCCCGATCACACGGTTGATCATACTCTGGGTTCCACGTGCATGTTTTAGCTGAAGGAAGAATCCCTTAAACCTGGAGAGTTGAGACCCGTGGAATGGGTACCATGCAATATGACTTCAAAGGGTCTTCATTTGCTCACCGAACCTCTCCAATCCTATCACTGCTGCGTTTATGCCCCTGTACACACGCTTGATTTTCTTTCAGAGACATAGCAATCCATAGGTTTTAAGATACTTACTAGTCAGGTACATTCTTAGGCGTTTAATATGGGGTGTTGAGTCCATTTCGTTGAGCAAGGAGTAGTTCTTGTCTATTTCATATTTGGCTTAAGGAACTTTATCTGTGCTCATTTCAATCTCTGGTTTGATGCAGCACCCCAACTCACCTTTCCCCTTAAGCAAGCATAAGTTGGTTTTCTAAATTTGAGACCCTGTTCTGTTTTGTAATCCAGTTCCTGTGTAGCCAAGTTTACATCCCGTGTATTAGTGATATCTTATGATGTTTCTTTTTCTGTGTGACTTATTTCAGTTAGAATCATCATACCTGAATCCACTCATTATGCTGCTACGGGCCTGATGACATAGATTTCATTGCTGAGTGATATTGCATTGTACGTAAGTACCACAACTTCTTTATCCATTTTTCACTTTCTGCGATATTGAACTTGTACCGTAAACGAGGTTCTTGTAAACAGAGCCGTCCCAAACTTTGGGGTGGCTGTGTCTTTTTGATTTTAATTTCCCTAAGCTATAGGACCATAAGTGGAAGTGCCCTAGGCTCTGTTGCTTTGTTTTTTAGATGTTTCAGGAAACACCATACACCTCTCCCGAGTGGCTGTTGGCAATTTACATCCCGCCCATCAGCATAACAAGGCTCCCAGTTCTCCATGGCCTGTCCTGCCTTTCTGGATTTTACACTTTTTTCAGATGGCCCTTTTGACCGGGGGGAAGTGAGACTTCATTGTAGTGCAGATTTCCTTTGCAAGCTTGCTTGGTTGGCCAAAAAGGGCGTATGCGTTTTTTCCTGAATATATTCAGGAAAAAACGCATACGCCCTTTTTGGCCAAGCGCATCATTGTGGACGTTCTGCCTCTTTTCCTATGCTTTAAATGCAATTCCAGTCTACCTCCTGAAATCGGTTTCCTGCAATTCTGCCCCGCTTTCAAGTCCTCTTGGCAGCCTTACTTCAGTATATTTTTGGACGATAGCTGTCATTTATAACTCTGCAGGTTTGTGAATTACAGTGCCCCTGAGCTCCTTTCTTCAACTCGCTTTCTTGTGAGCTGGCCGCAACACCGCAGGATTGCTTCAGGCCCTAATCTGGTTCCGGCACGGCACGCTGAGCCTTTGGTTAATTCCTCTTCCTGGTGGGAAATGAGAGTTAAATTTGCCCGTCCAGACACCTCCAGCTAGTCTCTCATTGGTTCTCCCTATTCCTGTTCATCTTCCGCAGAAATTGCAAACTGGGCCAAACAGGAGGTTAAAGGCACTGACTCTCCAAGTCGGGAGAGTGTTAGTAAAGCGTCTGGAATGTTGCACCCGAGTACCAGGGGACGAGAACTGAGACATATTGGAACACGTCTCCCGATCACACGGTTGATCATACTCTGGGTTCCACGTGCATGTTTTAGCTGAAGGAAGAATCCCTTAAACCTGGAGAGTTGAGACCCGTGGAATGGGTACCATGCAATATGACTTCAAAGGGTCTTCATTTGCTCACCAAACCTCTCCAATCCTATCACTGCTGCGTTTATGCCCCTGTACACACGCTTGATTTTCTTTCAGACACATAGCAATCCATAGGTTTTAAGATACTTACTAGTCAGGTACATTCTTAGGCGTTTAATATGGGGTGTTGAGTCCATTTCGTTGAGCAAGGAGTAGTTCTTGTCTATTCCATATTTGGCTTAAGGAACTTTATCTGTGCTCATTTCAATCTCTGGTTTGATGCAGCACCCCAACTCACCTTTCCCCTTAAGCAAGCATAAGTTGGTTTTCTAAATTTGAGACCCTGTTCTGTTTTGTAATCCAGTTCCTGTGTAGCCAAGTTTACATCCCGTGTATTAGTGATATCTTATGATGTTTCTTTTTCTGTGTGACTTATTTCAGTTAGAATCATCATACCTGAATCCACTCATTATGCTGCTACGGGCCTGATGACATAGATTTCATTGCTGAGTGATATTGCATTGTACGTAAGTACCACAACTTCTTTATCCATTTTTCACTTTCTGCGATATTGAACTTGTACCGTAAACGAGGTTCTTGTAAACAGAGCCGTCCCAAACTTTGGGGTGGCTGTGTCTTTTTGATTTTAATTTCCCTAAGCTATAGGACCATAAGTGGAAGTGCCCTAGGCTCTGTTGCTTTGTTTTTTAGATGTTTCAGGAAACACCATACACCTCTCCCGAGTGGCTGTTGGCAATTTACATCCCGCCCATCAGCATAACAAGGCTCCCAGTTCTCCATGGCCTGTCCTGCCTTTCTGGATTTTACACTTTTTTCAGATGGCCCTTTTGACCGGGGGGAAGTGAGACTTCATTGTAGTGCAGATTTCCTTTGCAAGCTTGCTTGGTTGGCCAAAAAGGGCGTATGCGTTTTTTCCTGAATATATTCAGGAAAAAACGCATACGCCCTTTTTGGCCAAGCGCATCATTGTGGACGTTCTGCCTCTTTTCCTATGCTTTAAATGCAATTCCAGTCTACCTCCTGAAATCGGTTTCCTGCAATTCTGCCCCGCTTTCAAGTCCTCTTGGCAGCCTTACTTCAGTATATTTTTGGACGATAGCTGTCATTTATAACTCTGCAGGTTTGTGAATTACAGTGCCCCTGAGCTCCTTTCTTCAACTCGCTTTCTTGTGAGCTGGCCGCAACACCGCAGGATTGCTTCAGGCCCTAATCTGGTTCCGGCACGGCACGCTGAGCCTTTGGTTAATTCCTCTTCCTGGTGGGAAATGAGAGTTAAATTTGCCCGTCCAGACACCTCCAGCTAGTCTCTCATTGGTTCTCCCTATTCCTGTTCATCTTCCGCAGAAATTGCAAACTGGGCCAAACAGGAGGTTAAAGGCACTGACTCTCCAAGTCGGGAGAGTGTTAGTAAAGCGTCTGGAATGTTGCACCCGAGTACCAGGGGACGAGAACTGAGACATATTGGAACACGTCTCCCGATCACACGGTTGATCATACTCTGGGTTCCACGTGCATGTTTTAGCTGAAGGAAGAATCCCTTAAACCTGGAGAGTTGAGACCCGTGGAATGGGTACCATGCAATATGACTTCAAAGGGTCTTCATTTGCTCACCGAACCTCTCCAATCCTATCACTGCTGCGTTTATGCCCCTGTACACACGCTTGATTTTCTTTCAGACACATAGCAATCCATAGGTTTTAAGATACTTACTAGTCAGGTACATTCTTAGGCGTTTAATATGGGGTGTTGAGTCCATTTCGTTGAGCAAGGAGTAGTTCTTGTCTATTCCATATTTGGCTTAAGGAACTTTATCTGTGCTCATTTCAATCTCTGGTTTGATGCAGCACCCCAACTCACCTTTCCCCTTAAGCAAGCATAAGTTGGTTTTCTAAATTTGAGACCCTGTTCTGTTTTGTAATCCAGTTCCTGTGTAGCCAAGTTTACATCCCGTGTATTAGTGATATCTTATGATGTTTCTTTTTCTGTGTGACTTATTTCAGTTAGAATCATCATACCTGAATCCACTCATTATGCTGCTACGGGCCTGATGACATAGATTTCATTGCTGAGTGATATTGCATTGTACGTAAGTACCACAACTTCTTTATCCATTTTTCACTTTCTGCGATATTGAACTTGTACCGTAAACGAGGTTCTTGTAAACAGAGCCGTCCCAAACTTTGGGGTGGCTGTGTCTTTTTGATTTTAATTTCCCTAAGCTATAGGACCATAAGTGGAAGTGCCCAAGGCTCTGTTGCTTTGTTTTTTAGATGTTTCAGGAAACACCATACACCTCTCCCGAGTGGCTGTTGGCAATTTACATCCCGCCCATCAGCATAACAAGGCTCCCAGTTCTCCATGGCCTGTCCTGCCTTTCTGGATTTTACACTTTTTTCAGATGGCCCTTTTGACCGGGGGGAAGTGAGACTTCATTGTAGTGCAGATTTCCTTTGCAAGCTTGCTTGGTTGGCCAAAAAGGGCGTATGCGTTTTTTCCTGAATATATTCAGGAAAAAACGCATACGCCCTTTTTGGCCAAGCGCATCATTGTGGACGTTCTGCCTCTTTTCCTATGCTTTAAATGCAATTCCAGTCTACCTCCTGAAATCGGTTTCCTGCAATTCTGCCCCGCTTTCAAGTCCTCTTGGCAGCCTTACTTCAGTATATTTTTGGACGATAGCTGTCATTTATAACTCTGCAGGTTTGTGAATTACAGTGCCCCTGAGCTCCTTTCTTCAACTCGCTTTCTTGTGAGCTGGCCGCAACACCGCAGGATTGCTTCAGGCCCTAATCTGGTTCCGGCACGGCACGCTGAGCCTTTGGTTAATTCCTCTTCCTGGTGGGAAATGAGAGTTAAATTTGCCCGTCCAGACACCTCCAGCTAGTCTCTCATTGGTTCTCCCTATTCCTGTTCATCTTCCGCAGAAATTGCAAACTGGGCCAAACAGGAGGTTAAAGGCACTGACTCTCCAAGTCGGGAGAGTGTTAGTAAAGCGTCTGGAATGTTGCACCCGAGTACCAGGGGACGAGAACTGAGACATATTGGAACACGTCTCCCGATCACACGGTTGATCATACTCTGGGTTCCACGTGCATGTTTTAGCTGAAGGAAGAATCCCTTAAACCTGGAGAGTTGAGACCCGTGGAATGGGTACCATGCAATATGACTTCAAAGGGTCTTCATTTGCTCACCGAACCTCTCCAATCCTATCACTGCTGCGTTTATGCCCCTGTACACACGCTTGATTTTCTTTCAGAGACATAGCAATCCATAGGTTTTAAGATACTTACTAGTCAGGTACATTCTTAGGCGTTTAATATGGGGTGTTGAGTCCATTTCGTTGAGCAAGGAGTAGTTCTTGTCTATTCCATATTTGGCTTAAGGAACTTTATCTGTGCTCATTTCAATCTCTGGTTTGATGCAGCACCCCAACTCACCTTTCCCCTTAAGCAAGCATAAGTTGGTTTTCTAAATTTGAGACCCTGTTCTGTTTTGTAATCCAGTTCCTGTGTAGCCAAGTTTACATCCCGTGTATTAGTGATATCTTATGATGTTTCTTTTTCTGTGTGACTTATTTCAGTTAGAATCATCATACCTGAATCCACTCATTATGCTGCTACGGGCCTGATGACATAGATTTCATTGCTGAGTGATATTGCATTGTACGTAAGTACCACAACTTCTTTATCCATTTTTCACTTTCTGCGATATTGAACTTGTACCGTAAACGAGGTTCTTGTAAACAGAGCCGTCCCAAACTTTGGGGTGGCTGTGTCTTTTTGATTTTAATTTCCCTAAGCTATAGGACCATAAGTGGAAGTGCCCTAGGCTCTGTTGCTTTGTTTTTTAGATGTTTCAGGAAACACCATACACCTCTCCCGAGTGGCTGTTGGCAATTTACATCCCGCCCATCAACATAACAAGGCTCCCAGTTCTCCATGGCCTGTCCTGCCTTTCTGGATTTTACACTTTTTTCAGATGGCCCTTTTGACCGGGGGGAAGTGAGACTTCATTGTAGTGCAGATTTCCTTTGCAAGCTTGCTTGGTTGGCCAAAAAGGGCGTATGCGTTTTTTCCTGAATATTCAGGAAAAAACGCATACGCCCTTTTTGGCCAAGCGCATCATTGTGGACGTTCTGCCTCTTTTCCTATGCTTTAAATGCAATTCCAGTCTACCTCCTGAAATCGGTTTCCTGCAATTCTGCCCCGCTTTCAAGTCCTCTTGGCAGCCTTACTTCAGTATATTTTTGGACGATAGCTGTCATTTATAACTCTGCAGGTTTGTGAATTACAGTGCCCCTGAGCTCCTTTCTTCAACTCGCTTTCTTGTGAGCTGGCCGCAACACCGCAGGATTGCTTCAGGCCCTAATCTGGTTCCGGCACGGCACGCTGAGCCTTTGGTTAATTCCTCTTCCTGGTGGGAAATGAGAGTTAAATTTGCCCGTCCAGACACCTCCAGCTAGTCTCTCATTGGTTCTCCCTATTCCTGTTCATCTTCCGCAGAAATTGCAAACTGGGCCAAACAGGAGGTTAAAGGCACTGACTCTCCAAGTCGGGAGAGTGTTAGTAAAGCGTCTGGAATGTTGCACCCGAGTACCAGGGGACGAGAACTGAGACATATTGGAACACGTCTCCCGATCACACGGTTGATCATACTCTGGGTTCCACGTGCATGTTTTAGCTGAAGGAAGAATCCCTTAAACCTGGAGAGTTGAGACCCGTGGAATGGGTACCATGCAATATGACTTCAAAGGGTCTTCATTTGCTCACCGAACCTCTCCAATCCTATCACTGCTGCATTTATGCCCCTGTACACACGCTTGATTTTCTTTCAGACACATAGCAATCCATAGGTTTTAAGATACTTACTAGTCAGGTACATTCTTAGGCGTTTAATATGGGGTGTTGAGTCCATTTCGTTGAGCAAGGAGTAGTTCTTGTCTATTCCATATTTGGCTTAAGGAACTTTATCTGTGCTCATTTCAATCTCTGGTTTGATGCAGCACCCCAACTCACCTTTCCCCTTAAGCAAGCATAAGTTGGTTTTCTAAATTTGAGACCCTGTTCTGTTTTGTAATCCAGTTCCTGTGTAGCCAAGTTTACATCCCGTGTATTAGTGATATCTTATGATGTTTCTTTTTCTGTGTGACTTATTTCAGTTAGAATCATCATACCTGAATCCACTCATTATGCTGCTACGGGCCTGATGACATAGATTTCATTGCTGAGTGATATTGCATTGTACGTAAGTACCACAACTTCTTTATCCATTTTTCACTTTCTGCGATATTGAACTTGTACCGTAAACGAGGTTCTTGTAAACAGAGCCGTCCCAAACTTTGGGGTGGCTGTGTCTTTTTGATTTTAATTTCCCTAAGCTATAGGACCATAAGTGGAAGTGCCCTAGGCTCTGTTGCTTTGTTTTTTAGATGTTTCAGGAAACACCATACACCTCTCCCGAGTGGCTGTTGGCAATTTACATCCCGCCCATCAGCATAACAAGGCTCCCAGTTCTCCATGGCCTGTCCTGCCTTTCTGGATTTTACACTTTTTTCAGATGGCCCTTTTGACCGGGGGGAAGTGAGACTTCATTGTAGTGCAGATTTCCTTTGCAAGCTTGCTTGGTTGGCCAAAAAGGGCGTATGCGTTTTTTCCTGAATATATTCAGGAAAAAACGCATACGCCCTTTTTGGCCAAGCGCATCATTGTGGACGTTCTGCCTCTTTTCCTATGCTTTAAATGCAATTCCAGTCTACCTCCTGAAATCGGTTTCCTGCAATTCTGCCCCGCTTTCAAGTCCTCTTGGCAGCCTTACTTCAGTATATTTTTGGACGATAGCTGTCATTTATAACTCTGCAGGTTTGTGAATTACAGTGCCCCTGAGCTCCTTTCTTCAACTCGCTTTCTTGTGAGCTGGCCGCAACACCGCAGGATTGCTTCAGGCCCTAATCTGGTTCCGGCACGGCACGCTGAGCCTTTGGTTAATTCCTCTTCCTGGTGGGAAATGAGAGTTAAATTTGCCCGTCCAGACACCTCCAGCTAGTCTCTCATTGGTTCTCCCTATTCCTGTTCATCTTCCGCAGAAATTGCAAACTGGGCCAAACAGGAGGTTAAAGGCACTGACTCTCCAAGTCGGGAGAGTGTTAGTAAAGCGTCTGGAATGTTGCACCCGAGTACCAGGGGACGAGAACTGAGACATATTGGAACACGTCTCCCGATCACACGGTTGATCATACTCTGGGTTCCACGTGCATGTTTTAGCTGAAGGAAGAATCCCTTAAACCTGGAGAGTTGAGACCCGTGGAATGGGTACCATGCAATATGACTTCAAAGGGTCTTCATTTGCTCACCGAACCTCTCCAATCCTATCACTGCTGCGTTTATGCCCCTGTACACACGCTTGATTTTCTTTCAGACACATAGCAATCCATAGGTTTTAAGATACTTACTAGTCAGGTACATTCTTAGGCGTTTAATATGGGGTGTTGAGTCCATTTCGTTGAGCAAGGAGTAGTTCTTGTCTATTCCATATTTGGCTTAAGGAACTTTATCTGTGCTCATTTCAATCTCTGGTTTGATGCAGCACCCCAACTCACCTTTCCCCTTAAGCAAGCATAAGTTGGTTTTCTAAATTTGAGACCCTGTTCTGTTTTGTAATCCAGTTCCTGTGTAGCCAAGTTTACATCCCGTGTATTAGTGATATCTTATGATGTTTCTTTTTCTGTGTGACTTATTTCAGTTAGAATCATCATACCTGAATCCACTCATTATGCTGCTACGGGCCTGATGACATAGATTTCATTGCTGAGTGATATTGCATTGTACGTAAGTACCACAACTTCTTTATCCATTTTTCACTTTCTGCGATATTGAACTTGTACCGTAAACGAGGTTCTTGTAAACAGAGCCGTCCCAAACTTTGGGGTGGCTGTGTCTTTTTGATTTTAATTTCCCTAAGCTATAGGACCATAAGTGGAAGTGCCCTAGGCTCTGTTGCTTTGTTTTTTAGATGTTTCAGGAAACACCATACACCTCTCCCGAGTGGCTGTTGGCAATTTACATCCCGCCCATCAGCATAACAAGGCTCCCAGTTCTCCATGGCCTGTCCTGCCTTTCTGGATTTTACACTTTTTTCAGATGGCCCTTTTGACCGGGGGGAAGTGAGACTTCATTGTAGTGCAGATTTCCTTTGCAAGCTTGCTTGGTTGGCCAAAAAGGGCGTATGCGTTTTTTCCTGAATATATTCAGGAAAAAACGCATACGCCCTTTTTGGCCAAGCGCATCATTGTGGACGTTCTGCCTCTTTTCCTATGCTTTAAATGCAATTCCAGTCTACCTCCTGAAATCGGTTTCCTGCAATTCTGCCCCGCTTTCAAGTCCTCTTGGCAGCCTTACTTCAGTATATTTTTGGACGATAGCTGTCATTTATAACTCTGCAGGTTTGTGAATTACAGTGCCCCTGAGCTCCTTTCTTCAACTCGCTTTCTTGTGAGCTGGCCGCAACACCGCAGGATTGCTTCAGGCCCTAATCTGGTTCCGGCACGGCACGCTGAGCCTTTGGTTAATTCCTCTTCCTGGTGGGAAATGAGAGTTAAATTTGCCCGTCCAGACACCTCCAGCTAGTCTCTCATTGGTTCTCCCTATTCCTGTTCATTTTCCGCAGAAATTGCAAACTGGGCCAAACAGGAGGTTAAAGGCACTGACTCTCCAAGTCGGGAGAGTGTTAGTAAAGCGTCTGGAATGTTGCACCCGAGTACCAGGGGACGAGAACTGAGACATATTGGAACACGTCTCCCGATCACACGGTTGATCATACTCTGGGTTCCACGTGCATGTTTTAGCTGAAGGAAGAATCCCTTAAACCTGGAGAGTTGAGACCCGTGGAATGGGTACCATGCAATATGACTTCAAAGGGTCTTCATTTGCTCACCGAACCTCTCCAATCCTATCACTGCTGCGTTTATGCCCCTGTACACACGCTTGATTTTCTTTCAGACACATAGCAATCCATAGGTTTTAAGATACTTACTAGTCAGGTACATTCTTAGGCGTTTAATATGGGGTGTTGAGTCCATTTCGTTGAGCAAGGAGTAGTTCTTGTCTATTCCATATTTGGCTTAAGGAACTTTATCTGTGCTCATTTCAATCTCTGGTTTGATGCAGCACCCCAACTCACCTTTCCCCTTAAGCAAGCATAAGTTGGTTTTCTAAATTTGAGACCCTGTTCTGTTTTGTAATCCAGTTCCTGTGTAGCCAAGTTTACATTCCGTGTATTAGTGATATCTTATGATGTTTCTTTTTCTGTGTGACTTATTTCAGTTAGAATCATCATACCTGAATCCACTCATTATGCTGCTACGGGCCTGATGACATAGATTTCATTGCTGAGTGATATTGCATTGTACGTAAGTACCACAACTTCTTTATCCATTTTTCACTTTCTGCGATATTGAACTTGTACCGTAAACGAGGTTCTTGTAAACAGAGCCGTCCCAAACTTTGGGGTGGCTGTGTCTTTTTGATTTTAATTTCCCTAAGCTATAGGACCATAAGTGGAAGTGCCCTAGGCTCTGTTGCTTTGTTTTTTAGATGTTTCAGGAAACACCATACACCTCTCCGGAGTGGCTCTTGGCAATTTACATCCCGCCCATCAGCATAACAAGGCTCCCAGTTCTCCATGGCCTGTCCTGCCTTTCTGGATTTTACACTTTTTTCAGATGGCCCTTTTGACCGGGGGGAAGTGAGACTTCATTGTAGTGCAGATTTCCTTTGCAAGCTTGCTTGGTTGGCCAAAAAGGGCGTATGCGTTTTTTCCTGAATATATTCAGGAAAAAACGCATACGCCCTTTTTGGCCAAGCGCATCATTGTGGACGTTCTGCCTCTTTTCCTATGCTTTAAATGCAATTCCAGTCTACCTCCTGAAATCGGTTTCCTGCAATTCTGCCCCGCTTTCAAGTCCTCTTGGCAGCCTTACTTCAGTATATTTTTGGACGATAGCTGTCATTTATAACTCTGCAGGTTTGTGAATTACAGTGCCCCTGAGCTCCTTTCTTCAACTCGCTTTCTTGTGAGCTGGCCGCAACACCGCAGGATTGCTTCAGGCCCTAATCTGGTTCCGGCACGGCACGCTGAGCCTTTGGTTAATTCCTCTTCCTGGTGGGAAATGAGAGTTAAATTTGCCCGTCCAGACACCTCCAGCTAGTCTCTCATTGGTTCTCCCTATTCCTGTTCATCTTCCGCAGAAATTGCAAACTGGGCCAAACAGGAGGTTAAAGGCACTGACTCTCCAAGTCGGGAGAGTGTTAGTAAAGCGTCTGGAATGTTGCACCCGAGTACCAGGGAACGAGAACTGAGACATATTGGAACACGTCTCCCGATCACACGGTTGATCATACTCTGGGTTCCACGTGCATGTTTTAGCTGAAGGAAGAATCCCTTAAACCTGGAGAGTTGAGACCCGTGGAATGGGTACCATGCAATATGACTTCAAAGGGTCTTCATTTGCTCACCGAACCTCTCCAATCCTATCACTGCTGCGTTTATGCCCCTGTACACACGCTTGATTTTCTTTCAGACACATAGCAATCCATAGGTTTTAAGATACTTACTAGTCAGGTACATTCTTAGGCGTTTAATATGGGGTGTTGAGTCCATTTCGTTGAGCAAGGAGTAGTTCTTGTCTATTCCATATTTGGCTTAAGGAACTTTATCTGTGCTCATTTCAATCTCTGGTTTTATGCAGCACCCCAACTCACCTTTCCCCTTAAGCAAGCATAAGTTGGTTTTCTAAATTTGAGACCCTGTTCTGTTTTGTAATCCAGTTCCTGTGTAGCCAAGTTTACATCCCGTGTATTAGTGATATCTTATGATGTTTCTTTTTCTGTGTGACTTATTTCAGTTAGAATCATCATACCTGAATCCACTCATTATGCTGCTACGGGCCTGATGACATAGATTTCATTGCTGAGTGATATTGCATTGTACGTAAGTACCACAACTTCTTTATCCATTTTTCACTTTCTGCGATATTGAACTTGTACCGTAAACGAGGTTCTTGTAAACAGAGCCGTCCCAAACTTTGGGGTGGCTGTGTCTTTTTGATTTTAATTTCCCTAAGCTATAGGACCATAAGTGGAAGTGCCCTAGGCTCTGTTGCTTTGTTTTTTAGATGTTTCAGGAAACACCATACACCTCTCCCGAGTGGCTGTTGGCAATTTACATCCCGCCCATCAGCATAACAAGGCTCCCAGTTCTCCATGGCCTGTCCTGCCTTTCTGGATTTTACACTTTTTTCAGATGGCCCTTTTGACCGGGGGGAAGTGAGACTTCATTGTAGTGCAGATTTCCTTTGCAAGCTTGCTTGGTTGGCCAAAAAGGGCGTATGCGTTTTTTCCTGAATATATTCAGGAAAAAACGCATACGCCCTTTTTGGCCAAGCGCATCATTGTGGACGTTCTGCCTCTTTTCCTATGCTTTAAATGCAATTCCAGTCTACCTCCTGAAATCGGTTTCCTGCAATTCTGCCCCGCTTTCAAGTCCTCTTGGCAGCCTTACTTCAGTATATTTTTGGACGATAGCTGTCATTTATAACTCTGCAGGTTTGTGAATTACAGTGCCCCTGAGCTCCTTTCTTCAACTCGCTTTCTTGTGAGCTGGCCGCAACACCGCAGGATTGCTTCAGGCCCTAATCTGGTTCCGGCACGGCACGCTGAGCCTTTGGTTAATTCCTCTTCCTGGTGGGAAATGAGAGTTAAATTTGCCCGTCCAGACACCTCCAGCTAGTCTCTCATTGGTTCTCCCTATTCCTGTTCATCTTCCGCAGAAATTGCAAACTGGGCCAAACAGGAGGTTAAAGGCACTGACTCTCCAAGTCGGGAGAGTGTTAGTAAAGCGTCTGGAATGTTGCACCCGAGTACCAGGGAACGAGAACTGAGACATATTGGAACACGTCTCCCGATCACACGGTTGATCATACTCTGGGTTCCACGTGCATGTTTTAGCTGAAGGAAGAATCCCTTAAACCTGGAGAGTTGAGACCCGTGGAATGGGTACCATGCAATATGACTTCAAAGGGTCTTCATTTGCTCACCGAACCTCTCCAATCCTATCACTGCTGCGTTTATGCCCCTGTACACACGCTTGATTTTCTTTCAGACACATAGCAATCCATAGGTTTTAAGATACTTACTAGTCAGGTACATTCTTAGGCGTTTAATATGGGGTGTTGAGTCCATTTCGTTGAGCAAGGAGTAGTTCTTGTCTATTCCATATTTGGCTTAAGGAACTTTATCTGTGCTCATTTCAATCTCTGGTTTGATGCAGCACCCCAACTCACCTTTCCCCTTAAGCAAGCATAAGTTGGTTTTCTAAATTTGAGACCCTGTTCTGTTTTGTAATCCAGTTCCTGTGTAGCCAAGTTTACATCCCGTGTATTAGTGATATCTTATGATGTTTCTTTTTCTGTGTGACTTATTTCAGTTAGAATCATCATACCTGAATCCACTCATTATGCTGCTACGGGCCTGATGACATAGATTTCATTGCTGAGTGATATTGCATTGTACGTAAGTACCACAACTTCTTTATCCATTTTTCACTTTCTGCGATATTGAACTTGTACCGTAAACGAGGTTCTTGTAAACAGAGCCGTCCCAAACTTTGGGGTGGCTGTGTCTTTTTGATTTTAATTTCCCTAAGCTATAGGACCATAAGTGGAAGTGCCCAAGGCTCTGTTGCTTTGTTTTTTAGATGTTTCAGGAAACACCATACACCTCTCCCGAGTGGCTGTTGGCAATTTACATCCCGCCCATCAGCATAACAAGGCTCCCAGTTCTCCATGGCCTGTCCTGCCTTTCTGGATTTTACACTTTTTTCAGATGGCCCTTTTGACCGGGGGGAAGTGAGACTTCATTGTAGTGCAGATTTCCTTTGCAAGCTTGCTTGGTTGGCCAAAAAGGGCGTATGCGTTTTTTCCTGAATATATTCAGGAAAAAACGCATACGCCCTTTTTGGCCAAGCGCATCATTGTGGACGTTCTGCCTCTTTTCCTATGCTTTAAATGCAATTCCAGTCTACCTCCTGAAATCGGTTTCCTGCAATTCTGCCCCGCTTTCAAGTCCTCTTGGCAGCCTTACTTCAGTATATTTTTGGACGATAGCTGTCATTTATAACTCTGCAGGTTTGTGAATTACAGTGCCCCTGAGCTCCTTTCTTCAACTCGCTTTCTTGTGAGCTGGCCGCAACACCGCAGGATTGCTTCAGGCCCTAATCTGGTTCCGGCACGGCACGCTGAGCCTTTGGTTAATTCCTCTTCCTGGTGGGAAATGAGAGTTAAATTTGCCCGTCCAGACACCTCCAGCTAGTCTCTCATTGGTTCTCCCTATTCCTGTTCATCTTCCGCAGAAATTGCAAACTGGGCCAAACAGGAGGTTAAAGGCACTGACTCTCCAAGTCGGGAGAGTGTTAGTAAAGCGTCTGGAATGTTGCACCCGAGTACCAGGGGACGAGAACTGAGACATATTGGAACACGTCTCCCGATCACACGGTTGATCATACTCTGGGTTCCACGTGCATGTTTTAGCTGAAGGAAGAATCCCTTAAACCTGGAGAGTTGAGACCCGTGGAATGGGTACCATGCAATATGACTTCAAAGGGTCTTCATTTGCTCACCGAACCTCTCCAATCCTATCACTGCTGCGTTTATGCCCCTGTACACACGCTTGATTTTCTTTCAGAGACATAGCAATCCATAGGTTTTAAGATACTTACTAGTCAGGTACATTCTTAGGCGTTTAATATGGGGTGTTGAGTCCATTTCGTTGAGCAAGGAGTAGTTCTTGTCTATTCCATATTTGGCTTAAGGAACTTTATCTGTGCTCATTTCAATCTCTGGTTTGATGCAGCACCCCAACTCACCTTTCCCCTTAAGCAAGCATAAGTTGGTTTTCTAAATTTGAGACCCTGTTCTGTTTTGTAATCCAGTTCCTGTGTAGCCAAGTTTACATCCCGTGTATTAGTGATATCTTATGATGTTTCTTTTTCTGTGTGACTTATTTCAGTTAGAATCATCATACCTGAATCCACTCATTATGCTGCTACGGGCCTGATGACATAGATTTCATTGCTGAGTGATATTGCATTGTACGTAAGTACCACAACTTCTTTATCCATTTTTCACTTTCTGCGATATTGAACTTGTACCGTAAACGAGGTTCTTGTAAACAGAGCCGTCCCAAACTTTGGGGTGGCTGTGTCTTTTTGATTTTAATTTCCCTAAGCTATAGGACCATAAGTGGAAGTGCCCTAGGCTCTGTTGCTTTGTTTTTTAGATGTTTCAGGAAACACCATACACCTCTCCCGAGTGGCTGTTGGCAATTTACATCCCGCCCATCAGCATAACAAGGCTCCCAGTTCTCCATGGCCTGTCCTGCCTTTCTGGATTTTACACTTTTTTCAGATGGCCCTTTTGACCGGGGGGAAGTGAGACTTCATTGTAGTGCAGATTTCCTTTGCAAGCTTGCTTGGTTGGCCAAAAAGGGCGTATGCGTTTTTTCCTGAATATATTCAGGAAAAAACGCATACGCCCTTTTTGGCCAAGCGCATCATTGTGGACGTTCTGCCTCTTTTCCTATGCTTTAAATGCAATTCCAGTCTACCTCCTGAAATCGGTTTCCTGCAATTCTGCCCCGCTTTCAAGTCCTCTTGGCAGCCTTACTTCAGTATATTTTTGGACGATAGCTGTCATTTATAACTCTGCAGGTTTGTGAATTACAGTGCCCCTGAGCTCCTTTCTTCAACTCGCTTTCTTGTGAGCTGGCCGCAACACCGCAGGATTGCTTCAGGCCCTAATCTGGTTCCGGCACGGCACGCTGAGCCTTTGGTTAATTCCTCTTCCTGGTGGGAAATGAGAGTTAAATTTGCCCGTCCAGACACCTCCAGCTAGTCTCTCATTGGTTCTCCCTATTCCTGTTCATCTTCCGCAGAAATTGCAAACTGGGCCAAACAGGAGGTTAAAGGCACTGACTCTCCAAGTCGGGAGAGTGTTAGTAAAGCGTCTGGAATGTTGCACCCGAGTACCAGGGGACGAGAACTGAGACATATTGGAACACGTCTCCCGATCACACGGTTGATCATACTCTGGGTTCCACGTGCATGTTTTAGCTGAAGGAAGAATCCCTTAAACCTGGAGAGTTGAGACCCGTGGAATGGGTACCATGCAATATGACTTCAAAGGGTCTTCATTTGCTCACCGAACCTCTCCAATCCTATCACTGCTGCATTTATGCCCCTGTACACACGCTTGATTTTCTTTCAGACACATAGCAATCCATAGGTTTTAAGATACTTACTAGTCAGGTACATTCTTAGGCGTTTAATATGGGGTGTTGAGTCCATTTCGTTGAGCAAGGAGTAGTTCTTGTCTATTCCATATTTGGCTTAAGGAACTTTATCTGTGCTCATTTCAATCTCTGGTTTGATGCAGCACCCCAACTCACCTTTCCCCTTAAGCAAGCATAAGTTGGTTTTCTAAATTTGAGACCCTGTTCTGTTTTGTAATCCAGTTCCTGTGTAGCCAAGTTTACATCCCGTGTATTAGTGATATCTTATGATGTTTCTTTTTCTGTGTGACTTATTTCAGTTAGAATCATCATACCTGAATCCACTCATTATGCTGCTACGGGCCTGATGACATAGATTTCATTGCTGAGTGATATTGCATTGTACGTAAGTACCACAACTTCTTTATCCATTTTTCACTTTCTGCGATATTGAACTTGTACCGTAAACGAGGTTCTTGTAAACAGAGCCGTCCCAAACTTTGGGGTGGCTGTGTCTTTTTGATTTTAATTTCCCTAAGCTATAGGACCATAAGTGGAAGTGCCCTAGGCTCTGTTGCTTTGTTTTTTAGATGTTTCAGGAAACACCATACACCTCTCCCGAGTGGCTGTTGGCAATTTACATCCCGCCCATCAGCATAACAAGGCTCCCAGTTCTCCATGGCCTGTCCTGCCTTTCTGGATTTTACACTTTTTTCAGATGGCCCTTTTGACCGGGGGGAAGTGAGACTTCATTGTAGTGCAGATTTCCTTTGCAAGCTTGCTTGGTTGGCCAAAAAGGGCGTATGCGTTTTTTCCTGAATATATTCAGGAAAAAACGCATACGCCCTTTTTGGCCAAGCGCATCATTGTGGACGTTCTGCCTCTTTTCCTATGCTTTAAATGCAATTCCAGTCTACCTCCTGAAATCGGTTTCCTGCAATTCTGCCCCGCTTTCAAGTCCTCTTGGCAGCCTTACTTCAGTATATTTTTGGACGATAGCTGTCATTTATAACTCTGCAGGTTTGTGAATTACAGTGCCCCTGAGCTCCTTTCTTCAACTCGCTTTCTTGTGAGCTGGCCGCAACACCGCAGGATTGCTTCAGGCCCTAATCTGGTTCCGGCACGGCACGCTGAGCCTTTGGTTAATTCCTCTTCCTGGTGGGAAATGAGAGTTAAATTTGCCCGTCCAGACACCTCCAGCTAGTCTCTCATTGGTTCTCCCTATTCCTGTTCATTTTCCGCAGAAATTGCAAACTGGGCCAAACAGGAGGTTAAAGGCACTGACTCTCCAAGTCGGGAGAGTGTTAGTAAAGCGTCTGGAATGTTGCACCCGAGTACCAGGGGACGAGAACTGAGACATATTGGAACACGTCTCCCGATCACACGGTTGATCATACTCTGGGTTCCACGTGCATGTTTTAGCTGAAGGAAGAATCCCTTAAACCTGGAGAGTTGAGACCCGTGGAATGGGTACCATGCAATATGACTTCAAAGGGTCTTCATTTGCTCACCGAACCTCTCCAATCCTATCACTGCTGCGTTTATGCCCCTGTACACACGCTTGATTTTCTTTCAGACACATAGCAATCCATAGGTTTTAAGATACTTACTAGTCAGGTACATTCTTAGGCGTTTAATATGGGGTGTTGAGTCCATTTCGTTGAGCAAGGAGTAGTTCTTGTCTATTCCATATTTGGCTTAAGGAACTTTATCTGTGCTCATTTCAATCTCTGGTTTGATGCAGCACCCCAACTCACCTTTCCCCTTAAGCAAGCATAAGTTGGTTTTCTAAATTTGAGACCCTGTTCTGTTTTGTAATCCAGTTCCTGTGTAGCCAAGTTTACATTCCGTGTATTAGTGATATCTTATGATGTTTCTTTTTCTGTGTGACTTATTTCAGTTAGAATCATCATACCTGAATCCACTCATTATGCTGCTACGGGCCTGATGACATAGATTTCATTGCTGAGTGATATTGCATTGTACGTAAGTACCACAACTTCTTTATCCATTTTTCACTTTCTGCGATATTGAACTTGTACCGTAAACGAGGTTCTTGTAAACAGAGCCGTCCCAAACTTTGGGGTGGCTGTGTCTTTTTGATTTTAATTTCCCTAAGCTATAGGACCATAAGTGGAAGTGCCCTAGGCTCTGTTGCTTTGTTTTTTAGATGTTTCAGGAAACACCATACACCTCTCCGGAGTGGCTCTTGGCAATTTACATCCCGCCCATCAGCATAACAAGGCTCCCAGTTCTCCATGGCCTGTCCTGCCTTTCTGGATTTTACACTTTTTTCAGATGGCCCTTTTGACCGGGGGGAAGTGAGACTTCATTGTAGTGCAGATTTCCTTTGCAAGCTTGCTTGGTTGGCCAAAAAGGGCGTATGCGTTTTTTCCTGAATATATTCAGGAAAAAACGCATACGCCCTTTTTGGCCAAGCGCATCATTGTGGACGTTCTGCCTCTTTTCCTATGCTTTAAATGCAATTCCAGTCTACCTCCTGAAATCGGTTTCCTGCAATTCTGCCCCGCTTTCAAGTCCTCTTGGCAGCCTTACTTCAGTATATTTTTGGACGATAGCTGTCATTTATAACTCTGCAGGTTTGTGAATTACAGTGCCCCTGAGCTCCTTTCTTCAACTCGCTTTCTTGTGAGCTGGCCGCAACACCGCAGGATTGCTTCAGGCCCTAATCTGGTTCCGGCACGGCACGCTGAGCCTTTGGTTAATTCCTCTTCCTGGTGGGAAATGAGAGTTAAATTTGCCCGTCCAGACACCTCCAGCTAGTCTCTCATTGGTTCTCCCTATTCCTGTTCATCTTCCGCAGAAATTGCAAACTGGGCCAAACAGGAGGTTAAAGGCACTGACTCTCCAAGTCGGGAGAGTGTTAGTAAAGCGTCTGGAATGTTGCACCCGAGTACCAGGGGACGAGAACTGAGACATATTGGAACACGTCTCCCGATCACACGGTTGATCATACTCTGGGTTCCACGTGCATGTTTTAGCTGAAGGAAGAATCCCTTAAACCTGGAGAGTTGAGACCCGTGGAATGGGTACCATGCAATATGACTTCAAAGGGTCTTCATTTGCTCACCGAACCTCTCCAATCCTATCACTGCTGCATTTATGCCCCTGTACACACGCTTGATTTTCTTTCAGACACATAGCAATCCATAGGTTTTAAGATACTTACTAGTCAGGTACATTCTTAGGCGTTTAATATGGGGTGTTGAGTCCATTTCGTTGAGCAAGGAGTAGTTCTTGTCTATTCCATATTTGGCTTAAGGAACTTTATCTGTGCTCATTTCAATCTCTGGTTTGATGCAGCACCCCAACTCACCTTTCCCCTTAAGCAAGCATAAGTTGGTTTTCTAAATTTGAGACCCTGTTCTGTTTTGTAATCCAGTTCCTGTGTAGCCAAGTTTACATCCCGTGTATTAGTGATATCTTATGATGTTTCTTTTTCTGTGTGACTTATTTCAGTTAGAATCATCATACCTGAATCCACTCATTATGCTGCTACGGGCCTGATGACATAGATTTCATTGCTGAGTGATATTGCATTGTACGTAAGTACCACAACTTCTTTATCCATTTTTCACTTTCTGCGATATTGAACTTGTACCGTAAACGAGGTTCTTGTAAACAGAGCCGTCCCAAACTTTGGGGTGGCTGTGTCTTTTTGATTTTAATTTCCCTAAGCTATAGGACCATAAGTGGAAGTGCCCTAGGCTCTGTTGCTTTGTTTTTTAGATGTTTCAGGAAACACCATACACCTCTCCCGAGTGGCTGTTGGCAATTTACATCCCGCCCATCAGCATAACAAGGCTCCCAGTTCTCCATGGCCTGTCCTGCCTTTCTGGATTTTACACTTTTTTCAGATGGCCCTTTTGACCGGGGGGAAGTGAGACTTCATTGTAGTGCAGATTTCCTTTGCAAGCTTGCTTGGTTGGCCAAAAAGGGCGTATGCGTTTTTTCCTGAATATATTCAGGAAAAAACGCATACGCCCTTTTTGGCCAAGCGCATCATTGTGGACGTTCTGCCTCTTTTCCTATGCTTTAAATGCAATTCCAGTCTACCTCCTGAAATCGGTTTCCTGCAATTCTGCCCCGCTTTCAAGTCCTCTTGGCAGCCTTACTTCAGTATATTTTTGGACGATAGCTGTCATTTATAACTCTGCAGGTTTGTGAATTACAGTGCCCCTGAGCTCCTTTCTTCAACTCGCTTTCTTGTGAGCTGGCCGCAACACCGCAGGATTGCTTCAGGCCCTAATCTGGTTCCGGCACGGCACGCTGAGCCTTTGGTTAATTCCTCTTCCTGGTGGGAAATGAGAGTTAAATTTGCCCGTCCAGACACCTCCAGCTAGTCTCTCATTGGTTCTCCCTATTCCTGTTCATCTTCCGCAGAAATTGCAAACTGGGCCAAACAGGAGGTTAAAGGCACTGACTCTCCAAGTCGGGAGAGTGTTAGTAAAGCGTCTGGAATGTTGCACCCGAGTACCAGGGGACGAGAACTGAGACATATTGGAACACGTCTCCCGATCACACGGTTGATCATACTCTGGGTTCCACGTGCATGTTTTAGCTGAAGGAAGAATCCCTTAAACCTGGAGAGTTGAGACCCGTGGAATGGGTACCATGCAATATGACTTCAAAGGGTCTTCATTTGCTCACCGAACCTCTCCAATCCTATCACTGCTGCGTTTATGCCCCTGTACACACGCTTGATTTTCTTTCAGACACATAGCAATCCATAGGTTTTAAGATACTTACTAGTCAGGTACATTCTTAGGCGTTTAATATGGGGTGTTGAGTCCATTTCGTTGAGCAAGGAGTAGTTCTTGTCTATTCCATATTTGGCTTAAGGAACTTTATCTGTGCTCATTTCAATCTCTGGTTTGATGCAGCACCCCAACTCACCTTTCCCCTTAAGCAAGCATAAGTTGGTTTTCTAAATTTGAGACCCTGTTCTGTTTTGTAATCCAGTTCCTGTGTAGCCAAGTTTACATCCCGTGTATTAGTGATATCTTATGATGTTTCTTTTTCTGTGTGACTTATTTCAGTTAGAATCATCATACCTGAATCCACTCATTATGCTGCTACGGGCCTGATGACATAGATTTCATTGCTGAGTGATATTGCATTGTACGTAAGTACCACAACTTCTTTATCCATTTTTCACTTTCTGCGATATTGAACTTGTACCGTAAACGAGGTTCTTGTAAACAGAGCCGTCCCAAACTTTGGGGTGGCTGTGTCTTTTTGATTTTAATTTCCCTAAGCTATAGGACCATAAGTGGAAGTGCCCTAGGCTCTGTTGCTTTGTTTTTTAGATGTTTCAGGAAACACCATACACCTCTCCCGAGTGGCTGTTGGCAATTTACATCCCGCCCATCAGCATAACAAGGCTCCCAGTTCTCCATGGCCTGTCCTGCCTTTCTGGATTTTACACTTTTTTCAGATGGCCCTTTTGACCGGGGGGAAGTGAGACTTCATTGTAGTGCAGATTTCCTTTGCAAGCTTGCTTGGTTGGCCAAAAAGGGCGTATGCGTTTTTTCCTGAATATATTCAGGAAAAAACGCATACGCCCTTTTTGGCCAAGCGCATCATTGTGGACGTTCTGCCTCTTTTCCTATGCTTTAAATGCAATTCCAGTCTACCTCCTGAAATCGGTTTCCTGCAATTCTGCCCCGCTTTCAAGTCCTCTTGGCAGCCTTACTTCAGTATATTTTTGGACGATAGCTGTCATTTATAACTCTGCAGGTTTGTGAATTACAGTGCCCCTGAGCTCCTTTCTTCAACTCGCTTTCTTGTGAGCTGGCCGCAACACCGCAGGATTGCTTCAGGCCCTAATCTGGTTCCGGCACGGCACGCTGAGCCTTTGGTTAATTCCTCTTCCTGGTGGGAAATGAGAGTTAAATTTGCCCGTCCAGACACCTCCAGCTAGTCTCTCATTGGTTCTCCCTATTCCTGTTCATTTTCCGCAGAAATTGCAAACTGGGCCAAACAGGAGGTTAAAGGCACTGACTCTCCAAGTCGGGAGAGTGTTAGTAAAGCGTCTGGAATGTTGCACCCGAGTACCAGGGGACGAGAACTGAGACATATTGGAACACGTCTCCCGATCACACGGTTGATCATACTCTGGGTTCCACGTGCATGTTTTAGCTGAAGGAAGAATCCCTTAAACCTGGAGAGTTGAGACCCGTGGAATGGGTACCATGCAATATGACTTCAAAGGGTCTTCATTTGCTCACCGAACCTCTCCAATCCTATCACTGCTGCGTTTATGCCCCTGTACACACGCTTGATTTTCTTTCAGACACATAGCAATCCATAGGTTTTAAGATACTTACTAGTCAGGTACATTCTTAGGCGTTTAATATGGGGTGTTGAGTCCATTTCGTTGAGCAAGGAGTAGTTCTTGTCTATTCCATATTTGGCTTAAGGAACTTTATCTGTGCTCATTTCAATCTCTGGTTTGATGCAGCACCCCAACTCACCTTTCCCCTTAAGCAAGCATAAGTTGGTTTTCTAAATTTGAGACCCTGTTCTGTTTTGTAATCCAGTTCCTGTGTAGCCAAGTTTACATTCCGTGTATTAGTGATATCTTATGATGTTTCTTTTTCTGTGTGACTTATTTCAGTTAGAATCATCATACCTGAATCCACTCATTATGCTGCTACGGGCCTGATGACATAGATTTCATTGCTGAGTGATATTGCATTGTACGTAAGTACCACAACTTCTTTATCCATTTTTCACTTTCTGCGATATTGAACTTGTACCGTAAACGAGGTTCTTGTAAACAGAGCCGTCCCAAACTTTGGGGTGGCTGTGTCTTTTTGATTTTAATTTCCCTAAGCTATAGGACCATAAGTGGAAGTGCCCTAGGCTCTGTTGCTTTGTTTTTTAGATGTTTCAGGAAACACCATACACCTCTCCGGAGTGGCTCTTGGCAATTTACATCCCGCCCATCAGCATAACAAGGCTCCCAGTTCTCCATGGCCTGTCCTGCCTTTCTGGATTTTACACTTTTTTCAGATGGCCCTTTTGACCGGGGGGAAGTGAGACTTCATTGTAGTGCAGATTTCCTTTGCAAGCTTGCTTGGTTGGCCAAAAAGGGCGTATGCGTTTTTTCCTGAATATATTCAGGAAAAAACGCATACGCCCTTTTTGGCCAAGCGCATCATTGTGGACGTTCTGCCTCTTTTCCTATGCTTTAAATGCAATTCCAGTCTACCTCCTGAAATCGGTTTCCTGCAATTCTGCCCCGCTTTCAAGTCCTCTTGGCAGCCTTACTTCAGTATATTTTTGGACGATAGCTGTCATTTATAACTCTGCAGGTTTGTGAATTACAGTGCCCCTGAGCTCCTTTCTTCAACTCGCTTTCTTGTGAGCTGGCCGCAACACCGCAGGATTGCTTCAGGACCTAATCTGGTTCCGGCACGGCACGCTGAGCCTTTGGTTAATTCCTCTTCCTGGTGGGAAATGAGAGTTAAATTTGCCCGTCCAGACACCTCCAGCTAGTCTCTCATTGGTTCTCCCTATTCCTGTTCATTTTCCGCAGAAATTGCAAACTGGGCCAAACAGGAGGTTAAAGGCACTGACTCTCCAAGTCGGGAGAGTGTTAGTAAAGCGTCTGGAATGTTGCACCCGAGTACCAGGGGACGAGAACTGAGACATATTGGAACACGTCTCCCGATCACACGGTTGATCATACTCTGGGTTCCACGTGCATGTTTTAGCTGAAGGAAGAATCCCTTAAACCTGGAGAGTTGAGACCCGTGGAATGGGTACCATGCAATATGACTTCAAAGGGTCTTCATTTGCTCACCGAACCTCTCCAATCCTATCACTGCTGCGTTTATGCCCCTGTACACACGCTTGATTTTCTTTCAGACACATAGCAATCCATAGGTTTTAAGATACTTACTAGTCAGGTACATTCTTAGGCGTTTAATATGGGGTGTTGAGTCCATTTCGTTGAGCAAGGAGTAGTTCTTGTCTATTCCATATTTGGCTTAAGGAACTTTATCTGTGCTCATTTCAATCTCTGGTTTTATGCAGCACCCCAACTCACCTTTCCCCTTAAGCAAGCATAAGTTGGTTTTCTAAATTTGAGACCCTGTTCTGTTTTGTAATCCAGTTCCTGTGTAGCCAAGTTTACATCCCGTGTATTAGTGATATCTTATGATGTTTCTTTTTCTGTGTGACTTATTTCAGTTAGAATCATCATACCTGAATCCACTCATTATGCTGCTACGGGCCTGATGACATAGATTTCATTGCTGAGTGATATTGCATTGTACGTAAGTACCACAACTTCTTTATCCATTTTTCACTTTCTGCGATATTGAACTTGTACCGTAAACGAGGTTCTTGTAAACAGAGCCGTCCCAAACTTTGGGGTGGCTGTGTCTTTTTGATTTTAATTTCCCTAAGCTATAGGACCATAAGTGGAAGTGCCCTAGGCTCTGTTGCTTTGTTTTTTAGATGTTTCAGGAAACACCATACACCTCTCCGGAGTGGCTCTTGGCAATTTACATCCCGCCCATCAGCATAACAAGGCTCCCAGTTCTCCATGGCCTGTCCTGCCTTTCTGGATTTTACACTTTTTTCAGATGGCCCTTTTGACCGGGGGGAAGTGAGACTTCATTGTAGTGCAGATTTCCTTTGCAAGCTTGCTTGGTTGGCCAAAAAGGGCGTATGCGTTTTTTCCTGAATATATTCAGGAAAAAACGCATACGCCCTTTTTGGCCAAGCGCATCATTGTGGACGTTCTGCCTCTTTTCCTATGCTTTAAATGCAATTCCAGTCTACCTCCTGAAATCGGTTTCCTGCAATTCTGCCCTGCTTTCAAGTCCTCTTGGCAGCCTTACTTCAGTATATTTTTGGACGATAGCTGTCATTTATAACTCTGCAGGTTTGTGAATTACAGTGCCCCTGAGCTCCTTTCTTCAACTCGCTTTCTTGTGAGCTGGCCGCAACACCGCAGGATTGCTTCAGGCCCTAATCTGGTTCCGGCACGGCACGCTGAGCCTTTGGTTAATTCCTCTTCCTGGTGGGAAATGAGAGTTAAATTTGCCCGTCCAGACACCTCCAGCTAGTCTCTCATTGGTTCTCCCTATTCCTGTTCATCTTCCGCAGAAATTGCAAACTGGGCCAAACAGGAGGTTAAAGGCACTGACTCTCCAAGTCGGGAGAGTGTTAGTAAAGCGTCTGGAATGTTGCACCCGAGTACCAGGGAACGAGAACTGAGACATATTGGAACACGTCTCCCGATCACACGGTTGATCATACTCTGGGTTCCACGTGCATGTTTTAGCTGAAGGAAGAATCCCTTAAACCTGGAGAGTTGAGACCCGTGGAATGGGTACCATGCAATATGACTTCAAAGGGTCTTCATTTGCTCACCGAACCTCTCCAATCCTATCACTGCTGCGTTTATGCCCCTGTACACACGCTTGATTTTCTTTCAGACACATAGCAATCCATAGGTTTTAAGATACTTACTAGTCAGGTACATTCTTAGGCGTTTAATATGGGGTGTTGAGTCCATTTCGTTGAGCAAGGAGTAGTTCTTGTCTATTCCATATTTGGCTTAAGGAACTTTATCTGTGCTCATTTCAATCTCTGGTTTGATGCAGCACCCCAACTCACCTTTCCCCTTAAGCAAGCATAAGTTGGTTTTCTAAATTTGAGACCCTGTTCTGTTTTGTAATCCAGTTCCTGTGTAGCCAAGTTTACATCCCGTGTATTAGTGATATCTTATGATGTTTCTTTTTCTGTGTGACTTATTTCAGTTAGAATCATCATACCTGAATCCACTCATTATGCTGCTACGGGCCTGATGACATAGATTTCATTGCTGAGTGATATTGCATTGTACGTAAGTACCACAACTTCTTTATCCATTTTTCACTTTCTGCGATATTGAACTTGTACCGTAAACGAGGTTCTTGTAAACAGAGCCGTCCCAAACTTTGGGGTGGCTGTGTCTTTTTGATTTTAATTTCCCTAAGCTATAGGACCATAAGTGGAAGTGCCCTAGGCTCTGTTGCTTTGTTTTTTAGATGTTTCAGGAAACACCATACACCTCTCCCGAGTGGCTGTTGGCAATTTACATCCCGCCCATCAGCATAACAAGGCTCCCAGTTCTCCATGGCCTGTCCTGCCTTTCTGGATTTTACACTTTTTTCAGATGGCCCTTTTGACCGGGGGGAAGTGAGACTTCATTGTAGTGCAGATTTCCTTTGCAAGCTTGCTTGGTTGGCCAAAAAGGGCGTATGCGTTTTTTCCTGAATATATTCAGGAAAAAACGCATACGCCCTTTTTGGCCAAGCGCATCATTGTGGACGTTCTGCCTCTTTTCCTATGCTTTAAATGCAATTCCAGTCTACCTCCTGAAATCGGTTTCCTGCAATTCTGCCCCGCTTTCAAGTCCTCTTGGCAGCCTTACTTCAGTATATTTTTGGACGATAGCTGTCATTTATAACTCTGCAGGTTTGTGAATTACAGTGCCCCTGAGCTCCTTTCTTCAACTCGCTTTCTTGTGAGCTGGCCGCAACACCGCAGGATTGCTTCAGGCCCTAATCTGGTTCCGGCACGGCACGCTGAGCCTTTGGTTAATTCCTCTTCCTGGTGGGAAATGAGAGTTAAATTTGCCCGTCCAGACACCTCCAGCTAGTCTCTCATTGGTTCTCCCTATTCCTGTTCATTTTCCGCAGAAATTGCAAACTGGGCCAAACAGGAGGTTAAAGGCACTGACTCTCCAAGTCGGGAGAGTGTTAGTAAAGCGTCTGGAATGTTGCACCCGAGTACCAGGGGACGAGAACTGAGACATATTGGAACACGTCTCCCGATCACACGGTTGATCATACTCTGGGTTCCACGTGCATGTTTTAGCTGAAGGAAGAATCCCTTAAACCTGGAGAGTTGAGACCCGTGGAATGGGTACCATGCAATATGACTTCAAAGGGTCTTCATTTGCTCACCGAACCTCTCCAATCCTATCACTGCTGCGTTTATGCCCCTGTACACACGCTTGATTTTCTTTCAGACACATAGCAATCCATAGGTTTTAAGATACTTACTAGTCAGGTACATTCTTAGGCGTTTAATATGGGGTGTTGAGTCCATTTCGTTGAGCAAGGAGTAGTTCTTGTCTATTCCATATTTGGCTTAAGGAACTTTATCTGTGCTCATTTCAATCTCTGGTTTGATGCAGCACCCCAACTCACCTTTCCCCTTAAGCAAGCATAAGTTGGTTTTCTAAATTTGAGACCCTGTTCTGTTTTGTAATCCAGTTCCTGTGTAGCCAAGTTTACATTCCGTGTATTAGTGATATCTTATGATGTTTCTTTTTCTGTGTGACTTATTTCAGTTAGAATCATCATACCTGAATCCACTCATTATGCTGCTACGGGCCTGATGACATAGATTTCATTGCTGAGTGATATTGCATTGTACGTAAGTACCACAACTTCTTTATCCATTTTTCACTTTCTGCGATATTGAACTTGTACCGTAAACGAGGTTCTTGTAAACAGAGCCGTCCCAAACTTTGGGGTGGCTGTGTCTTTTTGATTTTAATTTCCCTAAGCTATAGGACCATAAGTGGAAGTGCCCTAGGCTCTGTTGCTTTGTTTTTCAGATGTTTCAGGAAACACCATACACCTCTCCCGAGTGGCTGTTGGCAATTTACATCCCGCCCATCAGCATAACAAGGCTCCCAGTTCTCCATGGCCTGTCCTGCCTTTCTGGATTTTACACTTTTTTCAGATGGCCCTTTTGACCGGGGGGAAGTGAGACTTCATTGTAGTGCAGATTTCCTTTGCAAGCTTGCTTGGTTGGCCAAAAAGGGCGTATGCGTTTTTTCCTGAATATATTCAGGAAAAAACGCATACGCCCTTTTTGGCCAAGCGCATCATTGTGGACGTTCTGCCTCTTTTCCTATGCTTTAAATGCAATTCCAGTCTACCTCCTGAAATCGGTTTCCTGCAATTCTGCCCCGCTTTCAAGTCCTCTTGGCAGCCTTACTTCAGTATATTTTTGGACGATAGCTGTCATTTATAACTCTGCAGGTTTGTGAATTACAGTGCCCCTGAGCTCCTTTCTTCAACTCGCTTTCTTGTGAGCTGGCCGCAACACCGCAGGATTGCTTCAGGCCCTAATCTGGTTCCGGCACGGCACGCTGAGCCTTTGGTTAATTCCTCTTCCTGGTGGGAAATGAGAGTTAAATTTGCCCGTCCAGACACCTCCAGCTAGTCTCTCATTGGTTCTCCCTATTCCTGTTCATCTTCCGCAGAAATTGCAAACTGGGCCAAACAGGAGGTTAAAGGCACTGACTCTCCAAGTCGGGAGAGTGTTAGTAAAGCGTCTGGAATGTTGCACCCGAGTACCAGGGAACGAGAACTGAGACATATTGGAACACGTCTCCCGATCACACGGTTGATCATACTCTGGGTTCCACGTGCATGTTTTAGCTGAAGGAAGAATCCCTTAAACCTGGAGAGTTGAGACCCGTGGAATGGGTACCATGCAATATGACTTCAAAGGGTCTTCATTTGCTCACCGAACCTCTCCAATCCTATCACTGCTGCGTTTATGCCCCTGTACACACGCTTGATTTTCTTTCAGACACATAGCAATCCATAGGTTTTAAGATACTTACTAGTCAGGTACATTCTTAGGCGTTTAATATGGGGTGTTGAGTCCATTTCGTTGAGCAAGGAGTAGTTCTTGTCTATTCCATATTTGGCTTAAGGAACTTTATCTGTGCTCATTTCAATCTCTGGTTTTATGCAGCACCCCAACTCACCTTTCCCCTTAAGCAAGCATAAGTTGGTTTTCTAAATTTGAGACCCTGTTCTGTTTTGTAATCCAGTTCCTGTGTAGCCAAGTTTACATCCCGTGTATTAGTGATATCTTATGATGTTTCTTTTTCTGTGTGACTTATTTCAGTTAGAATCATCATACCTGAATCCACTCATTATGCTGCTACGGGCCTGATGACATAGATTTCATTGCTGAGTGATATTGCATTGTACGTAAGTACCACAACTTCTTTATCCATTTTTCACTTTCTGCGATATTGAACTTGTACCGTAAACGAGGTTCTTGTAAACAGAGCCGTCCCAAACTTTGGGGTGGCTGTGTCTTTTTGATTTTAATTTCCCTAAGCTATAGGACCATAAGTGGAAGTGCCCTAGGCTCTGTTGCTTTGTTTTTTAGATGTTTCAGGAAACACCATACACCTCTCCCGAGTGGCTCTTGGCAATTTACATCCCGCCCATCAGCATAACAAGGCTCCCAGTTCTCCATGGCCTGTCCTGCCTTTCTGGATTTTACACTTTTTTCAGATGGCCCTTTTGACCGGGGGGAAGTGAGACTTCATTGTAGTGCAGATTTCCTTTGCAAGCTTGCTTGGTTGGCCAAAAAGGGCGTATGCGTTTTTTCCTGAATATATTCAGGAAAAAACGCATACGCCCTTTTTGGCCAAGTGCATCATTGTGGACGTTCTGCCTCTTTTCCTATGCTTTAAATGCAATTCCAGTCTACCTCCTGAAATCGGTTTCCTGCAATTCTGCCCCGCTTTCAAGTCCTCTTGGCAGCCTTACTTCAGTATATTTTTGGACGATAGCTGTCATTTATAACTCTGCAGGTTTGTGAATTACAGTGCCCCTGAGCTCCTTTCTTCAACTCGCTTTCTTGTGAGCTGGCCGCAACACCGCAGGATTGCTTCAGGCCCTAATCTGGTTCCGGCACGGCACGCTGAGCCTTTGGTTAATTCCTCTTCCTGGTGGGAAATGAGAGTTAAATTTGCCCGTCCAGACACCTCCAGCTAGTCTCTCATTGGTTCTCCCTATTCCTGTTCATCTTCCGCAGAAATTGCAAACTGGGCCAAACAGGAGGTTAAAGGCACTGACTCTCCAAGTCGGGAGAGTGTTAGTAAAGCGTCTGGAATGTTGCACCCGAGTACCAGGGGACGAGAACTGAGACATATTGGAACACGTCTCCCGATCACACGGTTGATCATACTCTGGGTTCCACGTGCATGTTTTAGCTGAAGGAAGAATCCCTTAAACCTGGAGAGTTGAGACCCGTGGAATGGGTACCATGCAATATGACTTCAAAGGGTCTTCATTTGCTCACCGAACCTCTCCAATCCTATCACTGCTGCGTTTATGCCCCTGTACACACGCTTGATTTTCTTTCAGACACATAGCAATCCATAGGTTTTAAGATACTTACTAGTCAGGTACATTCTTAGGCGTTTAATATGGGGTGTTGAGTCCATTTCGTTGAGCAAGGAGTAGTTCTTGTCTATTCCATATTTGGCTTAAGGAACTTTATCTGTGCTCATTTCAATCTCTGGTTTTATGCAGCACCCCAACTCACCTTTCCCCTTAAGCAAGCATAAGTTGGTTTTCTAAATTTGAGACCCTGTTCTGTTTTGTAATCCAGTTCCTGTGTAGCCAAGTTTACATCCCGTGTATTAGTGATATCTTATGATGTTTCTTTTTCTGTGTGACTTATTTCAGTTAGAATCATCATACCTGAATCCACTCATTATGCTGCTACGGGCCTGATGACATAGATTTCATTGCTGAGTGATATTGCATTGTACGTAAGTACCACAACTTCTTTATCCATTTTTCACTTTCTGCGATATTGAACTTGTACCGTAAACGAGGTTCTTGTAAACAGAGCCGTCCCAAACTTTGGGGTGGCTGTGTCTTTTTGATTTTAATTTCCCTAAGCTATAGGACCATAAGTGGAAGTGCCCTAGGCTCTGTTGCTTTGTTTTTTAGATGTTTCAGGAAACACCATACACCTCTCCCGAGTGGCTGTTGGCAATTTACATCCCGCCCATCAGCATAACAAGGCTCCCAGTTCTCCATGGCCTGTCCTGCCTTTCTGGATTTTACACTTTTTTCAGATGGCCCTTTTGACCGGGGGGAAGTGAGACTTCATTGTAGTGCAGATTTCCTTTGCAAGCTTGCTTGGTTGGCCAAAAAGGGCGTATGCGTTTTTTCCTGAATATATTCAGGAAAAAACGCATACGCCCTTTTTGGCCAAGTGCATCATTGTGGACGTTCTGCCTCTTTTCCTATGCTTTAAATGCAATTCCAGTCTACCTCCTGAAATCGGTTTCCTGCAATTCTGCCCCGCTTTCAAGTCCTCTTGGCAGCCTTACTTCAGTATATTTTTGGACGATAGCTGTCATTTATAACTCTGCAGGTTTGTGAATTACAGTGCCCCTGAGCTCCTTTCTTCAACTCGCTTTCTTGTGAGCTGGCCGCAACACCGCAGGATTGCTTCAGGCCCTAATCTGGTTCCGGCACGGCACGCTGAGCCTTTGGTTAATTCCTCTTCCTGGTGGGAAATGAGAGTTAAATTTGCCCGTCCACACACCTCCAGCTAGTCTCTCATTGGTTCTCCCTATTCCTGTTCATCTTCCGCAGAAATTGCAAACTGGGCCAAACAGGAGGTTAAAGGCACTGACTCTCCAAGTCGGGAGAGTGTTAGTAAAGCGTCTGGAATGTTGCACCCGAGTACCAGGGGACGAGAACTGAGACATATTGGAACACGTCTCCCGATCACACGGTTGATCATACTCTGGGTTCCACGTGCATGTTTTAGCTGAAGGAAGAATCCCTTAAACCTGGAGAGTTGAGACCCGTGGAATGGGTACCATGCAATATGACTTCAAAGGGTCTTCATTTGCTCACCGAACCTCTCCAATCCTATCACTGCTGCGTTTATGCCCCTGTACACACGCTTGATTTTCTTTCAGACACATAGCAATCCATAGGTTTTAAGATACTTACTAGTCAGGTACATTCTTAGGCGTTTAATATGGGGTGTTGAGTCCATTTCGTTGAGCAAGGAGTAGTTCTTGTCTATTCCATATTTGGCTTAAGGAACTTTATCTGTGCTCATTTCAATCTCTGGTTTTATGCAGCACCCCAACTCACCTTTCCCCTTAAGCAAGCATAAGTTGGTTTTCTAAATTTGAGACCCTGTTCTGTTTTGTAATCCAGTTCCTGTGTAGCCAAGTTTACATCCCGTGTATTAGTGATATCTTATGATGTTTCTTTTTCTGTGTGACTTATTTCAGTTAGAATCATCATACCTGAATCCACTCATTATGCTGCTACGGGCCTGATGACATAGATTTCATTGCTGAGTGATATTGCATTGTACGTAAGTACCACAACTTCTTTATCCATTTTTCACTTTCTGCGATATTGAACTTGTACCGTAAACGAGGTTCTTGTAAACAGAGCCGTCCCAAACTTTGGGGTGGCTGTGTCTTTTTGATTTTAATTTCCCTAAGCTATAGGACCATAAGTGGAAGTGCCCTAGGCTCTGTTGCTTTGTTTTTTAGATGTTTCAGGAAACACCATACACCTCTCCCGAGTGGCTGTTGGCAATTTACATCCCGCCCATCAGCATAACAAGGCTCCCAGTTCTCCATGGCCTGTCCTGCCTTTCTGGATTTTACACTTTTTTCAGATGGCCCTTTTGACCGGGGGGAAGTGAGACTTCATTGTAGTGCAGATTTCCTTTGCAAGCTTGCTTGGTTGGCCAAAAAGGGCGTATGCGTTTTTTCCTGAATATATTCAGGAAAAAACGCATACGCCCTTTTTGGCCAAGTGCATCATTGTGGACGTTCTGCCTCTTTTCCTATGCTTTAAATGCAATTCCAGTCTACCTCCTGAAATCGGTTTCCTGCAATTCTGCCCCGCTTTCAAGTCCTCTTGGCAGCCTTACTTCAGTATATTTTTGGACGATAGCTGTCATTTATAACTCTGCAGGTTTGTGAATTACAGTGCCCCTGAGCTCCTTTCTTCAACTCGCTTTCTTGTGAGCTGGCCGCAACACCGCAGGATTGCTTCAGGCCCTAATCTGGTTCCGGCACGGCACGCTGAGCCTTTGGTTAATTCCTCTTCCTGGTGGGAAATGAGAGTTAAATTTGCCCGTCCAGACACCTCCAGCTAGTCTCTCATTGGTTCTCCCTATTCCTGTTCATCTTCCGCAGAAATTGCAAACTGGGCCAAACAGGAGGTTAAAGGCACTGACTCTCCAAGTCGGGAGAGTGTTAGTAAAGCGTCTGGAATGTTGCACCCGAGTACCAGGGGACGAGAACTGAGACATATTGGAACACGTCTCCCGATCACACGGTTGATCATACTCTGGGTTCCACGTGCATGTTTTAGCTGAAGGAAGAATCCCTTAAACCTGGAGAGTTGAGACCCGTGGAATGGGTACCATGCAATATGACTTCAAAGGGTCTTCATTTGCTCACCGAACCTCTCCAATCCTATCACTGCTGCGTTTATGCCCCTGTACACACGCTTGATTTTCTTTCAGACACATAGCAATCCATAGGTTTTAAGATACTTACTAGTCAGGTACATTCTTAGGCGTTTAATATGGGGTGTTGAGTCCATTTCGTTGAGCAAGGAGTAGTTCTTGTCTATTCCATATTTGGCTTAAGGAACTTTATCTGTGCTCATTTCAATCTCTGGTTTTATGCAGCACCCCAACTCACCTTTCCCCTTAAGCAAGCATAAGTTGGTTTTCTAAATTTGAGACCCTGTTCTGTTTTGTAATCCAGTTCCTGTGTAGCCAAGTTTACATCCCGTGTATTAGTGATATCTTATGATGTTTCTTTTTCTGTGTGACTTATTTCAGTTAGAATCATCATACCTGAATCCACTCATTATGCTGCTACGGGCCTGATGACATAGATTTCATTGCTGAGTGATATTGCATTGTACGTAAGTACCACAACTTCTTTATCCATTTTTCACTTTCTGCGATATTGAACTTGTACCGTAAACGAGGTTCTTGTAAACAGAGCCGTCCCAAACTTTGGGGTGGCTGTGTCTTTTTGATTTTAATTTCCCTAAGCTATAGGACCATAAGTGGAAGTGCCCTAGGCTCTGTTGCTTTGTTTTTTAGATGTTTCAGGAAACACCATACACCTCTCCCGAGTGGCTGTTGGCAATTTACATCCCGCCCATCAGCATAACAAGGCTCCCAGTTCTCCATGGCCTGTCCTGCCTTTCTGGATTTTACACTTTTTTCAGATGGCCCTTTTGACCGGGGGGAAGTGAGACTTCATTGTAGTGCAGATTTCCTTTGCAAGCTTGCTTGGTTGGCCAAAAAGGGCGTATGCGTTTTTTCCTGAATATATTCAGGAAAAAACGCATACGCCCTTTTTGGCCAAGTGCATCATTGTGGACGTTCTGCCTCTTTTCCTATGCTTTAAATGCAATTCCAGTCTACCTCCTGAAATCGGTTTCCTGCAATTCTGCCCCGCTTTCAAGTCCTCTTGGCAGCCTTACTTCAGTATATTTTTGGACGATAGCTGTCATTTATAACTCTGCAGGTTTGTGAATTACAGTGCCCCTGAGCTCCTTTCTTCAACTCGCTTTCTTGTGAGCTGGCCGCAACACCGCAGGATTGCTTCAGGCCCTAATCTGGTTCCGGCACGGCACGCTGAGCCTTTGGTTAATTCCTCTTCCTGGTGGGAAATGAGAGTTAAATTTGCCCGTCCAGACACCTCCAGCTAGTCTCTCATTGGTTCTCCCTATTCCTGTTCATCTTCCGCAGAAATTGCAAACTGGGCCAAACAGGAGGTTAAAGGCACTGACTCTCCAAGTCGGGAGAGTGTTAGTAAAGCGTCTGGAATGTTGCACCCGAGTACCAGGGGACGAGAACTGAGACATATTGGAACACGTCTCCCGATCACACGGTTGATCATACTCTGGGTTCCATGTGCATGTTTTAGCTGAAGGAAGAATCCCTTAAACCTGGAGAGTTGAGACCCGTGGAATGGGTACCATGCAATATGACTTCAAAGGGTCTTCATTTGCTCACCGAACCTCTCCAATCCTATCACTGCTGCGTTTATGCCCCTGTACACACGCTTGATTTTCTTTCAGACACATAGCAATCCATAGGTTTTAAGATACTTACTAGTCAGGTACATTCTTAGGCGTTTAATATGGGGTGTTGAGTCCATTTCGTTGAGCAAGGAGTAGTTCTTGTCTATTCCATATTTGGCTTAAGGAACTTTATCTGTGCTCATTTCAATCTCTGGTTTTATGCAGCACCCCAACTCACCTTTCCCCTTAAGCAAGCATAAGTTGGTTTTCTAAATTTGAGACCCTGTTCTGTTTTGTAATCCAGTTCCTGTGTAGCCAAGTTTACATCCCGTGTATTAGTGATATCTTATGATGTTTCTTTTTCTGTGTGACTTATTTCAGTTAGAATCATCATACCTGAATCCACTCATTATGCTGCTACGGGCCTGATGACATAGATTTCATTGCTGAGTGATATTGCATTGTACGTAAGTACCACAACTTCTTTATCCATTTTTCACTTTCTGCGATATTGAACTTGTACCGTAAACGAGGTTCTTGTAAACAGAGCCGTCCCAAACTTTGGGGTGGCTGTGTCTTTTTGATTTTAATTTCCCTAAGCTATAGGACCATATGTGGAAGTGCCCTAGGCTCTGTTGCTTTGTTTTTTAGATGTTTCAGGAAACACCATACACCTCTCCCGAGTGGCTGTTGGCAATTTACATCCCGCCCATCAGCATAACAAGGCTCCCAGTTCTCCATGGCCTGTCCTGCCTTTCTGGATTTTACACTTTTTTCAGATGGCCCTTTTGACCGGGGGGAAGTGAGACTTCATTGTAGTGCAGATTTCCTTTGCAAGCTTGCTTGGTTGGCCAAAAAGGGCGTATGCGTTTTTTCCTGAATATATTCAGGAAAAAACGCATACGCCCTTTTTGGCCAAGTGCATCATTGTGGACGTTCTGCCTCTTTTCCTATGCTTTAAATGCAATTCCAGTCTACCTCCTGAAATCGGTTTCCTGCAATTCTGCCCCACTTTCAAGTCCTCTTGGCAGCCTTACTTCAGTATATTTTTGGACGATAGCTGTCATTTATAACTCTGCAGGTTTGTGAATTACAGTGCCCCTGAGCTCCTTTCTTCAACTCGCTTTCTTGTGAGCTGGCCGCAACACCGCAGGATTGCTTCAGGCCCTAATCTGGTTCCGGCACGGCACGCTGAGCCTTTGGTTAATTCCTCTTCCTGGTGGGAAATGAGAGTTAAATTTGCCCGTCCAGACACCTCCAGCTAGTCTCTCATTGGTTCTCCCTATTCCTGTTCATCTTCCACAGAAATTGCAAACTGGGCCAAACAGGAGGTTAAAGGCACTGACTCTCCAAGTCGGGAGAGTGTTAGTAAAGCGTCTGGAATGTTGCACCCGAGTACCAGGGGACGAGAACTGAGACATATTGGAACACGTCTCCCGATCACACGGTTGATCATACTCTGGGTTCCACGTGAATGTTTTAGCTGAAGGAAGAATCCCTTAAACCTGGAGAGTTGAGACCCGTGGAATGGGTACCATGCAATATGACTTCAAAGGGTCTTCATTTGCTCACCGAACCTCTCCAATCCTATCACTGCTGCGTTTATGCCCCTGTACACACGCTTGATTTTCTTTCAGACACATAGCAATCCATAGGTTTTAAGATACTTACTAGTCAGGTACATTCTTAGGCGTTTAATATGGGGTGTTGAGTCCATTTCGTTGAGCAAGGAGTAGTTCTTGTCTATTCCATATTTGGCTTAAGGAACTTTATCTGTGCTCATTTCAATCTCTGGTTTTATGCAGCACCCCAACTCACCTTTCCCCTTAAGCAAGCATAAGTTGGTTTTCTAAATTTGAGACCCTGTTCTGTTTTGTAATCCAGTTCCTGTGTAGCCAAGTTTACATCCCGTGTATTAGTGATATCTTATGATGTTTCTTTTTCTGTGTGACTTATTTCAGTTAGAATCATCATACCTGAATCCACTCATTATGCTGCTACGGGCCTGATGACATAGATTTCATTGCTGAGTGATATTGCATTGTACGTAAGTACCACAACTTCTTTATCCATTTTTCACTTTCTGCGATATTGAACTTGTACCGTAAACGAGGTTCTTGTAAACAGAGCCGTCCCAAACTTTGGGGTGGCTGTGTCTTTTTGATTTTAATTTCCCTAAGCTATAGGACCATAAGTGGAAGTGCCCTAGGCTCTGTTGCTTTGTTTTTTAGATGTTTCAGGAAACACCATACACCTCTCCCGAGTGGCTGTTGGCAATTTACATCCCGCCCATCAGCATAACAAGGCTCCCAGTTCTCCATGGCCTGTCCTGCCTTTCTGGATTTTACACTTTTTTCAGATGGCCCTTTTGACCGGGGGGAAGTGAGACTTCATTGTAGTGCAGATTTCCTTTGCAAGCTTGCTTGGTTGGCCAAAAAGGGCGTATGCGTTTTTTCCTGAATATATTCAGGAAAAAACGCATACGCCCTTTTTGGCCAAGTGCATCATTGTGGACGTTCTGCCTCTTTTCCTATGCTTTAAATGCAATTCCAGTCTACCTCCTGAAATCGGTTTCCTGCAATTCTGCCCCGCTTTCAAGTCCTCTTGGCAGCCTTACTTCAGTATATTTTTGGACGATAGCTGTCATTTATAACTCTGCAGGTTTGTGAATTACAGTGCCCCTGAGCTCCTTTCTTCAACTCGCTTTCTTGTGAGCTGGCCGCAACACCGCAGGATTGCTTCAGGCCCTAATCTGGTTCCGGCACGGCACGCTGAGCCTTTGGTTAATTCCTCTTCCTGGTGGGAAATGAGAGTTAAATTTGCCCGTCCAGACACCTCCAGCTAGTCTCTCATTGGTTCTCCCTATTCCTGTTCATCTTCCGCAGAAATTGCAAACTGGGCCAAACAGGAGGTTAAAGGCACTGACTCTCCAAGTCGGGAGAGTGTTAGTAAAGCGTCTGGAATGTTGCACCCGAGTACCAGGGGACGAGAACTGAGACATATTGGAACACGTCTCCCGATCACACGGTTGATCATACTCTGGGTTCCACGTGCATGTTTTAGCTGAAGGAAGAATCCCTTAAACCTGGAGAGTTGAGACCCGTGGAATGGGTACCATGCAATATGACTTCAAAGGGTCTTCATTTGCTCACCGAACCTCTCCAATCCTATCACTGCTGCGTTTATGCCCCTGTACACACGCTTGATTTTCTTTCAGACACATAGCAATCCATAGGTTTTAAGATACTTACTAGTCAGGTACATTCTTAGGCGTTTAATATGGGGTGTTGAGTCCATTTCGTTGAGCAAGGAGTAGTTCTTGTCTATTCCATATTTGGCTTAAGGAACTTTATCTGTGCTCATTTCAATCTCTGGTTTTATGCAGCACCCCAACTCACCTTTCCCCTTAAGCAAGCATAAGTTGGTTTTCTAAATTTGAGACCCTGTTCTGTTTTGTAATCCAGTTCCTGTGTAGCCAAGTTTACATTCCGTGTATTAGTGATATCTTATGATGTTTCTTTTTCTGTGTGACTTATTTCAGTTAGAATCATCATACCTGAATCCACTCATTATGCTGCTACGGGCCTGATGACATAGATTTCATTGCTGAGTGATATTGCATTGTACGTAAGTACCACAACTTCTTTATCCATTTTTCACTTTCTGCGATATTGAACTTGTACCGTAAACGAGGTTCTTGTAAACAGAGCCGTCCCAAACTTTGGGGTGGCTGTGTCTTTTTGATTTTAATTTCCCTAAGCTATAGGACCATAAGTGGAAGTGCCCTAGGCTCTGTTGCTTTGTTTTTTAGATGTTTCAGGAAACACCATACACCTCTCCGGAGTGGCTCTTGGCAATTTACATCCCGCCCATCAGCATAACAAGGCTCCCAGTTCTCCATGGCCTGTCCTGCCTTTCTGGATTTTACACTTTTTTCAGATGGCCCTTTTGACCGGGGGAAGTGAGACTTCATTGTAGTGCAGATTTCCTTTGCAAGCTTGCTTGGTTGGCCAAAAAGGGCGTATGCGTTTTTTCCTGAATATATTCAGGAAAAAACGCATACGCCCTTTTTGGCCAAGTGCATCATTGTGGACGTTCTGCCTCTTTTCCTATGCTTTAAATGCAATTCCAGTCTACCTCCTGAAATCGGTTTCCTGCAATTCTGCCCCGCTTTCAAGTCCTCTTGGCAGCCTTACTTCAGTATATTTTTGGACGATAGCTGTCATTTATAACTCTGCAGGTTTGTGAATTACAGTGCCCCTGAGCTCCTTTCTTCAACTCGCTTTCTTGTGAGCTGGCCGCAACACCGCAGGATTGCTTCAGGCCCTAATCTGGTTCCGGCACGGCACGCTGAGCCTTTGGTTAATTCCTCTTCCTGGTGGGAAATGAGAGTTAAATTTGCCCGTCCAGACACCTCCAGCTAGTCTCTCATTGGTTCTCCCTATTCCTGTTCATCTTCCGCAGAAATTGCAAACTGGGCCAAACAGGAGGTTAACGGCACTGACTCTCCAAGTCGGGAGAGTGTTAGTAAAGCGTCTGGAATGTTGCACCCGAGTACCAGGGGATGAGAACTGAGACATATTGGAACACGTCTCCCGATCACACGGTTGATCATACTCTGGGTTCCACGTGCATGTTTTAGCTGAAGGAAGAATCCCTTAAACCTGGAGAGTTGAGACCCGTGGAATGGGTACCATGCAATATGACTTCAAAGGGTCTTCATTTGCTCACCGAACCTCTCCAATCCTATCACTGCTGCGTTTATGCCCCTGTACACACGCTTGATTTTCTTTCAGACACATAGCAATCCATAGGTTTTAAGATACTTACTAGTCAGGTACATTCTTAGGCGTTTAATATGGGGTGTTGAGTCCATTTCGTTGAGCAAGGAGTAGTTCTTGTCTATTCCATATTTGGCTTAAGGAACTTTATCTGTGCTCATTTCAATCTCTGGTTTTATGCAGCACCCCAACTCACCTTTCCCCTTAAGCAAGCATAAGTTGGTTTTCTAAATTTGAGACCCTGTTCTGTTTTGTAATCCAGTTCCTGTGTAGCCAAGTTTACATCCCGTGTATTAGTGATATCTTATGATGTTTCTTTTTCTGTGTGACTTATTTCAGTTAGAATCATCATACCTGAATCCACTCATTATGCTGCTACGGGCCTGATGACATAGATTTCATTGCTGAGTGATATTGCATTGTACGTAAGTACCACAACTTCTTTATCCATTTTTCACTTTCTGCGATATTGAACTTGTACCGTAAACGAGGTTCTTGTAAACAGAGCCGTCCCAAACTTTGGGGTGGCTGTGTCTTTTTGATTTTAATTTCCCTAAGCTATAGGACCATAAGTGGAAGTGCCCTAGGCTCTGTTGCTTTGTTTTTTAGATGTTTCAGGAAACACCATACACCTCTCCCGAGTGGCTGTTGGCAATTTACATCCCGCCCATCAGCATAACAAGGCTCCCAGTTCTCCATGGCCTGTCCTGCCTTTCTGGATTTTACACTTTTTTCAGATGGCCCTTTTGACCGGGGGGAAGTGAGACTTCATTGTAGTGCAGATTTCCTTTGCAAGCTTGCTTGGTTGGCCAAAAAGGGCGTATGCGTTTTTTCCTGAATATATTCAGGAAAAAACGCATACGCCCTTTTTGGCCAAGTGCATCATTGTGGACGTTCTGCCTCTTTTCCTATGCTTTAAATGCAATTCCAGTCTACCTCCTGAAATCGGTTTCCTGCAATTCTGCCCCGCTTTCAAGTCCTCTTGGCAGCCTTACTTCAGTATATTTTTGGACGATAGCTGTCATTTATAACTCTGCAGGTTTGTGAATTACAGTGCCCCTGAGCTCCTTTCTTCAACTCGCTTTCTTGTGAGCTGGCCGCAACACCGCAGGATTGCTTCAGGCCCTAATCTGGTTCCGGCACGGCACGCTGAGCCTTTGGTTAATTCCTCTTCCTGGTGGGAAATGAGAGTTAAATTTGCCCGTCCAGACACCTCCAGCTAGTCTCTCATTGGTTCTCCCTATTCCTGTTCATCTTCCGCAGAAATTGCAAACTGGGCCAAACAGGAGGTTAAAGGCACTGACTCTCCAAGTCGGGAGAGTGTTAGTAAAGCGTCTGGAATGTTGCACCCGAGTACCAGGGGACGAGAACTGAGACATATTGGAACACGTCTCCCGATCACACGGTTGATCATACTCTGGGTTCCACGTGCATGTTTTAGCTGAAGGAAGAATCCCTTAAACCTGGAGAGTTGAGACCCGTGGAATGGGTACCATGCAATATGACTTCAAAGGGTCTTCATTTGCTCACCGAACCTCTCCAATCCTATCACTGCTGCGTTTATGCCCCTGTACACACGCTTGATTTTCTTTCAGACACATAGCAATCCATAGGTTTTAAGATACTTACTAGTCAGGTACATTCTTAGGCGTTTAATATGGGGTGTTGAGTCCATTTCGTTGAGCAAGGAGTAGTTCTTGTCTATTCCATATTTGGCTTAAGGAACTTTATCTGTGCTCATTTCAATCTCTGGTTTTATGCAGCACCCCAACTCACCTTTCCCCTTAAGCAAGCATAAGTTGGTTTTCTAAATTTGAGACCCTGTTCTGTTTTGTAATCCAGTTCCTGTGTAGCCAAGTTTACATTCCGTGTATTAGTGATATCTTATGATGTTTCTTTTTCTGTGTGACTTATTTCAGTTAGAATCATCATACCTGAATCCACTCATTATGCTGCTACGGGCCTGATGACATAGATTTCATTGCTGAGTGATATTGCATTGTACGTAAGTACCACAACTTCTTTATCCATTTTTCACTTTCTGCGATATTGAACTTGTACCGTAAACGAGGTTCTTGTAAACAGAGCCGTCCCAAACTTTGGGGTGGCTGTGTCTTTTTGATTTTAATTTCCCTAAGCTATAGGACCATAAGTGGAAGTGCCCTAGGCTCTGTTGCTTTGTTTTTTAGATGTTTCAGGAAACACCATACACCTCTCCGGCGTGGCTCTTGGCAATTTACATCCCGCCCATCAGCATAACAAGGCTCCCAGTTCTCCATGGCCTGTCCTGCCTTTCTGGATTTTACACTTTTTTCAGATGGCCCTTTTGACCGGGGGAAGTGAGACTTCATTGTAGTGCAGATTTCCTTTGCAAGCTTGCTTGGTTGGCCAAAAAGGGCGTATGCGTTTTTTCCTGAATATATTCAGGAAAAAACGCATACGCCCTTTTTGGCCAAGTGCATCATTGTGGACGTTCTGCCTCTTTTCCTATGCTTTAAATGCAATTCCAGTCTACCTCCTGAAATCGGTTTCCTGCAATTCTGCCCCGCTTTCAAGTCCTCTTGGCAGCCTTACTTCAGTATATTTTTGGACGATAGCTGTCATTTATAACTCTGCAGGTTTGTGAATTACAGTGCCCCTGAGCTCCTTTCTTCAACTCGCTTTCTTGTGAGCTGGCCGCAACACCACAGGATTGCTTCAGGCCCTAATCTGGTTCCGGCACGGCACGCTGAGCCTTTGGTTAATTCCTCTTCCTGGTGGGAAATGAGAGTTAAATTTGCCCGTCCAGACACCTCCAGCTAGTCTCTCATTGGTTCTCCCTATTCCTGTTCATCTTCCGCAGAAATTGCAAACTGGGCCAAACAGGAGGTTAAAGGCACTGACTCTCCAAGTCGGGAGAGTGTTAGTAAAGCGTCTGGAATGTTGCACCCGAGTACCAGGGGACGAGAACTGAGACATATTGGAACACGTCTCCCGATCACACGGTTGATCATACTCTGGGTTCCACGTGCATGTTTTAGCTGAAGGAAGAATCCCTTAAACCTGGAGAGTTGAGACCCGTGGAATGGGTACCATGCAATATGACTTCAAAGGGTCTTCATTTGCTCACCGAACCTCTCCAATCCTATCACTGCTGCGTTTATGCCCCTGTACACACGCTTGATTTTCTTTCAGACACATAGCAATCCATAGGTTTTAAGATACTTACTAGTCAGGTACATTCTTAGGCGTTTAATATGGGGTGTTGAGTCCATTTCGTTGAGCAAGGAGTAGTTCTTGTCTATTCCATATTTGGCTTAAGGAACTTTATCTGTGCTCATTTCAATCTCTGGTTTTATGCAGCACCCCAACTCACCTTTCCCCTTAAGCAAGCATAAGTTGGTTTTCTAAATTTGAGACCCTGTTCTGTTTTGTAATCCAGTTCCTGTGTAGCCAAGTTTACATTCCGTGTATTAGTGATATCTTATGATGTTTCTTTTTCTGTGTGACTTATTTCAGTTAGAATCATCATACCTGAATCCACTCATTATGCTGCTACGGGCCTGATGACATAGATTTCATTGCTGAGTGATATTGCATTGTACGTAAGTACCACAACTTCTTTATCCATTTTTCACTTTCTGCGATATTGAACTTGTACCGTAAACGAGGTTCTTGTAAACAGAGCCGTCCCAAACTTTGGGGTGGCTGTGTCTTTTTGATTTTAATTTCCCTAAGCTATAGGACCATAAGTGGAAGTGCCCTAGGCTCTGTTGCTTTGTTTTTTAGATGTTTCAGGAAACACCATACACCTCTCCGGCGTGGCTCTTGGCAATTTACATCCCGCCCATCAGCATAACAAGGCTCCCAGTTCTCCATGGCCTGTCCTGCCTTTCTGGATTTTACACTTTTTTCAGATGGCCCTTTTGACCGGGGGAAGTGAGACTTCATTGTAGTGCAGATTTCCTTTGCAAGCTTGCTTGGTTGGCCAAAAAGGGCGTATGCGTTTTTTCCTGAATATATTCAGGAAAAAACGCATACGCCCTTTTTGGCCAAGTGCATCATTGTGGACGTTCTGCCTCTTTTCCTATGCTTTAAATGCAATTCCAGTCTACCTCCTGAAATCGGTTTCCTGCAATTCTGCCCCGCTTTCAAGTCCTCTTGGCAGCCTTACTTCAGTATATTTTTGGACGATAGCTGTCATTTATAACTCTGCAGGTTTGTGAATTACAGTGCCCCTGAGCTCCTTTCTTCAACTCGCTTTCTTGTGAGCTGGCCGCAACACCACAGGATTGCTTCAGGCCCTAATCTGGTTCCGGCACGGCACGCTGAGCCTTTGGTTAATTCCTCTTCCTGGTGGGAAATGAGAGTTAAATTTGCCCGTCCAGACACCTCCAGCTAGTCTCTCATTGGTTCTCCCTATTCCTGTTCATCTTCCGCAGAAATTGCAAACTGGGCCAAACAGGAGGTTAAAGGCACTGACTCTCCAAGTCGGGAGAGTGTTAGTAAAGCGTCTGGAATGTTGCACCCGAGTACCAGGGGACGAGAACTGAGACATATTGGAACACGTCTCCCGATCACACGGTTGATCATACTCTGGGTTCCACGTGCATGTTTTAGCTGAAGGAAGAATCCCTTAAACCTGGAGAGTTGAGACCCGTGGAATGGGTACCATGCAATATGACTTCAAAGGGTCTTCATTTGCTCACCGAACCTCTCCAATCCTATCACTGCTGCGTTTATGCCCCTGTACACACGCTTGATTTTCTTTCAGACACATAGCAATCCATAGGTTTTAAGATACTTACTAGTCAGGTACATTCTTAGGCGTTTAATATGGGGTGTTGAGTCCATTTCGTTGAGCAAGGAGTAGTTCTTGTCTATTCCATATTTGGCTTAAGGAACTTTATCTGTGCTCATTTCAATCTCTGGTTTTATGCAGCACCCCAACTCACCTTTCCCCTTAAGCAAGCATAAGTTGGTTTTCTAAATTTGAGACCCTGTTCTGTTTTGTAATCCAGTTCCTGTGTAGCCAAGTTTACATCCCGTGTATTAGTGATATCTTATGATGTTTCTTTTTCTGTGTGACTTATTTCAGTTAGAATCATCATACCTGAATCCACTCATTATGCTGCTACGGGCCTGATGACATAGATTTCATTGCTGAGTGATATTGCATTGTACGTAAGTACCACAACTTCTTTATCCATTTTTCACTTTCTGCGATATTGAACTTGTACCGTAAACGAGGTTCTTGTAAACAGAGCCGTCCCAAACTTTGGGGTGGCTGTGTCTTTTTGATTTTAATTTCCCTAAGCTATAGGACCATAAGTGGAAGTGCCCTAGGCTCTGTTGCTTTGTTTTTTAGATGTTTCAGGAAACACCATACACCTCTCCCGAGTGGCTGTTGGCAATTTACATCCCGCCCATCAGCATAACAAGGCTCCCAGTTCTCCATGGCCTGTCCTGCCTTTCTGGATTTTACACTTTTTTCACATGGCCCTTTTGACCGGGGGGAAGTGAGACTTCATTGTAGTGCAGATTTCCTTTGCAAGCTTGCTTGGTTGGCCAAAAAGGGCGTATGCGTTTTTTCCTGAATATATTCAGGAAAAAACGCATACGCCCTTTTTGGCCAAGTGCATCATTGTGGACGTTCTGCCTCTTTTCCTATGCTTTAAATGCAATTCCAGTCTACCTCCTGAAATCGGTTTCCTGCAATTCTGCCCCGCTTTCAAGTCCTCTTGGCAGCCTTACTTCAGTATATTTTTGGACGATAGCTGTCATTTATAACTCTGCAGGTTTGTGAATTACAGTGCCCCTGAGCTCCTTTCTTCAACTCGCTTTCTTGTGAGCTGGCCGCAACACCGCAGGATTGCTTCAGGCCCTAATCTGGTTCCGGCACGGCACGCTGAGCCTTTGGTTAATTCCTCTTCCTGGTGGGAAATGAGAGTTAAATTTGCCCGTCCAGACACCTCCAGCTAGTCTCTCATTGGTTCTCCCTATTCCTGTTCATCTTCCGCAGAAATTGCAAACTGGGCCAAACAGGAGGTTAAAGGCACTGACTCTCCAAGTCGGGAGAGTGTTAGTAAAGCGTCTGGAATGTTGCACCCGAGTACCAGGGGACGAGAACTGAGACATATTGGAACACGTCTCCCGATCACACGGTTGATCATACTCTGGGTTCCACGTGCATGTTTTAGCTGAAGGAAGAATCCCTTAAACCTGGAGAGTTGAGACCCGTGGAATGGGTACCATGCAATATGACTTCAAAGGGTCTTCATTTGCTCACCGAACCTCTCCAATCCTATCACTGCTGCGTTTATGCCCCTGTACACACGCTTGATTTTCTTTCAGACACATAGCAATCCATAGGTTTTAAGATACTTACTAGTCAGGTACATTCTTAGGCGTTTAATATGGGGTGTTGAGTCCATTTCGTTGAGCAAGGAGTAGTTCTTGTTTATTCCATATTTGGCTTAAGGAACTTTATCTGTGCTCATTTCAATCTCTGGTTTTATGCAGCACCCCAACTCACCTTTCCCCTTAAGCAAGCATAAGTTGGTTTTCTAAATTTGAGACCCTGTTCTGTTTTGTAATCCAGTTCCTGTGTAGCCAAGTTTACATCCCGTGTATTAGTGATATCTTATGATGTTTCTTTTTCTGTGTGACTTATTTCAGTTAGAATCATCATACCTGAATCCACTCATTATGCTGCTACGGGCCTGATGACATAGATTTCATTGCTGAGTGATATTGCATTGTACGTAAGTACCACAACTTCTTTATCCATTTTTCACTTTCTGCGATATTGAACTTGTACCGTAAACGAGGTTCTTGTAAACAGAGCCGTCCCAAACTTTGGGGTGGCTGTGTCTTTTTGATTTTAATTTCCCTAAGCTATAGGACCATAAGTGGAAGTGCCCTAGGCTCTGTTGCTTTGTTTTTTAGATGTTTCAGGAAACACCATACACCTCTCCCGAGTGGCTGTTGGCAATTTACATCCCGCCCATCAGCATAACAAGGCTCCCAGTTCTCCATGGCCTGTCCTGCCTTTCTGGATTTTACACTTTTTTCAGATGGCCCTTTTGACCGGGGGGAAGTGAGACTTCATTGTAGTGCAGATTTCCTTTGCAAGCTTGCTTGGTTGGCCAAAAAGGGCGTATGCGTTTTTTCCTGAATATATTCAGGAAAAAACGCATACGCCCTTTTTGGCCAAGTGCATCATTGTGGACGTTCTGCCTCTTTTCCTATGCTTTAAATGCAATTCCAGTCTACCTCCTGAAATCGGTTTCCTGCAATTCTGCCCCGCTTTCAAGTCCTCTTGGCAGCCTTACTTCAGTATATTTTTGGACGATAGCTGTCATTTATAACTCTGCAGGTTTGTGAATTACAGTGCCCCTGAGCTCCTTTCTTCAACTCGCTTTCTTGTGAGCTGGCCGCAACACCGCAGGATTGCTTCAGGCCCTAATCTGGTTCCGGCACGGCACGCTGAGCCTTTGGTTAATTCCTCTTCCTGGTGGGAAATGAGAGTTAAATTTGCCCGTCCAGACACCTCCAGCTAGTCTCTCATTGGTTCTCCCTATTCCTGTTCATCTTCCGCAGAAATTGCAAACTGGGCCAAACAGGAGGTTAAAGGCACTGACTCTCCAAGTCGGGAGAGTGTTAGTAAAGCGTCTGGAATGTTGCACCCGAGTACCAGGGGACGAGAACTGAGACATATTGGAACACGTCTCCCGATCACACGGTTGATCATACTCTGGGTTCCACGTGCATGTTTTAGCTGAAGGAAGAATCCCTTAAACCTGGAGAGTTGAGACCCGTGGAATGGGTACCATGCAATATGACTTCAAAGGGTCTTCATTTGCTCACCGAACCTCTCCAATCCTATCACTGCTGCGTTTATGCCCCTGTACACACGCTTGATTTTCTTTCAGACACATAGCAATCCATAGGTTTTAAGATACTTACTAGTCAGGTACATTCTTAGGCGTTTAATATGGGGTGTTGAGTCCATTTCGTTGAGCAAGGAGTAGTTCTTGTCTATTCCATATTTGGCTTAAGGAACTTTATCTGTGCTCATTTCAATCTCTGGTTTGATGCAGCACCCCAACTCACCTTTCCCCTTAAGCAAGCATAAGTTGGTTTTCTAAATTTGAGACCCTGTTCTGTTTTGTAATCCAGTTCCTGTGTAGCCAAGTTTACATCCCGTGTATTAGTGATATCTTATGATGTTTCTTTTTCTGTGTGACTTATTTCAGTTAGAATCATCATACCTGAATCCACTCATTATGCTGCTACGGGCCTGATGACATAGATTTCATTGCTGAGTGATATTGCATTGTACGTAAGTACCACAACTTCTTTATCCATTTTTCACTTTCTGCGATATTGAACTTGTACCGTAAACGAGGTTCTTGTAAACAGAGCCGTCCCAAACTTTGGGGTGGCTGTGTCTTTTTGATTTTAATTTCCCTAAGCTATAGGACCATAAGTGGAAGTGCCCTAGGCTCTGTTGCTTTGTTTTTTAGATGTTTCAGGAAACACCATACACCTCTCCCGAGTGGCTGTTGGCAATTTACATCCCGCCCATCAGCATAACAAGGCTCCCAGTTCTCCATGGCCTGTCCTGCCTTTCTGGATTTTACACTTTTTTCAGATGGCCCTTTTGACCGGGGGGAAGTGAGACTTCATTGTAGTGCAGATTTCCTTTGCAAGCTTGCTTGGTTGGCCAAAAAGGGCGTATGCGTTTTTTCCTGAATATATTCAGGAAAAAACGCATACGCCCTTTTTGGCCAAGTGCATCATTGTGGACGTTCTGCCTCTTTTCCTATGCTTTAAATGCAATTCCAGTCTACCTCCTGAAATCGGTTTCCTGCAATTCTGCCCCGCTTTCAAGTCCTCTTGGCAGCCTTACTTCAGTATATTTTTGGACGATAGCTGTCATTTATAACTCTGCAGGTTTGTGAATTACAGTGCCCCTGAGCTCCTTTCTTCAACTCGCTTTCTTGTGAGCTGGCCGCAACACCGCAGGATTGCTTCAGGCCCTAATCTGGTTCCGGCACGGCACGCTGAGCCTTTGGTTAATTCCTCTTCCTGGTGGGAAATGAGAGTTAAATTTGCCCGTCCAGACACCTCCAGCTAGTCTCTCATTGGTTCTCCCTATTCCTGTTCATCTTCCGCAGAAATTGCAAACTGGGCCAAACAGGAGGTTAAAGGCACTGACTCTCCAAGTCGGGAGAGTGTTAGTAAAGCGTCTGGAATGTTGCACCCGAGTACCAGGGGACGAGAACTGAGACATATTGGAACACGTCTCCCGATCACACGGTTGATCATACTCTGGGTTCCACGTGCATGTTTTAGCTGAAGGAAGAATCCCTTAAACCTGGAGAGTTGAGACCCGTGGAATGGGTACCATGCAATATGACTTCAAAGGGTCTTCATTTGCTCACCGAACCTCTCCAATCCTATCACTGCTGCGTTTATGCCCCTGTACACACGCTTGATTTTCTTTCAGAGACATAGCAATCCATAGGTTTTAAGATACTTACTAGTCAGGTACATTCTTAGGCGTTTAATATGGGGTGTTGAGTCCATTTCGTTGAGCAAGGAGTAGTTCTTGTCTATTCCATATTTGGCTTAAGGAACTTTATCTGTGCTCATTTCAATCTCTGGTTTGATGCAGCACCCCAACTCACCTTTCCCCTTAAGCAAGCATAAGTTGGTTTTCTAAATTTGAGACCCTGTTCTGTTTTGTAATCCAGTTCCTGTGTAGCCAAGTTTACATCCCGTGTATTAGTGATATCTTATGATGTTTCTTTTTCTGTGTGACTTATTTCAGTTAGAATCATCATACCTGAATCCACTCATTATGCTGCTACGGGCCTGATGACATAGATTTCATTGCTGAGTGATATTGCATTGTACGTAAGTACCACAACTTCTTTATCCATTTTTCACTTTCTGCGATATTGAACTTGTACCGTAAACGAGGTTCTTGTAAACAGAGCCGTCCCAAACTTTGGGGTGGCTGTGTCTTTTTGATTTTAATTTCCCTAAGCTATAGGACCATAAGTGGAAGTGCCCTAGGCTCTGTTGCTTTGTTTTTTAGATGTTTCAGGAAACACCATACACCTCTCCCGAGTGGCTGTTGGCAATTTACATCCCGCCCATCAGCATAACAAGGCTCCCAGTTCTCCATCGCCTGTCCTGCCTTTCTGGATTTTACACTTTTTTCAGATGGCCCTTTTGACCGGGGGGAAGTGAGACTTCATTGTAGTGCAGATTTCCTTTGCAAGCTTGCTTGGTTGGCCAAAAAGGGCGTATGCGTTTTTTCCTGAATATATTCAGGAAAAAACGCATACGCCCTTTTTGGCCAAGCGCATCATTGTGGACGTTCTGCCTCTTTTCCTATGCTTTAAATGCAATTCCAGTCTACCTCCTGAAATCGGTTTCCTGCAATTCTGCCCCGCTTTCAAGTCCTCTTGGCAGCCTTACTTCAGTATATTTTTGGACGATAGCTGTCATTTATAACTCTGCAGGTTTGTGAATTACAGTGCCCCTGAGCTCCTTTCTTCAACTCGCTTTCTTGTGAGCTGGCCGCAACACCGCAGGATTGCTTCAGGCCCTAATCTGGTTCCCGCACGGCACGCTGAGCCTTTGGTTAATTCCTCTTCCTGGTGGGAAATGAGAGTTAAATTTGCCCGTCCAGACACCTCCAGCTAGTCTCTCATTGGTTCTCCCTATTCCTGTTCATCTTCCGCAGAAATTGCAAACTGGGCCAAACAGGAGGTTAAAGGCACTGACTCTCCAAGTCGGGAGAGTGTTAGTAAAGCGTCTGGAATGTTGCACCCGAGTACCAGGGGACGAGAACTGAGACATATTGGAACACGTCTCCCGATCACACGGTTGATCATACTCTGGGTTCCACGTGCATGTTTTAGCTGAAGGAAGAATCCCTTAAACCTGGAGAGTTGAGACCCGTGGAATGGGTACCATGCAATATGACTTCAAAGGGTCTTCATTTGCTCACCGAACCTCTCCAATCCTATCACTGCTGCGTTTATGCCCCTGTACACACGCTTGATTTTCTTTCAGACACATAGCAATCCATAGGTTTTAAGATACTTACTAGTCAGGTACATTCTTAGGCGTTTAATATGGGGTGTTGAGTCCATTTCGTTGAGCAAGGAGTAGTTCTTGTCTATTCCATATTTGGCTTAAGGAACTTTATCTGTGCTCATTTCAATCTCTGGTTTTATGCAGCACCCCAACTCACCTTTCCCCTTAAGCAAGCATAAGTTGGTTTTCTAAATTTGAGACCCTGTTCTGTTTTGTAATCCAGTTCCTGTGTAGCCAAGTTTACATCCCGTGTATTAGTGATATCTTATGATGTTTCTTTTTCTGTGTGACTTATTTCAGTTAGAATCATCATACCTGAATCCACTCATTATGCTGCTACGGGCCTGATGACATAGATTTCATTGCTGAGTGATATTGCATTGTACGTAAGTACCACAACTTCTTTATCCATTTTTCACTTTCTGCGATATTGAACTTGTACCGTAAACGAGGTTCTTGTAAACAGAGCCGTCCCAAACTTTGGGGTGGCTGTGTCTTTTTGATTTTAATTTCCCTAAGCTATAGGACCATAAGTGGAAGTGCCCTAGGCTCTGTTGCTTTGTTTTTTAGATGTTTCAGGAAACACCATACACCTCTCCCGAGTGGCTCTTGGCAATTTACATCCCGCCCATCAGCATAACAAGGCTCCCAGTTCTCCATGGCCTGTCCTGCCTTTCTGGATTTTACACTTTTTTCAGATGGCCCTTTTGACCGGGGGGAAGTGAGACTTCATTGTAGTGCAGATTTCCTTTGCAAGCTTGCTTGGTTGGCCAAAAAGGGCGTATGCGTTTTTTCCTGAATCAGGAAAAAACGCATACGCCCTTTTTGGCCAAGTGCATCATTGTGGACGTTCTGCCTCTTTTCCTATGCTTTAAATGCAATTCCAGTCTACCTCCTGAAATCGGTTTCCTGCAATTCTGCCCCGCTTTCAAGTCCTCTTGGCAGCCTTACTTCAGTATATTTTTGGACGATAGCTGTCATTTATAACTCTGCAGGTTTGTGAATTACAGTGCCCCTGAGCTCCTTTCTTCAACTCGCTTTCTTGTGAGCTGGCCGCAACACCGCAGGATTGCTTCAGGCCCTAATCTGGTTCCCGCACGGCACGCTGAGCCTTTGGTTAATTCCTCTTCCTGGTGGGAAATGAGAGTTAAATTTGCCCGTCCAGACACCTCCAGCTAGTCTCTCATTGGTTCTCCCTATTCCTGTTCATCTTCCGCAGAAATTGCAAACTGGGCCAAACAGGAGGTTAAAGGCACTGACTCTCCAAGTCGGGAGAGTGTTAGTAAAGCGTCTGGAATGTTGCACCCGAGTACCAGGGGACGAGAACTGAGACATATTGGAACACGTCTCCCGATCACACGGTTGATCATACTCTGGGTTCCACGTGCATGTTTTAGCTGAAGGAAGAATCCCTTAAACCTGGAGAGTTGAGACCCGTGGAATGGGTACCATGCAATATGACTTCAAAGGGTCTTCATTTGCTCACCGAACCTCTCCAATCCTATCACTGCTGCGTTTATGCCCCTGTACACACGCTTGATTTTCTTTCAGACACATAGCAATCCATAGGTTTTAAGATACTTACTAGTCAGGTACATTCTTAGGCGTTTAATATGGGGCGTTGAGTCCATTTCGTTGAGCAAGGAGTAGTTCTTGTCTATTCCATATTTGGCTTAAGGAACTTTATCTGTGCTCATTTCAATCTCTGGTTTTATGCAGCACCCCAACTCACCTTTCCCCTTAAGCAAGCATAAGTTGGTTTTCTAAATTTGAGACCCTGTTCTGTTTTGTAATCCAGTTCCTGTGTAGCCAAGTTTACATCCCGTGTATTAGTGATATCTTATGATGTTTCTTTTTCTGTGTGACTTATTTCAGTTAGAATCATCATACCTGAATCCACTCATTATGCTGCTACGGGCCTGATGACATAGATTTCATTGCTGAGTGATATTGCATTGTACGTAAGTACCACAACTTCTTTATCCATTTTTCACTTTCTGCGATATTGAACTTGTACCGTAAACGAGGTTCTTGTAAACAGAGCCGTCCCAAACTTTGGGGTGGCTGTGTCTTTTTGATTTTAATTTCCCTAAGCTATAGGACCATAAGTGGAAGTGCCCTAGGCTCTGTTGCTTTGTTTTTTAGATGTTTCAGGAAACACCATACACCTCTCCCGAGTGGCTGTTGGCAATTTACATCCCGCCCATCAGCATAACAAGGCTCCCAGTTCTCCATGGCCTGTCCTGCCTTTCTGGATTTTACACTTTTTTCAGATGGCCCTTTTGACCGGGGGGAAGTGAGACTTCATTGTAGTGCAGATTTCCTTTGCAAGCTTGCTTGGTTGGCCAAAAAGGGCGTATGCGTTTTTTCCTGAATATATTCAGGAAAAAACGCATACGCCCTTTTTGGCCAAGTGCATCATTGTGGACGTTCTGCCTCTTTTCCTATGCTTTAAATGCAATTCCAGTCTACCTCCTGAAATCGGTTTCCTGCAATTCTGCCCCGCTTTCAAGTCCTCTTGGCAGCCTTACTTCAGTATATTTTTGGACGATAGCTGTCATTTATAACTCTGCAGGTTTGTGAATTACAGTGCCCCTGAGCTCCTTTCTTCAACTCGCTTTCTTGTGAGCTGGCCGCAACACCGCAGGATTGCTTCAGGCCCTAATCTGGTTCCCGCACGGCACGCTGAGCCTTTGGTTAATTCCTCTTCCTGGTGGGAAATGAGAGTTAAATTTGCCCGTCCAGACACCTCCAGCTAGTCTCTCATTGGTTCTCCCTATTCCTGTTCATCTTCCGCAGAAATTGCAAACTGGGCCAAACAGGAGGTTAAAGGCACTGACTCTCCAAGTCGGGAGAGTGTTAGTAAAGCGTCTGGAATGTTGCACCCGAGTACCAGGGGACGAGAACTGAGACATATTGGAACACGTCTCCCGATCACACGGTTGATCATACTCTGGGTTCCACGTGCATGTTTTAGCTGAAGGAAGAATCCCTTAAACCTGGAGAGTTGAGACCCGTGGAATGGGTACCATGCAATATGACTTCAAAGGGTCTTCATTTGCTCACCGAACCTCTCCAATCCTATCACTGCTGCGTTTATGCCCCTGTACACACGCTTGATTTTCTTTCAGACACATAGCAATCCATAGGTTTTAAGATACTTACTAGTCAGGTACATTCTTAGGCGTTTAATATGGGGCGTTGAGTCCATTTCGTTGAGCAAGGAGTAGTTCTTGTCTATTCCATATTTGGCTTAAGGAACTTTATCTGTGCTCATTTCAATCTCTGGTTTTATGCAGCACCCCAACTCACCTTTCCCCTTAAGCAAGCATAAGTTGGTTTTCTAAATTTGAGACCCTGTTCTGTTTTGTAATCCAGTTCCTGTGTAGCCAAGTTTACATCCCGTGTATTAGTGATATCTTATGATGTTTCTTTTTCTGTGTGACTTATTTCAGTTAGAATCATCATACCTGAATCCACTCATTATGCTGCTACGGGCCTGATGACATAGATTTCATTGCTGAGTGATATTGCATTGTACGTAAGTACCACAACTTCTTTATCCATTTTTCACTTTCTGCGATATTGAACTTGTACCGTAAACGAGGTTCTTGTAAACAGAGCCGTCCCAAACTTTGGGGTGGCTGTGTCTTTTTGATTTTAATTTCCCTAAGCTATAGGACCATAAGTGGAAGTGCCCTAGGCTCTGTTGCTTTGTTTTTTAGATGTTTCAGGAAACACCATACACCTCTCCCGAGTGGCTGTTGGCAATTTACATCCCGCCCATCAGCATAACAAGGCTCCCAGTTCTCCATGGCCTGTCCTGCCTTTCTGGATTTTACACTTTTTTCAGATGGCCCTTTTGACCGGGGGGAAGTGAGACTTCATTGTAGTGCAGATTTCCTTTGCAAGCTTGCTTGGTTGGCCAAAAAGGGCGTATGCGTTTTTTCCTGAATATATTCAGGAAAAAACGCATACGCCCTTTTTGGCCAAGTGCATCATTGTGGACGTTCTGCCTCTTTTCCTATGCTTTAAATGCAATTCCAGTCTACCTCCTGAAATCGGTTTCCTGCAATTCTGCCCCGCTTTCAAGTCCTCTTGGCAGCCTTACTTCAGTATATTTTTGGACGATAGCTGTCATTTATAACTCTGCAGGTTTGTGAATTACAGTGCCCCTGAGCTCCTTTCTTCAACTCGCTTTCTTGTGAGCTGGCCGCAACACCGCAGGATTGCTTCAGGCCCTAATCTGGTTCCGGCACGGCACGCTGAGCCTTTGGTTAATTCCTCTTCCTGGTGGGAAATGAGAGTTAAATTTGCCCGTCCAGACACCTCCAGCTAGTCTCTCATTGGTTCTCCCTATTCCTGTTCATCTTCCGCAGAAATTGCAAACTGGGCCAAACAGGAGGTTAAAGGCACTGACTCTCCAAGTCGGGAGAGTGTTAGTAAAGCGTCTGGAATGTTGCACCCGAGTACCAGGGGACGAGAACTGAGACATATTGGAACACGTCTCCCGATCACACGGTTGATCATACTCTGGGTTCCACGTGCATGTTTTAGCTGAAGGAAGAATCCCTTAAACCTGGAGAGTTGAGACCCGTGGAATGGGTACCATGCAATATGACTTCAAAGGGTCTTCATTTGCTCACCGAACCTCTCCAATCCTATCACTGCTGCGTTTATGCCCCTGTACACACGCTTGATTTTCTTTCAGACACATAGCAATCCATAGGTTTTAAGATACTTACTAGTCAGGTACATTCTTAGGCGTTTAATATGGGGTGTTGAGTCCATTTCGTTGAGCAAGGAGTAGTTCTTGTCTATTCCATATTTGGCTTAAGGAACTTTATCTGTGCTCATTTCAATCTCTGGTTTTATGCAGCACCCCAACTCACCTTTCCCCTTAAGCAAGCATAAGTTGGTTTTCTAAATTTGAGACCCTGTTCTGTTTTGTAATCCAGTTCCTGTGTAGCCAAGTTTACATTCCGTGTATTAGTGATATCTTATGATGTTTCTTTTTCTGTGTGACTTATTTCAGTTAGAATCATCATACCTGAATCCACTCATTATGCTGCTACGGGCCTGATGACATAGATTTCATTGCTGAGTGATATTGCATTGTACGTAAGTACCACAACTTCTTTATCCATTTTTCACTTTCTGCGATATTGAACTTGTACCGTAAACGAGGTTCTTGTAAACAGAGCCGTCCCAAACTTTGGGGTGGCTGTGTCTTTTTGATTTTAATTTCCCTAAGCTATAGGACCATAAGTGGAAGTGCCCTAGGCTCTGTTGCTTTGTTTTTTAGATGTTTCAGGAAACACCATACACCTCTCCGGAGTGGCTCTTGGCAATTTACATCCCGCCCATCAGCATAACAAGGCTCCCAGTTCTCCATGGCCTGTCCTGCCTTTCTGGATTTTACACTTTTTTCAGATGGCCCTTTTGACCGGGGGGAAGTGAGACTTCATTGTAGTGCAGATTTCCTTTGCAAGCTTGCTTGGTTGGCCAAAAAGGGCGTATGCGTTTTTTCCTGAATATATTCAGGAAAAAACGCATACGCCCTTTTTGGCCAAGTGCATCATTGTGGACGTTCTGCCTCTTTTCCTATGCTTTAAATGCAATTCCAGTCTACCTCCTGAAATCGGTTTCCTGCAATTCTGCCCCGCTTTCAAGTCCTCTTGGCAGCCTTACTTCAGTATATTTTTGGACGATAGCTGTCATTTATAACTCTGCAGGTTTGTGAATTACAGTGCCCCTGAGCTCCTTTCTTCAACTCGCTTTCTTGTGAGCTGGCCGCAACACCGCAGGATTGCTTCAGGCCCTAATCTGGTTCCGGCACGGCACGCTGAGCCTTTGGTTAATTCCTCTTCCTGGTGGGAAATGAGAGTTAAATTTGCCCGTCCAGACACCTCCACCTAGTCTCTCATTGGTTCTCCCTATTCCTGTTCATCTTCCGCAGAAATTGCAAACTGGGCCAAACAGGAGGTTAAAGGCACTGACTCTCCAAGTCGGGAGAGTGTTAGTCAAGCATCTGGAATGTTGCACCCGAGTACCAGGGGACGAGAACTGAGACATATTGGAACACGTCTCCCGATCACACGGTTGATCATACTCTGGGTTCCACGTGCATGTTTTAGCTGAAGGAAGAATCCCTTAAACCTGGAGAGTTGAGACCCGTGGAATGGGTACCATGCAATATGACTTCAAAGGGTCTTCATTTGCTCACCGAACCTCTCCAATCCTATCACTGCTGCGTTTATGCCCCTGTACACACGCTTGATTTTCTTTCAGACACATAGCAATCCATAGGTTTTAAGATACTTACTAGTCAGGTACATTCTTAGGCGTTTAATATGGGGTGTTGAGTCCATTTCGTTGAGCAAGGAGTAGTTCTTGTCTATTCCATATTTGGCTTAAGGAACTTTATCTGTGCTCATTTCAATCTCTGGTTTTATGCAGCACCCCAACTCACCTTTCCCCTTAAGCAAGCATAAGTTGGTTTTCTAAATTTGAGACCCTGTTCTGTTTTGTAATCCAGTTCCTGTGTAGCCAAGTTTACATCCCGTGTATTAGTGATATCTTATGATGTTTCTTTTTCTGTGTGACTTATTTCAGTTAGAATCATCATACCTGAATCCACTCATTATGCTGCTACGGGCCTGATGACATAGATTTCATTGCTGAGTGATATTGCATTGTACGTAAGTACCACAACTTCTTTATCCATTTTTCACTTTCTGCGATATTGAACTTGTACCGTAAACGAGGTTCTTGTAAACAGAGCCGTCCCAAACTTTGGGGTGGCTGTGTCTTTTTGATTTTAATTTCCCTAAGCTATAGGACCATAAGTGGAAGTGCCCTAGGCTCTGTTGCTTTGTTTTTTAGATGTTTCAGGAAACACCATACACCTCTCCCGAGTGGCTGTTGGCAATTTACATCCCGCCCATCAGCATAACAAGGCTCCCAGTTCTCCATGGCCTGTCCTGCCTTTCTGGATTTTACACTTTTTTCAGATGGCCCTTTTGACCAGGGGGAAGTGAGACTTCATTGTAGTGCAGATTTCCTTTGCAAGCTTGCTTGGTTGGCCAAAAAGGGCGTATGCGTTTTTTCCTGAATATATTCAGGAAAAAACGCATACGCCCTTTTTGGCCAAGCGCATCATTGTGGACGTTCTGCCTCTTTTCCTATGCTTTAAATGCAATTCCAGTCTACCTCCTGAAATCGGTTTCCTGCAATTCTGCCCCGCTTTCAAGTCCTCTTGGCAGCCTTACTTCAGTATATTTTTGGACGATAGCTGTCATTTATAACTCTGCAGGTTTGTGAATTACAGTGCCCCTGAGCTCCTTTCTTCAACTCGCTTTCTTGTGAGCTGGCCGCAACACCGCAGGATTGCTTCAGGCCCTAATCTGGTTCCGGCACGGCACGCTGAGCCTTTGGTTAATTCCTCTTCCTGGTGGGAAATGAGAGTTAAATTTGCCCGTCCAGACACCTCCAGCTAGTCTCTCATTGGTTCTCCCTATTCCTGTTCATCTTCCGCAGAAATTGCAAACTGGGCCAAACAGGAGGTTAAAGGCACTGACTCTCCAAGTCGGGAGAGTGTTAGTAAAGCGTCTGGAATGTTGCACCCGAGTACCAGGGGACGAGAACTGAGACATATTGGAACACGTCTCCCGATCACACGGTTGATCATACTCTGGGTTCCATGTGCATATTTTAGCTGAAGGAAGAATCCCTTAAACCTGGAGAGTTGAGACCCGTGGAATGGGTACCATGCAATATGACTTCAAAGGGTCTTCATTTGCTCACCGAACCTCTCCAATCCTATCACTGCTGCGTTTATGCCCCTGTACACATGCTTGATTTTCTTTCAGAGACATAGCAGTGCATAGGTTTTAAGATACTTACTAGTCAGGTACATTCTTAGGCGTTTAATATGGGGTGTTGAGTCCATTTCGTTGAGCAAGGAGTAGTTCTTGTCTATTCTATATTTGGCTTAAGGAACTTTATCTGTGCTCATTTCAATCTCTGGTTTTATGCAGCACCCCAACTCACCTTTCCCCTTAAGCAAGCATAAGTTGGTTTTCTAAATTTGAGACCCTGTTCTGTTTTGTAATCCAGTTCCTGTGTAGCCAAGTTTACATTCCGTGTATTAGTGATATCTTATGATGTTTCTTTTTCTGTGTGACTTATTTCAGTTAGAATCATCATACCTGAATCCACTCATTATGCTGCTACGGGCCTGATGACATAGATTTCATTGCTGAGTGATATTGCATTGTACGTAAGTACCACAACTTCTTTATCCATTTTTCACTTTCTGCGATATTGAACTTGTACCGTAAACGAGGTTCTTGTAAACAGAGCCGTCCCAAACTTTGGGGTGGCTGTGTCTTTTTGATTTTAATTTCCCTAAGCTATAGGACCATAAGTGGAAGTGCCCTAGGCTCTGTTGCTTTGTTTTTTAGATGTTTCAGGAAACACCATACACCTCTCCCGAGTGGCTGTTGGCAATTTACATCCCGCCCATCAGCATAACAAGGCTCCCAGTTCTCCATGGCCTGTCCTGCCTTTCTGGATTTTACACTTTTTTCAGATGGCCCTTTTGACCGGGGGGAAGTGAGACTTCATTGTAGTGCAGATTTCCTTTGCAAGCTTGCTTGGTTGGCCAAAAAGGGCGTATGCGTTTTTTCCTGAATATATTCAGGAAAAAACGCATACGCCCTTTTTGGCCAAGTGCATCATTGTGGACGTTCTGCCTCTTTTCCTATGCTTTAAATGCAATTCCAGTCTACCTCCTGAAATCGGTTTCCTGCAATTCTGCCCCGCTTTCAAGTCCTCTTGGCAGCCTTACTTCAGTATATTTTTGGACGATAGCTGTCATTTATAACTCTGCAGGTTTGTGAATTACAGTGCCCCTGAGCTCCTTTCTTCAACTCGCTTTCTTGTGAGCTGACCGCAACACCACAGGATTGCTTCAGGCCCTAATCTGGTTCCGGCACGGCACGCTGAGCCTTTGGTTAATTCCTCTTCCTGGTGGGAAATGAGAGTTAAATTTGCCCGTCCAGACACCTCCAGCTAGTCTCTCATTGGTTCTCCCTATTCCTGTTCATCTTCCGCAGAAATTGCAAACTGGGCCAAACAGGAGGTTAAAGGCACTGACTCTCCAAGTCGGGAGAGTGTTAGTAAAGCGTCTGGAATGTTGCACCCGAGTACCAGGGGACGAGAACTGAGACATATTGGAACACGTCTCCCGATCACACGGTTGATCATACTCTGGGTTCCACGTGCATGTTTTAGCTGAAGGAAGAATCCCTTAAACCTGGAGAGTTGAGACCCGTGGAATGGGTACCATGCAATATGACTTCAAAGGGTCTTCATTTGCTCACCGAACCTCTCCAATCCTATCACTGCTGCGTTTATGCCCCTGTACACACGCTTGATTTTCTTTCAGACACATAGCAATCCATAGGTTTTAAGATACTTACTAGTCAGGTACATTCTTAGGCGTTTAATATGGGGTGTTGAGTCCATTTCGTTGAGCAAGGAGTAGTTCTTGTCTATTCCATATTTGGCTTAAGGAACTTTATCTGTGCTCATTTCAATCTCTGGTTTTATGCAGCACCCCAACTCACCTTTCCCCTTAAGCAAGCATAAGTTGGTTTTCTAAATTTGAGACCCTGTTCTGTTTTGTAATCCAGTTCCTGTGTAGCCAAGTTTACATCCCGTGTATTAGTGATATCTTATGATGTTTCTTTTTCTGTGTGACTTATTTCAGTTAGAATCATCATACCTGAATCCACTCATTATGCTGCTACGGGCCTGATGACATAGATTTCATTGCTGAGTGATATTGCATTGTACGTAAGTACCACAACTTCTTTATCCATTTTTCACTTTCTGCGATATTGAACTTGTACCGTAAACGAGGTTCTTGTAAACAGAGCCGTCCCAAACTTTGGGGTGGCTGTGTCTTTTTGATTTTAATTTCCCTAAGCTATAGGACCATAAGTGGAAGTGCCCTAGGCTCTGTTGCTTTGTTTTTTAGATGTTTCAGGAAACACCATACACCTCTCCCGAGTGGCTGTTGGCAATTTACATCCCGCCCATCAGCATAACAAGGCTCCCAGTTCTCCATGGCCTGTCCTGCCTTTCTGGATTTTACACTTTTTTCAGATGGCCCTTTTGACCGGGGGGAAGTGAGACTTCATTGTAGTGCAGATTTCCTTTGCAAGCTTGCTTGGTTGGCCAAAAAGGGCGTATGCGTTTTTTCCTGAATATATTCAGGAAAAAACGCATACGCCCTTTTTGGCCAAGTGCATCATTGTGGACGTTCTGCCTCTTTTCCTATGCTTTAAATGCAATTCCAGTCTACCTCCTGAAATCGGTTTCCTGCAATTCTGCCCCGCTTTCAAGTCCTCTTGGCAGCCTTACTTCAGTATATTTTTGGACGATAGCTGTCATTTATAACTCTGCAGGTTTGTGAATTACAGTGCCCCTGAGCTCCTTTCTTCAACTCGCTTTCTTGTGAGCTGGCCGCAACACCGCAGGATTGCTTCAGGCCCTAATCTGGTTCCGGCACGGCACGCTGAGCCTTTGGTTAATTCCTCTTCCTGGTGGGAAATGAGAGTTAAATTTGCCCGTCCAGACACCTCCACCTAGTCTCTCATTGGTTCTCCCTATTCCTGTTCATCTTCCGCAGAAATTGCAAACTGGGTCAAACAGGAGGTTAAAGGCACTGACTCTCCAAGTCGGGAGAGTGTTAGTAAAGCGTCTGGAATGTTGCACCCGAGTACCAGGGGACGAGAACTGAGACATATTGGAACACGTCTCCCGATCACACGGTTGATCATACTCTGGGTTCCACGTGCATGTTTTAGCTGAAGGAAGAATCCCTTAAACCTGGAGAGTTGAGACCCGTGGAATGGGTACCATGCAATATGACTTCAAAGGGTCTTCATTTGCTCACCGAACCTCTCCAATCCTATCACTGCTGCGTTTATGCCCCTGTACACATGCTTGATTTTCTTTCAGAGACATAGCAGTGCATAGGTTTTAAGATACTTACTAGTCAGGTACATTCTTAGGCATTTAATATGGGGTGTTGAGTCCATTTCGTTGAGCAAGGAGTAGTTCTTGTCTATTCTATATTTGGCTTAAGGAACTTTATCTGTGCTCATTTCAATCTCTGGTTTTATGCAGCACCCCAACTCACCTTTCCCCTTAAGCAAGCATAAGTTGGTTTTCTAAATTTGAGACCCTGCTCTGTTTTGTAATCCAGTTCCTGTGTAGCCAAGTTTACATTCCGTGTATTAGTGATATCTTATGATGTTTCTTTTTCTGTGTGACTTATTTCAGTTAGAATCATCATACCTGAATCCACTCATTATGCTGCTACGGGCCTGATGACATAGATTTCATTGCTGAGTGATATTGCATTGTACGTAAGTACCACAACTTCTTTATCCATTTTTCACTTTCTGCGATATTGAACTTGTACCGTAAACGAGGTTCTTGTAAACAGAGCCGTCCCAAACTTTGGGGTGGCTGTGTCTTTTTGATTTTAATTTCCCTAAGCTATAGGACCATAAGTGGAAGTGCCCTAGGCTCTGTTGCTTTGTTTTTTAGATGTTTCAGGAAACACCATACACCTCTCCCGAGTGGCTGTTGGCAATTTACATCCCGCCCATCAGCATAACAAGGCTCCCAGTTCTCCATGGCCTGTCCTGCCTTTCTGGATTTTACACTTTTTTCAGATGGCCCTTTTGACCGGGGGGAAGTGAGACTTCATTGTAGTGCAGATTTCCTTTGCAAGCTTGTTTGGTTGGCCAAAAAGGGCGTATGCGTTTTTTCCTGAATATATTCAGGAAAAAACGCATACGCCCTTTTTGGCCAAGTGCATCATTGTGGACGTTCTGCCTCTTTTCCTATGCTTTAAATGCAATTCCAGTCTACCTCCTGAAATCGGTTTCCTGCAATTCTGCCCCGCTTTCAAGTCCTCTTGGCAGCCTTACTTCAGTATATTTTTGGACGATAGCTGTCATTTATAACTCTGCAGGTTTGTGAATTACAGTGCCCCTGAGCTCCTTTCTTCAACTCGCTTTCTTGTGAGCTGGCCGCAACACCGCAGGATTGCTTCAGGCCCTAATCTGGTTCCGGCACGGCACGCTGAGCCTTTGGTTAATTCCTCTTCCTGGTGGGAAATGAGAGTTAAATTTGCCCGTCCAGACACCTCCAGCTAGTCTCTCATTGGTTCTCCCTATTCCTGTTCATCTTCCGCAGAAATTGCAAACTGGGCCAAACAGGAGGTTAAAGGCACTGACTCTCCAAGTCGGGAGAGTGTTAGTAAAGCGTCTGGAATGTTGCACCCGAGTACCAGGGGACGAGAACTGAGACATATTGGAACACGTCTCCCGATCACACGGTTGATCATACTCTGGGTTCCACGTGCATGTTTTAGCTGAAGGAAGAATCCCTTAAACCTGGAGAGTTGAGACCCGTGGAATGGGTACCATGCAATATGACTTCAAAGGGTCTTCATTTGCTCACCGAACCTCTCCAATCCTATCACTGCTGCGTTTATGCCCCTGTACACACGCTTGATTTTCTTTCAGACACATAGCAATCCATAGGTTTTAAGATACTTACTAGTCAGGTACATTCTTAGGCGTTTAATATGGGGTGTTGAGTCCATTTCGTTGAGCAAGGAGTAGTTCTTGTCTATTCCATATTTGGCTTAAGGAACTTTATCTGTGCTCATTTCAATCTCTGGTTTTATGCAGCACCCCAAATCACCTTTCCCCTTAAGCAAGCATAAGTTGGTTTTCTAAATTTGAGACCCTGTTCTGTTTTGTAATCCAGTTCCTGTGTAGCCAAGTTTACATCCCGTGTATTAGTGATATCTTATGATGTTTCTTTTTCTGTGTGACTTATTTCAGTTAGAATCATCATACCTGAATCCACTCATTATGCTGCTACGGGCCTGATGACATAGATTTCATTGCTGAGTGATATTGCATTGTACGTAAGTACCACAACTTCTTTATCCATTTTTCACTTTCTGCGATATTGAACTTGTACCGTAAACGAGGTTCTTGTAAACAGAGCCGTCCCAAACTTTGGGGTGGCTGTGTCTTTTTGATTTTAATTTCCCTAAGCTATAGGACCATAAGTGGAAGTGCCCTAGGCTCTGTTGCTTTGTTTTTTAGATGTTTCAGGAAACACCATACACCTCTCCCGAGTGGCTGTTGGCAATTTACATCCCGCCCATCAGCATAACAAGGCTCCCAGTTCTCCATGGCCTGTCCTGCCTTTCTGGATTTTACACTTTTTTCAGATGGCCCTTTTGACCGGGGGGAAGTGAGACTTCATTGTAGTGCAGATTTCCTTTGCAAGCTTGCTTGGTTGGCCAAAAAGGGCGTATGCGTTTTTTCCTGAATATATTTAGGAAAAAACGCATACGCCCTTTTTGGCCAAGCGCATCATTGTGGACGTTCTGCCTCTTTTCCTATGCTTTAAATGCAATTCCAGTCTACCTCCTGAAATCGGTTTCCTGCAATTCTGCCCCGCTTTCAAGTCCTCTTGGCAGCCTTACTTCAGTATATTTTTGGACGATAGCTGTCATTTATAACTCTGCAGGTTTGTGAATTACAGTGCCCCTGAGCTCCTTTCTTCAACTCGCTTTCTTGTGAGCTGGCCGCAACACCGCAGGATTGCTTCAGGCCCTAATCTGGTTCCGGCTCGGCACGCTGAGCCTTTGGTTAATTCCTCTTCCTGGTGGGAAATGAGAGTTAAATTTGCCCGTCCAGACACCTCCAGCTAGTCTCTCATTGGTTCTCCCTATTCCTGTTCATCTTCCGCAGAAATTGCAAACTGGGCCAAACAGGAGGTTAAAGGCACTGACTCTCCAAGTCGGGAGAGTGTTAGTAAAGCGTCTGGAATGTTGCACCCGAGTACCAGGGGACGAGAACTGAGACATATTGGAACACGTCTCCCGATCACACGGTTGATCATACTCTGGGTTCCACGTGCATGTTTTAGCTGAAGGAAGAATCCCTTAAACCTGGAGAGTTGAGACCCGTGGAATGGGTACCATGCAATATGACTTCAAAGGGTCTTCATTTGCTCACCGAACCTCTCCAATCCTATCACTGCTGCGTTTATGCCCCTGTACACATGCTTCATTCTCTTTCAGAGACATAGCAATTCATAGGTTTTAAGATACTTACTAGTCAGGTACATTCTTAGGCGTTTAATATGGGGTGTTGAGTCCACTTTGTTGAGCAAGGAGTAGCTCTTGTCTATTCCATATTTGGCTTAAGGAACTTTATCTGTGCTCATTTCAATCTCTGGTTTTATGCAGCACCCCAACTCACCTTTCCCCTTAAGCAAGCATAAGTTGGTTTTCTAAATTTGAGACCCTGTTCTGTTTTGTAATCCAGTTCCTGTGTAGCCAAGTTTACATTCCGTGTATTAGTGATATCTTATGATGTTTCTTTTTCTGTGTGACTTATTTCAGTTAGAATCATCATACCTGAATCCACTCATTATGCTGGTACGGGCCTGATGACATAGATTTCATTGCTGAGTGATATTGCATTGTACGTAAGTACCACAAATTCTTTATCCATTTTCCACTTTCTGCGGTATTGAACTTGTACCGTAAACGAGGTTCTTGTAAACAGAGCCGTCCCAAACTTTGCGGTGGCTGTGTCTTTTTGATTTTAATTTCCCTAAGCTATAGGACCATAAGTGGAAGTGCCCTAGGCGCTGTTGCTTTGTTTTTTAGGTATTTCAGGAAACACCATACACTACTCCCGAGTGGCTGTTGGCAATTTACATCCCGCCCATCAGCATAACAAGGCTCCCAGTTCTCCATGGCCTGTCCTGCCTTTCTGGATTTTACACTTTTTTCAGATGGCCCTTTTGACCGGGGGGAAGTGAGACTTCATTGTAGTGCAGATTTCCTTTGCAAGCTTGCTTGTTTGGCCAAAAAGGGCGTATGCGTTTTTTCTTGAATATATTCAGGAAAAAACGCATACGCCCTTTTTGGCCAAGTGCATCATTGTGGACGTTCTGCCTCTTTTCCTATGCTTTACATGCAATTCCAGTCTACCTCCTGAAATCGGTTTCCTGCAATTCTGCCCTGCTTTCAACTCCTCTTGGCATCCTAATTCAATATATTTTTGGAAGATAGCTGTCATTTATAACTCTGCAGGTTTGTGAATTACAGTGCCCCTGAGCTCCTTTCTTCAACTCGCTTTCTTGTGAGCTGGCCGCAACACCGCAGGATTGCTTCAGGCCCTAATCTGGTTCCGGCACGGCACGCTGAGCCTTTGGTTAATTCCTCTTCCTGGTGGGAAATGAGAGTTAAATTTGCCCGTCCAGACACCTCCAGCTAGTCTCTCATTGGTTCTCCCTATTCCTGTTCATCTTCCGCAGAAATTGCAAACTGGGCCAAACAGGAGGTTAAAGGCACTGACTCTCCAAGTCGGGAGAGTGTTAGTAAAGCGTCTGGAATGTTGCACCCGAGTACCAGGGGACGAGAACTGAGACATATTGGAACACGTCTCCCGATCACACGGTTGATCATACTCTGGGTTCCACGTGCATGTTTTAGCTGAAGGAAGAATCCCTTAAACCTGGAGAGTTGAGACCCGTGGAATGGGTACCATGCAATATGACTTCAAAGGGTCTTCATTTGCTCACCGAACCTCTCCAATCCTATCACTGCTGCGTTTATGCCCCTGTACACACGCTTGATTTTCTTTCAGAGACATAGCAATCCATAGGTTTTAAGATACTTACTAGTCAGGTACATTCTTAGGCGTTTAATATGGGGTGTTGAGTCCATTTCGTTGAGCAAGGAGTAGTTCTTGTCTATTCCATATTTGGCTTAAGGAACTTTATCTGTGCTCATTTCAATCTCTGGTTTGATGCAGCACCCCAACTCACCTTTCCTCTTAAGCAAGCATAAGTTGGTTTTCTAAATTTGAGACCCTGTTCTGTTTTGTAATCCAGTTCCTGTGTAGCCAAGTTTACATTCTGTGTATTAGTGATATCTTATGATGTTTCTTTTTCTGTGTGACTTATTTCAGTTAGAATCATCATACCTGAATCCACTCATTATGCTGCTACGGGCCTGATGACATAGATTTCATTGCTGAGTGATATTGCATTGTACATAAGTACCACAACTTCTTTATCCATTTTTCACTTTCTGCGATATTGAACTTGTACCGTAAACGAGGTTCTTGTAAACAGAGCCGTCCCAAACTTTGGGGTGGCTGTGTCTTTTTGATTTTAATTTCCCTAAGCTATAGGACAATAAGTGGAAGTGCCCTAGGCTCTGTTGCTTTGTTTTTTAGATGTTTCAGGAAACACCATACACCTCTCCCGAGTGGCTCTTGGCAATTTACATCCCGCCCATCAGCATAACAAGGCTCCCAGTTCTCCATGGCCTGTCCTGCCTTTCTGGATTTTACACTTTTTTCAGATGGCCCTTTTTACCGGGGGGAAGTGAGACTTCATTGTAGTGCAGATTTCCTTTGCAAGCTTGCTTGGTTGGCCAAAAAGGGCGTATCCGTTTTTCCTGAATATATTCAGGAAAAAACGCATACGCCCTTTTTGGCCAAGTGCATCATTGTGGACGTTCTGCCTCTTTTCCTATGCTTTAAATGCAATTCCAGTCTACCTCCTGAAATCGGTTTCCTGCAATTCTGCCCCGCTTTCAAGTCCTCTTGGCAGCCTTACTTCAGTATATTTTTGGACGATAGCTGTCATTTATAACTCTGCAGGTTTGTGAATTACAGTGCCCCTGAGCTCCTTTCTTCAACTCGCTTTCTTGTGAGCTGGCCGCAACACCGCAGGATTGCTTCAGGCCCTAATCTGGTTCCGGCACGGCACGCTGAGCCTTTGGTTAATTCCTCTTCCTGGTGGGAAATGAGAGTTAAATTTGCCCGTCCAGACACCTCCAGCTAGTCTCTCATTGGTTCTCCCTATTCCTGTTCATCTTCCGCAGAAATTGCAAACTGGGCCAAACAGGAGGTTAAAGGCACTGACTCTCCAAGTCGGGAGAGTGTTAGTAAAGCGTCTGGAATGTTGCACCCGAGTACCAGGGGACGAGAACTGAGACATATTGGAACACGTCTCCCGATCACACGGTTGATCATACTCTGGGTTCCACGTGCATGTTTTAGCTGAAGGAAGAATCCCTTAAACCTGGAGAGTTGAGACCCGTGGAATGGGTACCATGCAATATGACTTCAAAGGGTCTTCATTTGCTCACCGAACCTCTCCAATCCTATCACTGCTGCGTTTGTGCCCCTGTACACACGCTTGATTTTCTTTCAGAGACATAGCAATCCATAGGTTTTAAGATACTTACTAGTCAGGTACATTCTTAGGCATTTAATATGGGGTGTTGAGTCCATTTCGTTGAGCAAGGAGTAGTTCTTGTCTATTCTATATTTGGCTTAAGGAACTTTATCTGTGCTCATTTCAATCTCTGGTTTTATGCAGCACCCCAACTCACCTTTCCCCTTAAGCAAGCATAAGTTGGTTTTCTAAATTTGAGACCCTGTTCTGTTTTGTAATCCAGTTCCTGTGTAGCCAAGTTTACATCCCGTGTATTAGTGATATCTTATGATGTTTCTTTTTCTGTGTGACTTATTTCAGTTAGAATCATCATACCTGAATCCACTCATTATGCTGCTACGGGCCTGATGACATAGATTTCATTGCTGAGTGATATTGCATTGTACGTAAGTACCACAACTTCTTTATCCATTTTTCACTTTCTGCGATATTGAACTTGTACCGTAAACGAGGTTCTTGTAAACAGAGCCGTCCCAAACTTTGGGGTGGCTGTGTCTTTTTGATTTTAATTTCCCTAAGCTATAGGACCATAAGTGGAAGTGCCCTAGGCTCTGTTGCTTTGTTTTTTAGATGTTTCAGGAAACACCATACACCTCTCCCGAGTGGCTGTTGGCAATTTACATCCCGCCCATCAGCATAACAAGGCTCCCAGTTCTCCATGGCCTGTCCTGCCTTTCTGGATTTTACACTTTTTTCAGATGGCCCTTTTGACCGGGGGGAAGTGAGACTTCATTGTAGTGCAGATTTCCTTTGCAAGCTTGCTTGGTTGGCCAAAAAGGGCGTATGCGTTTTTTCCTGAATATATTCAGGAAAAAACGCATACGCCCTTTTTGGCCAAGTGCATCATTGTGGACGTTCTGCCTCTTTTCCTATGCTTTAAATGCAATTCCAGTCTACCTCCTGAAATCGGTTTCCTGCAATTCTGCCCCGCTTTCAAGTCCTCTTGGCAGCCTTACTTCAGTATATTTTTGGACGATAGCTGTCATTTATAACTCTGCAGGTTTGTGAATTACAGTGTCCCTGATCTCCTTTCTTCAACTCGCTTTCTTGTGAGCTGGCCGCAACACCGCAGGATTGCTTCAGGCCTTAATCTGGTTCCGGCACGGCACGCTGAGCCTTTGGTTAATTCCTCTTCCTGGTGGGAAATGAGAGTTAAATTTGCCCGTCCAGACACCTCCACCTAGTCTTTCATTGGTTCTCCCTATTCCTGTTCATCTTCCGCAGAAATTGCAAATGGGCCAAACAGGAGGTTAAAGGCACTGACTCTCCAAGTCGGGAGAGTGTTAGTAAAGCGTGTGGAATGTTGCACCCGAGTACCAGGGGACGCGAACTGAGACATATTGGAACACGTCTCCCGATCACACGGTTGATCATACTCTGGGTTCCACGTGCATGTTTTACCTGAAGGCAGAATCCCTTAAACCTGGAGAGTTGAGACCCGTGGAATGGGTACCATGCAATATGACTTCAAAGGGTCTTCATTTGCTCACCGAACGTCTCCAATCCTATCACTGCTGCGTTTATGCCCCTGTACACACGCTTGATTTTCTTTCAGCGACATAGCAATCCATAGGTTTTAAGATACTTACTAGTCAGGTACATTCTTAGGCGTTTAATATGGGGTGTTGAGTCCATTTCGTTGAGCAAGGAGTAGTTCTTGTCTATTCCATATTTGGCTTAAGGAACTTTATCTGTGCTCATTTCAATCTCTGGTTTGATGCAGCACCCCAACTCACCTTTCCCCTTAAGCAAGCATAAGTTGGTTTTCTAAATTTGAGACCCTGTTCTGTTTTGTAATCCAGTTCCTGTGTAGCCAAGTTTACATTCCGTGTATTAGTGATATCTTATGATGTTTCTTTTTCTGTGTGACTTATTTCAGGTAGAATCATCATACCTGAATCCACTCATTATGCTGCTACGGGCCTGATGACATAGATTTCATTGCTGAGTGATATTGCATTGTACGTAAGTACCACAACTTCTTTATCCATTTTTCACTTTCTGCGATATTGAACTTGTACCGTAAACGAGGTTCTTGTAAACAGAGCTGTACCAAACTTTGGGGTGGCTGTGTCTTTTTGATTTTAATTTCCCTAAGCTATAGGACCATAAGTGGAAGTGCCCTAGGCTCTGTTGCTTTGTTTTTTAGATGTTTCAGGAAACACCATACACCTCTCGCGAGTGGCTCTTGGCAATTTACATCCCGCCCATCAGCATAACAAGGCTCCCAGTTCTCCATGGCCTGTCCTGCCTTTCTGGATTTTACACTTTTTTCAGATGGCCCTTTTGACCGGGGGGCAGTGAGACTTCATTGTAGTGTAGATTTCCTTTGCAAGCTTGCTTGTTTGGCCAAAAAGGGCGTATGCGTTTTTTCTTGAATATATTCAGGAAAAAACGCATACGCCCTTTTTGGCCAAGTGCATCATTGTGGACGTTCTGCCTCTTTTCCTATGCTTTAAATGCAATTCCAGTCTACCTCCTGAAATCGGTTTCCTGCAATTCTGCCCCGCTTTCAAGTCCTCTTGGCAGCCTTACTTCAGTATATTTTTGGACGATAGCTGTCATTTATAACTCTGCAGGTTTGTGAATTACAGTGCCCCTGAGCTCCTTTCTTCAACTCGCTTTCTTGTGAGCTGGCCGCAACACCGCAGGATTGCTTCAGGCCCTAATCTGGTTCCGGCACGGCACGCTGAGCCTTTGGTTAATTCCTCTTCCTGGTGGGAAATGAGAGTTAAATTTGCCCGTCCAGACACCTCCAGCTAGTCTCTCATTGGTTCTCCCTATTCCTGTTCATCTTCCGCAGAAATTGCAAACTGGGCCAAACAGGAGGTTAAAGGCACTGACTCTCCAAGTCGGGAGAGTGTTAGTAAAGCGTCTGGAATGTTGCACCTGACTACCAGGGGACGAGAACTGAGACATATTGGAACACGTCTCCCGATCACACGGTTGATCATACTCTGGGTTCCACGTGCATGTTTTAGCTGAAGGAAGAATCCCTTAAACCTGGAGAGTTGAGACCCTTGGAATGGGTACCATGCAATATGACTTCAAAGGGTCTTCATTTGCTCACCGAACCTCTCCAATCCTATCACTGCTGCGTTTATGCCCCTGTACACACGCTTGATTTTCTTTCAGAGACATAGCAATCCATAGGTTTTAAGATACTTACTAGTCAGGTACATTCTTAGGCGTTTAATATGGGGTGTTGAGTCCATTTCGTTGAGCAAGGAGTAGTTCTTGTCTATTCCATATTTGGCTTAAGGAACTTTATCTGTGCTCATTTCAATCTCTGGTTTTATGCAGCACCCCAACTCACCTTTCCCCTTAAGCAAGCATAAGTTGGTTTTCTAAATTTGAGACCCTGTTCTGTTTTGTAATCCAGTTCCTGTGTAGCCAAGTTTACATCCCGTGTATTAGTGATATCTTATGATGTTTCTTTTTCTGTGTGACTTATTTCAGTTAGAATCATCATACCTGAATCCACTCATTATGCTGCTACGGGCCTGATGACATAGATTTCATTGCTGAGTGATATTGCATTGTACGTAAGTACCACAACTTCTTTATCCATTTTTCACTTTCTGCCATATTGAACTTGTACCGTAAACGAGGTTCTTGTAAACAGAGCCGTCCCAAACTTTGGGGTGGCTGTGTCTTTTTGATTTTAATTTCCCTAAGCTATAGGACCATAAGTGGAAGTGCCCTAGGCTCTGTTGCTTTGTTTTTTAGATGTTTCAGGAAACACCATACACCTCTCCCGAGTGGCTGTTGGCAATTTACATCCCGCCCATCAGCATAACAAGGCTCCCAGTTCTCCATGGCCTGTCCTGCCTTTCTGGATTTTACACTTTTTTCAGATGGCCCTTTTGACCGGGGGGCAGTGAGACTTCATTGTAGTGCAGATTTCCTTTGCAAGCTTGCTTGGTTGGCCAAAAAGGGCGTATGCGTTTTTTCCTGAATATATTCAGGAAAAAACGCATACGCCCTTTTTGGCCAAGTGCATCATTGTGGACGTTCTGCCTCTTTTCCTATGCTTTAAATGCAATTCCAGTCTACCTCCTGAAATCGGTTTCCTGCAATTCTGCCCCGCTTTCAAGTCCTCTTGGCAGCCTTACTTCAGTATATTTTTGGACAATAGCTGTCATTTATAACTCTGCAGGTTTGTGAATTACAGTGCCCCTGAGCTCCTTTCTTCAACTCGCTTTCTTGTGAGCTGGCCGCAACACCGCAGGATTGCTTCAGGCCCTAATCTGGTTCCGGCACGGCACGCTGAGCCTTTGGTTAATTCCTCTTCCTGGTGGGAAATGAGAGTTAAATTTGCCCGTCCAGACACCTCCAGCTAGTCTCTCATTGGTTCTCCCTATTCCTGTTCATCTTCCGCAGAAATTGCAAACTGGGCCAAACAGGAGGTTAAAGGCACTGACTCTCCAAGTCGGGAGAGTGTTAGTAAAGCGTCTGGAATGTTGCACCCGAGTACCAGGGGACGAGAACTGAGACATATTGGAACACGTCTCCCGATCACACGGTTGATCATACTCTCGGTTCCACGTGCATGTTTTACCTGAAGGAAGAATCCCTTAAACCTGGAGAGTTGAGACCCGTGGAATGGGTACCATGCAATATGACTTCAAAGGGTCTTCATTTGCTCACCGAACCTTTCCAATCCTATCACTGCTGCGTTTATGCCCCTGTACACATGCTTGATTTTCTTTCAGAGACATAGCAGTGCATAGGTTTTAAGATACTTACTAGTCAGGTACATTCTTAGGCATTTAATATGGGGTGTTGAGTCCATTTCGTTGAGCAAGGAGTAGTTCTTGTCTATTCTATATTTGGCTTAAGGAACTTTATCTGTGCTCATTTCAATCTCTGGTTTGATGCAGCACCCCAACTCACCTTTCCCCTTAAGCAAGCATAAGTTGGTTTTCTAAATTTGAGACCCTGTTCTGTTTTGTAATCCAGTTCCTGTGTAGCCAAGTTTACATTCCGTGTATTAGTGATATCTTATGATGTTTCTTTTTCTGTGTGACTTATTTCAGTTAGAATCATCATACCTGAATCCACTCATTATGCTGCTACGGGCCTGATGACATAGATTTCATTGCTGAGTGATATTGCATTGTACGTAAGTACCACAACTTCTTTATCCATTTTTCACTTTCTGCGATATTGAACTTGTACCGTAAACGAGGTTCTTGTAAACAGAGCCGTCCCAAACTTTGGGGTGGCTGTGTCTTTTTGATTTTAATTTCCCTAAGCTATAGGACCATAAGTGGAAGTGCCCTAGGCTCTGTTGCTTTGTTTTTTAGATGTTTCAGGAAACACCATACACCTCTCCCGAGTGGCTGTTGGCAATTTACATCCCGCCCATCAGCATAACAAGGCTCCCAGTTCTCCATGGCCTGTCCTGCCTTTCTGGATTTTACACTTTTTTCAGATGGCCCTTTTGACCGGGGGGAAGTGAGACTTCATTGTAGTGCAGATTTCCTTTGCAAGCTTGCTTGGTTGGCCAAAAAGGGCGTATGCGTTTTTTCCTGAATATATTCAGGAAAAAACGCATACGCCCTTTTTGGCCAAGTGCATCATTGTGGACGTTCTGCCTCTTTTCCTATGCTTTAAATGCAATTCCAGTCTACTTCCTGAAATCGGTTTCCTGCAATTCTGCCCCGCTTTCAAGTCCTCTTGGCAGCCTTACTTCAGTATATTTTTGGACGATAGCTGTCATTTATAACTCTGCAGGTTTGTGAATTACAGTGCCCCTGAGCTCCTTTCTTCAACTCGCTTTCTTGTGAGCTGGCCGCAACACCGCAGGATTGCTTCAGGCCCTAATCTGGTTCCGGCACGGCACGCTGAGCCTTTGGTTAATTCCTCTTCCTGGTGGGAAATGAGAGTTAAATTTGCCCGTCCAGACACCTCCAGCTAGTCTCTCATTGGTTCTCCCTATTCCTGTTCATCTTCCGCAGAAATTGCAAACTGGGCCAAACAGGAGGTTAAAGGCACTGACTCTCCACGTCGGGAGAGTGTTAGTAAAGCGTCTGGAATGTTGCACCCGAGTACCAGGGGACGAGAACTGAGACATATTGGAACACGTCTCCCGATCACACGGTTGATCATACTCTGGGTTCCACATGCATGTTTTAGCTGAAGGAAGAATCCCTTAAACCTGGAGAGTTGAGACCCGTGGAATGGTTACCATGCAATATGACTTCAAAGGGTCTTCATTTGCTCACCGAACCTCTGCAATCCTATCACTGCTGCGTTTATGCCCCTGTACACACGCTTGATTTTCTTTCAGACACATAGCAATCCATAGGTTTTAAGATACTTACTAGTCAGGTACATTCTTAGGCGTTTAATATGGGGTGTTGAGTCCATTTCGTTGAGCAAGGAGTAGTTCTTGTCTATTCCATATTTGGCTTAAGGAACTTTATCTGTGCTCATTTCAATCTCTGGTTTGATGCAGCACCCCAACTCACCTTTCCCCTTAAGCAAGCATAAGTTGGTTTTCTAAATTTGAGACCCTGTTCTGTTTTGTAATCCAGTTCCTGTGTAGCCAAGTTTACATTCCGTGTATTAGTGATATCTTATGATGTTTCTTTTTCTGTGTGACTTATTTCAGTTAGAATCATCATACCTGAATCCACTCATTATGCTGGTACGGGCCTGATGACATAGATTTCATTGCTGAGTGATATTGCATTGTACGTAAGTACCACAACTTCTTTATCCATTTTCCACTTTCTGCGGTATTGAACTTGTACCGTAAACGAGGTTCTTGTAAACAGAGCCGTCCCAAATTTTGGGGTGGCTGTGTCTTTTTGATTTTAATTTCCCTAAGCTATAGGACCATAAGTGGAAGTGCCCTAGGCTCTGTTGCTTTGTTTTTTAGGTATTTCAGGAAACACCATACACTTCTCCAGAGTGGCTCTTGGCAATTTACATCCCGCCCATCAGCATAACAAGGCTCCCAGTTCTCCATGGCCTGTCCTGCCTTTCTGGATTTTACACTTTTTTCAGATGGCCCTTTTGACCGGGGGGGAAGTGAGACTTCATTGTAGTGCAGATTTCCTTTGCAAGCTTGCTTGGTTGGCCAAAAAGGGCGTATGCGTTTTTTCCTGAATATATTCAGGAAAAAACGCATACGCCCTTTTTGTCCAAGTGCATCATTGTGGACGTTCTGCCTCTTTTCCTATGCTTTAAATGCAAATCCAGTCTACCTCCTGAAATCGGTTTCCTGCAATTCTGCCCCGCTTTCTAGTCCTCTTGGCAGCCTTACTTCACTATGTTTTTGGACGATAGCTGTCATTTATAACTCTGCAGGTTTTGTGAATTACAGTGCCCCTGAGCTCCTTTCTTCAACTCGCTTTCTTGTGAGCTGGCCGCAACACCGCAGGATTGCTTCAGGCCCTAATCTGGTTCCGGCACGGCACGCTGAGCCTTTGGTTAATTCCTCTTCCTGGTGGGAAATGAGAGTTAAATTTGTGCATCCAGACACCTCCAGCTAGTCTCTCATTGGTTCTCCCTATTCCTGTTCATCTTCCGCAGAAATTGCAAACTGGGCCAAACAGGAGGTTAAAGGCACTGACTCTCCAAGTCGGGAGAGTGTTAGTAAAGCGTCTGGAATGTTGCACCTGAGTACCAGGGGACCAGAACTCAGACATATAGGAACACGTCTCCCGATCACACGGTTGAACATACTCTGGGATCCACATGCATGTTTTAGCTGAAGGAAGAATCCCTTAAACCTGGAGAGTTGAGACCCGTGGAATGGGTACCATGCAATATGACTTCAAAGGGTCTGCATTTGCTCACCGAACCTCTCCAATCCTATCACTGCTGCGTTTATGCTGCTGTACACACGCTTGATTCTCTTTCAGAGACATAGCAATCCATAGGTTTTAAGATACTTACTAGTCAGGTATATTCTTAGGCGTTTAATATGGAGTGTTGAGTCCACTTCGTTGAGCAAGGAGTAGCTCTTGTCTATTACATATTTGGCTTATGGAACGGTATCTGTGCTCATTTCAATCTCTGGTTTTATGCAGCACCCCAACTCACCCGTCCCCTTAAGCAAGCATAAGTTGGTTTTCTACATTTGACACCCTGTTCTGTTTTGTAATTCAGTTCTTGTGTAGCCAAGTTTACATTCCGTGTATTAGTGATATCTTATGATATTTCTTTTTCTGTGTGACTAATTTCACTTAGAATCATCGTACCTGAATCCACTCATTATGCTGCTACGGGCCTGATGACATAGATTTCATTGCTGAGTGATATTGCATTGTACGTAAGTACCACAACTTCTTTATCCATTTTTCGCTTTCTGTGATATTGAACTTGTACCGTAAACGAGGTTCTTGTAAACAGAGCCGTCCCAAACTTTGGGGTGGCTGTGTCTTTTTGATTTTAATTTCCCTAAGCTATAGGACCATAAGTGGAAGTGCCCTAGGCTCTGTTGCTTTGTTTTTTGGATGTTTCAGGAAACACCATACACTTCTCCAGAGTGGCTGCTGGCAATTTACATCCCGCCCATCAGCATAACTAGGCTCCCAGTTCTCCATGGCCTGTCCTGCCTTTCTGGATTTTACACTTTTTTCAGATGGCCCTTTTGACCGGGGGGCAGTGAGACTTCATTGTAGTGCAGATTTCCTTTGCAAGCTTGCTTGGTTGGCCAAAAAGGGCGTATGCGTTTTTCCCTGAATATATTCAGGAAAAAACGCATACGCCCTTTTTGGCCAAGTGTATCATTGTGGACGTTCTGCCTCTTTTCCTATGCTTTACATGCAATTCCAGTCTACCTCCTGAAATCGGTTTCCTGCAATTCTGCCCCGCTTTCAACTCCTCTTGGCAGCCTTACTTCAATATATTTTTGGAAGATCGCTGTGCATTATAACTCTGCATGTTTGTGAATTACAGTGCCCCTGAGCTCCTTTCTTCAACTCGCTTTCTTGTGAGCTGGCCGCAACACCGCAGGATTGCTTCAGGCCCTAGTTTGGTTCCGGCACGGCATGCTGAGCCTTTGGTTAATTCCTCTTCCTGGTGGGAAATGAGAGTTAAATTTGCCCGTCCGGACACCTCCACCTAATCTCTCATTTGTTCTCCCTATTCCTGTTCATTTTCCACAGAAATTGCAAATTGAGCCATACAGGAGGTTAAAGGCACTGACTCTCCAAGTGGGGAGAGTGTTAGTAAAGCGTCTGGAATGTTGCACCCGAGTACCAGGGGACGAAAACTGAGACACATTTGAACACGTTTCCCGATCACACGGTGGATCATACTCTGGGTTCCACATGCATGTTTTAGCTGAAGGAAGAATCCCTTAAACCTGGAGAGTTGAGACTCATGGAATGGGTACCATGCAATATGACTTCAAAGGGTCTGCATTTGCTCACCGAACCTCACCAATCCTATCACTGCTGCGTTTATGCCACTGTACACACGCTTGATTCTCTTTCGGAGACATATAAATCTATAGGTTTTAAGATTCTTACTAGTCAGGTAGATTCTTACTAGTCAGGTATATTCCTAGGCGTTTAATATAGGGTGTTGAGTCCACTTCGTTGAGCAAGGGGTACCTTTTGTCTATTATATTTTTGGCTTATGGAACGGTATCTGTGCCAATTTTAATCTCTGGTTTCATGCAGCACCCCATATCGGCTTTCCCCTTAAGCAAGCATAAGTTGGTTTTCTACATTTTTGACCCTGTTCTGTTTTGTAATTCAGTTCCTGTGTAGCCAAGTTTACATTCCGTGTAGTAGTGATATCTTATGATGTTTCTTTTTCTGTGTGACTAATTTCACTTAGAATCATCGTACCTGAATCCACTCATTATGCTGCTACGGGCCTGATGACATAGATTTCATTGCTGAGTGATATTGCATTGTACGTAAGTACCACAACTTCTTTATCCATTTTTCGCTTTTTGCGATATTTAACTTGTACCGTAAACGAGGTTCTTGTAAACAGAGCCATCCCAAACTTTGGGGTGGCTGTGTCTTTTTGATTTTAATTTCCCTAAGCTATAGGACCATAAGTGGAAGTGCCCTAGGCTCTGTTGCTTTGTTTTTTGGATGTTTCAGGAAACACCATACACTTCTCCAGAGTTGCTGCTGGCCATTTACATCCCGCCCATCAGCATAACTAGGCTCCCAGTTCTCCATGGCCTGTCCTGCCTTTCTGGATTTTACACTTTTTTCAGAAGGCCCTTTGACCGGGGGGCAGTGAGACTTCATTGTAGTGCAGATTTCCTTTGCGAGCTTGCTTGGTTGGCCAGAAAGGGCGTATGCGTTTCTTCCTGAATATATTCAGGAAAGAACGCATACGCCCTTTTTGGCCAAGTGCATCATTGTCGACGTTCTGAGTCTTTTCATATGTTTTCAGTGCAATTCCAGTCTACCTCCTGAAATCGGTTTCCTGCAGTTCTGCCTTGCTCTCAGTTCCTCTTCATAGCCTTACCTCAATATACGTTTGGAAAATAGTTGGCCTTTATAACTCTGCAGGTTTTTCAATTGCAGTGGCCCTTAGCTCCATTTTTCAGCTCTTATTTTTGTGATCTTGCCTCATATCCACAGGATTTCTTCAGGCCCTATTCTTCTTCTGGGGCGCCTTGCTCTGCCTTTGGTTAATTCTTCTTCCTGATGTGAAATTAGAGTGACATGTGCCCATTGAAACCGCTACAGCTATTTTCTCACTGGTTCCCCCTATTCCCATTCATCCTCCGCACTAACTGCAGACTGTGCGATACCGGAACTTAAAGGCATTGACTCTCCATGTGGAGATGTTGTTAGTAAAGTGGCTGGAATGTTGATCCGGAGCCCCAGGAGAGGAAAATGAGGTGCATTTTAGAAACCTTTCCCGATCATATGGTATACCATCTGCTGGATTTCCCATGCATGGTTTAGCTGTAGGAAGATTCCCTTCAACTTGGAGTGTTGGGACCCTTGGAATAAGTAGCATGAAGTATTGCATTAAACTTTCGGCAGTTGCTCACCAAAGCTCTCCAATCCTTTCAGCCCCAAGTGTCCAGCCTTATGTCTTATCCAGCTGTGGGTTTATATGTGGTCATTCCAGGTTGCATCACAGCCCCTGAGCGAATTTTGTAAGAATTTTTCTCTCTTTCATTGTTTCTGCGTTTTGGTTTTAAAATTTATTTCTATAATGGGGTTTAGCTCATTTTCACTGCTGTGTTTGTGCCGCTCTGCGCACACTTGATTCCCTTATGGAGATATATCAATACATGGGTTTTAAGATTCTTATTACTCAGATATATTTCTCTGTGGTGTATAGGGTGTGTTGAGGCCAGTTCATTGAGCAAGGTGTAGATCTTGTCTGATACCTATTTGGTTTATTGAACGGTATCTGTGCTAATTTCAAACTCTGGTTTTATGCATCACCCCACCTCTCCTTTCCCCTTAAGCTGACATAAGTGTGTTTTCTAAATGTGAGACACTGTTCTGTTTTGTCATTCATTTTTTGTGCAGCCATATTTATCCTCCCTCTATAAGTGATATCTTATGATATGTTTCTTTTTCTGTTTGACTTATTTCAAGTAGTATTATCGGACCTCAATCCACTCTTTATCCTTCTACTAGCCTTATTACATTGATTTCATGGTGAAGAGATATTCCATTGTACATAAGTACCACATTTTCTTTATCCATTGTTCTCTTTCCTGGGATATTTAAGGTGTACTGAAGTTGAGGTTCTTGTAAACAGAGTAGCCCTAAACTGTGGTGTGCTTGTGTCTTGTTGATTTTTAGACTTCCCTAGATATACTCCCGTGATTGGAAGTGCCCTATGCTCTGTCGCTCTGTTTTTTAGATGATTTAGGAACCACCATACACTTCTCCAGAGTGGCTCTCGGCAGTTCACACACTGTCCATCAGCGTATAAAGGCTCCCTGTTCTCCATGGCCTGTCCTGCATTTCTGGTTTTTACAATTTTTTCGGATGGCCCTTTTGACTGGTGGGAAATGAGACTTCTTTGTTGTGCACATTTGCATTGCTTGCTTGCTTGGTTGCCCATAAAGTGCGTATGCGTTTTTTCCTGGATATATTCAGGAAATAACACATACTCCCTTTTGGGCCAACTGCATCATTGTCGAAATTCTGCCGCTTTTCATGTGCTTTAAAGGCGAGTCCAATCTATCTCTTGAAATCTGTTTCTTGCAATTCTGTCTTGCATTCAGATCCTCTTCTTTGCCTTACCTCAACATATTTTTGGACGTTAGTTTTCATTTATAACTCTGCAGGTTTGTGAATTGCAGTGACCCTGAGCTCCATTTTTTAAGTTGCTCTTTTGTGAGCTGGCCTCAAAACTGCAGGATTGCTTCAGGCCCTATTTTGGCTCCGGCGAGGCGGGATGAGCCTTTTTTTAATTCTTATTCTTAATGGGAAATTAGAGTGACATGTGCCCGTCCAAACCCCTACAACTATTCTCTCATTGTTTCCCCCTGTTCCCGTTCATCCTCCTCACAATTTGCAAAATGTGTGAAACAGAAGTTTAAATGTACTGATTCTCTAAGTGGGGAGATTCTAAGTAACGTGGCTGGAATGATGAACAGGAGCACCAGGAGAGGATAAATGAGGTGCATTTTAGACACATCTCCCGATCACATGGTGTACAGTCCTCTGGGTTTTCCATGCATGTTTTAGCTGTAGGAAGATTCCTTGAACCTGCAGATTTGGGACCCATTGAATGGGTACCAGGTAGTATTACTTTAAAGGGTGTGCATTTCCTCACCCAACCCCACATTTCTCTTAGTGCGAACAGTTTCCAGCCTTATGTCTCATCCTGCTGTGGGTCTAGATGTGTTCAATCCATGTTGCATCACCGTCCCTGAGGAAAAGTTGTAAGAGGTTTTCTCTGTCTCTCTGTCGTTTATTTTTTTCAATTTATTACTATGTTGTTTACAGCTGATTTTCAAAGCTCTGTTTCTTGCTGCTGTACATCTACTTGATTCACGTACAGAGAGACATCAATAATTTCTTTTTTAGATTCTTACCAGTCATAGATATTCTTTTCCGGTGACTTGAGTGTGCTGAGTGCAGTTCTTTTAGTTACCGTGTAGGCCTTGTTGATTATCAGTTTGGTATTTGGAATGGTATCTTTGCTAATTTCAACCTCCTGGATGATGCCTCACCCCTCCCCACCTTTCCCGTTTAGCAGCCTTACACGTGTTTTCTACATATTTATGTCACTTAGAATGATCATACGTAACTCCTCCGGAGTTGTTACAACTGGCCATATTTCATTGATTTCCAGGCTGAGTAATATTCCACTCTACATAAGTACCACATCTCTATCCATTTTTTCCCTCCAGAGACATTTAAGTTATATCCTAGTCGAGGATCTTTTAAACAGAGAGGCAGTAAACATTGGGGTGCCTGTGTCCTCTCGATTTTTGTTTTTCCCAAGATATACGCCCATGAGTGCAAGTGCCCTATGCTCTGTAGCTCATTTTTTAGATGCTTTAGTAAACACAATACAGTTCTCCAGAATGGCCGTTGGCAATATACATTTCCACTATAAGCCTCACAGGGCTCCCTCCTCTCCTTGCCCTGTCCTGCATTTCTGGCGTTTACACTTTATGAGGATGGCTCTTCTGACTGATGCGAAGTGATATCTTTTGTAGTATTGATTTCCAGTGCCCACCTGTTTGGTTGGCTAAAAAAGTGTATGCCCTTTTCTTGAATATATACAGAAAAAAACGCATACAGCCTTTTTGGCCAACTGCAATGTCGGAAATGTTCAGCCCCTTTTCTTGTGCTTAATGGCGAGTCCTTTCTACCTCCTCAAATCCCTTTCCTGCCATTCTCCCTTGCTTGCCAATCCTTTTCTCTGACTTTCCTCAAGACATTTTTCAGTGATAGATATTTTCAACTCTGCAGTTTCGTGAATTTTACTGCCCCTGAGTTCCATTGTTCAACTTGTGTTTATGGGAACTGGCCACAAAGCAGTGGGATTTCCTCAAGCCCTATACTGTTTCCATGGGCAACCCTAGCCTTTGGTCAATTCATCTTCCTGATTGGAAATTAGAGTGACATGTGCCTGTCTGAACACCTAGGACTTGTCTCTCATTGTTCCTCATCCTTCCGCTTCATCCTCTGGACAAATTCCAAACTGTACGCAACAGGATGTTGACAGTGTTGACATCTCCAAGTGGGGAGACTGTTAGTAAAGACGCTGGAGGGGTGAACCCGAACACCAGGAGATGAGGAGATGAGATGCCTTTTCCAAACTCTTCCCGATCAGACGGTATACCATCCTCTGGATGTGACAGACATGTTTTAGCAGTAGGAAGAGTCCCATTCATGTAAGGAGAACACCAGGGCTTTTTCAAAATCAGTGTCTCCCCGAAACCCAAACTGGGGAGTTTTTTAAGCTACGGCTACACATATGTTCATTAAGGGCCTTGGGAAGTAGGCAGAGTCCAAACTTTAGATGACTGAAGTCTTCAGGGTCAGAAGCACTCACCACCGGCTTCCCTTAGGTTACACTTTAACTGTCATTGATAGATGATGTCAATAAAAATATCTATTCTTTTTCCGATTATTTCCCCTTATAGGTTATTGCACAATATTGAGTGTAGTTCCCTGTGCTATACAGTAGTTCCTTGTTGATGATCTATTTTATACATAGCAGTGTGTATGTGTTAATTCCAAACTGTTAATTTATCCCTCCTCCCACCTTTCCCCTTTGGTAATAATAAATTATAAGATTTTATACTTCTCAGAAATGGGGGAGCTGAAAGAGAGGTATCATTTTCAATGGAAAAGCATTTAAAACAAGATTGAAGCTTTAACCAAGATTATTAGATGTACATCCTTGGAAAGAAATCACTTCATTTCTCTAATATTGACCTGACAAATAGGACAAACCTTCTCACTGAACTTGCTTATAATAAAGTAATGGAAATATCAAATGGAAGTGTTAGAAACATCTTATTTTACCCGAGCCTTATAAACTGTTCTATGTTAACTACAGTTTGGCTCACACATCTGTTCATTGAAGTTACAATAGTCTCAATTTCTGTTACTGATCCTCCAGAGTGGACCCCAACAAGGGTCCCCCTGCCCAGTGTCATTGGGGCCAACAGATCGAGACTGAGTTTGGTTCCCAAGCAAAGGAAACTTTATATTTTCATCAGAGAATGGAGAGGTGAGAGCATGCACTACCCCGTGGGCTGTGGGCTGGGCTGCTGTGTAGAGATCCTGTCAGAGTCAGTGGGAGGGAGGGGGCGGAGCTCTCAAGGGCCGGGTTGGCTGCAGCTCAGGCTCTATATCTCGGAGTCTGCACTGGGCCCCAGGAGCTGAGGTGTCGACCCAGCCATTCTGCACCAGGAAATCTGGTCTGAAGTGCCGGGTGTGGAACCTCTGCATGCGGGACCCTAGGAGCACGTGAAATTAGACAAAGCACAAAGGATAAAAAAGGTCAGACTTGACTTTATTGCCCAGATTCTATTTTTATCTCCCAGGGATTTTTAATGGGCTTTGCTGGGGACAAACCCCTCCTCTGCCTTTTGTCCCGTTCCTCATTCTTGGAGTGCTGAGGGTGCAGACCCTTCTTCTGTAACTGCTGAGTGCTGAGTTGGGAGCCCTCATACCAGGGGACGAGGGTCAGAACTTCTCCCCAGCAGCCTCCAGGTGACGTTGATTGGCCCCAGGACCCCTGCCTCCCTGCTCGTCCGCCTGAGCACCAGCATTGGAAGTGTTATAGATTCTAATGACCTTTAAGGGTCCAGGAAAGAGATGTGCAGAGACGCTGTGGGGGCCGGTTTCACCCCGCCCCACATTTGTTCGGCCACCTTAGGCTGACCGTTTCTGCCAGCCTAGATGCTCTGACCAGTAGTCTGCTCTTTCTTCAGTTAGGCCCCTGAATTAACATAAAATCAGCACCAGGTGTCAGAGCCCTGCCCGCTCAACTCCCAGACAGTCCAGGGTCAGTGGTGATCAAGGACCATGATGGCCACTGAGTCAACAGCCTTTTGAAGTAAACAGGAGTCCAGCCGGTCTTATTGGCCACCATCATCACGGTGTCTGTAGGCTTTTCTATGGTGACAGTGTGATATACGGTTCCCCTGCCAAGATTATTAGCTCCCCTCCGGGTGCAGGAAGTCCTGCAAGCAGTAGTCTACTCCTTCGGGACACACTATTGTTGTTTTATGAGAGAAACTCCAGGTCAAGTGATGTTCACATGAGTCGTCATGGTGCCCTGTTGCCTCCGGTTATCTCTCTGGATGTTGGAGTTGGAGGGCCTCCTCACTCGAGGTCGGTGTGCCCACGGAGCGAACCCTGCAACTTCAGGGCATGGTTGGTGATTAGGATCACCACGTGGGGTCCTTTTCCCTTAGGAGGGAGGTGGCCTTTTGGGCTGCTGATTTCCAGGTTTTTAGATACCGCCAGTATCTTGGCCAGATGTGGCAGTGGGCCAAGCCCCTTGGTGACTGTAGTTTATCCTACCTGGATGGCATTCTTGCGTTGTTCCATTTCAAGTGGTCCCAGTTTTTGCACTAATTCTCCAATGGCGATTCACCTTTCACCGGGAATGGAAAGGTCAAAGGGTTTAGCTCAATTAGGGAGTTCCAGGGCAAAGGTCTGAATTGACTGCTCTTTCCATTCTTGAAAGGCCACTTCTGGATTCTGTTCAAAAGGATCATCATCTTTTCCTTTCAGTGTTTCATATAGAGGCCCAGCTAGTAGACTGTAGTTAGGGATCCAGAAGCAGCAAACCCTGGCCTCCCCAGGAACCCCTAAGCTGTCTTCTAGTTTTAGAAAGGGGTAAGGCTGCAAATGGTTTCTTCCCTTTCCTGGGATGGGCTTCTCTGACCTTGTGTGAGAATGAAGCCCAGGCAGGTCACCGCAGTCTGTGATATTTGAGCTTTTTCTTGGACAACTTCTATCCTTTATTGGCTTGGTAGTTCAGAGACCTCCTTAGTAGGGCTGGCGATCAGAATGTCGTCTGCATATTGAAGGAGGGTTTCCTTTTCCAGAGGTAGAACTTTTCGGTCGTTAGCTAAGCTTTCCCCAAAGATGGTGTGGGAATTTTTGAACCCTTGGGGCAAGACGGCCCGGAAGTATTGTTTTAGTTGTATGTTGAGTCCTGCCACTCACAAGCCAAAATTTCTTGTGACTCTGGGACTAATGGAATACAAAAGAAGGCATCATTGAAGACTAATACAGAATACCATGTCCTGGTGGTTGGTAGAATGACCAGCAGGGTGTAGGAATCAGGAGCAACTGGAGGTATATCCTCGGTGGCTTCACTGACTGTCCTGACATCCTTTACCAGGTCCCCAGCAGCCCATGGGGCTCTCGTGGTCAGGCCAATCCCAGGATATGGAGCTCTCCTGGGCAGGTACCCCACCCCCAACCCAGCCCACGGGGCTCTCATGGTCAGGCCCCTCCCAGGATACAGAGCTACCCTTGCAGGTACCGTGGCAGGGCTGGGCACACAGGAACCTTGCACACAGCCCTCATTGAAGAGCACCCCCAGCTCACCTGTCGCTCAGAGCTGACACAGAGCACCTCAGAGCAGGACTTGAACTAACAAACAGCAGCTCCGACAGGTCTGTGACCCTGGGCATCACTCTGTGTGGCCTCCCTCCACCTGGTCTTCCAGAGACTTCCACTGCACCCAGGGCACCAGGCCTCTGTCTCCAACCACCACCCACCCCTCCTCTCCCTGACTCCTGGGTTCCTCTCATTAGGAGAGGGTTTTCTTGAAGTTGTCTCCCACTCATGGGCCAGATAAAATGATTAGAAAACAAGCCAAAGCTGCAGCCCCTTGTCTATCCTGACTCTCAGGAGCCCACACCTGTTCCTTGGACCTGGCCGGTTCAGCAAGTTCCATTTTCTGCAACTGTGAGCCCCTGAGGGGTGATGATTGGCTACCTGGGCAGCCTTACCATGCTGGCCAGCCCTCCCCAGGTGTGCCTGGGTTGAGATCAATATAAATACCAATCCAGGCAGCAAAAGCCCCTGCAGCTGTGCCTGACGCCATTTTCTCTGCCCTGTCAGCAGTCTCGGGGCTGGGCTGGTGGGAGGGAGTGAGAGGCCACGGCTTTGTGGGTGGCCCAGTGTGAGTGGGGCTCTGCTGGACTTTCTGCAGCAGATGCCAGGCTGCCACCTGCTAAAGAAGAGGATGTGTCACCCATACCTGCTGCTGGAATTTCTCCCTGGGCAGAGGTGAGGAAGGAAAAAAGCAGTGGGGGCAGGGACAGGACGGGTATCTCAGGCAGGGAAATGGAAATCTTCCAGAAGAGCACCCAGGGCCAGGACCATCCTGGCTGGCCTGCAGGCACCAAGTCAGCTGGCATGCTGTCACTCGTGTGGCTCCATGGCCCTTCCTCTAGGCTTTCAAGTCCTTGTATATATTCAGGTGTTTTACCTGGGAAGGGTGGGAACAGTTCAGCAGCAAGTGGCCTGGGGCTCAGCTCACGTTTACTCACAGATGCCTCGGCACGGTGCCCCAGCTTTGCAATGAGGACGCTTGTTGTGTGGGGGCTGCTGGCTGAATGGGAGACGATTCCCCACCACTGACCAACTTCAGAATTGTTTACAACTGGAGCAAGTGCCCTGATACGGTTTTCCTCTGAGTAACTGGTGGGTTCTGTTTTTTTTTTTCTCTTTTTCGTTTTTGGTTCAAGGTAGATTTTATTCCTCTTTTTTGTATTTACAGATATAAGCATGGAAATAATTTATTCATATAAATACATGTATGTGAAGGGAATAATTGTTTTTTCTGTTTTATTTTTTAAATTTTATTTCTTTTTAATTTTGAATTTTATTTTATATTTTTATACAGCAGGTTCTCATTGGTTATCTATTTTATACATATAAATGTTTACATGCCAATCCCAATCTCTCAACTCCTCCCACCACCACCCCTCCAAGAGCTTTCCCCCCTTGTTGTCCATACGATTGTTGTCTACATCTGTTGCTCTATTTATGCCTTGCAAAATGGTTAATCTGTACAGTTTTTCTAGGTTCCACATATATGCATGAATATACAAGATTTGTTTTTCTCTTTCTGACTTACTTCACTCTGTAGGACAGTCTCTAGATCCATCGACGTCTCTACAAATGACCCAATTTCATTCCTTTCATGGCTTAGTAATATTCCATTTTATATATGTACCACAGCTTTATGCATTCGTCTGTCTGTGGGCATTTAGGTTGCTTCCATTACCTCGATATTGTAAATAGTGATGCAATGAACATTGCGGTGAATGTCTCTTTTTGATTTATGGTTTTGTCTGAGTATATGTCCAGTCCTGGGATTGCTGTATCATATGGTAATTCTATTATTAGTTTCTTAAGAAACTCCATATTGTTCTCCATAGTGACTGTATCAATTTATATTCCCAACAATAGTGGAAGAGTGTTCCTTTTCTCCACACCCTTTCCAGCATTTGTTGTTTGTAGATTTTCAGATGATGCCCATTCTAACAGGTGTGAGGTGATACCTCATTGTTGAGTCCATTTCGTTGAGCAACGGGTAGGTCTTGTCTATTACATATTTGGCTTATGGAACGGTATCTGTGCTAATTTCAAACTCTGGTTTTATGCAGCACCCCAACTCACCTTTCCCCTTAAGCAAGCATAAGTTGGTTTTCTAAACTTGAGACCCTGTTCTGTTTTGTAATTCAGTTCATGTGTAGCCAAGTTTACATTCGGTGCATTAGTGATACCTTATGATGTTTCTTTTTCTGTGTGACTTATTTCACTTAGAATCATCATGCCTCAATCCACTCATTATGCTGGTACAGGCCTGGTGACACAGATTTCATTGCTGAGTGGTATTCTGTTGTACATAAGTACCGCAACTTCTTTATCAATTATTTGTTCTCTGGGATATTTAACTTGTACTGTAGAAGAGGCTCCTGTAAACAGAGCCGTTGTAAATTTTGGGGTGGCTGTGTCTTTTTTATTTTAATTTCCCTAAGCTATAGGACCATAAGTGGAAATGCCCTAGATTCTGTTGCTTTGTTTTTCAGATGTATCAGGAAACACCATACACTTCTCCAGAGTGGCTGTTGGCAATGTACATCCCGCCCATAAGCATAACAAGGCTCCTTTTTCCCCATGGCCTGTCTTGCCTTTCTGGATTTTACACTTTTCTCAGTGGCCCTTTAGACCGGGGGGAAGTGACACTTCATAGTAGTTCGGATTTCCATTGCAAGCTTGCTTGGTTTGCCAAAAAGGGCGTATGTGTTTTTTCCTGAATATATTCAGGAACAAACTCATACGCCCTTTGTTGCCAAGTGCATCATTGTCGATGTTCTGCCTCTTTTCCTATGCTTTAAATGCAAATCCAGTCTACCTCCTGAAATCGGTTTCCTGCAATTCTGCCCCGCTTTCAAGTCCTCTTCGCAGCCTTACTTCAATATATTTTTGGACGTTATCTGTCATTTATAACTCTGCAGGTTTGTGAATTACAGGGCCCCTGAGCTCCTTTCTTCAACTCGCTTTCTTGTGAGCTGGCCGCAAACCCGCAAGACTGCTTCAGGCCCTAATCTGCTTCTGGCAGGGCACGCTGAGCCTTTGGTTAATTCCTCTTCCTGGTGGGAAATGAGTGTTAAATATGCCCGTCCAGACACCTACCTCACTCTCAACCCCTTGGTGATGTGGGTCCTCTGGTTTGTGGCCACTTTTGCTGGGTTCCTCACCTTTCAATGATGTGGCCCCACTAGTGTGAGGACACTCCTGCTTGGTTCTCATCCACGTGGTTATGTGGACCCCCTGGTGAGAGTCTGTTCCTGGCTTTGTTCCTCACCCACCTGTGAGGGAGACCCTCTGCTGATAGGTCACTCCTGCATGGCTGGCACACATTGCCTTGGTGAAGTCAGCCGTATGGTGGCAGTTGGAGCGTGCTGGGAATCTCTTCCCCCGGTGATGAGGGCCCTCTTGCGTCAGGCCCTAACTGCTGGGCTCACCAACTTTTCTTAGGGAGCCCAGTGATGCTTTGGCACTCCTCTTAGGATCCCATCTCCATGGGGATGTGGGCCTTCTGCTCTGAGGTCCCAACGGCTGGGTTGTTCACATTTTCATGATGTGGGCTCTCTGGTGTTAGTTCACAGAAGCCTGGATCCCATAGCCTCTGTGCTCTTGGCTGCCTGCTGGGAGGTTCCAACTGCTGGATTCCTCACTTTTTTAATTTTTTGGGCCCTCTGTTGTGAGGATCCTCCTGCCTGCCTCACTCCCAGCCCCTTCGTGATGTGTGTCGTCTGGTTTGAGGCCACATGTGCTGGGTTCCTCACCTTTCGATGATGTGGGACCAATGGTCTTAGGAGACTCCTGCCTGGTTCACATCCCCTTGGTGATGTGGGCCCTCTGTTGAGAGTCTGATCCCGGCTGGGTTCCTCACCCATCTGTGAGGTGGGCCGTCTGATGTGAGGTCACTCTTGCCTGGCTTGCTCACCTCGCCTTGTGGACATGAGCCCTCTGGTGGCACTTGGAGCCTGCTGGGAGCCTCCTCTCCTCGGTGATGAGGGCCCTCTGGCATCAGACCCTAACTGCTGGGCTCCCTACATTTTGTGATGTGCGCCCAGTGGTGCGAGGACACTCCAGCCAGGTTCACATCCCCATTGGGGTGTGGGCCTTCTGCTCTGAGGTCCCAAAGCCTGGGTTGCTCACAGTTTCATGATGTGGGCTCTCTGCTGTTAGTTCACTCCTGCCTGCATCCCATAGCTTCTGTGCTCTGGGCCGCCTGCTGGGAGGTTCCAACTGCTGGATTCCTCACCTTTCTTATTCTTTGGGCCCTCTGTTTTTAGGCTACTCCTGCCTGCCTCACTCCCATTCCCTTTGTGATATGTGTCCTCTGATTTGAGGCCACATGTGCTGGGTTCCGCACCTTTCGATGATGTGACCCCACTGGAGGGAAGACAGTCCTGACTGGTTCCCATCCCCTTGCTGATGTGGGCCCTCAGGTGAGAGTCTGATCCTGGCTGGGTTCCTCACCCTTCTGTGAGGTGGGCCCTCTGCTGTGAGGTCAGTCATGCCTGTCTGGCACACGTCACCTTGGCGACGTGGGCCCTCTGGTGGCAGTTGGAGTGTGCTGGGATCCTCCTCCCCTCGGTGATGAGGGCCCTCTTGCCTTAGGCCATAACTGCTGGGCTCCCCACATTTTCTGATGTGCGCCAAGTGAGTGAGGAGACTCTTGCCAGGTTCCCATCCCCATGGCGATATGGGCCTTCTGCTCTGAGGTCAAAACGGCTGGCTTGCTCACAGTACCATGATGTGGGCCCTCTGCTGTGAGTTCACTCCGGCAAGGATCCCTTATCATCGGTGCTCTGAGCCGCCTGCTGGGAGGTTCCAACTGCTGGATTCCTCAACTTTTTTATTCTATGTGCCCTCTGTTGTGAGGCTCCTCCTGCCTGCCTCACTGCCAGCCCCTTGGTGATGACTGTCCTATGGCTTGAGGCCACATGTGCTGCGTTCCTCACCTTTCGATGATGTGACCCCACTCGTGTGAGGACACTCCTGCCTGGTTCCCATCCCCTTGGTGAGGTGGGCCCTCTGGCGAGAGTCTAATCCTGGCTGGGTTCCTCAACGTTCTGTGAGGTAGGCCCTCTGCTGTGAGGTCACTCCTGCCTGGCTGGCACACGTCACCTTGGAGACGTGAGCCCTCTGGTGGCAGTTGGAGCATGCAGGGCGCCTCCTCCTCTCGGTGATGACGGCCCTCTGGCGTCAGGCCCTAAATGGTGGGCTCCCCACATTTTCTGATGTGCGCCCAGTGGTGCGAGGACACTCCAGCCAGGTTCCCATTCCCATGGGGATGTGGTCCTTCTGCGCTGAGGTCTCAACTCCTGGGTTGCTCACAGTTTTGTGATGTGGGCCCTCTGCTGTGAGTTCACTGTGGCCTGGATCCCATAGCCTCGGTGTTCTGGGCCGCCTGCTGGAAGGTCTAAATGCTGGAATCCTCACGTTTTTTATATTATGTGCCCTGTGTTGTGAGGCTACTCCTGCCTGCCTCACTCCAAGGCCCTTGGTGATGTGGGTCCTCTGGTTTGAGGACACATGTGCTGGGTTCCTCACCTTAAGATGATGAGGCCCCACTGGTGTGAGGATAATCCTGACTGGGTCCCATCCCCTTTGTGATGTGGGCCCTCTGGTGAGAGTCTGATCCTGGCTGGGTTCCTCACCCATCTGTGAGGTGGGCCCTCTACTATCAGGTAACTCTTGCCTGGGTTGCTCACCTCGCCTTGTTGACATGAGCCCTCTGGTGGCAATTGGACCCTGCTGGGAGCCTCCTCAGCTCTGTGATGAGGGCCCTCTGATGTCAGGCCCTAACTGCTGGGCTCCCCAACTTTTCTTAGTGAGCCCAGTGTTGCTCAAGCACTCCTCTTAGGTTCCCATCCCCATGGGGATGTGGGCCTTCTGCTCTGAGGTTCCAACGGCTGGGTTGATCACAATTTCATGATGTGGGCTCTCTGGTGTTAGTTCACTGTGGCCTGGATCCCATAGCCTCTGTGGTCTTGGCTGCCTGCTGGGAGGTTCCAACTGCTCGATTCCTCAACTTTTGTATTCTATGGGTCCTGTGTTGTGATGCTCCTCCTGCCTGCCTCACTCGCAACCCCTTCGTGATGTGGGTCTTCTGGTTTGAGGCCACATGTGCTGGGTTAGGCAACTTTCAATGATGTGGCCCCACTGGTGTGAGGACACTCCTGCCTGGTTCCCATCCCCTTGGTGATGTGGGCCTTCTGGTGACAGTCTTATCCTGGCTGAGTTCCTCACTCTTCTGTGAGGTAGGCCCTCTGCTGTGAGGTCAATCCTGCCTGACTTGCACACATCACCTTGGCGACGTGGGCCCTCTGTTGGCACATGGAACCTGCTGGGAGCCTCCTGCCCTCGGTGATGATGGCCCTCTAGCATCAGGCTCTAACTGCTGGGCTCCCCACGTTTTCTGATGTGAGCCCAGTGATGCCAGGACACTCCTGTCAGGTTCCCATCCCCATGGGGATGTGGGCTTTCTGCTCTGAGGTCCCAATGCCTGGGTTGCTCACAGTTTCATGATGTGGGCTCTCTGGTGTTAGTTAACTCCTGCCTGCATCCCATAGCTTCTGTGCTCTCGGCCGCCTGCTGGGAGGTTCCAAATGCTGGATTCCTCACTTTTTTTATTCTTTGGGCCCTCTGTTTTTAGGCTACTCCTACCTGCCTCACTCCCATCCCCTTTGTGATGTATGTCCTCTGATATGAGGCCACATGTGCTGGGTTCCTCACCTTTCGATGATGTGGTCCCACTGGTGGGAGGACAGTCCTGACTGGTTCCCATCCCCTTGGTGTTGTGGGCCCTCTGGTGAGAGTCTCATCCTGCCTCGGTTCCTCACCCTTCTGTGAGATAGGCCCTCTGCTGTGAGGTCACTACTGCCTGGCTGGTGCATGCCACCTTGTAGACGTGGGCCCTCTGTTGGCAGTTGGAACCTGCTGGGAGTCTCCTCCCCTCAGTTATGAGGGCCCCCTGGCATCAGGCCCTAACTGCTGGGCTCCTAACATTTTCTGATATGTGCTAAGTGGTGCAAAGCCACTCCTGCCAGGTTCCCATCCCAATGGGGATGTGGGCCTTCTGTTCTGAGGTCCCAACAGCTGGGCTGCTCACAGGTTCATGATGTGGGCCCTCTGCTGTGAGTTCACTGCGGCCTGGATCCCATAGCCTCGGTGCTCTGGGCCACTTGCTGGGAGGTTCCAACTGCTGGATTCCTCAACTTTTATATTCTATGGACCCTGTGTTGTGAGGCCAGTCCTGCCAGCCTCATTCCAAACCCCTTGGTGATGTGGTTCCTCTGGTTTGAGGACACATGTGCTGGGATCCTCACCTTTCGATGATGTTGTCCCACTGGTGTGGGGACACTCCTGCCTGGTTCCCATCCCCTTGGTGATGTGGGCCCTCTGGTGAGAGTCTGATCCTGGCTGTGTTCCTCACCCTTCTGTGAGGTGGGCCCTCTGCTGTGAGGTCACTCCTGCCAGGCTGGCACACATCGCCTTGGCGACGTTGGCCCTCTGGTGGCAGCTGGAGCCTGCTGGGAGCCTCCTCCTCTCGGTGATGAGTGCCCTCTAGCGTCAGGCCCTAACTTCTGAGCACCCCACGTTTTCTGATGTGAGCCCAGTGATGCCAGGACACTCCTGTCATGTTCCCATCACCATGGGGATGTGGGCCTTCTGCTCTGAGGTCCCAATGTCTGGGTTGCTCACAGTTTCATGATGTGGGCTGTCTGGTGTTAGTTCACTCTGGCCTGGTTCCTCTAGCCTCTGTGCTCTGGGCCGCCTGCTGGGAGGTTCCAACTGCTGGATTCCTCACCTTTCTTATTTTTGGGCCCTCTGTTATGAGGCTCCTCCTGCCTGCCTCACTCCCAGCCCCTTGGTGATGGGTGTCCTATGGTTTGAAGCCACATGTTCTGGGTTCCTCACCTTTAGATGATGTGGCCCTACTCATGTGAGGACACTCCTGCCTGGTTCCAATCCATTTGGTGATGTGGGCCCTCTGGTGCGAGTCTGATCCTGACTGGGTTCGTCACACTTCTCTGAGGTGGACCCTCTGCTGTGAGGTCATTCGTGCCTGGTTGGCACACATCGCCTTGGCGACGTCAGCCCTCTGGTGGCAGTTGGAGCCTGCTGGGAGCCTCCTTCCCTTGGTGATGAGGGTCCTCTGGCGCCAGGCCCTAACTGCTGGTCGCCCAAAATTTTCTGATACGTTCTCAGTGGTGCGAGGACACTCCTACCAGAATTCCATCCCCATGGGGATGTGGGCCTCCTGCTCTGAGGTCCCAATGGCTGGGTTGCTCAGTTTCATGACATGGGCCCTCTTCTGTGAGTTCACTGTGGCCTGGATCCCATAGCCTCGGTGCTCTGGGCCGCCTGCTGGGAGGTTCCAACTGCTGGATTCCTCACTTTTTTATTCTATGTGCCCAGTGTTGTGAGGCTACTCCTGCCTGCCTCACTCCGAGGTCCTTGGTGATGTGGGTCCTCTGGTTTGAGGACACATGTGCTGAGTACCTCAGCTTTCGATGATGTGGCCCCACTGATGTGAAGACACTCCTGCCTGGTTCCCATCCCCTTGGTGATGTGGGCCCTCTGGTGAGAGTCTGATGTTGGCTGGGTTTCTCACCCTTCTGTGAGGTGGGACCTCTGCTGTGAGGTAACTCCTGCCTGGCATGCTAACGTTGCCTTGGCAATGTGAGCCCTCAGGTGGCAGTTGGAGCCTGCTGGGAATCTCCTCCCCTCAGTTATGAGAGCTCTGGATAAAACACATATGCCCTTTTTTGCCAAGTGCATTATTTTCCAAGTTCTGTCTCTTTTCCTATGCTTTAAGAGCTACTCCTGTGTACGTTTTGAAATCAATTTCCAGCAATTCTGCCCTGCATTCAAGTCCTCTTCGCAGCCTTACTTCAGCATAATTTTGGATGATAGCTGTCATTTATAACTCCGAAGGTTTCTGAATTACAGTGCCCCTGAGCTCCTTTCTTCAACTCGCTTTCTTGTGAGCTGGCCGCAAAACCGCAGGATCTCCTCAGGCCCTAATTTAGTTCCAGCATGGCACGCGGAGCCTTTGGTTAATTCCTCTTCCTGGTGGGAAATGAGAGTTAAATTTGCCCGTCCGGACACCTCCACCTAGTCTCTCATTGGTTCTCCCTATTCCTGTTCATTTTCCACAGAAATTGCAAACTGGGCCAAACAGGAGGTTAAAGGCACTGACTCTCCAAGTGGGGAGAGTGTTAGTAAAGCGTCTGGAATGTTGCACCCGAGTACCAGGGGACGAAAACTGAGACACATTTGAACACGTTTTCCGATCACACGGTGGATCATACTCTGGGTTCCACATGCATGTTTTAGATGAAGGAAGAATCCCTTAAACAGGGAGAGTTGAGACCCATGGAATGGGTACCATGCAATATGACTTCAAAGGGTCTGCATTTGCTCACTGAACCTCACCAATCCTATCACTGCTGCGTTTATGCCGCTGTACACATGCTTGATTCTCTTTCGGAGACATATAAATCCATAGGTTTTAAGATTCTTACTAGTCAGGTAGATTCTTACTAGTCAGGTATATTCTTAGGCGTTTAATATGGGGTGTTGAGTCCACTTCGTTGAGCAAGGAGTAGCTCTTGTCTATTACATATTTGGCTTATGGAACGGTATCTGTGCTAATTTCAATCTCTGGTTTTATGCAGCACCCCAACTCACCCGTCCCCTTAAGCAAGCATAAGTTGGTTTTCTACATTTGACACCCTGTTCTGTTTTGTAATTCAGTTCTTGTGTAGCCAAGTTTACATTCCGTGTATTAGTGATATCTTATGATGTTTCTTTTTCTGTGTGACTAATTTCAATTAGAATCATCGTACCTGAATCCACTCATTATGCTGCTACGGGCCTGATGACATAGATTTCATTGCTGAGTGATATTGCCTTGTACATAAGTACCACAACTTCTTTATCCATTTTTCGCTTTCTGTGATATTGAACTTGTTCGGTAAACGAGGTTCTTGTAAACAGAGCCGTCCCATACTTTGGGGTGGCTGTGTCTTTTTGATTTTAATTTCCCTAAGCTATAGGATCATAAGTGGAAGTGCCCTAGGCTCTATTGCTTTGTTTTTTGGATGTTTCAGGAAACACCATACACTTCTCCAGAGTGGCTGCTGGCAATTTACATCCCGCCCATCAGCATAACAAGGCTCCCAGTTCTCCATGGCCTGTCCTGCCTTTCTGGATTTTACACTTTTTTCAGATGGCCCTTTTGACTGGGGGCAGTGAGACTTCATTGTAGTGCAGATTTCCTTTGCAAGCTTGCTTGGTTGGCCAAAAAGTGTGTATGCGTTTTTTCCTGAATATATTCAGGAAAAAACACATACGCCCTTTTTGGCCAAGTGCATCATTGTGGACGTTCTGCCTCTTTTCCTATGCTTTACATGCAATTCCAGTCTACCTCCTGAAATCGGTTTCCTGCAATTCTGCCCCCCTTTCAACTCCTCTTGGCAGCCTTACTTCAATATATTTTTGGAAGATAGCTGTCATTTATAACTCTGCAGGTTTGTGAATTACAGTGCCCCTGAGCTCCTTTCTTCAACTCGCTTTCTTGTGAGCTGGCCGCAACACCGCAGGATTGCTTCAGGCCCTAGTTTGGTTCCGGCACGGCATGCTGAGCCTTTGGTTAATTCTTCTTCCTGGTGGGAAATGAGAGTTAAATTTGCCCGTCCGGACACCTCCACCTAGTCTCTCATTGGTTCTCCCAATTCCTGTTCATTTTCCACAGAAATTGCAAACTGGGCCAAACAGGAGGTTAAAGGCACTGACTCTCCAAGTGGGGAGAGTGTTAGTAAAGCGTCTGGAATGTTGCAACCGAGTACCAGGGGACGAAAACTGAGACACATTTGAACACGTTTCCCGATCACACGGTGGATCATACTCTGGGTTCCACATGCATGTTTTAGCTGAAGGAAGAATCCCTTAAACAGGGAGAGTTGAGACCCATGGAATGGGTACCATGCAATATGACTTCAAAGGGTCTGCATTTGCTCACCGAACCTCAGCAATCCTATCACTGCTGCGTTTATGCCACTGTACACACGCTTGATTCTCTTTCGGAGACATATAAATCCATAGGTTTTAAGATTCTTACTAGTCAGGTAGATTCTTACTAGTCAGGTATATTCTTAGGCGTTTAATATGCGGTGTTGAGTCCACTTCGTTGAGCAAGGAGTAGCTCTTGTCTATTACATATTTGGCTTATGGAACGGTATCTGTGCTAATTTCAATCTCTGGTTTGATGCAGCACCCCAACTCACCCGTCCCCTTAAGCAAGCATAAGTTGGTTTTCTACATTTGACACCCTGTTCTGTTTTGTAATTCAGTTCTTGTGTAGCCAAGTTTACATTCCGTGTATTAGTGATATCTTATGATGTTTCTTTTTCTGTGTGACTAATTTCACTTAGAATCATCGTACCTGAATCCACTCATTATGCTGCTACGGGCCTGATGACATAGATTTCATTGCTGAGTGATATTGCATTGTACATAAGTACCACAACTTCTTTTTCCATTTTTCGCTTTCTGTGATATTGAACTTGTTCGGTAAACGAGGTTCTTGTAAACAGAGCCGTCCCAAACTTTGGGGTGGCTGTGTCTTTTTGATTTTAATTTCCCTAAGCCATAGGACCATAAGTGGAAGTGCCCTAGGCTCTGTTGCTTTGTTTTTTGGATGTTTCAGGAAACACCATACACTTCTCCTGAGTGGCTGCTGCCAATTTACATCCCGCCCATCAGCATAACAAGGCTCCCAGTTCTCCATGGCCTGTCCTGCCTTTCTGGATTTTACACTTTTTTCAGATGGCCCTTTTGACCAGGGGGCAGTGAGACTTCATTGTAGTGCAGATTTCCTTTGCAAGCTTGCTTGGTTGGCCAAAAAGGGCGTATGCGTTTTTCCCTGACTATATTCAGGAAAAAACGCATACGCCCTTTTTGGCCAAGTGCATCATTGTGGACGTTCTGCCTCTTTTCCTATGCTTTACATGCAATTCCAGTGTACCTCCAGAAATCGGTTTCCTGCAATTCTGCCCCGCTTTCAACTCCTCTTGGCAGCCTTACTTCAATATATTTTTGGAAGATAGCTGTCATTTATAACTCTGCAGGTTTGTGAATTACAGTGCCCCTGAGCTCCTTTCTTCAACTCGCTTTCTTGTGAGCTGGCCGCAACACCGCAAGATTGCTTCAGGCGCTAGTTTGATTCCGGCACGGCATGCTGAGCCTTTGGTTAATTCCTCTTCCTGGTTGGAAATGAGAGTTAAATTTGCCCGTCCGGATACCTCCACCTAGTCTCTCATTGGTTCTCCCTATTCCTGTTCATTTTCCACAGAAATTGCAAACTGGGCCAAACAGGAGGTTAAAGGCACTGACTCTCCAAGTGGGGAGAGTGTTAGTAAAGCGTCTGGAATGTTGCACCCGAGTACCAGGGAACGAAAACTGAGACACATTTGAACACGTTTCCCGATCACACGGTGGATCATACTCTGGGTTCCACATGCATGTTTTAGCTGAAGGAAGAATCCCTTAAACCTGGAGAGTTGAGAACCATGGAATGGGTACCATGCAATATGACTTCAAAGGGTCTGCATTTGCTCACCGAACCTCAGCAATCCTATCACTGCTGCGTTTATGCCGCTGTACACACGCTTGATTCTCTTTCGGAGACATATAAATCCATAGGTTTTAAGATTCTTACTAGTCAGGTATATTCTTAGGCGTTTAATATGGGGTGTTGAGTCCACTTCGTTGAGCAAGGAGTAGCTCTTGTCTATTACATATTTGGCTTATGGAACGGTATCTGTGCTAATTTCAATCTCTGGTTTGATGCAGCACCCCAATTCACCCGTCCCCTTAAGCAAGCATAAGTTGGTTTTCTACATTTGACACCCTGTTCTGTTTTGTAATTCAGTTCTTGTGTAGCCAAGTTTACATTCCGTGTATTAGTGATATCTTATGATGTTTCTTTTTCTGTGTGACTAATTTCACTTAGAATCATCGTACCTGAATCCACTCATTATGCTGCTACGGGCCTGATGACATAGATTTCATTGCTGAGTGATATTGCATTGTACGTAAGTACCACAATTTCTTTATCCATTTTTCGCTTTCTGTGATATTCAACTTGTACCGTAAACTAGGTTCTTGTAAACAGAGCCGTCCCAAACTTTGGGGTGGCTGTGTCTTTTTGATTTTAATTTCCCTAAGCTATAGGACCATAAGTGGAAGTGCCCTAGGCTCTGTTGCTTTGTTTTTTGGATGTTTCAGGAAACACCATACACTTCTCCAGAGTGGCTGCTGGCAATTTACATCCCGCCCATCAGCATAACTAGGCTCCCAGTTCTCCATGGCCTGTCCTGCCTTTCTGGATTTTACACTTTTTTCAGATGGCCCTTTTGACCGGGGGGCAGTGAGACTTCATTGTAGTGCAGATTTCATTTGCAAGCTTGCTTGGTTGGCCAAAAAGGGCGTATGCGTTTTTTCTTGAATATATTCAGGAAAAAACGCATACGCCCTTTTTGGCCAAGTGCATCATTGTGGACGTTCTGCCTCTTTTCCTATGCTTTACATGCAATTCCAGTCTACCTCCTGAAATCGGTTTCCTGCAATTCTGCCCTGCTTTCAACTCCTCTTGGCATCCTAATTCAATATATTTTTGGAAGATAGCTGTCATTTATAACTCTGCAGGTTTGTGAATTACAGTGCCCCTGAGCTCCTTTCTTCAACTCGCTTTCTTGTGAGCTGCCGCAACACCGCAGGATTGCTTCAGGCCCTAGTTTGGTTCCGGCACGGCATGCTGAGCCTTTGGTTAATTCCTCTTCCTGGTGGGAAATGAGAGTTAAATTGGCCCGTCCGGACACCTCCACCTAATCTCTCATTGGTTCTCCCTATTCCTGTTCATCTTCCGCAGAAATTGCTAACTGGGCCAAACAGGAGGTTAAAGGCACTGACTCTCCAAGTGGGGAGAGTGTTAGTAAAGCGTCTGGAATGTTGCACCCGAGTACCAGGGGACCAAAACTGAGACACATTTGAACACGTTTTCCGACCACATGGTGGATCATACTCTGGGTTCCACATGCATGTTTTAGCTGAAGGAAGAATCCCTTAAACATGGAGAGTTGAGACCCATGGAATGGGTACCATGCAATATGACTTCAAAGGGTCTGCATTTGCTCACCGAACCTCACCAATCCTATCACTGCTGCGTTTATGCCACTGTACACACGCTTGATTCTCTTTCGGAGACATATAAATCGATAGGTTTTAAGATTCTTACTAGTCAGGTAGATTCTTACAAGTCAGGTATATTCTTAGGCGTTTAATATGGGGTGTTGAGTCCACTTCGTTGAGCAAGGAGTAGCTCTTGTCTATTACATATTTGGCTTATGGAACGGTATCTGTGCTCATTTCAATCTCTGGTTTGATGCAGCACCCCAACTCACCCGTCCCCTTAAGCAAGCATAAGTTGGTTTTCTACATTTGACACCCTGTTCTGTTTTGTAATTCAGTTCTTGTGTAGCCAAGTTTACATTCCATGTATTAGTGATATCTTATGATGTTTCATTTTCTGTGTGACTAATTTCACTTAGAATCATCGTACCTGAATCCACTCATTATGCTGCTACGGGCCTGATGACATAGATTTCATTGCTGAGTGATATTGCATTGAACGTAAGTACCACAATTTCTTTATCCATTTTTCGCTTTCTGTGATATTGAACTTGTACCGTAAACGAGGTTCTTGTAAACAGAGCCGTCCCAAACTTTGGGGTGGCTGTGTCTTTTTGATTTTAATTTCCCTAAGCTATAGGACCATAAGTGGAAGTGCCCTAGGCTCTGTTGCTTTGTTTTTTGGATGTTTCAGGAAACACCATACACTTCTCCAGAGTGGCTGCTGGCAATTTACATCCCGCCCATCAGCATAAAAAGGCTCCCAGTTCTCCATGGCCTGTCCTGCCTTTCTGGATTTTACACTTTTTTCAGATGGCCCTTTTGACCGGGGGGCAGTGAGACTTCATTGTAGTGCAGATTTCCTTTGCAAGCTTGCTTGGTTGACCAAAAAGGGCGTATGCGTTTTTTCCTGAATATATTCAGGAAAAAACGCATACGCCCTTTTTGGCCAAGTGCATCATTGTGGACGTTCTGCCTCTTTTCCTATGCTTTACATGCAATTCCAGTCTACCTCCTGAAATCGGTTTCCTGCAATTCTGCCCCCCTTTCAACTCCTCTTGGCAGCCTTACTTCAATATATTTTTGGACGATAGCTGTCATTTATAACTCTGCAGGTTTGTGAATTACAGTGCCCCTGAGCTCCTTTCTTCAACTCGCTTTCTTGTGAGCTGGCCGCAACACCGCAGGATTGCTTCTGGTCCTAGTGTGGTTCCGGCATGGCACACTGAGCCTTTGGTTAATTCCTCTTCCTGGTGGGAAATGAGAGTTAAATTTGCCCGTCTGGACACCTCCACCTAGTCTCTCATTGGTTCTCCCTATTCCTGTTCATTTTACACAGAAATTGCAAACTGGGCCAAACAGGAGGTTAAAGGCACTGACTCTCCAAGTGGGGAGAGTGTTAGTAAAGCGTCTGGAATGTTGCACCCGAGTACCAGGAAACGAAAATTGAGACACATTTGAACACGTTTTCCGATCACACGGTGGATCATACTCTGGGTTCCACATGCATGTTTTAGCTGAAGGAAGAATCCCTTAAACAGGGAGAGTTGAGACCCATGGAATGGGTACCATGCAATATGATTTCAAAGGGTCTGCATTTGCTCACCGAACCTCAGCAATCCTATCACTGCTGCGTTTATGCCGCTGTACACACGCTTGATTCTCTTTCGGAGACATATAAATCCATAGGTTTTAAGATTCTTACTAGTCACATATATTCTTAGGCGTTTAATATGGGGTGTTGAGTCCACTTCGTTGAGCAAGGAGTAGCTCTTGTCTATTACATATTTGGCTTATGGAACGGTATCTGTGCTCATTTCAATCTCTGGTTTTATGCAGCACCCCAACTCACCCGTCCCCTTAAGCAAGCATAAGTTGGTTTTCTACATTTGACACCCTGTTCTGTTTTGTAATTCAGTTCTTGTGTAGCCAAGTTTACATTCCGTGTATTAGTGATATCTTATGATGTTTCTTTTTCTGTGTGACTAATTTCACTTAGAATCATCGTACCTGAATCCACTCATTATGCTGCTACGGGCCTGATGACATAGATTTCATTGCTGAGTGATATTGCATTGTACGTAAGTACCACAATTTCTTTATCCATTTTTCGCTTTCTGTGATATTGAACTTGTACCGTAAACGAGGTTCTTGTAAACAGAGCCGTCCCAAACTTTGGGGTGGCTGTGTCTTTTTGATTTTAATTTCCCTAAGCTATAGGACCATAAGGGGAAGTGCCCTAGGCTCTGTTGCTTTGTTTTTTGGATGTTTCAGGAAACACCATACACTTCTCCAGAGTGGCTGCTGGCAATTTACATCCCGCCCATCAGCATAACAAGGCTCCCAGTTCTCAATGGCCTGTCCTGCCTTTCTGGATTTTACACTTTTTTCAGATGGCCCTTTTGACCCGGGGGCAGTGAGACTTCATTGTAGTGCAGATTTCCTTTGCAAGCTTGCTTGGTTGGCCAAAAAGGGCATATGCGTTTTTTTCTCAATATATTCAGGAAAAAACGCATACGCCCTTTTTGGCCAAGTGTATCATTGTGGACGTTCTGCCTCTTTTCCTATGCTTTACATGCAATTCCAGTCTACCTCCTGAAATCGGTTTCCTGCAATTCTGCCCCGCTTTCAACTCCTCTTGGCAGCCTTACTTCAATATATTTTTGGAAGATAGCTGTCTTTTATAACTCTGCAGGTTTGTGAATTACAGTGCCCCTGAGCTCCTTTCTTCAACTCGCTTTCTTGTGAGCTGGCCGCAACACCGCAGGATTGCTTCAGGCCCTAATCTGGTTCCGGCACGGCATGCTGAGCCTTTGGTTAATTCCTCTTCCTGGTGGGAAATGAGAGTTAAATTTGCCTGTCCGGACACCTCCACCTAGTCTCTCATTGGTTCTCCCTATTCCTGTTCATTTTCCACAGAAATTGCAAACTGGGCCAAACAGGAGGTTAAAGGCACTGACTCTCCAAGTGGGGAGAGTGTTAGTAAAGCGTCTGGAATGTTGCACCCGAGTACCAGGGGACGAAAACTGAGACACATTTGAACACGTTTCCCGATCACACGGTTGATCATACTCTGGGTTCCACATGCATGTTTTAGCTGAAGGAAGAATCCATTAAACCTGGAGAGTTGAGACCCATGGAATGGGTACCATGCAATATGACTTCAAAGGGTCTGCATTTGCTCACCGAACCTCAGCAATCCTATCACTGCTGCATTTATGCCGCTGTACACACGCTTGATTCTCTTTCGGAGAGATATAAATCCATAGGTTTTAAGATTCTTACTAGTCAGGTATATTCTTAGGCGTTTAATATGGAGTGTTGATTCCACTTCGTTGAGCAAGGAGTAGCTCTTGTCTATTACATATTTGGCTTATGGAACGGTATCTGTGCTAATTTCAATCTCTGGTTTTATGCAGCACCCCAACTCACCCGTCCCCTTAAGCAAGCATAAGTTGGTTTTCTACATTTGACACCCTGTTCTGTTTTGTAATTCAGTTCTTGTGTAGCCAAGTTTACATTCCGTGTATTAGTGATAACTTATGATGTTTCTTTTTCTGTGTGACTAATTTCACTTAGAATCATCGTACCTGAATCCACTCATTATGCTGCTACGGGCCTGTTGACATAGATTTCATTGCTGAGTGATATTGCATTGTACGTAAGTACCACAATTTCTTTATCCATTTTTCGCTTTCTGTGATATTGAACTTGTACCGTAAACGAGGTTCTTGTAAACAGAGCCGTCCCAAACTTTGGGGTGGCTGTGTCTTTTTGATTTTAATTTCCCTAAGCTATAGGACAATAAGTGGAAGTGCCCTAGGCTCTGTTGCTTTGTTTTTTGGATGTTTCAGGAAACACCATACACTTCTCCAGAGTGGCTGCTGGCAATTTACATCCCGCCCATCAGCATAACTAGGCTCCCAGTTCTCCATGGCCTGTCCTGCCTTTCTGTATTTTACACTTTTTTCAGATGGCCCTTTTGACCGGGGGGCAGTGAGACTTCATTGTAGTGCAGATTTCCTTTGCAAGCTTGCTTGGTTGGCCAAAAAGGGCGTATGCGTTTTTTCTTGAATATATTCAGGAAAAAACGCATACACCCTTTTTGGCCAAGTGCATCATTGTGGACGTTCTGCCTCTTTTCCTATGCTTTACATGCAATTCCAGTCTACCTCCTGAAATCGGTTTCCTGCAATTCTGCCCTGCTTTCAACTCCTCTTGGCATCCTAATTCAATATATTTTTGGAAGATAGCTGTCATTTATAACTCTGCAGGTTTGTGAATTACAGTGCCCCTGAGCTCCTTTCTTCAACTCGCTTTCTTGTGAGCTGGCCGCAACACCGCAGGATTGCTTCAGGCCCTAGTTTGGTTCCGGCACGGCATGCTGAGCCTTTGGTTAATTCCTCTTCCTGGTGGGAAATGAGAGTTAAATTGGCCCGTCCGGACACCTCCACCTAATCTCTCATTGGTTCTCCCTAAACCTGTTCATCTTCCGCAGAAATTGCTAACTGGGCCAAACAGGAGGTTAAAGGCACTGACTCTCCAAGTGGGGAGAGTGTTAGTAAAGCGTCTGGAATGTTGCACCCGAGTACCAGGGGACCAAAACTGAGACACATTTGAACACGTTTTCCGACCACATGGTGGATCATACTCTGGGTTCCACATGCATGTTTTAGCTGAAGGAAGAATCCCTTAAACATGGAGAGTTGAGACCCATGGAATGGGTACCATGCAATATGACTTCAAAGGGTCTGCATTTGCTCACCGAACCTCAGCAATCCTATCACTGCTGCGTTTATGCCGCTGTACACACGCTTGATTCTCTTTCGGAGACATATAAATCCATAGGTTTTAAGATTCTTACTAGTCAGGTATATTCTTAGGCGTTTAATATGGAGTGTTGAGTCCACTTCGTTGAACAAGGAGTAGCTCTTGTCTATTACATATTTGGCTTATGGAACTGTATCTGTGCTCATTTCAATCTCTGGTTTTATGCAGCACCCCAACTCACCCGTCCCCTTAAGCAAGCATAAGTTGGTTTTCTACATTTGACACCCTGTTCTGTTTTGTAATTCAGTTCTTGTGTAGCCAAGTTTACATTCCGTGTATTAGTGATATCTTATGATGTTTCTTTTTCTGTGTGACTAATTTCACTTAGAATCATCGTACCTGAATCCACTCATTATGCTGCTACGGGCCTGATGACATAGATTTCATTGCTGAGTGATATTGCATTGTACGTAAGTACCACAACTTCTTTATCCATTTTTCACTTTCTGCGATATTGAACTTGTACCGTAAACGAGGTTCTTGTAAACAGAGCCGTCCCAAACTTTGGGGTGGCTGTGTCTTTTTGATTTTAATTTCCCTAAGCTATAGGACCATAAGTGGAAGTGCCCTAGGCTCTGTTGCTTTGTTTTTTGGATGTTTCAGGAAACACCATACACTTCTCCAGAGTGGCTGCTGGCAATTTACATCCCGCCCATCAGCATAACTAGGCTCCCAGTTCTCCATGGCCTGTCCTGCCTTTCTGGATTTTACACTTTTTTCGGATGGCCCTTTTGACCGGGGGGCAGTGAGACTTCATTGTAGTGCAGATTTCCTTTGCAAGCTTGCTTGGTTGGCCAAAAAGGGCGTATGCGTTTTTTCCTGAATATATTCAGGAAAAAACGCATACGCCCTTTTTGTCCAAGTGCATCATTGTGGACCTTCTGCCTCTTTTCCTATGCTTTAAATGCAATTCCAGTCTACCTCCTGAAATCGGTTTCCTGCAATTCTGCCCCGCTTTCAAGTCCTCTTGGCAGCCTTACTTCAGTATATTTTTGGACGATAGCTGTCATTTATAACTCTGCAGGTTTGTGAATTACAGTGCCCCTGAGCTCCTTTCTTCAACTCGCTTTCTTGTGAGCTGGCCGCAACACCGCAGGATTGCTTCAGGCCCTAATCTGGTTCCGGCACGGCACGCTGAGCCTTTGGTTAATTCTTCTTCCTGGTGGGAAATGAGAGTTAAATTTGCCCGTCCAGACACCTCCACCTAGTCTCTCATTGGTTCTCCCTATTCCTGTTCACCTTCCTCAGAAATTGCAAATGGGCCAATCAGGAGGTTAAAGGCACTGACTCTCCAAGTCGGGAGAGTGTTAGTAAAGCGTGTGGAATGTTGCACCCGAGTACCAGGGGACGAGAACTGAGACATATTGGAACACGTCTCCCGATCACACGGTTGATCATACTCTGGGTTCCACGTGCATGTTTTAGCTGAAGGAAGAATCCCTTAAACCTGGAGAGTTGAGACCCGTGGAATGGGTACCATGCAATATGACTTCAAAGGGTCTTCATTTGCTCACCGAACCTCTCCAATCCTATCACTGCTGCGTTTATGCCCCTGTACACAAGCTTGATTTTCTTGCAGAGACATAGCAATCCATAGGTTTTAAGATACTTACTAGTCAGGTACATTCTTAGGCGTTTAATATGGGGTGTTGAGTCCATTTCGTTGAGCAAGGAGTAGTTCTTGTCTATTCCATATTTGGCTTAAGGAACTTTATCTGTGCTCATTTCAATCTCTGGTTTGATGCAGCACCCCAACTCACCTTTCCCCTTAAGCAAGCATAAGTTGGTTTTCTAAATTTGAGACCCTGTTCTGTTTTGTAATCCAGTTCCTGTGTAGCCAAGTTTACATTCCGTGTATTAGTGATATCTTATGATGTTTCTTTTTCTGTGTGACTTATTTCAGTTAGAATCATCATACCTGAATCCACTCATTATGCTGCTACGGGCCTGATGACATAGATTTCATTGCTGAGTGATATTGCATTGTACGTAAGTACCACAACTTGTTTATCCATTTTTCACTTTCTGCGATATTGAACTTGTACCGTAAACGAGGTTCTTGTAAACAGAGCCGTCCCAAACTTTGGGGTGGCTGTGTCTTTTTGATTTTAATTTCCCTAAGCTATAGGACCATAAGTGGAAGTGCCCTAGGCTCTGTTGCTTTGTTTTTTAGATGTTTCAGGAAACACCATACACCTCTCCCGAGTGGCTGTTGGCAATTTACATCCCGCCCATCAGCATAACTAGGCTCCCAGTTCTCCATGGCCTGTCCTGCCTTTCTGGATTTTACACTTTTTTCAGATGGCCCTTTTGACCGGGGGGCAGTGAGACTTCATTGTAGTGCAGATTTCCTTTGCAAGCTTGCTTGGTTGGCCAAAACGGGCGTATGCGTTTTTTCCTGAATATATTCAGGAAAAAATGCATACGCCCTTTTTGGCCAAGTGCATCATTGTGGACGTTCTGCCTCTTTTCCTATGCTTTACATGCAATTCCAGTGTACCTCCTGAAATCGGTTTCTTGCAATTCTGCCCCGCTTTCAACTCCTCTTGGCAGCCTAATTCAATATATTTTTGGAAGATAGCTGTCATTTATAACTCTGCAGGTTTGTGAATTACAGTGCCCCTGAGCTCCTTTCTTCAACTCGCTTTCTTGAGAGCTGGCCGCAACACCTCAGGATTGCTTCAGGCGCTAGTTTGGTTCCGGCACGGCATGCTGAGCCTTTGGTTAATTCCTCTTCCTGGTGGGAAATGAGAGTTAAATTTGCCGGTCCGGACACCTCCACCTAATCTCTCATTGGTTCTCCCTATTCCTGTTCATCTTCCGCAGAAATTGCTAACTGGGCCAAACAGGAAGTTAAAGGCACTGACTCTCGAAGTGGGGAGAGTGTTAGTAAAGCGTCTGGAATGTTGCACCCGAGTACCAGGGGACGAAAACTGAGACACATTTGAACACGTTTTCCGATCACATGGTGGATCATACTCTAGGTTCCACATGCATGTTTTAGCTGAAGGAAGAATCCCTTAAACCTGGAGAGTTGAGACCCATGGAATGGGTACCATGCAATATGACTTCAAAGGGTCTGCATTTGCTCACCAAACCTCACCAATCCTATCACTGCTGCGTTTATGCCGCTGTACACATGCTTGATTCTCTTTTGGAGACATATAAATCCATAGGTTTTAAGATTCTTACTAGTCAGGTAGATTCTTACTAGTCAGGTATATTCTTAGGCGTTTAATATGGAGTGTTGAGTCCACTTCGTTGAGCAAGGAGTAGCTCTTGTCTATTACATATTTGGCTTATGGAACGGTATCTGTGCTCATTTCAATCTCTGGTTTTATGCAGCACCCCAACTCACCCGTCCCCTTAAGCAAGCATAAGTTGGTTTTCTACATTTGACACCCTGTTCTGTTTTGTAATTCAGTTCTTGTGTAGCCAAGTTTACATTCCGTGTATTAGTGATATCTTATGATGTTTCTTTTTCTGTGTGACTAATTTCACTTAGAATCATCGTACCTGAATCCACTCATTATGCTGCTATGGGCCTGATGACATAGATTTCATTGCTGAGTGATATTGCATTGTACGTAAGTACCACAATTTCTTTATCCATTTTTCGCTCTCTGTGATATTGAACTTGTACCGTAAACGAGGTTCTTGTAAACAGAGCCGTCCCAAACTTTGGGGTGGCTGTGTCTTTTTGATTTTAATTTCCCTAAGCTATAGGACCATAAGTGGAAGTGCCCTAGGCTCTGTTGCTTTGTTTTTTGGATGTTTCAGGAAACACCATACACTTCTCCAGAGTGGCTGCTGGCAATTTACATCCCGCCCATCAGCATAACTAGGCTCCCAGTTCTCCATGGCCTGTCCTGCCTTTCTGGATTTTACACTTTTTTCAGATGGCCCTTTTGACCGGGGGACAGTGAGACTTCATTGTAGTGCAGATTTCCTTTGCAAGCTTGCTTGGTTGGCCAAAAAGGGCGTATGCGTTTTTCCCTGAATATATTCAGGAAAAAACGCATACGCCCTTTTTGGCCAAGTGTATCATTGTGGACGTTCTGCCTCTTTTCCTATGCTTTACATGCAATTCCAGTCTACCTCCTGAAAATGGTTTCCTGCAATTCTGCCCCGCTTTCAACTCCTCTTGGCAGCCTTACTTCAATATATTTTTGGAAGATAGCTGTCCTTTATAACTCTGCATGTTTGTGAATTACAGTGCCCCTGAGCTCCTTTCTTCAACTCGCTTTCTTGTGAGCTGGCCGCAACACCGCAGGATTGCTTCAGGCCCTAGTTTGGTTCCGGCACGGCATGCTGAGCCTTTGGTTAATTCCTCTTCCTGGTGGGAAATGAGAGTTAAATTTGCCCGTCCGGACACCTCCACCTAGTCTCTCATTGGTTCTCCCTATTCCTGTTCATTTTCCACAGAAATTGCAAACTGGGCCAAACAGGAGGTTAAAGGCACTGACTCTCCAAGTGGGGAGAGTGTTAGTAAAGCGTCTGGAATGTTGCACCCGAGTACCAGGGGACGAAAACTGAGACACATTTGAACACGTTTCCCGATCACACGGTGGATCATACTCTGGGTTCCACATGCATGTTTTAGCTGAAGGAAGAATCCATTAAACCTGGAGAGTTGAGACCCATGGAATGGGTACCATGCAATATGACTTCAAAGGGTCTGCATTTGCTCACCGAACCTCACCAGTCCTATCACTGCTGCGTTTATGCCGCTGTACACACGCTTGATTCTCTTTCGGAGACATATAAATCCATAGGTTTTAAGATTCTTACTAGTCAGGTAGATCCTTAGGCGTTTAATATGGAGTGTTGAGTCCACTTCATTGAGCAAGGAGTAGCTCTTGTCTATTACATATTTGGCTTATGGAACGGTATCTGTGCTAATTTCAATCTCTGGTTTTATGCAGCACCCCAACTCACCCGTCCCCTTAAGCAAGCATAAGTTGGTTTTCTACATTTGACACCCTGTTCTGTTTTGTAATTCAGTTCTTGTGTAGCCAAGTTTACATTCCGTGTATTAGTGATATCTTATGATGTTTCTTTTTCTGTGTGACTAATTTCACTTAGAATCATCGTACCTGAATCCACTCATTATGCTGCTACGGGCCTGTTGACATAGATTTCATTGCTGAGTGATATTGCATTGTACATAAGTACCACAATTTCTTTATCCATTTTTCGCTTTCTGTGATATTGAACTTCTACCGTAAACGAGGTTCTTGTAAACAGAGCCGTCCCAAACTTTGGGGTGGCTGTGTCTTTTTGATTTTAATTTCCCTAAGCTATAGGACAATAAGTGGAAGTGCCCTAGGCTCTGTTGCTTTGTTTTTTGGATGTTTCAGGAAACACCATACACTTCTCCAGAGTGGCTGCTGGCAATTTACATCCCGCCCATCAGCATAACTAGGCTCCCAGTTCTCCATGGCCTGTCCTGCCTTTCTGGATTTTACACTTTTTTCAGATGGCCCTTTTGACCGGGGGGCAGTGAGACTTCATTGTAGTGCAGATTTCCTTTGCAAGCTTGCTTGGTTGGCCAAAAAGGGCGTATGCGTTTTTTCCTGAATATATTCAGGAAAAAACGCATACGCCCTTTTTGGCCAAGTGCATCATTGTGGACGTTCTGCCTCTTTTCCTATGCTTTACATGCAATTCCAGTCTACCTCCTGAAATCGGTTTCCTGCAATTCTGCCCCCCTTTCAACTCCTCTTGGCAGCCTTACTTCAATATATTTTTGGAAGATAGCTGTCCTTTATAACTCTGCAGGTTTGTGAATTACAGTGCCCCTGAGCTCCTTTCTTCAACTCGCTTTCTTGTGAGCTGGCCGCAACACCGCAGGATTGCTTCTGGTCCTAGTGTGGTTCCGGCATGGCACGCTGAGCCTTTGGTTAATTCCTCTTCCTGGTTGGAAATGAGAGTTAAATTTGCCCGTCTGGACACCTCCACCTAGTCTCTCATTGGTTGTCCCTATTCCTGTTCATTTTCCACAGAAATTGCAAACTGGGCCAAACAGGAGGTTAAAGGCACTGACTCTCCAAGTGGGGAGAGTGTTAGTAAAGCGTCTGGAATGTTGCACCCGAGTACCAGGAAACGAAAATTGAGACACATTTGAACACGTTTTCCGATCACACGGTGGATCATACTCTGGGTTCCACATGCATGTTTTAGCTGAAGGAAGAATCCCTTAAACAGGGAGAGTTGAGACCCATGGAATGGGTACCATGCAATATGACTTCAAAGGGTCTGCATTTGCTCTCCGAACCTCAGCAATCCTATCACTGCTGCGTTTATGCCACTGTACAAACGCCTGATTCTCTTTCGGAGACATATAAATCCATAGGTTTTAAGATTCTTACTAGTCAGGTAGATTCTTACTAGTCAGGTATATTCTTAGGCTTTTAATATGGGGTGTTGAGTCCACTTCGTTGAGCAAGGAGTAGCTCTTGTCTATTACATATTTGGCTTATGGAACGGTATCTCTGCTAATTTCAATCTCTGGTTTTATGCAGCACCCCAACTCACCCGTCCCCTTAAGCAAGCATAAGTTGGTTTTCTACATTTGACACCCTGTTCTGTTTTGTAATTCAGTTCTTGTGTAGCCAAGTTTACATTCCGTGTATTAGTGATATCTTATGATGTTTCTTTTTCTGTGTGACTAATTTCACTTAGAATCATCGTACCTGAATCCACTCATTATGCTGCTACGGGCCTGATGACATAGATTTCATTGCTGAGTGATATTGCATTGTACGTAAGTACCACAATTTCTTTATCCATTTTTCGCTTTCTGTGATATTGAACTTCTACCGTAAACGAGGTTCTTGTAAACAGAGCCGTCCCAAACTTTGGGGTGGCTGTGTCTTTTTGATTTTAATTTCCCTAAGCTATAGGACAATAAGTGGAAGTGCCCTAGGCTCTGTTGCTTTGTTTTTTGGATGTTTCAGGAAACACCATACACTTCTCCAGAGTGGCTGCTGGCAATTTACATCCCGCCCATCAGCATAACTAGGCTCCCAGTTCTCCATGGCCTGTCCTGCCTTTCTGGATTTTACACTTTTTTCAGATGGCCCTTTTGACCGGGGGGCAGTGAGACTTCATTGTAGTGCAGATTTCCTTTGCAAGCTTGCTTGGTTGGCCAAAAAGGGCGTATGCGTTTTTTCCTGAATATATTCAGGAAAAAACGCATACGCCCTTTTTGGCCAAGTGCATCATTGTGGACGTTCTGCCTCTTTTCCTATGCTTTACATGCAATTCCAGTCTACCTCCTGAAATCGGTTTCCTGCAATTCTGCCCCCCTTTCAACTCCTCTTGGCAGCCTTACTTCAATATATTTTTGGAAGATAGCTGTCCTTTATAACTCTGCAGGTTTGTGAATTACAGTGCCCCTGAGCTCCTTTCTTCAACTCGCTTTCTTGTGAGCTGGCCGCAACACCGCAGGATTGCTTCTGGTCCTAGTGTGGTTCCGGCATGGCACGCTGAGCCTTTGGTTAATTCCTCTTCCTGGTTGGAAATGAGAGTTAAATTTGCCCGTCTGGACACCTCCACCTAGTCTCTCATTGGTTGTCCCTATTCCTGTTCATTTTCCACAGAAATTGCAAACTGGGCCAAACAGGAGGTTAAAGGCACTGACTCTCCAAGTGGGGAGAGTGTTAGTAAAGCGTCTGGAATGTTGCACCCGAGTACCAGGAAACGAAAATTGAGACACATTTGAACACGTTTTCCGATCACACGGTGGATCATACTCTGGGTTCCACATGCATGTTTTAGCTGAAGGAAGAATCCCTTAAACAGGGAGAGTTGAGACCCATGGAATGGGTACCATGCAATATGACTTCAAAGGGTCTGCATTTGCTCTCCGAACCTCAGCAATCCTATCACTGCTGCGTTTATGCCACTGTACAAACGCCTGATTCTCTTTCGGAGACATATAAATCCATAGGTTTTAAGATTCTTACTAGTCAGGTAGATTCTTACTAGTCAGGTATATTCTTAGGCTTTTAATATGGGGTGTTGAGTCCACTTCGTTGAGCAAGGAGTAGCTCTTGTCTATTACATATTTGGCTTATGGAACGGTATCTCTGCTAATTTCAATCTCTGGTTTTATGCAGCACCCCAACTCACCCGTCCCCTTAAGCAAGCATAAGTTGGTTTTCTACATTTGACACCCTGTTCTGTTTTGTAATTCAGTTCTTGTGTAGCCAAGTTTACATTCCGTGTATTAGTGATATCTTATGATGTTTCTTTTTCTGTGTGACTAATTTCACTTAGAATCATCGTACCTGAATCCACTCATTATGCTGCTACGGGCCTGATGACATAGATTTCATTGCTGAGTGATATTGCATTGTACATAAGTACCACAACTTCTTTATCCATTTTTCGCTTTCTGTGATATTGAACTTGTTCGGTAAACGAGGTTCTTGTAAACAGAGCCGTCCCAAACTTTGGGGTGGCTGTGTCTTTTTGATTTTAATTTCCCTAAGCTATAGGACCATAAGTGGAAGTGCCCTAGGCTCTGTTGCTTTGTTTTTTGGATGTTTCAGGAAACACCATACACTTCTCCAGAGTGGCTGCTGGCAATTTACATCCCGCCCATCAGCATAACAAGGCTCCCAGTTCTCCATGGCCTGTCCTGCCTTTCTGGATTTTACACTTTTTTCAGATGGCCCTTTTGACCGGGGGGCAGTGAGACTTCATTGTAGTGCAGATTTCCTTTGCAAGCTTGCTTGGTTGGCCAAAAAGGGCGTATGCGTTTTTCCCTGAATATATTCAGGAAAAAACGCATACGCCCTTTTTGGCCAAGTGTATCATTGTGGACGTTCTGCCTCTTTTCCTATGCTTTACATGCAATTCCAGTCTACCTCCTGAAAATGGTTTCCTGCAATTCTGCCCCGCTTTCAACTCCTCTTGGCAGCCTTACTTCAATATATTTTTGGAAGATAGCTGTCCTTTATAACTCTGCATGTTTGTGAATTACAGTGCCCCTGAGCTCCTTTCTTCAACTCGCTTTCTTGTGAGCTGGCCGCAACACCGCAGGATTGCTTCAGGCCCTAGTTTGGTTCCGGCACGGCATGCTGAGCCTTTGGTTAATTCCTCTTCCTGGTGGGAAATGAGAGTTAAATTTGCCCGTCCGGACACCTCCACCTAGTCTCTCATTGGTTCTCCCTATTCCTGTTCATTTTCCACAGAAATTGCAAACTGGGCCAAACAGGAGGTTAAAGGCACTGACTCTCCAAGTGGGGAGAGTGTTAGTAAAGCGTCTGGAATGTTGCACCCGAGTACCAGGGGACCAAAACTGAGACACATTTGTACACGTTTCCCGATCACACGGTGGATCATACTCTGGGTTCCACATGCATGTTTTAGCTGAAGGAAGAATCCATTAAACCTGGAGAGTTGAGACCCATGGAATGGGTACCATGCAATATGACTTCAAAGGGTCTGCATTTGCTCACCGAACCTCAGCAATCCTATCACTGCTGCGTTTATGCCGCTGTACACACGCTTGATTCTCTTTCGGAGACATATAAATCCATAGGTTTTAAGATTCTTACTAGTCAGGTATATTCTTAGGCGTTTAATATGGGGTGTTGAGTCCACTTCGTTGAGCAAGGAGTAGCTCTTGTCTATTACATATTTGGCTTATGGAACGGTATCTGTGCTAATTTCAATCTCTGGTTTTATGCAGCACCCCAACTCACCCGTCCCCTTAAGCAAGCATAAGTTGGTTTTCTACATTTGACACCCTGTTCTGTTTTGTAATTCAGTTCTTGTGTAGCCAAGTTTACATTCCGTGTATTAGTGATATCTTATGATGTTTCTTTTTCTGTGTGACTAATTTCACTTAGAATCATCGTACCTGAATCCACTCATTATGCTGCTACGGGCCTGTTGACATAGATTTCATTGCTGAGTGATATTGCATTGTACGTAAGTACCACAATTTCTTTATCCATTTTTCGCTTTCTGTGATATTGTACTTGTACCGTAAACGAGGTTCTTGTAAACAGAGCCGTCCCAAACTTTGGGGTGGCTGTGTCTTTTTGATTTTAATTTCCCTAAGCTATAGGACAATAAGTGGAAGTGCCCTAGGCTCTGTTGCTTTGTTTTTTGGATGTTTCAGGAAACACCATACACTTCTCCAGAGTGGCTGCTGGCAATTTACATCCCGCCCATCAGCATAACTAGGCTCCCAGTTCTCCATGGCCTGTCCTGCCTTTCTGGATTTTACACTTTTTTCAGATGGCCCTTTTGACCGGGGGGCAGTGAGACTTCATTGTAGTGCAGATTTCCTTTGCAAGCTTGCTTGGTTGGCCAAAAAGGGCGTATGCGTTTTTTCCTGAATATATTCAGGAAAAAACGCATACGCCCTTTTTGGCCAAGTGCATCATTGTGGACGTTCTGCCTCTTTTCCTATGCTTTACATGCAATTCCAGTCTACCTCCTGAAATCGGTTTCCTGCAATTCTGCCCCCCTTTCAACTCCTCTTGGCAGCCTTACTTCAATATATTTTTGGAAGATAGCTGTCCTTTATAACTCTGCAGGTTTGTGAATTACAGTGCCCCTGAGCTCCTTTCTTCAACTCGCTTTCTTGTGAGCTGGCCGCAACACCGCAGGATTGCTTCTGGTCCTAGTGTGGTTCCGGCATGGCACGCTGAGCCTTTGGTTAATTCCTCTTCCTGGTTGGAAATGAGAGTTAAATTTGCCCGTCTGGACACCTCCACCTAGTCTCTCATTGGTTCTCCCTATTCCTGTTCATTTTCCACAGAAATTGCAAACTGGGCCAAACAGGAGGTTAAAGGCACTGACTCTCCAAGTGGGGAGAGTGTTAGTAAAGCGTCTGGAATGTTGCACCCGAGTACCAGGAAACGAAAATTGAGACACATTTGAACACGTTTTCCGATCACACGGTGGATCATACTCTGGGTTCCACATGCATGTTTTAGCTGAAGGAAGAATCCCTTAAACATGGAGAGTTGAGACCCATGGAATGGGTACCATGCAATATGACTTCAAAGGGTCTGCATTTGCTCACCGAACCTCACCAATCCTATCACTGCTGCGTTTATGCCGCTGTACACACGCTTGATTCTCTTTCGGAGACATATAAATCCATAGGTTTTAAGATTCTTACTAGTCAGGTAGATTCTTACTAGTCAGGTATATTCTTAGGCGTTTAATATGGGGTGTTGAGTCCACTTCGTTGAGCAAGGAGTAGCTCTTGTCTATTACATATTTGGCTTATGGAACGGTATCTGTGCTCATTTCAATCTCTGGTTTTATGCAGCACCCCAACTCACCCGTCCCCTTAAGCAAGCATAAGTTGGTTTTCTACATTTGACACCCTGTTCTGTTTTGTAATTCAGTTCTTGTGTAGCCAAGTTTACATTCCATGTATTAGTGATATCTTATGATGTTTCTTTTTCTGTGTGACTAATTTCACTTAGAATCATCGTACCTGAATCCACTCATTATGCTGCTACGGGCCTGATGACATAGATTTCATTGCTGAGTGATATTGCATTGTACGTAAGTACCACAACTTCTTTATCCATTTTTCGCTTTCTGTGATATTGAACTTGTACCATAAACGAGGTTCTTGTAAACAGAGCCGTCCCAAACTTTGGGGTGGCTGTGTCTTTTTGATTTTAATTTCCCTAAGCTATGGGACCATAAGTGGAAGTGCCCTAGGCTCTGTTGCTTTGTTTTTTGGATGTTTCAGGAAACACCATACACTTCTCCAGAGTGGCTGCTGGCAATTTACATCCCGCCCATCAGCATAACAAGGCTCCCAGTTCTCAATGGCCTGTCCTGCCTTTCTGGATTTTACACTTTTTTCAGATGGCCCTTTTGACCGGGGGGCAGTGAGACTTCATTGTAGTGCAGATTTCCTTTGCAAGCTTGCTTGGTTGGCCAAAAAGGGCGTATGCGTTTTTCCCTGAATATATTCAGGAAAAAACACATACGCCCTTTTTGGCCAAGTGTATCATTGTGGACGTTCTGCCTCTTTTCCTATGCTTTACATGCAATTCCAGTCTACCTCCTGAAATCGGTTTCCTGCAATTCTGCCCCGCTTTCAACTCCTCTTGGCAGCCTTACTTCAATATATTTTTGGAAGATAGCTGTCATTTATAACTCTGCAGGTTTGTGAATTACAGTGCCCCTGAGCTCCTTTCTTCAACTCGCTTTCTTGTGAGCTGGCCCCAACACCGCAGGATTGCTTCAGGCCCTAGTTTGATTCCGGCACGGCATGCTGAGCCTTTGGTTAATTCCTCTTCCTGGTGGGAAATGAGAGTTAAATTTGCCCGTCTGGACACCTCCACCTAGTCTCTCATTGGTTCTCCCTATTCCTGTTCATTTTCCACAGAAATTGCAAACTGGGCCAAACAGGAGGTTAAAGGCACTGACTCTCGAAGTGGGGAGAGTGTTAGTAAAGCGTCTGGAATGTTGCACCCGAGTACCAGGAAACGAAAATTGAGACACATTTGAACACGTTTTCCGATCACACGGTGGATCATACTCTGGGTTCCACATGCATGTTTTAGCTGAAGGAAGAATCCCTTAAACATGGAGAGTTGAGACCCATGGAATGGGTACCATGCAATATGACTTCAAAGGGTCTGCATTTGCTCACCGAACCTCACCAATCCTATCACTGCTGCGTTTATGCCGCTGTACACACGCTTGATTCTCTTTCGGAGACATATAAATCCATAGGTTTTAAGATTCTTACTAGTCAGGTAGATTCTTACTAGTCAGGTATATTCTTAGGCGTTTAATATGGGGTGTTGAGTCCACTTCGTTGAGCAAGGAGTAGCTCTTGTCTATTACATATTTGGCTTATGGAACTGTATCTGTGCTCATTTCAATCTCTGGTTTTATGCAGCACCCCAACTCACCCGTCCCCTTAAGCAAGCATAAGTTGGTTTTCTACATTTGACACCCTGTTCTGTTTTGTAATTCAGTTCTTGTGTAGCCAAGTTTACATTCCATGTATTAGTGATATCTTATGATGTTTCTTTTTCTGTGTGACTAATTTCACTTAGAATCATCGTACCTGAATCCACTCATTATGCTGCTACGGGCCTGATGACATAGATTTCATTGCTGAGTGATATTGCATTGTACGTAAGTACCACAACTTCTTTATCCATTTTTCGCTTTCTGTGATATTGAACTTGTACCATAAACGAGGTTCTTGTAAACAGAGCCGTCCCAAACTTTGGGGTGGCTGTGTCTTTTTGATTTTAATTTCCCTAAGCTATAGGACCATAAGTGGAAGTGCCCTAGGCTCTGTTGCTTTGTTTTTTGGATGTTTCAGGAAACACCATACACTTCTCCAGAGTGGCTGCTGGCAATTTACATCCCGCCCATCAGCATAACAAGGCTCCCAGTTCTCAATGGCCTGTCCTGCCTTTCTGGATTTTACACTTTTTTCAGATGGCCCTTTTGACCGGGGGGGCAGTGAGACTTCATTGTAGTGCAGATTTCCTTTGCAAGCTTGCTTGGTTGGCCAAAAAGGGCGTATGCGTTTTTCCCTGAATATATTCAGGAAAAAACACATACGCCCTTTTTGGCCAAGTGTATCATTGTGGACGTTCTGCCTCTTTTCCTATGCTTTACATGCAATTCCAGTCTACCTCCTGAAATCGGTTTCCTGCAATGCTGCCCCGCTTTCAACTCCTCTTGGCAGCCTTACTTCAATATATTTTTGGAAGATAGCTGTCATTTATAACTCTGCAGGTTTGTGAATTACAGTGCCCCTGAGCTCCTTTCTTCAACTCGCTTTCTTGTGAGCTGGCCCCAACACCGCAGGATTGCTTTAGGCCCTAGTTTGATTCCGGCACGGCATGCTGAGCCTTTGGTTAATTCCTCTTCCTGGTGGGAAATGAGAGTTAAATTTGCCCATCCGGACACCTCCACCTAGTCTCTCATTGGTTCTCCCTATTCCTGTTCATTTTCCACAGAAATTGCAAACTGGGCCAAACAGGAGGTTAAAGGCGCTGACTCTCCAAGTGGGGAGAGTGTTAGTAAAGCGTCTGGAATGTTGCACCCGAGTACCAGGGGACGAAAACTGAAACACATTTGAACACGTTTCCCGATCACACGGTGGATCATACTCTGGGTTCCACATGCATGTTTTAGCTGAAGGAAGAATCCATTAAACCTGGAGAGTTGAGACCCATGGAATGGGTACCATGCAATATGACTTCAAAGGGTCTGCATTTGCTCACCGAACCTCAGCAATCCTATCACTGCTGCGTTTATGCCGCTGTACACACGCTTGATTCTCTTTCGGAGACATATAAATCCATAGGTTTTAAGATTCTTACTAGTCAGGTAGATTCTTACTAGTCAGGTATATTCTTAGGCGTTTAATATGGGGTGTTGAGTCCACTTCGTTGAGCAAGGAGTAGCTCTTGTCTATTACATATTTGGCTTATGGAACGGTATCTGTGCTCATTTCAATCTCTGGTTTTATGCAGCACCCCAACTCACCCGTCCCCTTAAGCAAGCATAAGTTGGTTTTCTACATTTGACACCCTGTTCTGTTTTGTAATTCAGTTCTTGTGTAGCCAAGTTTACATTCCGTGTATTAGTGATATCTTATGATGTTTCTTTTTCTGTGTGACTAATTTCACTTAGAATCATCGTACCTGAATCCACTCATTATGCTGCTACGGGCCTGATGACATAGATTTCATTGCTGAGTGATATTGCATTGTACGTAAGTACCACAGTTTCTTTATCCATTTTTCGCTTTCTGTGATATTGAACTTGTACCGTAAACGAGGTTCTTGTAAACAGAGCCGTCCCAAACTTTGGGGTGGCTGTGTCTTTTTGATTTTAATTTCCCTAAGCTATAGGACCATAAGTGGAAGTGCCCTAGGCTCTGTTGCTTTGTTTTTTGGATGTTTCAGGAAACACCATACACTTCTCCAGAGTGGCTGCTGGCAATTTACATCCCGCCCATCAGCATAACTAGGCTCCCAGTTCTCCATGGCCTGTCCTGCCTTTCTGGATTTTACACTTTTTTCAGATGGCCCTTTTGACCGGGGGGCAGTGAGACTTCATTGTAGTGCAGATTTCCTTTGCAAGCTTGCTTGGTTGGCCAAAAAGGGCGTATGCGTTTTTTCCTGAATATATTCAGGAAAAAACGCATACGCCCTTTTTGGCCAAGTGCATCATTGTGGACGTTCTGCCTCTTTTCCTATGCTTTACATGCAATTCCAGTCTACCTCCTGAAATCGGTTTCCTGCAATTCTGCCCCGCTTTCAACTCCTCTTGGCAGCCTTACTTCAATATATTTTTGGAAGATAGCTGTCATTTATAACTCTGCAGGTTTGTGAATTACAGTGCCCCTGAGCTCCTTTCTTCAACTCGCTTTCTTGTGAGCTGGCCGCAACACCGCAGGATTGCTTCAGGCCCTAGTTTGATTCCGGCACGGCATGCTGAGCCTTTGGTTAATTCCTCTTCCTGGTGGGAAATGAGAGTTAAATTTGCCCGTCTGGACACCTCCACCTAGTCTCTCATTGGTTCTCCCTATTCCTGTTCATTTTCCACAGAAATTGCAAACTGGGCCAAACAGGAGGTTAAAGGCACTGACTCTCCAAGTGGGGAGAGTGTTAGTAAAGCGTCTGGAATGTTGCACCCGAGTACCAGGAAACGAAAATTGAGACACATTTGAACACGTTTTCCGATCACACGGTGGATCATACTCTGGGTTCCACATGCATGTTTTAGCTGAAGGAAGAATCCCTTAAACATGGAGAGTTGAGACCCATGGAATGGGTACCATGCAATATGACTTCAAAGGGTCTGCATTTGCTCACCGAACCTCACCAATCCTATCACTGCTGCGTTTATGCCGCTGTACACACGCTTGATTCTCTTTCGGAGACATATAAATCCATAGGTTTTAAGATTCTTACTAGTCAGGTAGATTCTTACTAGTCAGGTATATTCTTAGGCGTTTAATATGGGGTGTTGAGTCCACTTCGTTGAGCAAGGAGTAGCTCTTGTCTATTACATATTTGGCTTATGGAACTGTATCTGTGCTCATTTCAATCTCTGGTTTTATGCAGCACCCCAACTCACCCGTCCCCTTAAGCAAGCATAAGTTGGTTTTCTACATTTGACACCCTGTTCTGTTTTGTAATTCAGTTCTTGTGTAGCCAAGTTTACATTCCATGTATTAGTGATATCTTATGATGTTTCTTTTTCTGTGTGACTAATTTCACTTAGAATCATCGTACCTGAATCCACTCATTATGCTGCTACGGGCCTGATGACATAGATTTCATTGCTGAGTGATATTGCATTGTACGTAAGTACCACAACTTCTTTATCCATTTTTCGCTTTCTGTGATATTGAACTTGTACCATAAACGAGGTTCTTGTAAACAGAGCCGTCCCAAACTTTGGGGTGGCTGTGTCTTTTTGATTTTAATTTCCCTAAGCTATAGGACCATAAGTGGAAGTGCCCTAGGCTCTGTTGCTTTGTTTTTTGGATGTTTCAGGAAACACCATACACTTCTCCAGAGTGGCTGCTGGCAATTTACATCCCGCCCATCAGCATAACAAGGCTCCCAGTTCTCAATGGCCTGTCCTGCCTTTCTGGATTTTACACTTTTTTCAGATGGCCCTTTTGACCGGGGGGGCAGTGAGACTTCATTGTAGTGCAGATTTCCTTTGCAAGCTTGCTTGGTTGGCCAAAAAGGGCGTATGCGTTTTTCCCTGAATATATTCAGGAAAAAACACATACGCCCTTTTTGGCCAAGTGTATCATTGTGGACGTTCTGCCTCTTTTCCTATGCTTTACATGCAATTCCAGTCTACCTCCTGAAATCGGTTTCCTGCAATGCTGCCCCGCTTTCAACTCCTCTTGGCAGCCTTACTTCAATATATTTTTGGAAGATAGCTGTCATTTATAACTCTGCAGGTTTGTGAATTACAGTGCCCCTGAGCTCCTTTCTTCAACTCGCTTTCTTGTGAGCTGGCCCCAACACCGCAGGATTGCTTTAGGCCCTAGTTTGATTCCGGCACGGCATGCTGAGCCTTTGGTTAATTCCTCTTCCTGGTGGGAAATGAGAGTTAAATTTGCCCGTCCGGACACCTCCACCTAGTCTCTCATTGGTTCTCCCTATTCCTGTTCATTTTCCACAGAAATTGCAAACTGGGCCAAACAGGAGGTTAAAGGCGCTGACTCTCCAAGTGGGGAGAGTGTTAGTAAAGCGTCTGGAATGTTGCACCCGAGTACCAGGGGACGAAAACTGAAACACATTTGAACACGTTTCCCGATCACACGGTGGATCATACTCTGGGTTCCACATGCATGTTTTAGCTGAAGGAAGAATCCATTAAACCTGGAGAGTTGAGACCCATGGAATGGGTACCATGCAATATGACTTCAAAGGGTCTGCATTTGCTCACCGAACCTCAGCAATCCTATCACTGCTGCGTTTATGCCGCTGTACACACGCTTGATTCTCTTTCGGAGACATATAAATCCATAGGTTTTAAGATTCTTACTAGTCAGGTAGATTCTTACTAGTCAGGTATATTCTTAGGCGTTTAATATGGGGTGTTGAGTCCACTTCGTTGAGCAAGGAGTAGCTCTTGTCTATTACATATTTGGCTTATGGAACGGTATCTGTGCTCATTTCAATCTCTGGTTTTATGCAGCACCCCAACTCACCCGTCCCCTTAAGCAAGCATAAGTTGGTTTTCTACATTTGACACCCTGTTCTGTTTTGTAATTCAGTTCTTGTGTAGCCAAGTTTACATTCCGTGTATTAGTGATATCTTATGATGTTTCTTTTTCTGTGTGACTAATTTCACTTAGAATCATCGTACCTGAATCCACTCATTATGCTGCTACGGGCCTGATGACATAGATTTCATTGCTGAGTGATATTGCATTGTACGTAAGTACCACAGTTTCTTTATCCATTTTTCGCTTTCTGTGATATTGAACTTGTACCGTAAACGAGGTTCTTGTAAACAGAGCCGTCCCAAACTTTGGGGTGGCTGTGTCTTTTTGATTTTAATTTCCCTAAGCTATAGGACCATAAGTGGAAGTGCCCTAGGCTCTGTTGCTTTGTTTTTTGGATGTTTCAGGAAACACCATACACTTCTCCAGAGTGGCTGCTGGCAATTTACATCCCGCCCATCAGCATAACTAGGCTCCCAGTTCTCCATGGCCTGTCCTGCCTTTCTGGATTTTACACTTTTTTCAGATGGCCCTTTTGACCGGGGGGAAGTGAGACTTCATTGTAGTGCAGATTTCCTTTGCAAGCTTGCTTGGTTGGCCAAAAAGGGCGTATGCGTTTTTTCCTGAATATATTCAGGAAAAAACGCATACGCCCTTTTTGGCCAAGTGCATCATTGTGGACGTTCTGCCTCTTTTCCTATGCTTTACATGCAATTCCAGTCTACCTCCTGAAATCGGTTTCCTGCAATTCTGCCCTGCTTTCAACTCCTCTTGGCATCCTAATTCAATATATTTTTGGAAGATAGCTGTCATTTATAACTCTGCAGGTTTGTGAATTACAGTGCCCCTGAGCTCCTTTCTTCAACTCGCTTTCTTGTGAGCTGGCCGCAACACCGCAGGATTGCTTCAGGCCCTAGTTTGGTTCCGGCACGGCATGCTGAGCCTTTGGTTAATTCCTCTTCCTGGTGGGAAATGAGAGTTAAATTGGCCCGTCCGGACACCTCCACCTAATCTCTCATTGGTTCTCCCTATTCCTGTTCATCTTCCGCAGAAATTGCTAACTGGGCCAAACAGGAGGTTAAAGGCACTGACTCTCCAAGTGGGGAGAGTGTTAGTAAAGCGTCTGGAATGTTGCACCCGAGTACCAGGGGACCAAAACTGAGACACATTTGAACACGTTTTCCGACCACATGGTGGATCATACTCTGGGTTCCACATGCATGTTTTAGCTGAAGGAAGAATCCCTTAAACATGGAGAGTTGAGACCCATGGAATGGGTACCATGCAATATGACTTCAAAGGGTCTGCATTTGCTCACCGAACCTCAGCAATCCTATCACTGCTGCGTTTATGCCGCTGTACACACACTTGATTCTCTTTCGGAGACATATAAATCCATAGGTTTTAAGATTCTTACTAGTCAGGTAGATTCTTACTAGTCAGGTATATTCTTAGGCGTTTAATATGGGGTGTTGAGTCCACTTCGTTGAGCAAGGAGTAGCTCTTGTCTATTACATATTTGGCTTATGGAACGGTATCTGTGCTCATTTCAATCTCTGGTTTTATGCAGCACCCCAACTCACCCGTCCCCTTAAGCAAGCATAAGTTGGTTTTCTACATTTGACACCCTGTTCGGTTTTGTAATTCAGTTCTTGTGTAGCCAAGTTTACATTCCGTGTATTAGTGATAACTTATGATGTTTCTTTTTCTGTGTGACTAATTTCACTTAGAATCATCGTACCTGAATCCACTCATTATGCTGCTACGGGCCTGATGACATAGATTTCATTGCTGAGTGATATTGCATTGTACGTAAGTACCACAATTTCTTTATCCATTTTTCGCTTTCTGTGATATTGAACTTGTACCGTAAACGAGGTTCTTGTAAACAGAGCCGTCCCAAACTTTGGGGTGGCTGTGTCTTTTTGATTTTAATTTCCCTAAGCTATAGGACCATAAGTGGAAGTGCCCTAGGCTCTGTTGCTTTGTTTTTTGGATGTTTCAGGAAACACCATACACTTCTCCAGAGTGGCTGCTGGCAATTTACATCCCGCCCATCAGCATAACTAGGCTCCCAGTTCTCCATGGCCTGTCCTGCCTTTCTGGATTTTACACTTTTTTCAGATGGCCCTTTTGACCGGGGGGCAGTGAGACTTCATTGTAGTGCAGATTTCCTTTGCAAGCTTGCTTGGTTGGCCAAAAAGGGCGTATGCGTTTTTTCCTGAATATATTCAGGAAAAAACGCATACGCCCTTTTTGGCCAAGTGCATCATTGTGGGCGTTCTGCCTCTTTTCCTATGCTTTACATGCAATTCCAGTCTACCTCCTGAAATCGGTTTCCTGCAATTCTGCCCTGCTTTCCACTCCTCTTGGCATCCTAATTCAATATATTTTTGGAAGATAGCTGTCATTTATAACTCTGCAGGTTTGTGAATTACAGTGCCCCTGAGCTCCTTTCTTCAACTCGCTTTCTTGTGAGCTGGCCGCAACACCGCAGGATTGCTTCAGGCCCTAGTTTGGTTCCGGCACGGCATGCTGAGCCTTTGGTTAATTCCTCTTCCTGGTGGGAAATGAGAGTTAAATTGGCCCGTCCGGACACCTCCACCTAATCTCTCATTGGTTCTCCCTATTCCTGTTCATCTTCCGCAGAAATTGCTAACTGGGCCAAACAGGAGGTTAAAGGCACTGACTCTCCAAGTGGGGAGAGTGTTAGTAAAGCGTCTGGAATGTTGCACCCGAGTACCAGGGGACGAAAACTGAGACACATTTGAACACGTTTTCCGACCACATGGTGGATCATACTCTGGGTTCCACATGCATGTTTTAGCTGAAGGAAGAATCCCTTAAACATGGAGAGTTGAGACCCATGGAATGGGTACCATGCAATATGACTTCAAAGGGTCTGCATTTGCTCACCGAACCTCACCAATCCTATCACTGCTGCGTTTATGCCGCTGTACACACACTTGATTATCTTTCGGAGACATATAAATCCATAGGTTTTAAGATTCTTATTAGTAAGGTAGATTCTTACTAGTCAGGTATATTCTTAGGCGTTTAATATGGGGTGTTGAGTCCACTTCGTTGAGCAAGGAGTAGCTCTTGTCTATTACATATTTGGCTTATGGAACGGTATCTGTGCTCATTTCAATCTCTGGTTTTATGCAGCACCCCAACTCACCCGTCCCCTTAAGCAAGCATAAGTTGGTTTTCTACATTTGACACCCTGTTCTGTTTTGTAATTCAGTTCTTGTGTAGCCAAGTTTACATTCCGTGTATTAGTGATATCTTATGATGTTTCTTTTTCTGTGTGACTAATTTCACTTAGAATCATCGTACCTGAATCCACTCATTATGCTGCTACGGGCCTGATGACATAGATTTCATTGCTGAGTGATATTGCATTGTACGTAAGTACCACAATTTCTTTATCCATTTTTCGCTTTCTGTGATATTGAACTTGTACCGTAAACGAGGTTCTTGTAAACAGAGCCGTCCCAAACTTTGGGGTGGCTGTGTCGTTTTGATTTTAATTTCCCTAAGCTATAGGACCATAAGTGGAAGTGCCCTAGGCTCTGTTGCTTTGTTTTTTGGATGTTTCAGGAAACACCATACACTTCTCCAGAGTGGCTGCTGGCAATTTACATCCCGCCCATCAGCATAACTAGGCTCCCAGTTCTCCATGGCCTGTCCTGCCTTTCTGGATTTTACACTTTTTTCAGATGGCCCTTTTGACCGGGGGCAGTGAGACTTCATTGTAGTGCAGATTTCCTTTGCAAGCTTGCTTGGTTGGCCAAAAAGGGCGTATGCGTTTTTTCCTTCAGGAAAAAACGCTTACGCCCTTTTTGGCCAAGTGCATCATTGTGGACGTTCTGCCTCTTTTCCTATGCTTTACATGCAATTCCAGTCTACCTCCTGAAATCGGTTTCCTGCAATTCTGCCCTGCTTTCAACTCCTCTTGGCATCCTAATTCAATATATTTTTGGAAGATAGCTGTCATTTATAACTCTGCAGGTTTGTGAATTACAGTGCCCCTGAGCTCCTTTCTTCAACTCGCTTTCTTGTGAGCTGGCCGCAACACCGCAGGATTGCTTCTGGTCCTAGTGTGGTTCCGGCATGGCACGCTGAGCCTTTGGTTAATTCCTCTTCCTGGTGGGAAATGAGAGTTAAATTTGCCCGTCCAGACACCTCCACCTAATCTCTCATTTGTTCTCCCTATTCCTGTTCATTTTCCACAGAAATTGCAAATTGAGCCATACAGGAGGTTAAAGGCACTGACTCTCCAAGTGGGGAGAGTGTTAGTAAAGCGTCTGGAATGTTGCACCCGAGTACCAGGGGACGAAAACTGAGACACATTTGAACACGTTTCCCGATCACACGGTGGATCATACTCTGGGTTCCACATGCATGTTTTAGCTGAAGGAAGAATCCCTTAAACCTGGAGAGTTGAGACCCATGGAATGGGTACCATGCAATATGACTTCAAAGGGTCTGCATTTGCTCACCGAACCTCACCAATCCTATCACTGCTGCGTTTATGCCACTGTACACACGCTTGATTCTCTTTCGGAGACATATAAATCTATAGGTTTTAAGATTCTTACTAGTCAGGTAGATTCTTACTAGTCAGGTATATTCCTAGGCGTTTAATATAGGGTGTTGAGTCCACTTCGTTGAGCAAGGGGTACCTTTTGTCTATTATATTTTTGGCTTATGGAACGGTATCTGTGCCAATTTTAATCTCTGGTTTCATGCAGCACCCCATATCGGCTTTCCCCTTAAGCAAGCATAAGTTGGTTTTCTACATTTTTGACCCTGTTCTGTTTTGTAATTCAGTTCCTGTGTAGCCAAGTTTACATTCCGTGTAGTAGTGATATCTTATGATGTTTCTTTTTCTGTGTGACTAATTTCACTTAGAATCATCGTACCTGAATCCACTCATTATGCTGCTACGGGCCTGATGACATAGATTTCATTGCTGAGTGATATTGCATTGTACGTAAGTACCACAACTTCTTTATCCATTTTTCGCTTTTTGCGATATTTAACTTGTACTGTAAACGAGGTTCTTGTAAACAGAGCCATCCCAAACTTTGGGGTGGCTGTGTCTTTTTGATTTTAATTTCCCTAAGCTATAGGACCATAAGTGGAAGTGCCCTAGGCTCTGTTGCTTTGTTTTTTGGATGTTTCAGGAAACACCATACACTTCTCCAGAGTGGCTGTTGGCCATTTTCATCTCGCCCATCAGCATAACAAGGCTCCCAGTTCTCCATGGCCTGTCCTGCCTTTCTGGATTTTACACTTTTTTCAGAAGGCCCTTTGACCGGGGGGCAGTGAGACTTCATTGTAGTGCAGATTTCCTTTGCGAGCTTGCTTGGTTGGCCAGAAAGGGCGTATGCGTTTCTTCCTGAATATATTCAGGAAAGAACGCATACGCCCTTTTTGGCCAAGTGCATCATTGTCGACGTTCTGAGTCTTTTCCTATGTTTTCAGTGCAATTCCAGTCTACCTCCTGAAATCGGTTTCCTGCAGTTCTGCCTTGCTCTCAGTTCCTCTTCATAGCCTTACCTCAATATACGTTTGGAAAATAGTTGGCCTTTATAACTCTGCAGGTTTTTCAATTGCAGTGGCCCTTAGCTCCATTTTTCAGCTCTTATTTTTGTGATCTTGCCTCATATCCACAGGATTTCTTCAGGCCCTATTCTTCTTCTGGGGCGCCTTGCTCTGCCTTTGGTTAATTCTTCTTCCTGATGTGAAATTAGAGTGACATGTGCCCATTGAAACCGCTACAGCTATTTTCTCACTGGTTCCCCCTATTCCCATTCATCCTCCGCACTAACTGCAGACTGTGCGATACCGGAACTTAAAGGCATTGACTCTCCATGTGGAGATGTTGTTAGTAAAGTGGCTGGAATGTTGATCCGGAGCCCCAGGAGAGGAAAATGAGGTGCATTTTAGAAACCTTTCCCGATCATATGGTATACCATCTGCTGGATTTCCCATGCATGGTTTAGCTGTAGGAAGATTCCCTTCAACTTGGAGTGTTGGGACCCTTGGAATAAGTAGCATGAAGTATTGCATTAAACTTTCGGCAGTTGCTCACCAAAGCTCTCCAATCCTTTCAGCCCCAAGTGTCCAGCCTTATGTCTTATCCAGCTGTGGGTTTATATGTGGTCATTCCAGGTTGCATCACAGCCCCTGAGCGAATTTTGTAAGAATTTTTCTCTCTTTCATTGTTTCTGCGTTTTGGTTTTAAAATTTATTTCTATAATGGGGTTTAGCTCATTTTCACTGCTGTGTTTGTGCCGCTCTGCGCACACTTGATTCCCTTATGGAGATATATCAATACATGGGTTTTAAGATTCTTATTACTCAGATATATTTCTCTGTGGTGTATAGGGTGTGTTGAGGCCAGTTCATTGAGCAAGGTGTAGATCTTGTCTGATACCTATTTGGTTTATTGATCGGTATCTGTGCTAATTTCAAACTCTGGTTTTATGCATCACCCCACCTCTCCTTTCCCCTTAAGCTGACATAAGTGTGTTTTCTAAATGTGAGACACTGTTCTGTTTTGTCATTCATTTTTTGTGCAGCCATATTTATCCTCCCTCTATAAGTGATATCTTATGATATGTTTCTTTTTCTGTTTGACTTATTTCAAGTAGTATTATCGGACCTCAATCCACTCTTTATCCTTCTACTAGCCTTATTACATTGATTTCATGGTGAAGAGATATTCCATTGTACATAAGTACCACATTTTCTTTATCCATTGTTCTCTTTCCTGGGATATTTAAGGTGTACTGAAGTTGAGGTTCTTGTAAACAGAGTAGCCCTAAACTGTGGTGTGCTTGTGTCTTGTTGATTTTTAGACTTCCCTAGATATACTCCCGTGATTGGAAGTGCCCTATGCTCTGTCGCTCTGTTTTTTAGATGATTTAGGAACCACCATACACTTCTCCAGAGTGGCTCTCGGCAGTTCACACACTGTCCATCAGCGTATAAAGGCTCCCTGTTCTCCATGGCCTGTCCTGCATTTCTGGTTTTTACAATTTTTTCGGATGGCCCTTTTGACCGGTGGGAAATGAGACTTTTTTGTTGTGCACATTTGCATTGCTTGCTTGCTTGGTTGCCCATAAAGTGCGTATGCGTTTTTTCCTGGATATATTCAGGAAATAACACATACTCCCTTTTGGGCCAACTGCATCATTGTCGAAATTCTGCCGCTTTTCATGTGCTTTAAAGGCGAGTCCAATCTATCTCTTGAAATCTGTTTCTTGCAATTCTGTCTTGCATTCAGATCCTCTTCTTTGCCTTACCTCAACATATTTTTGGACGTTAGTTTTCATTTATAACTCTGCAGGTTTGTGAATTGCAGTGACCCTGAGCTCCATTTTTTAAGTTGCTCTTTTGTGAGCTGGCCTCAAAACTGCAGGATTGCTTCAGGCCCTATTTTGGCTCCGGCGAGGCGGGATGAGCCTTTTTTTAATTCTTATTCTTAATGGGAAATTAGAGTGACATGTGCCCGTCCAAACCCCTACAACTATTCTCTCATTGTTTCCCCCTGTTCCCGTTCATCCTCCTCACAATTTGCAAAATGTGTGAAACAGAAGTTTAAATGTGCTGATTCTCTAAGTGGGGAGATTCTAAGTAACGTGGCTGGAATGATGAACAGGAGCACCAGGAGAGGATAAATGAGGTGCATTTTAGACACATCTCCCGATCACATGGTGTACAGTCCTCTGGGTTTTCCATGCATGTTTTAGCTGTAGGAAGATTCCTTGAACCTGCAGATTTGGGACCCATTGAATGGGTACCAGGTAGTATTACTTTAAAGGGTGTGCATTTCCTCACCCAACCCCACATTTCTCTTAGTGCGAACAGTTTCCAGCCTTATGTCTCATCCTGCTGTGGGTCTAGATGTGTTCAATCCATGTTGCATCACCGTCCCTGAGGAAAAGTTGTAAGAGGTTTTCTCTGTCTCTCTGTCGTTTATTTTTTTCAGTTTATTACTATGTTGTTTACAGCTGATTTTCAAAGCTCTGTTTCTTGCTGCTGTACATCTACTTGATTCACGTACAGAGAGACATCAATAATTTCTTTTTTAGATTCTTACCAGTCATAGATATTCTTTTCCGGTGACTTGAGTGTGCTGAGTGCAGTTCTTTTAGTTACCGTGTAGGCCTTGTTGATTATCAGTTTGGTATTTGGAATGGTATCTTTGCTAATTTCAACCTCCTGGATGATGCCTCACCCCTCCCCACCTTTCCCGTTTAGCAGCCTTACACGTGTTTTCTACATATTTATGTCACTTAGAATGATCATACGTAACTCCTCCGGAGTTGTTACAACTGGCCATATTTCATTGATTTCCAGGCTGAGTAATATTCCACTCTACATAAGTACCACATCTCTATCCATTTTTTCCCTCCAGAGACATTTAAGTTATATCCTAGTCGAGGATCTTTTAAACAGAGAGGCAGTAAACATTGGGGTGCCTGTGTCCTCTCGATTTTTGTTTTTCCCAAGATATACGCCCATGAGTGCAAGTGCCCTATGCTCTGTAGCTCATTTTTTAGATGCTTTAGTAAACACAATACAGTTCTCCAGAATGGCCGTTGGCAATATACATTTCCACTATAAGCCTCACAGGGCTCCCTCCTCTCCTTGCCCTGTCCTGCATTTCTGGCGTTTACACTTTATGAGGATGGCTCTTCTGACTGATGCGAAGTGATATCTTTTGTAGTATTGATTTCCAGTGCCCACCTGTTTGGTTGGCTAAAAAAGTGTATGCCCTTTTCTTGAATATATACAGAAAAAAACGCATACAGCCTTTTTGGCCAACTGCAATGTCGGCAATGTTCAGCCCCTTTTCTTGTGCTTAATGGCGAGTCCTTTCTACCTCCTCAAATCCCTTTCCTGCCATTCTCCCTTGCTTGCCAATCCTTTTCTCTGACTTTCCTCAAGACATTTTTCAGTGATAGATATTTTCAACTCTGCAGTTTCGTGAATTTTACTGCCCCTGAGTTCCATTGTTCAACTTGTGTTTATGGGAACTGGCCACAAAGCAGTGGGATTTCCTCAAGCCCTATACTGTTTCCATGGGCAACCCTAGCCTTTGGTCAATTCATCTTCCTGATTGGAAATTAGAGTGACATGTGCCTGTCTGAACACCTAGGACTTGTCTCTCATTGTTCCTCATCCTTCCGCTTCATCCTCTGGACAAATTCCAAACTGTACGCAACAGGATGTTGACAGTGTTGACATCTCCAAGTGGGGAGACTGTTAGTAAAGACGCTGGAGGGGTGAACCCGAGCACCAGGAGATGAGGAGATGAGATGCCTTTTCCAAACTCTTCCCGATCAGACGGTATACCATCCTCTGGATGTGACAGACATGTTTTAGCAGTAGGAAGAGTCCCATTCATGTAAGGAGAACACCAGGGCTTTTTCAAAATCAGTGTCTCCCCGAAACCCAAACTGGGGAGTTTTTTAAGCTACGGCTACACATATGTTCATTAAGGGCCTTGGGAAGTAGGCAGAGTCCAAACTTTAGATGACTGAAGTCTTCAGGGTCAGAAGCACTCACCACCGGCTTCCCTTAGGTTACACTTTAACTGTCATTGATAGATGATGTCAATAAAAATATCTATTCTTTTTCCGATTATTTCCCCTTATAGGTTATTGCACAATATTGAGTGTAGTTCCCTGTGCTATACAGTAGTTCCTTGTTGATGATCTATTTTATACATAGCAGTGTGTATGTGTTAATTCCAAACTGTTAATTTATCCCTCCTCCCACCTTTCCCCTTTGGTAATAATAAATTATAAGATTTTATACTTCTCAGAAATGGGGGAGCTGAAAGAGAGGTATCATTTTCAATGGAAAAGCATTTAAAACAAGATTGAAGCTTTAACCAAGATTATTAGATGTACATCCTTGGAAAGAAATCACTTCATTTCTCTAATATTGACCTGACAAATAGGACAAACCTTCTCACTGAACTTGCTTATAATAAAGTGATGGAAATATCAAATGGAAGTGTTAGAAACATCTTATTTTACCCGAGCCTTATAAACTGTTCTATGTTAACTACAGTTTGGCTCACACATCTGTTCATTGAAGTTACAATAGTCTCAATTTCTGTTACTGATCCTCCAGAGTGGACCCCAACAAGGGTCCCCCTGCCCAGTGTCATTGGGGCCAACAGATCGAGACTGAGTTTGGTTCCCAAGCAAAGGAAACTTTATATTTTCATCAGAGAATGGAGAGGTGAGAGCATGCACTACCCCGTGGGCTGTGGGCTGGGCTGCTGTGTAGAGATCCTGTCAGAGTCAGTGGGAGGGAGGGGGCGGAGCTCTCAAGGGCCGGGTTGGCTGCAGCTCAGGCTCTATATCTCGGAGTCTGCACTGGGCCCCAGGAGCTGAGGTGTCGACCCAGCCATTCTGCACCAGGAAATCTGGTCTGAAGTGCCGGGTGTGGAACCTCTGCATGCGGGACCCTAGGAGCACGTGAAATTAGACAAAGCACAAAGGATAAAAAAGGTCAGACTTGACTTTATTGCCCAGATTCTATTTTTATCTCCCAGGGATTTTTAATGGGCTTTGCTGGGGACAAACCCCTCCTCTGCCTTTTGTCCCGTTCCTCATTCTTGGAGTGCTGAGGGTGCAGACCCTTCTTCTGTAACTGCTGAGTGCTGAGTTGGGAGCCCTCATACCAGGGGACGAGGGTCAGAACTTCTCCCCAGCAGCCTCCAGGTGACGTTGATTGGCCCCAGGACCCCTGCCTCCCTGCTCGTCCGCCTGAGCACCAGCATTGGAAGTGTTATAGATTCTAATGACCTTTAAGGGTCCAGGAAAGAGATGTGCAGAGACGCTGTGGGGGCCGGTTTCACCCCGCCCCACATTTGTTCGGCCACCTTAGGCTGACCGTTTCTGCCAGCCTAGATGCTCTGACCAGTAGTCTGCTCTTTCTTCAATTAGGCCCCTGAATTAACATAAAATCAGCACCAGGTGTCAGAGCCCTGCCCGCTCAACTCCCAGACAGTCCAGGGTCAGTGGTGATCAAGGACCATGATGGCCACTAAGTCAACAGCCTTTTGAAGTAAACAGGAGTCCAGCCGGTCTTATTGGCCACCATCATCACGGTGTCTGTAGGCTTTTCTATGGTGACAGTGTGATATACGGTTCCCCCGCCAAGATTATTAGCTCCCCTCCGGGTGCAGGAAGTCCTGCAAGCAGTAGTCTACTCCTTCGGGACACACTATTGTTGTTTTATGAGAGAAACTCCAGGTCAAGTGATGTTCACATGAGTCGTCATGGTGCCCTGTTGCCTCCGGTTATCTCTCTGGATGTTGGAGTTGGAGGGCCTCCTCACTCGAGGTCGGTGTGCCCACGGAGCGAACCCTGCAACTTCAGGGCATGGTTGGTGATTAGGATCACCACGTGGGGTCCTTTTCCCTTAGGAGGGAGGTGGCCTTTTGGGCTGCTGATTTCCAGGTTTTTAGATACCGCCAGTATCTTGGCCAGATGTGGCAGTGGGCCAAGCCCCTTGGTGACTGTAGTTTATCCTACCTGGATGGCATTCTTGCGTTGTTCCATTTCAAGTGGTCCCAGTTTTTGCACTAATTCTCCAATGGCGATTCACCTTTCACCGGGAATGGAAAGGTCAAAGGGTTTAGCTCAATTAGGGAGTTCCAGGGCAAGGGTCTGAATTGACTGCTCTTTCCATTCTTGAAAGGCCACTTCTGGATTCTGTTCAAAAGGATCATCATCTTTTCCTTTCAGTGTTTCATATAGAGGCCCAGCTAGTAGACTGTAGTTAGGGATCCAGAAGCAGCAAACCCTGGCCTCCCCAGGAACCCCTAAGCTGTCTTCTAGTTTTAGAAAGGGGTAAGGCTGCAAATGGTTTCTTCCCTTTCCTGGGATGGGCTTCTCTGACCTTGTGTGAGAATGAAGCCCAGGCAGGTCACCGCAGTCTGTGATATTTGAGCTTTTTCTTGGACAACTTCTATCCTTTATTGGCTTGGTAGTTCAGAGGCCTCCTTAGTAGGGCTGGCGATCAGAATGTCGTCTGCATATTGAAGGAGGGTTTCCTTTTCCAGAGGTAGAACTTTTCGGTCGTTAGCTAAGCTTTCCCCAAAGATGGTGTGGGAATTTTTGAACCCTTGGGGCAAGACGGCCCGGAAGTATTGTTTTAGTTGTATGTTGAGTCCTGCCACTCACAAGCCAAAATTTCTTGTGACTCTGGGACTAATGGAATACAAAAGAAGGCATCATTGAAGACTAATACAGAATACCATGTCCTGGTGGTTGGTAGAATGACCAGCAGGGTGTAGGAATCAGGAGCAACTGGAGGTATATCCTCGGTGGCTTCACTGACTGTCCTGACATCCTTTACCAGGTCCCCAGCAGCCCATGGGGCTCTCGTGGTCAGGCCAATCCCAGGATATGGAGCTCTCCTGGGCAGGTACCCCACCCCCAACCCAGCCCACGGGGCTCTCATGGTCAGGCCCCTCCCAGGATACAGAGCTACCCTTGCAGGTACCGTGGCAGGGCTGGGCACACAGGAACCGTGCACACAGCCCTCATTGAAGAGCACCCCCAGCTCACCTGTCGCTCAGAGCTGACACAGAGCACCTCAGAGCAGGACTTGAACTAACAAACAGCAGCTCCGACAGGTCTGTGACCCTGGGCATCACTCTGTGTGGCCTCCCTCCACCTGGTCTTCCAGAGACTTCCACTGCACCCAGGGCACCAGGCCTCTGTCTCCAACCACCACCCACCCCTCCTCTCCCTGACTCCTGGGTTCCTCTCATTAGGAGAGGGTTTTCTTGAAGTTGTCTCCCACTCATGGGCCAGATAAAATGATTAGAAAACAAGCCAAAGCTGCAGCCCCTTGTCTATCCTGACTCTCAGGAGCCCACACCTGTTCCTTGGACCTGGCCGGTTCAGCAAGTTCCATTTTCTGCAACTGTGAGCCCCTGAGGGGTGATGATTGGCTACCTGGGCAGCCTTACCATGCTGGCCAGCCCTCCCCAGGTGTGCCTGGGTTGAGATCAATATAAATACCACTCCAGGCAGCAAAAGCCCCTGCAGCTGTGCCTGACGCCATTTTCTCTGCCCTGTCAGCAGTCTCGGGGCTGGGCTGGTGGGAGGGAGTGAGAGGCCACGGCTTTGTGGGTGGCCCAGTGTGAGTGGGGCTCTGCTGGACTTTCTGCAGCAGATGCCAGGCTGCCACCTGCTAAAGAAGAGGATGTGTCACCCATACCTGCTGCTGGAATTTCTCCCTGGGCAGAGGTGAGGAAGGAAAAAAGCAGTGGGGGCAGGGACAGGACGGGTATCTCAGGCAGGGAAATGGAAATCTTCCAGAAGAGCACCCAGGGCCAGGACCATCCTGGCTGGCCTGCAGGCACCAAGTCAGCTGGCATGCTGTCACTCGTGTGGCTCCATGGCCCTTCCTCTAGGCTTTCAAGTCCTTGTATATATTCAGGTGTTTTACCTGGGAAGGGTGGGAACAGTTCAGCAGCAAGTGGCCTGGGGCTCAGCTCACGTTTACTCACAGATGCCTCGGCACGGTGCCCCAGCTTTGCAATGAGGACGCTTGTTGTGTGGGGGCTGCTGGCTGAATGGGAGACGATTCCCCACCACTGACCAACTTCAGAATTGTTTACAACTGGAGCAAGTGCCCTGATACGGTTTTCCTCTGAGTAACTGGTGGGTTCTGTTTTTTTTTTTCTCTTTTTCGTTTTTGGTTCAAGGTAGATTTTATTCCTCTTTTTTGTATTTACAGATATAAGCATGGAAATAATTTATTCATATAAATACATGTATGTGAAGGGAATAATTGTTTTTTCTGTTTTATTTTTTAAATTTTATTTCTTTTTAATTTTGAATTTTATTTTATATTTTTATACAGCAGGTTCTCATTGGTTATCTATTTTATACATATAAATGTTTACATGCCAATCCCAATCTCTCAACTCCTCCCACCACCACCCCTCCAAGAGCTTTCCCCCCTTGTTGTCCATACGATTATTGTCTACATCTGTTGCTCTATTTATGCCTTGCAAAATGGTTAATCTGTACAGTTTTTCTAGGTTCCACATATATGCATGAATATACAAGATTTGTTTTTCTCTTTCTGACTTACTTCACTCTGTAGGACAGTCTCTAGATCCATCGACGTCTCTACAAATGACCCAATTTCATTCCTTTCATGGCTTAGTAATATTCCATTTTATATATGTACCACAGCTTTATGCATTCGTCTGTCTGTGGGCATTTAGGTTGCTTCCATTACCTCGATATTGTAAATAGTGATGCAATGAACATTGCGGTGAATGTCTCTTTTTGATTTATGGTTTTGTCTGAGTATATGTCCAGTCCTGGGATTGCTGTATCATATGGTAATTCTATTATTAGTTTCTTAAGAAACTCCATATTGTTCTCCATAGTGACTGTATCAATTTATATTCCCAACAATAGTGGAAGAGTGTTCCTTTTCTCCACACCCTTTCCAGCATTTGTTGTTTGTAGATTTTCAGATGATGCCCATTCTAACAGGTGTGAGGTGATACCTCATTGTTGAGTCCATTTCGTTGAGCAACGGGTAGGTCTTGTCTATTACATATTTGGCTTATGGAACGGTATCTGTGCTAATTTCAAACTCTGGTTTTATGCAGCACCCCAACTCACCTTTCCCCTTAAGCAAGCATAAGTTGGTTTTCTAAACTTGAGACCCTGTTCTGTTTTGTAATTCAGTTCATGTGTAGCCAAGTTTACATTCGGTGCATTAGTGATACCTTATGATGTTTCTTTTTCTGTGTGACTTATTTCACTTAGAATCATCATGCCTCAATCCACTCATTATGCTGGTACAGGCCTGGTGACACAGATTTCATTGCTGAGTGGTATTCTGTTGTACATAAGTACCGCAACTTCTTTATCAATTATTTGTTCTCTGGGATATTTAACTTGTACTGTAGAAGAGGCTCCTGTAAACAGAGCCGTTGTAAATTTTGGGGTGGCTGTGTCTTTTTGATTTTAATTTCCCTAAGCTATAGGACCATAAGTGGAAATGCCCTAGATTCTGTTGCTTTGTTTTTCAGATGTATCAGGAAACACCATACACTTCTCCAGAGTGGCTGTTGGCAATGTACATCCCGCCCATAAGCATAACAAGGCTCCTTTTTCCCCATGGCCTGTCTTGCCTTTCTGGATTTTACACTTTTCTCAGTGGCCCTTTAGACCGGGGGGAAGTGACACTTCATAGTAGTTCGGATTTCCATTGCAAGCTTGCTTGGTTTGCCAAAAAGGGCGTATGTGTTTTTTCCTGAATATATTCAGGAACAAACTCATACGCCCTTTGTTGCCAAGTGCATCATTGTCGATGTTCTGCCTCTTTTCCTATGCTTTAAATGCAAATCCAGTCTACCTCCTGAAATCGGTTTCCTGCAATTCTGCCCCGCTTTCAAGTCCTCTTCGCAGCCTTACTTCAATATATTTTTGGACGTTATCTGTCATTTATAACTCTGCAGGTTTGTGAATTACAGGGCCCCTGAGCTCCTTTCTTCAACTCGCTTTCTTGTGAGCTGGCCGCAAACCCGCAAGACTGCTTCAGGCCCTAATCTGCTTCTGGCAGGGCACGCTGAGCCTTTGGTTAATTCCTCTTCCTGGTGGGAAATGAGTGTTAAATATGCCCGTCCAGACACCTACCTCACTCTCAACCCCTTGGTGATGTGGGTCCTCTGGTTTGTGGCCACTTTTGCTGGGTTCCTCACCTTTCAATGATGTGGCCCCACTAGTGTGAGGACACTCCTGCTTGGTTCTCATCCACGTGGTTATGTGGACCCCCTGGTGAGAGTCTGTTCCTGGCTTTGTTCCTCACCCACCTGTGAGGGAGACCCTCTGCTGATAGGTCACTCCTGCATGGCTGGCACACATTGCCTTGGTGAAGTCAGCCGTGTGGTGGCAGTTGGAGCGTGCTGGGAATCTCTTCCCCCGGTGATGAGGGTCCTCTTGCGTCAGGCCCTAACTGCTGGGCTCACCAACTTTTCTTAGGGAGCCCAGTGATGCTTTGGCACTCCTCTTAGGATCCCATCTCCATGGGGATGTGGGCCTTCTGCTCTGAGGTCCCAACGGCTGGGTTGTTCACATTTTCATGATGTGGGCTCTCTGGTGTTAGTTCACAGAAGCCTGGATCCCATAGCCTCTGTGCTCTTGGCTGCCTGCTGGGAGGTTCCAACTGCTGGATTCCTCACTTTTTTAATTTTTTGGGCCCTCTGTTGTGAGGATCCTCCTGCCTGCCTCACTCCCAGCCCCTTCGTGATGTGTGTCGTCTGGTTTGAGGCCACATGTGCTGGGTTCCTCACCTTTCGATGATGTGGGACCAATGGTCTTAGGAGACTCCTGCCTGGTTCACATCCCCTTGGTTATGTGGGCCCTCTGTTGAGAGTCTGATCCCGGCTGGGTTCCTCACCCATCTGTGAGGTAGGCCGTCTGATGTGAGGTCACTCTTGCCTGGCTTGCTCACCTCGCCTTGTGGACATGAGCCCTCTGGTGGCACTTGGAGCCTGCTGGGAGCCTCCTCTCCTCGGTGATGAGGGCCCTCTGGCATCAGGCCCTAACTGCTGGGCTCCCTACATTTTGTGATGTGCGCCCAGTGGTGCGAGGACACTCCAGCCAGGTTCACATCCCCATTGGGGTGTGGGCCTTCTGCTCTGAGGTCCCAAAGCCTGGGTTGCTCACAGTTTCATGATGTGGGCTCTCTGCTGTTAGTTCACTCCTGCCTGCATCCCATAGCTTCTGTGCTCTGGGCCGCCTGCTGGGAGGTTCCAACTGCTGGATTCCTCACCTTTCTTATTCTTTGGGCCCTCTGTTTTTAGGCTACTCCTGCCTGCCTCACTCCCATTCCCTTTGTGATATGTGTCCTCTGATTTGAGGCCACATGTGCTGGGTTCCGCACCTTTCGATGATGTGACCCCACTGGAGGGAAGACAGTCCTGACTGGTTCCCATCCCCTTGCTGATGTGGGCCCTCAGGTGAGAGTCTGATCCTGGCTGGGTTCCTCACCCTTCTGTGAGGTGGGCCCTCTGCTGTGAGGTCAGTCATGCCTGTCTGGCACACGTCACCTTGGCGACGTGGGCCCTCTGGTGGCAGTTGGAGTGTGCTGGGATCCTCCTCCCCTCGGTGATGAGGGCCCTCTTGCCTTAGGCCATAACTGCTGGGCTCCCCACATTTTCTGATGTGCGCCAAGTGAGTGAGGAGACTCTTGCCAGGTTCCCATCCCCATGGCGATATGGGCCTTCTGCTCTGAGGTCAAAACGGCTGGCTTGCTCACAGTACCATGATGTGGGCCCTCTGCTGTGAGTTCACTCCGGCAAGGATCCCTTATCATCGGTGCTCTGAGCCGCCTGCTGGGAGGTTCCAACTGCTGGATTCCTCAACTTTTTTATTCTATGTGCCCTCTGTTGTGAGGCTCCTCCTGCCTGCCTCACTGCCAGCCCCTTGGTGATGACTGTCCTATGGCTTGAGGCCACATGTGCTGCGTTCCTCACCTTTCGATGATGTGACCCCACTCGTGTGAGGACACTCCTGCCTGGTTCCCATCCCCTTGGTGAGGTGGGCCCTCTGGCGAGAGTCTAATCCTGGCTGGGTTCCTCAACGTTCTGTGAGGTAGGCCCTCTGCTGTGAGGTCACTCCTGCCTGGCTGGCACACGTCACCTTGGAGACGTGAGCCCTCTGGTGGCAGTTGGAGCGTGCAGGGCGCCTCCTCCTCTCGGTGATGACGGCCCTCTGGCGTCAGGCCCTAAATGGTGGGCTCCCCACATTTTCTGATGTGCGCCCAGTGGTGCGAGGACACTCCAGCCAGGTTCCCATTCCCATGGGGATGTGGTCCTTCTGCGCTGAGGTCTCAACTCCTGGGTTGCTCACAGTTTTGTGATGTGGGCCCTCTGCTGTGAGTTCACTGTGGCCTGGATCCCATAGCCTCGGTGTTCTGGGCCGCCTGCTGGAAGGTCTAAATGCTGGAATCCTCACGTTTTTTATATTATGTGCCCTGTGTTGTGAGGCTACTCCTGCCTGCCTCACTCCAAGGCCCTTGGTGATGTGGGTCCTCTGGTTTGAGGACACATGTGCTGGGTTCCTCACCTTAAGATGATGAGGCCCCACTGGTGTGAGGATAATCCTGACTGGGTCCCATCCCCTTTGTGATGTGGGCCCTCTGGTGAGAGTCTGATCCTGGCTGGGTTCCTCACCCATCTGTGAGGTGGGCCCTCTACTATCAGGTAACTCTTGCCTGGGTTGCTCACCTCGCCTTGTTGACATGAGCCCTCTGGTGGCAATTGGACCCTGCTGGGAGCCTCCTCAGCTCTGTGCTGAGGGCCCTCTGATGTCAGGCCCTAACTGCTGGGCTCCCCAACTTTTCTTAGTGAGCCCAGTGTTGCTCAAGCACTCCTCTTAGGTTCCCATCCCCATGGGGATGTGGGCCTTCTGCTCTGAGGTTCCAACGGCTGGGTTGATCACAATTTCATGATGTGGGCTCTCTGGTGTTAGTTCACTGTGGCCTGGATCCCATAGCCTCTGTGGTCTTGGCTGCCTGCTGGGAGGTTCCAACTGCTCGATTCCTCAACTTTTGTATTCTATGGGTCCTGTGTTGTGATGCTCCTCCTGCCTGCCTCACTCGCAACCCCTTCGTGATGTGGGTCTTCTGGTTTGAGGCCACATGTGCTGGGTTAGGCAACTTTCAATGATGTGGCCCCACTGGTGTGAGGACACTCCTGCCTGGTTCCCATCCCCTTGGTGATGTGGGCCTTCTGGTGACAGTCTTATCCTGGCTGAGTTCCTCACTCTTCTGTGAGGTAGGCCCTCTGCTGTGAGGTCAATCCTGCCTGACTTGCACACATCACCTTGGCGACGTGGGCCCTCTGTTGGCACATGGAACCTGCTGGGAGCCTCCTGCCCTCGGTGATGATGGCCCTCTAGCATCAGGCTCTAACTGCTGGGCTCCCCACGTTTTCTGATGTGAGCCCAGTGATGCCAGGACACTCCTGTCAGGTTCCCATCCCCATGGGGATGTGGGCTTTCTGCTCTGAGGTCCCAATGCCTGGGTTGCTCACAGTTTCATGATGTGGGCTCTCTGGTGTTAGTTAACTCCTGCCTGCATCCCATAGCTTCTGTGCTCTCGGCCGCCTGCTGGGAGGTTCCAAATGCTGGATTCCTCACTTTTTTTATTCTTTGGGCCCTCTGTTTTTAGGCTACTCCTACCTGCCTCACTCCCATCCCCTTTGTGATGTATGTCCTCTGATATGAGGCCACATGTGCTGGGTTCCTCACCTTTCGATGATGTGGTCCCACTGGTGGGAGGACAGTCCTGACTGGTTCCCATCCCCTTGGTGTTGTGGGCCCTCTGGTGAGAGTCTCATCCTGCCTCGGTTCCTCACCCTTCTGTGAGATAGGCCCTCTGCTGTGAGGTCACTACTGCCTGGCTGGTGCATGCCACCTTGTAGACGTGGGCCCTCTGTTGGCAGTTGGAACCTGCTGGGAGTCTCCTCCCCTCAGTTATGAGGGCCCCCTGGCATCAGGCCCTAACTGCTGGGCTCCTAACATTTTCTGATATGTGCTAAGTGGTGCAAAGCCACTCCTGCCAGGTTCCCATCCCAATGGGGATGTGGGCCTTCTGTTCTGAGGTCCCAACAGCTGGGCTGCTCACAGGTTCATGATGTGGGCCCTCTGCTGTGAGTTCACTGCGGCCTGGATCCCATAGCCTCGGTGCTCTGGGCCACTTGCTGGGAGGTTCCAACTGCTGGATTCCTCAACTTTTATATTCTATGGACCCTGTGTTGTGAGGCCAGTCCTGCCAGCCTCATTCCGAACCCCTTGGTGATGTGGTTCCTCTGGTTTGAGGACACATGTGCTGGGATCCTCACCTTTCGATGATGTTGTCCCACTGGTGTGGGGACACTCCTGCCTGGTTCCCATCCCCTTGGTGATGTGGGCCCTCTGGTGAGAGTCTGATCCTGGCTGTGTTCCTCACCCTTCTGTGAGGTGGGCCCTCTGCTGTGAGGTCACTCCTGCCAGGCTGGCACACATCGCCTTGGCGACGTTGGCCCTCTGGTGGCAGCTGGAGCCTGCTGGGAGCCTCCTCCTCTCGGTGATGAGTGCCCTCTAGTGTCAGGCCCTAACTTCTGAGCACCCCACGTTTTCTGATGTGAGCCCAGTGATGCCAGGACACTCCTGTCATGTTCCCATCACCATGGGGATGTGGGCCTTCTGCTCTGAGGTCCCAATGTCTGGGTTGCTCACAGTTTCATGATGTGGGCTGTCTGGTGTTAGTTCACTCTGGCCTGGTTCCTCTAGCCTCTGTGCTCTGGGCCGCCTGCTGGGAGGTTCCAACTGCTGGATTCCTCACCTTTCTTATTTTTGGGCCCTCTGTTATGAGGCTCCTCCTGCCTGCCTCACTCCCAGCCCCTTGGTGATGGGTGTCCTATGGTTTGAAGCCACATGTTCTGGGTTCCTCACCTTTAGATGATGTGGCCCTACTCATGTGAGGACACTCCTGCCTGGTTCCAATCCATTTGGTGATGTGGGCCCTCTGGTGCGAGTCTGATCCTGACTGGGTTCGTCACACTTCTCTGAGGTGGACCCTCTGCTGTGAGGTCATTCGTGCCTGGTTGGCACACATCGCCTTGGCGACGTCAGCCCTCTGGTGGCAGTTGGAGCCTGCTGGGAGCCTCCTTCCCTTGGTGATGAGGGTCCTCTGGCGCCAGGCCCTAACTGCTGGTCGCCCAAAATTTTCTGATACGTTCTCAGTGGTGCGAGGACACTCCTACCAGAATTCCATCCCCATGGGGATGTGGGCCTCCTGCTCTGAGGTCCCAATGGCTGGGTTGCTCAGTTTCATGACATGGGCCCTCTTCTGTGAGTTCACTGTGGCCTGGATCCCATAGCCTCGGTGCTCTGGGCCGCCTGCTGGGAGGTTCCAACTGCTGGATTCCTCACTTTTTTATTCTATGTGCCCAGTGTTGTGAGGCTACTCCTGCCTGCCTCACTCCGAGGTCCTTGGTGATGTGGGTCCTCTGGTTTGAGGACACATGTGCTGAGTACCTCAGCTTTCGATGATGTGGCCCCACTGATGTGAAGACACTCCTGCCTGGTTCCCATCCCCTTGGTGATGTGGGCCCTCTGGTGAGAGTCTGATGTTGGCTGGGTTTCTCACCCTTCTGTGAGGTGGGACCTCTGCTGTGAGGTAACTCCTGCCTGGCATGCTAACGTTGCCTTGGCAATGTGAGCCCTCAGGTGGCAGTTGGAGCCTGCTGGGAATCTCCTCCCCTCAGTTATGAGAGCTCTGGATAAAACACATATGCCCTTTTTTGCCAAGTGCATTATTTTCCAAGTTCTGTCTCTTTTCCTATGCTTTAAGAGCTACTCCCGTGTACGTTTTGAAATCAATTTCCAGCAATTCTGCCCTGCATTCAAGTCCTCTTCGCAGCCTTACTTCAGCATAATTTTGGATGATAGCTGTCATTTATAACTCCGCAGGTTTCTGAATTACAGTGTCCCTGAGCTCCTTTCTTCAACTCGCTTTCTTGTGAGCTGGCCGCAACACCGCAGGATCTCCTCAGGCCCTAATTTAGTACCAGCATGGCACGCGGAGCCTTTGGTTAATTCCTCTTCCTGGTGGGAAATGAGAGTTAAATTTGCCCGTCCGGACACCTCCACCTAGTCTCTCATTGGTTCTCCCTATTCCTGTTCATTTTCCACAGAAATTGCAAACTGGGCCAAACAGGAGGTTAAAGGCACTGACTCTCCAAGTGGGGAGAGTGTTAGTAAAGCGTCTGGAATGTTGCACCCGAGTACCAGGGGACAAAAACTGAGACACATTTGAACACGTTTTCCGATCACACGGTGGATCATACTCTGGGTTCCACATGCATGTTTTAGATGAAGGAAGAATCCCTTAAACAGGGAGAGTTGAGACCCATGGAATGGGTACCATGCAATATGACTTCAAAGGGTCTGCATTTGCTCACCGAACCTCACCAATCCTATCACTGCTGCGTTTATGCCGCTGTACACATGCTTGATTCTCTTTCGGAGACATATAAATCCATAGGTTTTAAGATTCTTACTAGTCAGGTAGATTCTTACTAGTCAGGTATATTCTTAGGCGTTTAATATGGGGTGTTGAGTCCACTTCGTTGAGCAAGGAGTAGCTCTTGTCTATTACATATTTGGCTTATGGAACGGTATCTGTGCTAATTTCAATCTCTGGTTTTATGCAGCAACCCAACTCACCCGTCCCCTTAAGCAAGCATAAGTTGGTTTTCTACATTTGACACCCTGTTCTGTTTTGTAATTCAGTTCTTGTGTAGCCAAGTTTACATTCCGTGTATTAGTGATATCTTATGATGTTTCTTTTTCTGTGTGACTAATTTCAATTAGAATCATCGTACCTGAATCCACTCATTATGCTGCTACGGGCCTGATGACATAGATTTCATTGCTGAGTGATATTGCATTGTACATAAGTACCACAACTTCTTTATCCATTTTTCGCTTTCTGTGATATTGAACTTGTTCGGTAAACGAGGTTCTTGTAAACAGAGCCGTCCCATACTTTGGGGTGGCTGTGTCTTTTTGATTTTAATTTCCCTAAGCTATAGGACCATAAGTGGAAGTGCCCTAGGCTCTGTTGCTTTGTTTTTTGGATGTTTCAGGAAACACCATACACTTCTCCAGAGTGGCTGCTGGCAATTTACATCCCGCCCATCAGCATAACAAGGCTCCCAGTTCTCCATGGCCTGTCCTGCCTTTCTGGATTTTACACTTTTTTCAGATGGCCCTTTTGACTGGGGGCAGTGAGACTTCATTGTAGTGCAGATTTCCTTTGCAAGCTTGCTTGGTTGGCCAAAAAGGGCGTATGCGTTTTTTCCTGAATATATTCAGGAAAAAACGCATACGCCCTTTTTGGCCAAGTGCATCATTGTGGACGTTCTGCCTCTTTTCCTATGCTTTACATGCAATTCCAGTCTACCTCCTGAAATCGGTTTCCTGCAATTCTGCCCCGCTTTCAACTCCTCTTGGCAGCCTTACTTCAATATATTTTTGGAAGATAGCTGTCATTTATAACTCTGCAGGTTTGTGAATTACAGTGCCCCTGAGCTCCTTTCTTCAACTCGCTTTCTTGTGAGCTGGCCGCAACACCGCAGGATTGCTTCAGGCCCTAGTTTGGTTCCGGCATGGCATGCTGAGCCTTTGGTTAATTCCTCTTCCTGGTGGGAAATGAGAGTTAAATTTGCCCGTCCGGACACCTCCACCTAGTCTCTCATTGGTTCTCCCAATTCCTGTTCATTTTCCACAGAAATTGCAAACTGGGCCAAACAGGAGGTTAAAGGCACTGACTCTCCAAGTGGGGAGAGTGTTAGTAAAGCGTCTGGAATGTTGCAACCGAGTACCAGGGGACGAAAACTGAGACACATTTGAACACGTTTCCCGATCACACGGTGGATCATACTCTGGGTTCCACATGCATGTTTTAGCTGAAGGAAGAATCCATTAAACCTGGAGAGTTGAGACCCATGGAATGGGTACCATGCAATATGACTTCAAAGGGTCTGCATTTGCTCAACGAACCTCAGCAATCCTATCACTGCTGCGTTTATGCCACTGTACACACGCTTGATTCTCTTTCGGAGACATATAAATCCATAGGTTTTAAGATTCTTACTAGTCAGGTAGATTCTTAGGCGTTTAATATGGAGTGTTGAGTCTACTTCATTGAGCAAGGAGTAGCTCTTGTCTATTACATATTTGGCTTATGGAACGGTATCTGTGCTCATTTCAATCTCTGGTTTTATGCAGCACCCCAACTCACCCGTCCCCTTAAGCAAGCATAAGTTGGTTTTCTACATTTGACACCCTGTTCTGTTTTGTAATTCAGTTCTTGTGTAGCCAAGTTTACATTCCATGTATTAATGATATCTTATGATGTTTCATTTTCTGTGTGACTAATTTCACTTAGAATCATCGTACCTGAATCCACTCATTATGCTGCTATGGGCCTGATGACATAGATTTCATTGCTGAGTGATATTGCATTGTACGTAAGTACCACAATTTCTTTATCCATTTTTCGCTCTCTGTGATATTCAACTTGTACCATAAACGAGGTTCTTGTAAACAGAGCCGTCCCAAACTTTGGGGTGGCTGTGTCTTTTTTATTTTAATTTCCCTAAGCTATAGGACCATAAGTGGAAGTGCCCTAGGCTCTGTTGCTTTGTTTTTTGGATGTTTCAGGAAACACCATACACTTCTCCAGAGTGGCTGCTGGCAATTTACATCCCGCCCATCAGCATAACAAGGCTCCCAGTTCTCAATGGCCTGTCCTGCCTTTCTGGATTTTACACTTTTTTCAGATGACCCTTTTGACCTGGGAGCAGTGAGACTTCATTGTAGTGCAGATTTCCTTTGCAAGCTTGCTTGGTTGGCCAAAAAGGGCGTATGCGTTTTTTCCTGAATATATTCAGGAAAAAACGCATACGCCCTTTTTGGCCAAGTGCATCATTGTGGACGTTCTGCCTCTTTTCCTATGCTTTACATGCAATTCCAGTCTACCTCCTGAAATCGGTTTCCTGCAATTCTGCCCCCCTTTCAACTCCTCTTGGCAGCCTTACTTCAATATATTTTTGGAAGATAGCTGTCCTTTATAACTCTGCAGGTTTGTGAATTACAGTGCCCCTGAGCTCCTTTCTTCAACTCGCTTTCTTGTGAGCTGGCCGCAACACCGCAGGATTGCTTCTGGTCCTAGTGTGGTTCCGGCATGGCACGCTGAGCCTTTGGTTAATTCCTCTTCCTGGTTGGAAATGAGAGTTAAATTTGCCCGTCTGGACACCTCCACCTAGTCTCTCATTGGTTCTCCCTATTCCTGTTCATTTTCCACAGAAATTGCAAACTGGGCCAAACAGGAGGTTAAAGGCACTGACTCTCCAAGTGGGGAGAGTGTTAGTAAAGCGTCTGGAATGTTGCACCCGAGTACCAGGAAACGAAAATTGAGACACATTTGAACACGTTTTCCGATCACACGGTGGATCATACTCTGGGTTCCACATGCATGTTTTAGCTGAAGGAAGAATCCCTTAAACAGGGAGAGTTGAGACCCATGGAATGGGTACCATGCAATATGACTTCAAAGGGTCTGCATTTGCTCACCGAACCTCAGCAATCCTATCACTGCTGCGTTTATGCCACTGTACACACGCTTGATTCTCTTTCGGAGACATATAAATCCATAGGTTTTAAGATTCTTACTAGTCAGGTAGATTCTTACTAGTCAGGTATATTCTTAGGCGTTTAATATGGGGTGTTGAGTCCACTTCGTTGAGCAAGGAGTAGCTCTTGTCTATTACATATTTGGCTTATGGAACGGTATCTGTGCTAATTTCAATCTCTGGTTTGATGCAGCACCCCAACTCACCCGTCCCCTTAAGCAAGCATAAGTTGGTTTTCTACATTTGACACCCTGTTCTGTTTTGTAATTCAGTTCTTGTGTAGCCAAGTTTACATTCCGTGTATTAGTGATATCTTATGATGTTTCTTTTTCTGTGTGACTAATTTCACTTAGAATCATCGTACCTGAATCCACTCATTATGCTGCTACGGGCCTGATGACATAGATTTCATTGCTGAGTGATATTGCATTGTACATAAGTACCACAACTTCTTTATCCATTTTTCGCTTTCTGTGATATTGAACTTGTTTGGTAAACGAGGTTCTTGTAAACAGAGCCGTCCCAAACTTTGGGGTGGCTGTGTCTTTTTGATTTTAATTTCCCTAAGCTATAGGACCATAAGTGGAAGTGCCCTAGGCTCTGTTGCTTTGTTTTTTGGATGTTTCAGGAAACACCATACACTTCTCCTGAGTGGCTGCTGGCAATTTACATCCCGCCCATCAGCATAACAAGGCTCCCAGTTCTCCATGGCCTGTCCTGCCTTTCTGGATTTTACACTTTTTTCAGATGGCCCTTTTGACCGGGGGGCAGTGAGACTTCATTGTAGTGCAGATTTCCTTTGCAAGCTTGCTTGGTTGGCCAAAAAGGGCGTATGCGTTTTTTCCTGAATATATTCAGGAAAAAACGCATACGCCCTTTTTGGCCAAGTGCATCATTGTGGACGTTCTGCCTCTTTTCCTATGCTTTACATGCAATTCCAGTGTACCTCCAGAAATCGGTTTCCTGCAATTCTGCCCCGCTTTCAACTCCTCTTGGCAGCCTTACTTCAATATATTTTTGGAAGATAGCTGTCATTTATAACTCTGCAGGTTTGTGAATTACAGTGCCCCTGAGCTCCTTTCTTCAACTCGCTTTCTTGTGAGCTGGCCGCAACACCGCAGGATTGCTTCAGGCCCTAGTTTGGTTCCGGCACGGCATGCTGAGCCTTTGGTTAATTCCTCTTCCTGGTGGGAAATGAGAGTTAAATTTGCCCGTCCGGATACCTCCACCTAGTCTCTCATTGGTTCTCCCTATTCCTGTTCATTTTCCACAGAAATTGCAAACTGGGCCAAACAGGAGGTTAAAGGCACTGACTCTCCAAGTGGGGAGAGTGTTAGTAAAGCGTCTGGAATGTTCCACCCGAGTACCAGGGAACGAAAACTGAGACACATTTGAACACGTTTCCCGATCACACGGTGGATCATACTCTGGGTTCCACATGCATGTTTTAGCTGAAGGAAGAATCCCTTAAACCTGGAGAGTTGAGAACCATGGAATGGGTACCATGCAATATGACTTCAAAGGGTCTGCATTTGCTCACCGAACCTCAGCAATCCTATCACTGCTGCGTTTATGCCGCTGTACACACGCTTGATTCTCTTTCGGAGACATATAAATCCATAGGTTTTAAGATTCTTACTAGTCAGGTATATTCTTAGGCGTTTAATATGGGGTGTTGAGTCCACTTCGTTGAGCAAGGAGTAGCTCTTGTCTATTACATATTTGGCTTATGGAACGGTATCTGTGCTCATTTCAATCTCTGGTTTTATGCAGCACCCCAACTCACCCGTCCCCTTAAGCAAGCATAAGTTGGTTTTCTACATTTGACACCCTGTTCTGTTTTGTAATTCAGTTCTTGTGTAGCCAAGTTTACATTCCGTGTATTAGTGATATCTTATGATGTTTCTTTTTCTGTGTGACTAATTTCACTTAGAATCATTGTACCTGAATCCACTCATTATGCTGCTACGGGCCTGATGACATAGATTTCATTGCTGAGTGATATTGCATTGTACGTAAGTACCACAATTTCTTTATCCATTTTTCGCTTTCTGTGATATTCAACTTGTACCGTAAACTAGGTTCTTGTAAACAGAGCCGTCCCAAACTTTGGGGTGGCTGTGTCTTTTTGATTTTAATTTCCCTAAGCTATAGGACCATAAGTGGAAGTGCCCTAGGCTCTGTTGCTTTGTTTTTTGGATGTTTCAGGAAACACCATACACTTCTCCAGAGTGGCTGCTGGCAATTTACATCCCGCCCATCAGCATAACTAGGCTCCCAGTTCTCCATGGCCTGTCCTGCCTTTCTGGATTTTACACTTTTTTCAGATGGCCCTTTTGACCGGGGGGCAGTGAGACTTCATTGTAGTGCAGATTTCATTTGCAAGCTTGCTTGGTTGGCCAAAAAGGGCGTAAGCGTTTTTTCTTGAATATATTCAGGAAAAAACGCATACGCCCTTTTTGGCCAAGTGCATCATTGTGGACGTTCTGCCTCTTTTCCTATGCTTTACATGCAATTCCAGTCTACCTCCTGAAATCGGTTTCCTGCAATTCTGCCCTGCTTTCAACTCCTCTTGGCATCCTAATTCAATATATTTTTGGAAGATAGCTGTCATTTATAACTCTGCAGGTTTGTGAATTACAGTGCCCCTGAGCTCCTTTCTTCAACTCGCTTTCTTGTGAGCTGGCCGCAACACCGCATGATTGCTTCAGGCCCTATTTTGGTACCGGCACGGCATGCTGAGCCTTTGGTTAATTCCTCTTCCTGGTGGGAAATGAGAGTTAAATTGGCCCGTCCGGACACCTCCACCTAATCTCTCATTGGTTCTCCCTATTCCTGTTCATCTTCCGCAGAAATTGCTAACTGGGCCAAACAGGAGGTTAAAGGCACTGACTCTCCAAGTGGGGAGAGTGTTAGTAAAGCGTCTGGAATGTTGCACCCGAGTACCAGGGGACCAAAACTGAGAAACATTTGAACACGTTTTCCGACCACATGGTGGATCATACTCTGGGTTCCACATGCATGTTTTAGCTGAAGGAAGAATCCCTTAAACATGGAGAGTTGAGACCCATGGAATGGGTACCATGCAATATGACTTCAAAGGGTCTGCATTTGCTCACCGAACCTCACCAATCCTATCACTGCTGCGTTTATGCCGCTGTACACACGCTTGATTCTCTTTCGGAGACATATAAATCCATAGGTTTTAAGATTCTTACTAGTCAGGTAGATTCTTACAAGTCAGGTATATTCTTAGGCGTTTAATATGGGGTGTTGAGTCCACTTCGTTGAGCAAGGAGTAGCTCTTGTCTATTACATATTTGGCTTATGGAACGGTATCTGTGCTCATTTCAATCTCTGGTTTTATGCAGCACCCCAACTCACCCGTCCCCTTAAGCAAGCATAAGTTGGTTTTCTACATTTGACACCCTGTTCTGTTTTGTAATTCAGTTCTTGTGTAGCCAAGTTTACATTCCGTGTATTAGTGATATCTTATGATGTTTCATTTTCTGTGTGACTAATTTCACTTAGAATCATCGTACCTGAATCCACTCATTATGCTACTACGGGCTTGATGACATAGATTTCATTGCTGAGTGATATTGCATTGTACCTAAGTACCACAATTTCTTTATCCATTTTTCGCTTTCTGTGATATTCAACTTGTACCGTAAACGAGGTTCTTGTAAACAGAGCCGTCCCAAACTTTGGGGTGGCTGTGTCTTTTTGATTTTAATTTCCCTAAGCTATAGGACCATAAGTGGAAGTGCCCTAGGCTCTGTTGCTTTGTTTTTTGGATGTTTCAGGAAACACCATACACTTCTCCAGAGTGGCTGCTGGCAATTTACATCCCGCCCATCAGCATAACTAGGCTCCCAGTTCTCCATGGCCTGTCCTGCCTTTCTGGATTTTACACTTTTTTCAGATGGCCCTTTTGACCGGGGGGCAGTGAGACTTCATTGTAGTGCAGATTTCCTTTGCAAGCTTGCTTGGTTGGCCAAAAAGGGCGTATGCGTTTTTTCTTGAATATATTCAGGAAAAAACGCATACGCCCTTTTTGGCCAAGTGCATCATTGTGGACGTTCTGCCTCTTTTCCTATGCTTTACATGCAATTCCAGTCTACCTCCTGAAATCGGTTTCCTGCAATTCTGCCCTGCTTTCAACTCCTCTTGGCATCCTAATTCAATATATTTTTGGAAGATAGCTGTCATTTATAACTCTGCAGGTTTGTGAATTACAGTGCCCCTGAGCTCCTTTCTTCAACTCGCTTTCTTGTGAGCTGGCCGCAACACCGCAGGATTGCTTCAGGCCCTAGTTTGGTTCCGGCACGGCATGCTGAGCCTTTGGTTAATTCCTCTTCCTGGTGGGAAATGAGAGTTAAATTGGCCCGTCCGGACACCTCCACCTAATCTCTCATTGGTTCTCCCTATTCCTGTTCATCTTCCGCAGAAATTGCTAACTGGGCCAAACAGGAGGTTAAAGGCACTGACTCTCCAAGTGGGGAGAGTGTTAGTAAAGCGTCTGGAATGTTGCACCCGAGTACCAGGGGACCAAAACTGAGACACATTTGAACACGTTTTCCGACCACATGGTGGATCATACTCTGGGTTCCACATGCATGTTTTAGCTGAAGGAAGAATCCCTTAAACATGGAGAGTTGAGACCCATGGAATGGGTACCATGCAATATGACTTCAAAGGGTCTGCATTTGCTCACCGAACCTCACCAATCCTATCACTGCTGCGTTTATGCCGCTGTACACACGCTTGATTCTCTTTCGGAGACATATAAATCCATAGGTTTTAAGATTCTTACTAGTCAGGTAGATTCTTACAAGTCAGGTATATTCTTAGGCGTTTAATATGGGGTGTTGAGTCCACTTCGTTGAGCAAGGAGTAGCTCTTGTCTATTACATATTTGGCTTATGGAACGGTATCTGTGCTCATTTCAATCTCTGGTTTGATGCAGCACCCCAACTCACCCGTCCCCTTAAGCAAGCATAAGTTGGTTTTCTACATTTGACACCCTGTTCTGTTTTGTAATTCAGTTCTTGTGTAGCCAAGTTTACATTCCGTGTATTAGTGATATCTTATGATGTTTCTTTTTCTGTGTGACTAATTTCACTTAGAATCATCGTACCTGAATCCACTCATTATGCTGCTACGGGCCTGTTGACATAGATTTCATTGCTGAGTGATATTGCATTGTACGTAAGTACCACAATTTCTTTATCCATTTTTCGCTTTCTGTGATATTGAACTTGTACCGTAAACGAGGTTCTTGTAAACAGAGCCGTCCCAAACTTTGGGGTGGCTGTGTCTTTTTGATTTTAATTTCCCTAAGCTATAGGACAATAAGTGGAAGTGCCCTAGGCTCTGTTGCTTTGTTTTTTGGATGTTTCAGGAAACACCATACACTTCTCCAGAGTGGCTGCTGGCAATTTACATCCCGCCCATCAGCATAACTAGGCTCCCAGTTCTCCATGGCCTGTCCTGCCTTTCTGGATTTTACACTTTTTTCAGATGGCCCTTTTGACCGGGGAGCAGTGAGACTTCATTGTAGTGCAGATTTCCTTTGCAAGCTTGCTTGGTTGGCCAAAAAGGGCGTATGCGTTTTTTCCTGAATATATTCAGGAAAAAACGCATACGCCCTTTTTGGCCAAGTGCATCATTGTGGGCGTTCTGCCTCTTTTCCTATGCTTTACATGCAATTCCAGTGTACCTCCAGAAATCGGTTTCCTGCAATTCTGCCCCCCTTTCAACTCCTCTTGGCAGCCTTACTTCAATATATTTTTGGAAGATAGCTGTCATTTATAACTCTGCAGGTTTGTGAATTACAGTGCCCCTGAGCTCCTTTCTTCAACTCGCTTTCTTGTGAGCTGGCCGCAACACCGCAGGATTGCTTCAGGCCCTAGTTTGGTTCCGGCACGGCATGCTGAGCCTTTGGTTAATTCCTCTTCCTGGTGGGAAATGAGAGTTAAATTTGCCCGTCCGGATACCTCCACCTAGTCTCTCATTGGTTCTCCCTATTCCTGTTCATTTTCCACAGAAATTGCAAACTGGGCCAAACAGGAGGTTAAAGGCACTGACTCTCCAAGTGGGGAGAGTGTTAGTAAAGCGTCTGGAATGTTGCACCCGAGTACCAGGGAACGAAAACTGAGACACATTTGAACACGTTTCCCGATCACACGGTGGATCATACTCTGGGTTCCACATGCATGTTTTAGCTGAAGGAAGAATCCCTTAAACCTGGAGAGTTGAGAACCATGGAATGGGTACCATGCAATATGACTTCAAAGGGTCTGCATTTGCTCACCGAACCTCAGCAATCCTATCACTGCTGCGTTTATGCCGCTGTACACACGCTTGATTCTCTTTCGGAGACATATAAATCCATAGGTTTTAAGATTCTTACTAGTCAGGTATATTCTTAGGCGTTTAATATGGGGTGTTGAGTCCACTTCGTTGAGCAAGGAGTAGCTCTTGTCTATTACATATTTGGCTTATGGAACGGTATCTGTGCTCATTTCAATCTCTGGTTTTATGCAGCACCCCAACTCACCCGTCCCCTTAAGCAAGCATAAGTTGGTTTTCTACATTTGACACCCTGTTCTGTTTTGTAATTCAGTTCTTGTGTAGCCAAGTTTACATTCCGTGTATTAGTGATATCTTATGATGTTTCTTTTTCTGTGTGACTAATTTCACTTAGAATCATCGTACCTGAATCCACTCATTATGCTGCTACGGGCCTGATGACATAGATTTCATTGCTGAGTGATATTGCATTGTACGTAAGTACCACAATTTCTTTATCCATTTTTCGCTTTCTGTGATATTCAACTTGTACCGTAAACTAGGTTCTTGTAAACAGAGCCGTCCCAAACTTTGGGGTGGCTGTGTCTTTTTTATTTTAATTTCCCTAAGCTATAGGACCATAAGTGGAAGTGCCCTAGGCTCTGTTGCTTTGTTTTTTGGATGTTTCAGGAAACACCATACACTTCTCCAGAGTGGCTGCTGGCAATTTACATCCCGCCCATCAGCATAACTAGGCTCCCAGTTCTCCATGGCCTGTCCTGCCTTTCTGGATTTTACACTTTTTTCAGATGGCCCTTTTGACCGGGGGGCAGTGAGACTTCATTGTATTGCAGATTTCATTTGCAAGCTTGCTTGGTTGGCCAAAAAGGGCGTAAGCGTTTTTTCTTGAATATATTCAGGAAAAAACGCATACGCCCTTTTTGGCCAAGTGCATCATTGTGGACGTTCTGCCTCTTTTCCTATGCTTTACATGCAATTCCAGTCTACCTCCTGAAATCGGTTTCCTGCAATTCTGCCCTGCTTTCAACTCCTCTTGGCATCCTAATTCAATATATTTTTGGAAGATAGCTGTCATTTATAACTCTGCAGGTTTGTGAATTACAGTGCCCCTGAGCTCCTTTCTTCAACTCGCTTTCTTGTGAGCTGGCCGCAACACCGCAGGATTGCTTCAGGCCCTAGTTTGGTTCCGGCACGGCATGCTGAGCCTTTGGTTAATTCCTCTTCCTGGTGGGAAATGAGAGTTAAATTGGCCCGTCCGGACACCTCCACCTAATCTCTCATTGGTTCTCCCTATTCCTGTTCATCTTCCGCAGAAATTGCTAACTGGGCCAAACAGGAGGTTAAAGGCACTGACTCTCCAAGTGGGGAGAGTGTTAGTAAAGCGTCTGGAATGTTGCACCCGAGTACCAGGGGACGAAAACTGAGACACATTTGAACACGTTTTCCGACCACATGGTGGATCATACTCTGGGTTCCACATGCATGTTTTAGCTGAAGGAAGAATCCCTTAAACATGGAGAGTTGAGACCCATGGAATGGGTACCATGCAATATGACTTCAAAGGGTCTGCATTTGCTCACCGAACCTCACCAATCCTATCACTGCTGCGTTTATGCCGCTGTACACACGCTTGATTCTCTTTCGGAGACATATAAATCCATAGGTTTTAAGATTCTTACTAGTCAGGTAGATTCTTACAAGTCAGGTATATTCTTAGGCGTTTAATATGGGGTGTTGAGTCCACTTCGTTGAGCAAGGAGTAGCTCTTGTCTATTACATATTTGGCTTATGGAACGGTATCTGTGCTCATTTCAATCTCTGGTTTGATGCAGCACCCCAACTCACCCGTCCCCTTAAGCAAGCATAAGTTGGTTTTCTACATTTGACACCCTGTTCTGTTTTGTAATTCAGTTCTTGTGTAGCCAAGTTTACATTCCGTGTATTAGTGATATCTTATGATGTTTCTTTTTCTGTGTGACTAATTTCACTTAGAATCATCGTACCTGAATCCACTCATTATGCTGCTACGGGCCTGTTGACATAGATTTCATTGCTGAGTGATATTGCATTGTACGTAAGTACCACAATTTCTTTATCCATTTTTCGCTTTCTGTGATATTGAACTTGTACCGTAAACGAGGTTCTTGTAAACAGAGCCGTCCCAAACTTTGGGGTGGCTGTGTCTTTTTGATTTTAATTTCCCTAAGCTATAGGACCATAAGTGGAAGTGCCCTAGGCTCTGTTGCTTTGTTTTTTGGATGTTTCAGGAAACACCATACACTTCTCCTGAGTGGCTGCTGGCAATTTACATCCCGCCCATCAGCATAACAAGGCTCCCAGTTCTCCATGGCCTGTCCTGCCTTTCTGGATTTTACACTTTTTTCAGATGGCCCTTTTGACCGGGGGGCAGTGAGACTTCATTGTAGTGCAGATTTCCTTTGCAAGCTTGCTTGGTTGGCCAAAAAGGGCGTATGCGTTTTTTCCTGAATATATTCAGGAAAAAACGCATACGCCCTTTTTGGCCAAGTGCATCATTGTGGACGTTCTGCCTCTTTTCCTATGCTTTACATGCAATTCCAGTGTACCTCCAGAAATCGGTTTCCTGCAATTCTGCCCCGCTTTCAACTCCTCTTGGCAGCCTTACTTCAATATATTTTTGGAAGATAGCTGTCCTTTATAACTCTGCAGGTTTGTGAATTACAGTGCCCCTGAGCTCCTTTCTTCAACTCGCTTTCTTGTGAGCTGGCCGCAACACCGCAGGATTGCTTCAGGCCCTAGTTTGATTCCGGCACGGCATGCTGAGCCTTTGGTTAATTCCTCTTCCTGGTGGGAAATGAGAGTTAAATTTGCCCGTCCGGATACCTCCACCTAGTCTCTCATTGGTTCTCTCTATTCCTGTTCATTTTCCACAGAAATTGCAAACTGGGCCAAACAGGAGGTTAAAGGCACTGACTCTCCAAGTGGGGAGAGTGTTAGTAAAGCGTCTGGAATGTTGCACCCGAGTACCAGGGAACGAAAACTGAGACACATTTGAACACGTTTCCCGATCACACGGTGGATCATACTCTGGGTTCCACATGCATGTTTTAGCTGAAGGAAGAATCCCTTAAACCTGGAGAGTTGAGAACCATGGAATGGGTACCATGCAATATGACTTCAAAGGGTCTGCATTTGCTCACCGAACCTCAGCAATCCTATCACTGCTGCGTTTATGCCGCTGTACACACGCTTGATTCTCTTTCGGAGACATATAAATCCATAGGTTTTAAGATTCTTACTAGTCAGGTATATTCTTAGGCGTTTAATATGGGGTGTTGAGTCCACTTCGTTGAGCAAGGAGTAGCTCTTGTCTATTACATATTTGGCTTATGGAACGGTATCTGTGCTCATTTCAATCTCTGGTTTTATGCAGCACCCCAACTCACCCGTCCCCTTAAGCAAGCATAAGTTGGTTTTCTACATTTGACACCCTGTTCTGTTTTGTAATTCAGTTCTTGTGTAGCCAAGTTTACATTCCGTGTATTAGTGATATCTTATGATGTTTCTTTTTCTGTGTGACTAATTTCACTTAGAATCATCGTACCTGAATCCACTCATTATGCTGCTACGGGCCTGATGACATAGATTTCATTGCTGAGTGATATTGCATTGTACGTAAGTACCACAATTTCTTTATCCATTTTTCGCTTTCTGTGATATTCAACTTGTACCGTAAACTAGGTTCTTGTAAACAGAGCCGTCCCAAACTTTGGGGTGGCTGTGTCTTTTTGATTTTAATTTCCCTAAGCTATAGGACCATAAGTGGAAGTGCCCTAGGCTCTGTTGCTTTGTTTTTTGGATGTTTCAGGAAACACCATACACTTCTCCAGAGTGGCTGCTGGCAATTTACATCCCGCCCATCAGCATAACTAGGCTCCCAGTTCTCCATGGCCTGTCCTGCCTTTCTGGATTTTACACTTTTTTCAGATGGCCCTTTTGACCGGGGGGCAGTGAGACTTCATTGTAGTGCAGATTTCATTTGCAAGCTTGCTTGGTTGGCCAAAAAGGGCGTATGCGTTTTTTCCTGAATATATTCAGGAAAGAACGCATACGCCCTTTTTGGCCAAGTGCATCATTGTGGACGTTCTGCCTCTTTTCCTATGCTTTACATGCAATTCCAGTGTACCTCCAGAAATCGGTTTCCTGCAATTCTGCCCCGCTTTCAACTCCTCTTGGCAGCCTTACTTCAATATATTTTTGGAAGATAGCTGTCATTTATAACTCTGCAGGTTTGTGAATTACAGTGCCCCTGAGCTCCTTTCTTCAACTCGCTTTCTTGTGAGCTGGCCGCAACACCGCAGGATTGCTTCAGGCCCTAGTTTGGTTCCGGCACGGCATGCTGAGCCTTTGGTTAATTCCTCTTCCTGGTGGGAAATGAGAGTTAAATTGGCCCGTCCGGACACCTCCACCTAATCTCTCATTGGTTCTCCCTATTCCTGTTCATCTTCCGCAGAAATTGCTAACTGGGCCAAACAGGAGGTTAAAGGCACTGACTCTCCAAGTGGGGAGAGTGTTAGTAAAGCGTCTGGAATGTTGCACCCGAGTACCAGGGGACCAAAAGTGAGACACATTTGAACACGTTTTCCGACCACATGGTGGATCATACTCTGGGTTCCACATGCATGTTTTAGCTGAAGGAAGAATCCATTAAACCTGGAGAGTTGAGACCCATGGAATGGGTACCATGCAATATGACTTCAAAGGGTCTGCATTTGCTCACCGAACCTCAGCAATCCTATCACTGCTGCGTTTATGCCGCTGTACACACGCTTGATTCTCTTTCGGAGAGATATAAATCCATAGGTTTTAAGATTCTTACTAGTCAGGTATATTCTTAGGCGTTTAATATGGGGTGTTGAGTCCACTTCGTTGAGCAAGGAGTAGCTCTTGTCTATTACATATTTGGCTTATGGAACGGTATCTGTGCTCATTTCAATCTCTGGTTTTATGCAGCACCCCAACTCACCCGTCCCCTTAAGCAAGCATAAGTTGGTTTTCTACATTTGACACCCTGTTCTGTTTTGTAATTCAGTTCTTGTGTAGCCAAGTTTACATTCCGTGTATTAGTGATATCTTATGATGTTTCTTTTTCTGTGTGACTAATTTCACTTAGAATCATCGTACCTGAATCCACTCATTATGCTGCTACGGGCCTGATGACATAGATTTCATTGCTGAGTGATATTGCATTGTACGTAAGTACCACAACTTCTTTATCCATTTTTCACTTTCTGCGATATTGAACTTGTACCGTAAACGAGGTTCTTGTAAACAGAGCCGTCCCAAACTTTGGGGTGGCTGTGTCTTTTTTATTTTAATTTCCCTAAGCTATAGGACCATAAGTGGAAGTGCCCTAGGCTCTGTTGCTTTGTTTTTTAGATGTTTCAGGAAACACCATACACCTCTCCCGAGTGGCTGTTGGCAATTTACATCCCGCCCATCAGCATAACAAGGCTCCCAGTTCTCCATGGCCTGTCCTGCCTTTCTGGATTTTACACTTTTTTCAGATGGCCCTTTTGACCGGGGGGGAAGTGAGACTTCATTGTAGTGCAGATTTCCTTTGCAAGCTTGCTTGGTTGGCCAAAAAGGGCGTATGCGTTTTTTCCTGAATATATTCAGGAAAAAACGCATACGCCCTTTTTGGCCAAGTGCATCATTGTGGACGTTCTGCCTCTTTTCCTATGCTTTAAATGCAATTCCAGTCTACCTCCTGAAATCGGTTTCCTGCAATTCTGCCCCGCTTTCAAGTCCTCTTGGCAGCCTTACTTCAGTATATTTTTGGACGATAGCTGTCATTTATAACTCTGCAGGTTTGTGAATTACAGTGCCCCTGAGCTCCTTTCTTCAACTCGCTTTCTTGTGAGCTGGCCGCAACACCGCAGGATTGCTTCAGGCCCTAATCTGGTTCCGGCACGGCACTCTGAGCCTTTGGTTAATTCCTCTTCCTGGTGGGAAATGAGAGTTTAATTTGCCCGTCCAGACACCTCCAGCTAGTCTCTCATTGGTTCTCCCTATTCCTGTTCATCTTCCGCAGAAATTGCAAACTGGGCCAAACAGGAGGTTAAAGGCACTGACTCTCCAAGTCGGGAGAGTGTTAGTAAAGCGTCTGGAATGTTGCACCCGAGTACCAGGGGACGAGAACTGAGACATATTGGAACACGTCTCCCGATCACACGGTTGATCATACTCTGGGTTCCACGTGCATGTTTTAGCTGAAGGAAGAATCCCTTAAACCTGGAGAGTTGAGACCCGTGGAATGGGTACCATGCAATATGACTTCAAAGGGTCTTCATTTGCTCACCGAACCTCTCCAATCCTATCACTGCTGCGTTTATGCCCTTGTACACACGCTTGATTTTCTTTCAGACACATAGCAATCCATAGGTTTTAAGATACTTACTAGTCAGGTACATTCTTAGGCGTTTAATATGGGGTGTTGAGTCCATTTCGTTGAGCAAGGAGTAGTTCTTGTCTATTCCATATTTGGCTTAAGGAACTTTATCTGTGCTCATTTCAATCTCTGGTTTGATGCAGCACCCCAACTCACCTTTCCCCTTAAGCAAGCATAAGTTGGTTTTCTAAATTTGAGACCCTGTTCTGTTTTGTAATCCAGTTCCTGTGTAGCCAAGTTTACATCCCGTGTATTAGTGATATCTTATGATGTTTCTTTTTCTGTGTGACTTATTTCAGTTAGAATCATCATACCTGAATCCACTCATTATGCTGCTACGGGCCTGATGACATAGATTTCATTGCTGAGTGATATTGCATTGTACGTAAGTACCACAACTTCTTTATCCATTTTTCACTTTCTGCGATATTGAACTTGTACCGTAAATGAGGTTCTTGTAAACAGAGCCGTCCCAAACTTTGGGGTGGCTGTGTCTTTTTGATTTTAATTTCCCTAAGCTATAGGACCATAAGTGGAAGTGCCCTAGGCTCTGTTGCTTTGTTTTTTAGATGTTTCAGGAAACACCATACACCTCTCCCGAGTGGCTCTTGGCAATTTACATCCCGCCCATCAGCATAACAAGGCTCCCAGTTCTCCATGGCCTGTCCTGCCTTTCTGGATTTTACACTTTTTTCAGATGGCCCTTTTGACCTGGGGGAAGTGAGACTTCATTGTAGTGCAGATTTCCTTTGCAAGCTTGCTTGGTTGGCCAAAAAGGGCGTATGCGTTTTTTCCTGAATATATTCAGGAAAAAACGCATACGCCCTTTTTGTCCAAGTGCATCATTGTGGACGTTCTGCCTCTTTTCCCATGCTTTACATGCAATTCCAGTCTACCTCCTGAAATCGGTTTCCTGCAATTCTGCCCTGCTTTCAACTCCTCTTGGCATCCTAATTCAATATATTTTTGGAAGATAGCTGTCATTTATAACTCTGCAGGTTTGTGAATTACAGTGCCCCTGAGCTCCTTTCTTCAACTCGCTTTCTTGTGAGCTGGCCGCAACACCGCAGGATTGCTTCAGGCCCTAGTTTGGTTCCGGCACGGCATGCTGAGCCTTTGGTTAATTCCTCTTCCTGGTGGGAAATGAGAGTTAAATTTGCCCGTCCAGACACCTCCACCTAGTCTCTCATTGGTTCTCCCTATTCCTGTTCACCTTCCTCAGAAATTGCAAATGGGCCAAACAGGAGGTTAAAGGCACTGACTCTCCAAGTCGGGAGAGTGTTAGTAAAGCGTGTGGAATGTTGCACCCGAGTACCAGGGGACGAGAACTGAGACATATTGGAACACGTCTCCCGATCACACGGTAGATCATACTCTGGGTTCCACGTGCATGTTTTACCTGAAGGCAGAATCCCTTAAACCTGGAGAGTTGAGACCCGTGGAATGGGTACCATGCAATATGACTTCAAAGGGTCTTCATTTGCTCACCGAACGTCTCCAATCCTATCACTGCTGCGTTTATGCCCCTGTACACACGCTTGATTTTCTTTCAGACACATAGCAATCCATAGGTTTTAAGATACTTACTAGTCAGGTACATTCTTAGGCGTTTAATATGGGGTGTTGAGTCCATTTCGTTGAGCAAGGAGTAGTTCTTGTCTATTCCATATTTGGCTTAAGGAACTTTATCTGTGCTCATTTCAATCTCTGGTTTGATGCAGCACCCCAACTCACCTTTCCCCTTAAGCAAGCATAAGTTGGTTTTCTACATTTGACACCCTGTTCTGTTTTGTAATCCAGTTCCTGTGTAGCCAAGTTTACATTCCGTGTATTAGTGATATCTTATGATGTTTCTTTTTCTGTGTGACTTATTTCAGTTAGAATCATCATACCTGAATCCACTCATTATGCTGCTACGGGCCTGATGACATAGATTTCATTGCTGAGTGATATTGCATTGTACGTATGTACCAGAACTTCTTTATCCATTTTTCACTTTCTGCGATATTGAACTTGTACCGTAAACGAGGTTCTTGTAAACAGAGCCGTCCCAAACTTTGGGGTGGCTGTGTCTTTTTGATTTTAATTTCCCTAAGCTATAGGACCATAAGTGGAAGTGCGCTAGGCTCTGTTGCTTTGTTTTTTAGATGTTTCAGGAAACACCATACACCTCTCCCGAGTGGCTGTTGGCAATTTACATCCCGCCCATCAGCATAACAAGGCTCCCAGTTCTCCATGGCCTGTCCTGCCTTTCTGGATTTTACACTTTTTTCAGATGGCCCTTTTGACCGGGGGGAAGTGAGACTTCATTGTAGTGCAGATTTCCTTTGCAAGCTTGCTTGGTTGGCCAAAAAGGGCGTATGCGTTTTTTCCTGAATATATTCAGGAAAAAACGCATACGCCCTTTTTGTCCAAGTGCATCATTGTGGACGTTCTGCCTCTTTTCCTATGCTTTAAATGCAAATCCAGTCTACCTCCTGAAATCGGTTTCCTGCAATTCTGCCCCGCTTTCAAGTCCTCTTGGCAGCCTTACTTCAGTATATTTTTGGACGATAGCTGTCTTTTATAACTCTGCAGGTTTGTGAATTACAGTGCCCCTGAGCTCCTTTCTTCAACTCGCTTTCTTGTGAGCTGGCCGCAACACCGCAGGATTGCTTCAGGCCCTAATCTGGTTCCGGCACGGCACGCTGAGTCTTTGGTTAATTCCTCTTCCTGGTGGGAAATGAGAGTTAAATTTGCCCGTCCAGACACCTCCAGCTAGTCTCTCATTGGTTCTCCCTATTCCTGTTCATCTTCCGCAGAAATTGCAAACTGGGCCAAACAGGAGGTTAAAGGCACTGACTCTCCAAGTCGGGAGAGTGTTAGTAAAGCGTCTGGAATGTTGCACCCGAGTACCAGGGGACGAGAACTGAGACATATTGGAACACGTCTCCCGATCACACGGTTGATCATACTCTGGGTTACACGTGCATGTTTTACCTGAAGGCAGAATCCCTTAAACCTGGAGAGTTGAGACCCGTGGAATGGGTACCATGCAATATGACTTCAAAGGGTCTTCGTTTGCTCACCGAACCTCTCCAATCCTATCACTGCTGCGTTTATGCCCCTGTACACACGCTTAATTTTCTTTCAGACACATAGCAATCCATAGGTTTTAAGATACTTACTAGTCAGGTACATTCTTAGGCGTTTAATATGGGGTGTTGTGTCCATTTCGTTGAGCAAGGAGTAGTTCTTGTCTATTCCATATTTGGCTTAAGGAACTTTATCTGTGCTCATTTCAATCTCTGGTTTGATGCAGCACCCCAACTCACCTTTCGCCTTAAGCAAGCATAAGTTGGTTTTCTACATTTGACACCCTGTTCTGTTTTGTAATCCAGTTCCTGTGTAGCCAAGTTTACATTCCGTGTATTAGTGATATCTTATGATGTTTCTTTTTCTGTGTGACTTATTTCAGTTAGAATCATCATACCTGAATCCACTAATTATGCTGCTACGGGCCTGATGACATAGATTTCATTGCTGAGTGATATTGCATTGTACGTAAGTACCACAACTTCTTTATCCATTTTTCACTTTCTGCGATATTGAACTTGTACCGTAAACGAGGTTCTTGTAAACAGAGCTGTCCCAAACTTTGGGGTGGCTGTGTCTTTTTGATTTTAATTTCCCTAAGCTATAGGACCATAAGTGGAAGTGCCCTAGGCTCTGTTGCTTTGTTTTTTAGATGTTTCAGGAAACACCATACACCTCTCAAGAGTGGCTCTTGGCAATTTACATCCCGCCCATCAGCATAACAAGGCTCCCAGTTCTCCATGGCCTGTCCTGCCTTTCTGGATTTTACACTTTTTTCAGATGGCCCTTTTGACCGGGGGGAAGTAAGACTTCATTGTAGTGCAAATTTCCTTTGCAAGCTTGCTTAGTTGGCAAAAAAGTGCGTATGCGTTTTTTCCTGAATATATTCAGGAAAAAACGCATACGCCCTTTTTGGCCAACTGCATCATTGTGGACGTTCTGCCTCTTTTCCTATGCTTTAAATGCAATTCCAGTCTACCTCCTGAAATCGGTTTCCTGCAATTCTGCCCCGCTTTCAAGTCCTCTTGGCAGCCTTACTTCAGTATATTTTTGGACGATAGCTGTCATTTATAACTCTGCAGGTTTGTGAATTACAGTGCCCCTGAGCTCCTTTCTTCAACTCGCTTTCTTGTGAGCTGGCCGCAACACCGCAGGATTGCTTCAGGCCCTAGTTTGGTTCCGGCACGGCATGCTGAGCCTTTGGTTAATTCCTCTTCCTGGTTGGAAATGAGAGTTAAATTGGCCCGTCCGGACACCTCCACCTAATCTCTCATTGGTTCTCCCTATTCCTGTTCATCTTCCGCAGAAATTGCTAACTGGGCCAAACAGGAGGTTAAAGGCACTGACTCTCCAAGTGGGGAGAGTGTTAGTAAAGCGTCTGGAATGTTGCACCCGAGTACCAGGGGACGAAAACTGAGACACATTTGAACACGTTTTCCGACCACATGGTGGATCATACTCTGGGTTCCACATGCATGTTTTAGCTGAAGGAAGAATCCCTTAAACATGGAGAGTTGAGACCCATGGAATGGGTACCATGCAATATGACTTCAAAGGGTCTGCATTTGCTCACCGAACCTCACCATTCCTATCACTGCTGCGTTTATGCCGCTGTACACACACTTGATTCTCTTTCGGAGACATATAAATCCATAGGTTTTAAGATTCTTACTAGTAAGGTAGATTCTTACTAGTCAGGTATATTCTTAGGCGTTTAATATGGGGTGTTGAGTCCACTTCGTTGAGCAAGGAGTAGCTCTTGTCTATTACATATTTGGCTTATGGAACGGTATCTGTGCTCATTTCAATCTCTGGTTTTATGCAGCACCCCAACTCACCCGTCCCCTTAAGCAAGCATAAGTTGGTTTTCTACATTTGACACCCTGTTCTGTTTTGTAATTCAGTTCTTGTGTAGCCAAGTTTACATTCCGTGTATTAGTGATATCTTATGATGTTTCTTTTTCTGTGTGACTAATTTCACTTAGAATCATCGTACCTGAATCCACTCATTATGCTGCTACGGGCCTGATGACATAGATTTCATTGCTGAGTGATATTGCATTGTACGTAAGTACCACAACTTCTTTATCCATTTTTCACTTTCTGCGATATTGAACTTGTACCGTAAACGAGGTTCTTGTAAACAGAGCCGTCCCAAACTTTGGGGTGGCTGTGTCTTTTTGATTTTAATTTCCCTAAGCTATAGGACCATAAGTGGAAGTGCCCTAGGCTCTGTTGCTTTGTTTTTTAGATGTTTCAGGAAACACCATACACCTCTCCCGAGTGGCTGTTGGCAATTTACATCCCGCCCATCAGCATAACAAGGCTCCCAGTTCTCCATGGCCTGTCCTGCCTTTCTGGATTTTACACTTTTTTCAGATGGCCCTTTTGACCGGGGGGGAAGTGAGACTTCATTGTAGTGCAGATTTCCTTTGCAAGCTTGCTTGGTTGGCCAAAAAGGGCGTATGCGTTTTTTCCTGAATATATTCAGGAAAAAACGCATACGCCCTTTTTGGCCAAGTGCATCATTGTGGACGTTCTGCCTCTTTTCCTATGCTTTAAATGCAATTCCAGTCTACCTCCTGAAATCGGTTTCCTGCAATTCTGCCCCGCTTTCAAGTCCTCTTGGCAGCCTTACTTCAGTATATTTTTGGACGATAGCTGTCATTTATAACTCTGCAGGTTTGTGAATTACAGTGCCCCTGAGCTCCTTTCTTCAACTCGCTTTCTTGTGAGCTGGCCACAACACCGCAGGATTGCTTCAGGCCCTAATCTGGTTCCGGCACGGCACGCTGAGCCTTTGGTTAATTCCTCTTCCTGGTGGGAAATGAGAGTTTAATTTGCCCGTCCAGACACCTCCAGCTAGTCTCTCATTGGTTCTCCCTATTCCTGTTCATCTTCCGCAGAAATTGCAAACTGGGCCAAACAGGAGGTTAAAGGCACTGACTCTCCAAGTCGGGAGAGTGTTAGTAAAGCGTCTGGAATGTTGCACCCGAGTACCAGGGGACGAGAACTGAGACATATTGGAACACGTCTCCCGATCACACGGTTGATCATACTCTGGGTTCCACGTGCATGTTTTAGCTGAAGGAAGAATCCCTTAAACCTGGAGAGTTGAGACCCGTGGAATGGGTACCATGCAATATGACTTCAAAGGGTCTTCATTTGCTCACCGAACCTCTCCAATCCTATCACTGCTGCGTTTATGCCCCTGTACACACGCTTGATTTTCTTTCAGACACATAGCAATCCATAGGTTTTAAGATACTTACTAGTCAGGTACATTCTTAGGCGTTTAATATGGGGTGTTGAGTCCATTTCGTTGAGCAAGGAGTAGTTCTTGTCTATTCCATATTTGGCTTAAGGAACTTTATCTGTGCTCATTTCAATCTCTGGTTTGATGCAGCACCCCAACTCACCTTTCCCCTTAAGCAAGCATAAGTTGGTTTTCTAAATTTGAGACCCTGTTCTGTTTTGTAATCCAGTTCCTGTGTAGCCAAGTTTACATCCCGTGTATTAGTGATATCTTATGATGTTTCTTTTTCTGTGTGACTTATTTCAGTTAGAATCATCATACCTGAATCCACTCATTATGCTGCTACGGGCCTGATGACATAGATTTCATTGCTGAGTGATATTGCATTGTACGTAAGTACCACAACTTCTTTATCCATTTTTCACTTTCTGCGATATTGAACTTGTACCGTAAATGAGGTTCTTGTAAACAGAGCCGTCCCAAACTTTGGGGTGGCTGTGTCTTTTTGATTTTAATTTCCCTAAGCTATAGGACCATAAGTGGAAGTGCCCTAGGCTCTGTTGCTTTGTTTTTTAGATGTTTCAGGAAACACCATACACCTCTCCCGAGTGGCTCTTGGCAATTTACATCCCGCCCATCAGCATAACAAGGCTCCCAGTTCTCCATGGCCTGTCCTGCCTTTCTGGATTTTACACTTTTTTCAGATGGCCCTTTTGACCGGGGGGAAGTGAGACTTCATTGTAGTGCAGATTTCCTTTGCAAGCTTGCTTGGTTGGCCAAAAAGGGCGTATGCGTTTTTTCCTGAATATATTCAGGAAAAAACGCATACGCCCTTTTTGTCCAAGTGCATCATTGTGGACGTTCTGCCTCTTTTCCTATGCTTTACATGCAATTCCAGTCTACCTCCTGAAATCGGTTTCCTGCAATTCTGCCCTGCTTTCAACTCCTCTTGGCATCCTAATTCAATATATTTTTGGAAGATAGCTGTCATTTATAACTCTGCAGGTTTGTGAATTACAGTGCCCCTGAGCTCCTTTCTTCAACTCGCTTTCTTGTGAGCTGGCCGCAACACCGCAGGATTGCTTCAGGCCCTAGTTTGGTTCCGGCACGGCATGCTGAGCCTTTGGTTAATTCCTCTTCCTGGTGGGAAATGAGAGTTAAATTGGCCCGTCCGGACACCTCCACCTAATCTCTCATTGGTTCTCCCTATTCCTGTTCATCTTCCGCAGAAATTGCTAACTGGGCCAAACAGGAGGTTAAAGGCACTGACTCTCCAAGTGGGGAGAGTGTTAGTAAAGCGTCTGGAATGTTGCACCCGAGTACCAGGGGACGAAAACTGAGACACATTTGAACACGTTTTCCGACCACATGGTGGATCATACTCTGGGTTCCACATGCATGTTTTAGCTGAAGGAAGAATCCCTTAAACATGGAGAGTTGAGACCCATGGAATGGGTACCATGCAATATGACTTCAAAGGGTCTGCATTTGCTCACCGAACCTCACCATTCCTATCACTGCTGCGTTTATGCCGCTGTACACACACTTGATTCTCTTTCGGAGACATATAAATCCATAGGTTTTAAGATTCTTACTAGTAAGGTAGATTCTTACTAGTCAGGTACATTCTTAGGCGTTTAATATGGGGTGTTGAGTCCATTTCGTTGAGCAAGGAGTAGTTCTTGTCTATTCCATATTTGGCTTAAGGAACTTTATCTGTGCTCATTTCAATCTCTGGTTTGATGCAGCACCCCAACTCACCTTTCCCCTTAAGCAAGCATAAGTTGGTTTTCTAAATTTGAGACCCTGTTCTGTTTTGTAATCCAGTTCCTGTGTAGCCAAGTTTACATCCCGTGTATTAGTGATATCTTATGATGTTTCTTTTTCTGTGTGACTTATTTCAGTTAGAATCATCATACCTGAATCCACTCATTATGCTGCTACGGGCCTGATGACATAGATTTCATTGCTGAGTGATATTGCATTGTACGTAAGTACCACAACTTCTTTATCCATTTTTCACTTTCTGCGATATTGAACTTGTACCGTAAATGAGGTTCTTGTAAACAGAGCCGTCCCAAACTTTGGGGTGGCTGTGTCTTTTTGATTTTAATTTCCCTAAGCTATAGGACCATAAGTGGAAGTGCCCTAGGCTCTGTTGCTTTGTTTTTTAGATGTTTCAGAAACACCATACACCTCTCCCGAGTGGCTGTTGGCAATTTACATCCCGCCCATCAGCATAACAAGGCTCCCAGTTCTCCATGGCCTGTCCTGCCTTTCTGGATTTTACACTTTTTTCAGATGGCCCTTTTGACCGGGGGGCAGTGAGACTTCATTGTAGTGCAGATTTCCTTTGCAAGCTTGCTTGGTTGGCCAAAAAGGGCGTATGCGTTTTTTCCTGAATATATTCAGGAAAAAACGCATACGCCCTTTTTGTCCAAGTGCATCATTGTGGACGTTCTGCCTCTTTTCCTATGCTTTAAATGCAATTCCAGTCTACCTCCTGAAATCGGTTTCCTGCAATTCTGCCCCGCTTTCAAGTCCTCTTGGCAGCCTTACTTCAGTATATTTTTGGACGATAGCTATCATTTATAACTCTGCAGGTTTGTGAATTACAGTGCCACTGAGCTCCTTTCTTCAACTCGCTTTCTTGTGAGCTGGCCGCAACACCGCAGGATTGCTTCAGGCCCTAATCTGGTTCCGGCACGGCACGCTGAGCCTTTGGTTAATTCCTCTTCCTGGTGGGAAATGAGAGTTAAATTTGCCCGTCCAGACACCTCCACCTAGTCTCTCATTGGTTCTCCCTATTCCTGTTCACCTTCCTCAGAAATTGCAAATGGGCCAAACAGGAGGTTAAAGGCACTGACTCTCCAAGTCGGGAGAGTGTTAGTAAAGCGTGTGGAATGTTGCACCCGAGTACCAGGGGACGAGAACTGAGACATATTGGAACACGTCTCCCGATCACACGGTTGATCATACTCTGGGTTCCACGTGCATGTTTTAGCTGAAGGCAGAATCCCTTAAACCTGGAGAGTTGAGACCCGTGGAATGGGTACCATGCAATATGACTTCAAAGGGTCTTCATTTGCTCACCGAACGTCTCCAATCCTATCACTGCTGCGTTTATGCCCCTGTACACACGCTTGATTTTCTTTCAGACACATAGCAATCCATAGGTTTTAAGATACTTACTAGTCAGGTACATTCTTAGGCGTTTAATATGGGGTGTTGAGTCCATTTCGTTGAGCAAGGAGTAGTTCTTGTCTATTCCATATTTGGCTTAAGGAACTTTATCTGTGCTCATTTCAATCTCTGGTTTGATGCAGCACCCCAACTCACCTTTCCCCTTAAGCAAGCATAAGTTGGTTTTCTACATTTGACACCCTGTTCTGTTTTGTAATCCAGTTCCTGTGTAGCCAAGTTTACATTCCGTGTATTAGTGATATCTTATGATGTTTCTTTTTCTGTGTGACTTATTTCAGTTAGAATCATCATACCTGAATCCACTCATTATGCTGCTACGGGCCTGATGACATAGATTTCATTGCTGAGTGATATTGCATTGTACGTAAGTACCACAACTTCTTTATCCATTTTTCACTTTCTGCGATATTGAACTTGTACCGTAAACGAGGTTCTTGTAAACAGAGCTGTCCCAAACTTTGGGGTGGCTGTGTCTTTTTGATTTTAATTTCCCTAAGCTATAGGACCATAAGTGGAAGTGCCCTAGGCTCTGTTGCTTTGTTTTTTAGATGTTTCAGGAAACACCATACACCTCTCCCGAGTGGCTGTTGGCAATTTACATCCCGCCCATCAGCATAACAAGGCTCCCAGTTCTCCATGGCCTGTCCTGCCTTTCTGGATTTTACACTTTTTTCAGATGGCCCTTTTGACCGGGGGGAAGTGAGACTTCATTGTAGTGCAGATTTCCTTTGCAAGCTTGCTTGGTTGGCCAAAAAGGGCGTATGCGTTTTTTCCTGAATATATTCAGGAAAAAACGCATACGCCCTTTTTGGCCAAGTGCATCATTGTGGACGTTCTGCCTCTTTTCCTATGCTTTAAATGCAATTCCAGTCTACCTCCTGAAATCGGTTTCCTGCAATTCTGCCCCACTTTCAAGTCCTCTTGGCAGCCTTACTTCAGTATATTTTTGGACGATAGCTGTCATTTATAACTCTGCAGGTTTGTGAATTACAGTGCCCCTGAGCTCCTTTCTTCAACTCGCTTTCTTGTGAGCTGGCCGCAACACCGCAGGATTGCTTCAGGCCCTAATCTGGTTCTGGCACGGCACGCTGAGCCTTTGGTTAATTCCTCTTCCTGGTGGGAAATGAGAGTTAAATTTGCCCGTCCAGACACCTCCAGCTAGTCTCTCATTGGTTCTCCCTATTCCTGTTCATCTTCCGCAGAATTTGCAAACTGGGCCAAACAGGAGGTTAAAGGCACTGACTCTCCAAGTCGGGAGAGTGTTAGTAAAGCGTCTGTAATGTTGCACCCCAGTACCAGGGGACGAGAACTGAGACATATTGGAACACGTCTCCCGATCACACGGTTGATCATACTCTGGGTTCCACGTGCATGTTTTAGCTGAAGGAAGAATCCCTTAAACCTGGAGAGTTGAGACCCGTAGAATGGGTACCATGCAATATGACTTCAAAGGGTCTTCATTTGCTCACCGAACCTCTCCAATCCTATCACTGCTGCGTTTATGCCCCTGTACACACGCTTGATTTTCTTTCAGACACATAGCAATCCATAGGTTTTAAGATACTTACTAGTCAGGTACATTCTTAGGCGTTTAATATGGGGTGTTGAGTCCATTTCGTTGAGCAAGGAGTAGTTCTTGTCTATTCCATATTTGGCTTAAGGAACTTTATCTGTGCTCATTTCAATCTCTGGTTTGATGCAGCACCCCAACTCACCTTTCCCCTTAAGCAAGCATAAGTTGGTTTTCTAAATTTGAGACCCTGTTCTGTTTTGTAATCCAGTTCCTGTGTAGCCAAGTTTACATCCCGTGTATTAGTGATATCTTATGATGTTTCTTTTTCTGTGTGACTTATTTCAGTTAGAATCATCATACCTGAATCCACTCATTATGCTGCTACGGGCCTGATGACATAGATTTCATTGCTGAGTGATATTGCATTGTACGTATGTACCAGAACTTCTTTATCCATTTTTCACTTTCTGCGATATTGAACTTGTACCGTAAACGAGGTTCTTGTAAACAGAGCCGTCCCAAACTTTGGGGTGGCTGTGTCTTTTTGATTTTAATTTCCCTAAGCTATAGGACCATAAGTGGAAGTGCGCTAGGCTCTGTTGCTTTGTTTTTTAGATGTTTCAGGAAACACCATACACCTCTCCCGAGTGGCTGTTGGCAATTTACATCCCGCCCATCAGCATAACAAGGCTCCCAGTTCTCCATGGCCTGTCCTGCCTTTCTGGATTTTACACTTTTTTCAGATGGCCCTTTTGACCGGGGGGAAGTGAGACTTCATTGTAGTGCAGATTTCCTTTGCAAGCTTGCTTGGTTGGCCAAAAAGGGCGTATGCGTTTTTTCCTGAATATATTCAGGAAAAAACGCATACGCCCTTTTTGTCCAAGTGCATCATTGTGGACGTTCTGCCTCTTTTCCTATGCTTTAAATGCAAATCCAGTCTACCTCCTGAAATCGGTTTCCTGCAATTCTGCCCCGCTTTCAAGTCCTCTTGGCAGCCTTACTTCAGTATATTTTTGGACGATAGCTGTCTTTTATAACTCTGCAGGTTTGTGAATTACAGTGCCCCTGAGCTCCTTTCTTCAACTCGCTTTCTTGTGAGCTGGCCGCAACACCGCAGGATTGCTTCAGGCCCTAATCTGGTTCCGGCACGGCACGCTGAGTCTTTGGTTAATTCCTCTTCCTGGTGGGAAATGAGAGTTAAATTTGCCCGTCCAGACACCTCCAGCTAGTCTCTCATTGGTTCTCCCTATTCCTGTTCATCTTCCGCAGAAATTGCAAACTGGGCCAAACAGGAGGTTAAAGGCACTGAATCTCCAAGTCGGGAGAGTGTTAGTAAAGCGTCTGGAATGTTGCACCCGAGTACCAGGGGACGAGAACTGAGACATATTGGAACACGTCTCCCGATCACACGGTTGATCATACTCTGGGTTACACGTGCATGTTTTAGCTGAAGGAAGAATCCCTTAAACCTGGAGAGTTGAGACCCGTGGAATGGGTACCATGCAATATGACTTCAAAGGGTCTTCGTTTGCTCACCGAACCTCTCCAATCCTATCACTGCTGCGTTTATGCCCCTGTACACACGCTTGATTTTCTTTCAGAGACATAGCAATCCATAGGTTTTAAGATACTTACTAGTCAGGTACATTCTTAGGCGTTTAATATGGGGTGTTGTGTCCATTTCGTTGAGCAAGGAGTAGTTCTTGTCTATTCCATATTTGGCTTAAGGAACTTTATCTGTGCTCATTTCAATCTCTGGTTTGATGCAGCACCCCAACTCACCTTTCGCCTTAAGCAAGCATAAGTTGGTTTTCTACATTTGACACCCTGTTCTGTTTTGTAATCCAGTTCCTGTGTAGCCAAGTTTACATTCCGTGTATTAGTGATATCTTATGATGTTTCTTTTTCTGTGTGACTTATTTCAGTTAGAATCATCATACCTGAATCCACTAATTATGCTGCTACGGGCCTGATGACATAGATTTCATTGCTGAGTGATATTGCATTGTACGTAAGTACCACAACTTCTTTATCCATTTTTCACTTTCTGCGATATTGAACTTGTACCGTAAACGAGGTTCTTGTAAACAGAGCTGTCCCAAACTTTGGGGTGGCTGTGTCTTTTTGATTTTAATTTCCCTAAGCTATAGGACCATAAGTGGAAGTGCCCTAGGCTCTGTTGCTTTGTTTTTTAGATGTTTCAGGAAACACCATACACCTCTCAAGAGTGGCTCTTGGCAATTTACATCCCGCCCATCAGCATAACAAGGCTCCCAGTTCTCCATGGCCTGTCCTGCCTTTCTGGATTTTACACTTTTTTCAGATGGCCCTTTTGACCGGGGGGAAGTGAGACTTCATTGTAGTGCAAATTTCCTTTGCAAGCTTGCTTAGTTGGCAAAAAAGTGCGTATGCGTTTTTTCCTGAATATATTCAGGAAAAAACGCATACGCCCTTTTTGGCCAACTGCATCATTGTGGACGTTCTGCCTCTTTTCCTATGCTTTAAATGCAATTCCAGTCTACCTCCTGAAATCGGTTTCCTGCAATTCTGCCCCGCTTTCAAGTCCTCTTGGCAGCCTTACTTCAGTATATTTTTGGACGATAGCTGTCATTTATAACTCTGCAGGTTTGTGAATTACAGTGCCCCTGAGCTCCTTTCTTCAACTCGCTTTCTTGTGAGCTGGCCGCAACACCGCAGGATTGCTTCAGGCCCTAATCTGGTTCCGGCACGGCACGCTGAGCCTTTGGTTAATTCCTCTTCCTGGTGGGAAATGAGAGTTTAATTTGCCCGTCCAGACACCTCCAGCTAGTCTCTCATTGGTTCTCCCTATTCCTGTTCATCTTCCGCAGAAATTGCAAACTGGGCCAAACAGGAGGTTAAAGGCACTGACTCTCCACGTCGGGAGAGTGTTAGTAAAGCATCTGGAATGTTGCACCCGAGTACCAGGGGACGAGAACTGAGACATATTGGAACACGTCTCCCGATCACACGGTTGATCATACTCTGGGTTACACGTGCATGTTTTACCTGAAGGCAGAATCCCTTAAACCTGGAGAGTTGAGACCCGTGGAATGGGTACCATGCAATATGACTTCAAAGGGTCTTCATTTGCTCACCGAACGTCTCCAATCCTATAACTGCTGCGTTTATGCCCCTGTACACATGCTTGATTTTCTTTCAGACACATAGCAATTCATAGGTTTTAAGATACTTACTAGTCAGGTACATTCTTAGGCGTTTAATATGGGGTGTTGAGTCCATTTCGTTGAGCAAGGAGTAGTTCTTGTCTATTCCATATTTGGCTTAAGGAACTTTATCTGTGCTCATTTCAATCTCTGGTTTGATGCAGCACCCCAACTCACCTTTCCCCTTAAGCAAGCATAAGTTGGTTTTCTAAATTTGAGACCCTGTTCTGTTTTGTAATCCAGTTCCTGTGTAGCCAAGTTTACATTCCGTGTATTAGTGATATCTTATGATGTTTCTTTTTCTGTGTGATTTATTTCAGTTAGAATCATCATACGTGAATCCACTCATTATGCTGCTACGGGCCTGATGACATAGATTTCATTGCTGAGTGATATTGCATTGTACGTAAGTACCACAACTTCTTTATCCATTTTTCACTTTCTGCGATATTGAACTTGTACCATAAACGAGGTTCTTGTAAACAGAGCCGTCCCAAAATTTGGGGTGGCTGTGTCTTTTTGATTTTAATTTCCCTAAGCTATAGGACCATAAGTGGAAGTGCCCTAGGCTCTGTTGCTTTGTTTTTTGGATGTTTCAGGAAACACCATACACCTCTCCCGAGTGGCTGTTGGCAATTTACATCCCGCCCATCAGCATAACTAGGCTCCCAGTTCTCCATGGCCTGTCCTGCCTTTCTGGATTTTACACTTTTTTCAGATGGCCCTTTTGACCGGGGGGAAGTGAGACTTCATTGTAGTGCAGATTTCCTTTGCAAGCTTGCTTGGTTGGCCAAAAAGGGCGTATGCGTTTTTCCCTGAATATATTCAGGAAAAAACACATACGCCCTTTTTGGCCAAGTGTATCATTGTGGACGTTCTGCCTCTTTTCCTATGCTTTACATGCAATTCCAGTCTACCTCCTGAAATCGGTTTCCTGCAATTCTGCCCCGCTTTCAACTCCTCTTGGCAGCCTTACTTCAATATGTTTTTGGAAGATAGCTGTCATTTATAACTCTGCAGGTTTGTGAATTACAGTGCCCCTGAGCTCCTTTCTTCAACTCGCTTTCTTGTGAGCTGGCCGCAACACCGCAGGATTGCTTCAGGCCGTAGTTTGGTTCCAGCACGGCATGCTGAGCCTTTGGTTAATTCCTCTTCCTGGTGGGAAATGAGAGTTAAATTTGCCCGTCCGGACACCACCACCTAGTCTCTCATTGGTTCTCCCTATTCCTGTTCATTTTCCACAGAAATTGCAAACTGGGCCAAACAGGAGGTTAAAGGCACTGACTCTCCAAGTGGGGAGAGTGTTAGTAAAGCGTCTGGAATGTTGCACCCGAGTACCAGGGGACCAAAACTGAGACACATTTGAACACGTTTCCCGATCACACGGTGGATCATACTCTGGGTTCCACATGCATGTTTTAGCTGAAGGAAGAATCCATTAAACCTGGAGAGTTGAGACCCATGGAATGGGTACCATGCAATATGACTTCAAAGGGTCTGCATTTGCTCACCGAACCTCAGCAATCCTATCACTGCTGCGTTTATGCCGCTGTACACACGCTTGATTCTCTTTCGGAGACATATAAATCCATAGGTTTTAAGATACTTACTACTCAGGTACATTCTTAGGCGTTTAATATGGAGTGTTGAGTCCACTTCATTGAGCAAGGAGTAGCTCTTGTCTATTACATATTTGGCTTATGGAACGGTATCTGTGCTCATTTCAATCTCTGGTTTTATGCAGCACCCCAACTCACCCGTCCCCTTAAGCAAGCATAAGTTGGTTTTCTACATTTGACACCCTGTTCTGTTTTGTAATTCAGTTCTTGTGTAGCCAAGTTTACATTCCGTGTATTAGTGATATCTTATGATGTTTCTTTTTCTGTGTGACTAATTTCACTTAGAATCATCGTACCTGAATCCACTCATTATGCTGCTACGGGCCTGTTGACATAGATTTCATTGCTGAGTGATATTGCATTGTACGTAAGTACCACAATTTCTTTATCCATTTTTCGCTTTCTGTGATATTCAACTTGTACCGTAAACGAGGTTCTTGTAAACAGAGCCGTCCCAAACTTTGGGGTGGCTGTGTCTTTTTGATTTTAATTTCCCTAAGCTATAGGACCATAAGTGGAAGTGCCCTAGGCTCTGTTGCTTTGTTTTTTGGATGTTTCAGGAAACACCATACACTTCTCCAGAGTGGCTGCTGGCAATTTACATCCCGCCCATCAGCATAACTAGGCTCCCAGTTCTCCATGGCCTGTCCTGCCTTTCTGGATTTTACACTTTTTTCAGATGGCCCTTTTGACCGGGGGGCAGGGAGACTTCATTGTAGTGCAGATTTCCTTTGCAAGCTTGCTTGGTTGGCCAAAAAGGGCGTATGCGTTTTTTCCTGAATATATTCAGGAAAAAACGCATACGCCCTTTTTGGCCAAGTGCATCATTGTGGGCGTTCTGCCTCTTTTCCTATGCTTTACATGCAATTCCAGTCTACCTCCTGAAATCGGTTTCCTGCAATTCTGCCCTGCTTTCAACTCCTCTTGGCATCCTAATTCAATATATTTTTGGAAGATAGCTGTCATTTATAACTCTGCAGGTTTGTGAATTACAGTGCCCCTGAGCTCCTTTCTTCAACTCGCTTTCTTGTGAGCTGGCCGCAACACCGCAGGATTGCTTCAGGCCCTAATCTGGTTCCGGCACGGCACGCTGAGCCTTTGGTTAATTCCTCTTCCTGGTGGGAAATGAGAGTTTAATTTGCCCGTCCAGACACCTCCAGCTAGTCTCTCATTGGTTCTCCCTATTCCTGTTCATCTTCCGCAGAAATTGCAAACTGGGCCAAACAGGAGGTTAAAGGCACTGACTCTCCAAGTCGGGAGAGTGTTAGTAAAGCGTCTGGAATGTTGCACCCGAGTACCAGGGGACGAGAACTGAGACATATTGGAACACGTCTCCCGATCACACGGTTGATCATACTCTGGGTTCCACGTGCATGTTTTAGCTGAAGGAAGAATCCCTTAAACCTGGAGAGTTGAGACCCGTGGAATGGGTACCATGCAATATGACTTCAAAGGGTCTTCATTTGCTCACCGAACCTCTCCAATCCTATCACTGCTGCGTTTATGCCCCTGTACACACGCTTGATTTTCTTTCAGACACATAGCAATCCATAGGTTTTAAGATACTTACTAGTCAGGTACATTCTTAGGCGTTTAATATGGGGTGTTGAGTCCATTTCGTTGAGCAAGGAGTAGTTCTTGTCTATTCCATATTTGGCTTAAGGAACTTTATCTGTGCTCATTTCAATCTCTGGTTTGATGCAGCACCCCAACTCACCTTTCCCCTTAAGCAAGCATAAGTTGGTTTTCTAAATTTGAGACCCTGTTCTGTTTTGTAATCCAGTTCCTGTGTAGCCAAGTTTACATCCCGTGTATTAGTGATATCTTATGATGTTTCTTTTTCTGTGTGACTTATTTCAGTTAGAATCATCATACCTGAATCCACTCATTATGCTGCTACGGGCCTGATGACATAGATTTCATTGCTGAGTGATATTGCATTGTACGTAAGTACCACAACTTCTTTATCCATTTTTCACTTTCTGCGATATTGAACTTGTACCGTAAACGAGGTTCTTGTAAACAGAGCCGTCCCAAACTTTGGGGTGGCTGTGTCTTTTTGATTTTAATTTCCCTAAGCTATAGGACCATAAGTGGAAGTGCCCTAGGCTCTGTTGCTTTGTTTTTTAGATGTTTCAGGAAACACCATACACCTCTCCCGAGTGGCTGTTGGCAATTTACATCCCGCCCATCAGCATAACAAGGCTCCCAGTTCTCCATGGCCTGTCCTGCCTTTCTGGATTTTACACTTTTTTCAGATGGCCCTTTTGACCGGGGGGAAGTGAGACTTCATTGTAGTGCAGATTTCCTTTGCAAGCTTGCTTGGTTGGCCAAAAAGGGCGTATGCGTTTTTTCCTGTCAGGAAAAAACGCATACGCCCTTTTTGGCCAAGTGCATCATTGTGGACGTTCTGCCTCTTTTCCTATGCTTTAAATGCAATTCCAGTCTACCTCCTGAAATCGGTTTCCTGCAATTCTGCCCCACTTTCAAGTCCTCTTGGCAGCCTTACTTCAGTATATTTTTGGACGATAGCTGTCATTTATAACTCTGCAGGTTTGTGAATTACAGTGCCCCTGAGCTCCTTTCTTCAACTCGCTTTCTTGTGAGCTGGCCGCAACACCGCAGGATTGCTTCAGGCCCTAATCTGGTTCTGGCACGGCACGCTGAGCCTTTGGTTAATTCCTCTTCCTGGTGGGAAATGAGAGTTAAATTTGCCCGTCCAGACACCTCCAGCTAGTCTCTCATTGGTTCTCCCTATTCCTGTTCATCTTCCGCAGAAATTGCAAACTGGGCCAAACAGGAGGTTAAAGGCACTGACTCTCCAAGTCGGGAGAGTGTTAGTAAAGCGTCTGGAATGTTGCACCCGAGTACCAGGGGACGAGAACTGAGACATATTGGAACACGTCTCCCGATCACACGGTTGATCATACTCTGGGTTCCACGTGCATGTTTTAGCTGAAGGAAGAATCCCTTAAACCTGGAGAGTTGAGACCCGTGGAATGGGTACCATGCAATATGACTTCAAAGGGTCTTCATTTGCTCACCGAACCTCTCCAATCCTATCACTGCTGCGTTTATGCCCCTGTACACACGCTTGATTTTCTTTCAGAGACATAGCAATCCATAGGTTTTAAGATACTTACTAGTCAGGTACATTCTTAGGCGTTTAATATGGGGTGTTGAGTCCATTTCGTTGAGCAAGGAGTAGTTCTTGTCTATTCTATATTTGGCTTAAGGAACTTTATATGTGTTCATTTAAATCTCTGGTTTTATGCAGCACCCCAACTCACCTTTCCCCTTAAGCAAGCATAAGTTGGTTTTCTAAATTTGAGACCCTGTTCTGTTTTGTAATCCAGTTCCTGTGTAGCCAAGTTTACATCCCGTGTATTAGTGATATCTTATGATGTTTCTTTTTCTGTGTGACTTATTTCAGTTAGAATCATCATACCTGAATCCACTCATTATGCTGCTACGGGCCTGATGACATAGATTTCATTGCTGAGTGATATTGCATTGTACGTAAGTACCAGAACTTCTTTATCCATTTTTCACTTTCTGCGATATTGAACTTGTACCGTAAACGAGGTTCTTGTAAACAGAGCCGTCCCAAACTTTGGGGTGGCTGTGTCTTTTTGATTTTAATTTCCCTAAACTATAGGACCATAAGTGGAAGTGCGCTAGGCTCTGTTGCTTTGTTTTTTAGATGTTTCAGGAAACACCATACACCTCTCCCAAGTGGCTGTTGGCAATTTACATCCCGCCCATCAGCATAACAAGGCTCCCAGTTCTCCATGGCCTGTCCTGCCTTTCTGGATTTTACACTTTTTTCAGATGGCCCTTTTGACCGGGGGGAAGTGAGACTTCATTGTAGTGCAGATTTCCTTTGCAAGCTTGCTTGGTTGGCCAAAAAGGGCGTATGCGTTTTTTCCTGAATATATTCAGGAAAAAACGCATACGCCCTTTTTGGCCAAGTGCATCATTGTGGACGTTCTGCCTCTTTTCCTATGCTTTAAATGCAAATCCAGTCTACCTCCTGAAATCGGTTTCCTGCAATTCTGCCCCGCTTTCAAGTCCTCTTGGCAGCCTTACTTCAGTATATTTTTGGACGATAGCTGTCATTTATAACTCTGCAGGTTTGTGAATTACAGTGCCCCTGAGCTCCTTTCTTCAACTCGCTTTCTTGTGAGCTGGCCGCAACACCGCAGGATTGCTTCAGGCCCTAATCTGGTTCCGGCACGGCACGCTGAGTCTTTGGTTAATTCCTCTTCCTGGTGGGAAATGAGAGTTAAATTTGCCCGTCCAGACACCTCCAGCTAGTCTCTCATTGGTTCTCCCTATTCCTGTTCATCTTCCGCAGAAATTGCAAACTGGGCCAAACAGGAGGTTAAAGGCACTGACTCTCCAAGTCGGGAGAGTGTTAGTAAAGCGTCTGGAATGTTGCACCCGAGTACCAGGGGACGAGAACTGAGACATATTGGAACACGTCTCCCGATCACACGGTTGATCATACTCTGGGTTACACGTGCATGTTTTACCTGAAGGCAGAATCCCTTAAACCTGGAGAGTTGAGACCCGTGGAATGGGTACCATGCAATATGACTTCAAAGGGTCTTCATTTGCTCACCGAACGTCTCCAATCCTATCACTGCTGCGTTTATGCCCCTGTACACATGCTTGATTTTCTTTCAGACACATAGCAATTCATAGGTTTTAAGATACTTACTAGTCAGGTACATTCTTAGGCGTTTAATATGGGGTGTTGAGTCCATTTCGTTGAGCAAGGAGTAGTTCTTGTCTATTCCATATTTGGCTTAAGGAACTTTATCTGTGCTCATTTCAATCTCTGGTTTGATGCAGCACCCCAACTCACCTTTCCCCTTAAGCAAGCATAAGTTGGTTTTCTAAATTTGAGACCCTGTTCTGTTTTGTAATCCAGTTCCTGTGTAGCCAAGGTTACATCCCGTGTATTAGTGATATCTTATGATGTTTCTTTTTCTGTGTGACTTATTTCAGTTAGAATCATCATACCTGAATCCACTCATTATGCTGCTACGGGCCTGATGACATAGATTTCATTGCTGAGTGATATTGCATTGTACGTAAGTACCACAACATCTTTATCCATTTTTCACTTTCTGCGATATTGAACTTGTACCGTAAACGAGGTTCTTGTAAACAGAGCCGTCCCAAACTTTGGGGTGGCTGTGTCTTTTTGATTTTAATTTCCCTAAGCTATAGGACCATAAGTGGAAGTGCCCTAGGCTCTGTTGCTTTGTTTTTTGGATGTTTCAGGAAACACCATACACCTCTCCCGAGTGGCTGTTGGCAATTTACATCCCGCCCATCAGCATAACTAGGCTCCCAGTTCTCCATGGCCTGTCCTGCCTTTCTGGATTTTACACTTTTTTCAGATGGCCCTTTTGACCGGGGGGAAGTGAGACTTCATTGTAGTGCAGATTTCCTTTGCAAGCTTGCTTGGTTGGCCAAAAAGGGCGTATGCGTTTTTCCCTGAATATATTCAGGAAAAAACGCATACGCCCTTTTTGGCCAAGTGTATCATTGTGGACGTTCTGCCTCTTTTCCTATGCTTTACATGCAATTCCAGTCTACCTCCTGAAATCGGTTTCCTGCAATTCTGCCCCGCTTTCAACTCCTCTTGGCAGCCTTACTTCAATATGTTTTTGGAAGATAGCTGTCATTTATAACTCTGCAGGTTTGTGAATTACAGTGCCCCTGAGCTCCTTTCTTCAACTCGCTTTCTTGTGAGCTGGCCGCAACACCGCAGGATTTCTTCTGGTCCTAGTGTGGTTCCGGCATGGCACGCTGATCCTTTGGTTAATTCCTCTTCCTGGTTGGAAATGAGAGTTAAATTTGCCCGTCTGGACACCTTCACCTAGTCTCTCATTGGTTCTCCCTATTCCTGTTCATTTTCCACAGAAATTGCAAACTGGGCCAAACAGGAGGTTAAAGGCACTGACTCTCCAAGTGGGGAGAGTGTTAGTAAAGCGTCTGGAATGTTGCACCCGAGTACCAGGAAACGAAAATTGAGACACATTTGAACACGTTTTCCGATCACATGGTGGATCATACTCTGGGTTCCACATGCATGTTTTAGCTGAAGGAAGAATCCCTTAAACAGGGAGAGTTGAGACCCATGGAATGGGTACCATGCAATATGACTTCAAAGGGTCTGCATTTGCTCACCGAACCTCACCAATCCTATCACTGCTGCGTTTATGCCGCTGTACACACGCTTGATTCTCTTTCGGAGACATATAAATCCATAGGTTTTAAGATTCTTACTAGTCAGGTAGATTCTTACTAGTCAGGTATATTCTTAGGCGTTTAATATGGGGTGTTGAGTCCACTTCGTTGAGCAAGGAGTAGCTCTTGTCTATTACATATTTGGCTTATGGAACGGTATCTGTGCTCATTTCAATCTCTGGTTTTATGCAGCACCCCAACTCACCCGTCCCCTTAAGCAAGCATAAGTTGGTTTTCTACATTTGACACCCTGTTCTGTTTTGTAATTCAGTTCTTGTGTAGCCAAGTTTACATTCCGTGTATTAGTGATATCTTATGATGTTTCTTTTTCTGTGTGACTAATTTCACTTAGAATCATCGTACCTGAATCCACTCATTATGCTGCTACGGGCCTGATGACATAGATTTCATTGCTGAGTGATATTGCATTGTACGTAAGTACCACAGTTTCTTTATCCATTTTTCGCTTTCTGTGATATTGAACTTGTACCGTAAACGAGGTTCTTGTAAACAGAGCCGTCCCAAACTTTGGGGTGGCTGTGTCTTTTTGATTTTAATTTCCCTAAGCTATAGGACCATAAGTGGAAGTGCCCTAGGCTCTGTTGCTTTGTTTTTTGGATGTTTCAGGAAACACCATACACTTCTCCAGAGTGGCTGCTGGCAATTTACATCCCGCCCATCAGCATAACTAGGCTCCCAGTTCTCCATGGCCTGTCCTGCCTTTCTGGATTTTACACTTTTTTCAGATGGCCCTTTTGACCGGGGGGCAGTGAGACTTCATTGTAGTGCAGATTTCCTTTGCAAGCTTGCTTGGTTGGCCAAAAAGGGCGTATGCGTTTTTTCCTGAATATATTCAGGAAAAAACGCATACGCCCTTTTTGGCCAAGTGCATCATTGTGGACGTTCTGCCTCTTTTCCTATGCTTTACATGCAATTCCAGTCTACCTCCTGAAATCGGTTTCCTGCAATTCTGCCCCGCTTTCAACTCCTCTTGGCATCCTAATTCAATATATTTTTGGAAGATAGCTGTCATTTATAACTCTGCAGGTTTGTGAATTACAGTGCCCCTGAGCTCCTTTCTTCAACTCGCTTTCTTGTGAGCTGGCCGCAACACCGCAGGATTGCTTCAGGCCCTAGTTTGGTTCCGGCACGGCATGCTGAGCCTTTGGTTAATTCCTCTTCCTGGTGGGAAATGAGAGTTAAATTGGCCCGTCCGGACACCTCCACCTAATCTCTCATTGGTTCTCCCTATTCCTGTTCATCTTCCGCAGAAATTGCTAACTGGGCCAAACAGGAGGTTAAAGGCACTGACTCTCCAAGTGGGGAGAGTGTTAGTAAAGCGTCTGGAATGTTGCACCCGAGTACCAGGGGACGAAAACTGAGACACATTTGAACACGTTTTCCGACCACATGGTGGATCATACTCTGGGTTCCACATGCATGTTTTAGCTGAAGGAAGAATCCCTTAAACAGGGAGAGTTGAGACCCATGGAATGGGTACCATGCAATATGACTTCAAAGGGTCTGCATTTGCTCACCGAACCTCAGCAATCCTATCACTGCTGCGATTATGCCGCTGTACACACGCTTGATTCTCTTTCGGAGACATATAAATCCATAGGTTTTAAGATTCTTACTAGTCAGGTAGATTCTTACTAGTCAGGTATATTCTTAGGCGTTTAATATGGGGTGTTGAGTCCACTTCGTTGAGCAAGGAGTAGCTCTTGTCTATTACATATTTGGCTTATGGAACTGTATCTCTGCTCATTTCAATCTCTGGTTTTATGCAGCACCCCAACTCACCCGTCCCCTTAAGCAAGCATAAGTTGGTTTTCTACATTTGACACCCTGTTCTGTTTTGTAATTCAGTTCTTGTGTAGCCAAGTTTACATTCCATGTATTAGTGATATCTTATGATGTTTCTTTTTCTGTGTGACTAATTTCACTTAGAATCATCGTACCTGAATCCACTCATTATGCTGCTACGGGCCTGATGACATAGATTTCATTGCTGAGTGATATTGCATTGTACGTAAGTACCACAACTTCTTTATCCATTTTTCACTTTCTGCGATATTGAACTTGTACCGTAAACGAGTTTCTTGTAAACAGAGCCGTCCCAAACTTTGGGGTGGCTGTGTCTTTTTGATTTTAATTTCCCTAAGCTATAGGACCATAAGTGGAAGTGCCCTAGGCTCTGTTGCTTTGTTTTTTAGATGTTTCAGGAAACACCATACACTTCTCCAGAGTGGCTGCTGGCAATTTACATCCCGCCCATCAGCATAACAAGGCTCCCAGTTCTAAATGGCCTGTCCTGCCTTTCTGGATTTTACACTTTTTTCAGATGGCCCTTTTGACCGGGGGGCAGTGAGACTTCATTGTAGTGCAGATTTCCTTTGCAAGCTTGCTTGGTTGGCCAAAAAGGGCGTATGCGTTTTTTCCTGAATATATTCAGGAAAAAACGCATACGCCCTTTTTGGCCAAGTGCATCATTGTGGACGTTCTGCCTCTTTTCCTATGCTTTACATGCAATTCCAGTCTACCTCCTGAAATCGGTTTCCTGCAATTCTGCCCTGCTTTCAACTCCTCTTGGCATCCTAATTCAATATATTTTTGGAATATAGCTGTCATTTATAACTCTGCAGGTTTGTGAATTACAGTGCCCCTGAGCTCCTTTCTTCAACTCGCTTTCTTGTGAGCTGGCCGCAACACCGCAGGATTGCTTCAGGCCCTAGTTTGGTTCCGGCACGGCATGCTGAGCCTTTGGTTAATTCCTCTTCCTGGTGGGAAATGAGAGTTAAATTTGCCCGTCCGGACACCTCCACCTAGTCTCTCATTGGTTCTCCCTATTCCTGTTCATTTTCCACAGAAATTGCAAACTGGGCCAAACAGGAGGTTAAAGGCACTGACTCTCCAAGTGGGGAGAGTGTTAGTAAAGCGTCTGGAATGTTGCACCCGAGTACCAGGGGACGAAAACTGAAACACATTTGAACACGTTTCCCGATCACACGGTGGATCATACTCTGGGTTCCACATGCATGTTTTAGCTGAAGGAAGAATCCATTAAACCTGGAGAGTTGAGACCCATGGAATGGGTACCATGCAATATGACTTCAAAGGGTCTGCATTTGCTCACCGAACCTCAGCAATCCTATCACTGCTGCATTTATGCCGCTGTACACACGCTTGATTCTCTTTCGGAGACATATAAATCCATAGGTTTTAAGATTCTTACTAGTCAGGTATATTCTTAGGCGTTTAATATGGAGTGTTGAGTCCACATCGTTGAGCAAGGAGTAGCTCTTGTCTATTACATATTTGGCTTATGGAACGGTATCTGTGCTAATTTCAATCTCTGGTTTTATGCAGCACCCCAACTCACCCGTCCCCTTAAGCAAGCATAAGTTGGTTTTCTACATTTGACACCCTGTTCTGTTTTGTAATTCAGTTCTTGTGTAGCCAAGTTTACATTCCGTGTATTAGTGATATCTTATGATGTTTCTTTTTCTGTGTGACTAATTTCACTTAGAATCATCGTACCTGAATCCACTCATTATGCTGCTACGGGCCTGTTGACATAGATTTCATTGCTGAGTGATATTGCATTGTACGTAAGTACCACAATTTCTTTATCCATTTTTCGCTTTCTGTGATATTGAACTTGTACCGTAAACGAGGTTCTTGTAAACAGAGCCGTCCCAAACTTTGGGGTGGCTGTGTCTTTTTGATTTTAATTTCCCTAAGCTATAGGACAATAAGTGGAAGTGCCCTAGGCTCTGTTGCTTTGTTTTTTGGATGTTTCAGGAAACACCATACACTTCTCCAGAGTGGCTGCTGGCAATTTACATCCCGCCCATCAGCATAACTAGGCTCCCAGTTCTCCATGGCCTGTCCTGCCTTTCTGGATTTTACACTTTTTTCAGATGGCCCTTTTGACCGGGGGGCAGTGAGACTTCATTGTAGTGCAGATTTCCTTTGCAAGCTTGCTTGGTTGGCCAAAAAGGGCGTATGCGTTTTTTCCTGAATATATTCAGGAAAAAACGCATACGCCCTTTTTGGCCAAGTGCATCATTGTGGACGTTCTGCCTCTTTTCCTATGCTTTACATGCAATTCCAGTCTACCTCCTGAAATCGGTTTCCTGCAATTCTGCCCCCCTTTCAACTCCTCTTGGCAGCCTTACTTCAATATATTTTTGGAAGATAGCTGTCCTTTATAACTCTGCAGGTTTGTGAATTACAGTGCCCCTGAGCTCCTTTCTTCAACTCGCTTTCTTGTGAGCTGGCCGCAACACCGCAGGATTGCTTCTGGTCCTAGTGTGGTTCCGGCAAGGCACGCTGAGCCTTTGGTTAATTCCTCTTCCTGGTGGGAAATGAGAGTTAAATTTGCCCGTCCGGACACCTCCACCTAATCTCTCATTGGTTCTCCCTATTCCTGTTCATCTTCCGCAGAAATTGCTAACTGGGCCAAACAGGAGGTTAAAGGCACTGACTCTCCAAGTGGGGAGAGTGTTAGTAAAGCATCTGGAATGTTGCACCCGAGTACCAGGGGACGAAAACTGAGACACATTTGAACACGTTTTCCGACCACATGGTGGATCATACTCTGGGTTCCACATGCATGTTTTAGCTGAAGGAAGAATCCCTTAAACATGGAGAGTTGAGACCCATGGAATGGGTACCATGCAATATGACTTCAAAGGGTCTGCATTTGCTCACCGAACCTCACCAATCCTATCACTGCTGCGTTTATGCCGCTGTACACACACTTGATTCTCTTTCGGAGACATATAAATCCATAGGTTTTAAGATTCTTACTAGTCAGGTAGATTCTTACTAGTCAGGTATATTCTTAGGCGTTTAATATGGGGTGTTGAGTCCACTTCGTTGAGCAAGGAGTAGCTCTTGTCTATTACATATTTGGCTTATGGAACGGTATCTGTGCTCATTTCAATCTCTGGTTTTATGCAGCACCCCAACTCACCCGTCCCCTTAAGCAAGCATAAGTTGGTTTTCTACATTTGACACCCTGTTCTGTTTTGTAATTCAGTTCTTGTGTAGCCAAGTTTACATTCCGTGTATTAGTGATATCTTATGATGTTTCTTTTTCTGTGTGACTAATTTCACTTAGAATCATCGTACCTGAATCCACTCATTATGCTGCTACGGGCCTGATGACATAGATTTCATTGCTGAGTGATATTGCATTGTACGTAAGTACCACAATTTCTTTATCCATTTTTCGCTTTCTGTGATATTGAACTTGTACCGTAAACGAGGTTCTTGTAAACAGAGCCGTCCCAAACTTTGGGGTGGCTGTGTCTTTTTGATTTTAATTTCCCTAAGCTATAGGACCATAAGTGGAAGTGCCCTAGGCTCTGTTGCTTTGTTTTTTGGATGTTTCAGGAAACACCATACACTTCTCCAGAGTGGCTGCTGGCAATTTACATCCCGCCCATCAGCATAACTAGGCTCCCAGATCTCCATGGCCTGTCCTGCCTTTCTGGATTTTACACTTTTTTCAGATGGCCCTTTTGACCGGGGAGCAGTGAGACTTCATTGTAGTGCAGATTTCCTTTGCAAGCTTGCTTGGTTGGCCAAAAAGGGCGTATGCGTTTTTTCCTGAATATATTCAGGAAAAAACGCATACGCCCTTTTTGGCCAAGTGCATCATTGTGGGCGTTCTGCCTCTTTTCCTATGCTTTACATGCAATTCCAGTCTACCTCCTGAAATCGGTTTCCTGCAATTCTGCCCTGCTTTCAACTCCTCTTGGCATCCTAATTCAATATATTTTTGGAAGATAGCTGTCATTTATAACTCTGCAGGTTTGTGAATTACAGTGCCCCTGAGCTCCTTTTTTCAACTCGCTTTCTTGTGAGCTGGCCGCAACACCGCAGGATTGCTTCAGGCCCTAGTTTGGTTCCGGCACGGCATGCTGAGCCTTTGGTTAATTCCTCTTCCTGGTGGGAAATGAGAGTTAAATTGGCCCGTCCGGACACCTCCACCTAATCTCTCATTGGTTCTCCCTATTCCTGTTCATCTTCCGCAGAAATTGCTAACTGGGCCAAACAGGAGGTTAAAGGCACTGACTCTCCAAGTGGGGAGAGTGTTAGTAAAGCGTCTGGAATGTTGCACCCGAGTACCAGGGGACGAAAACTGAGACACATTTGAACACGTTTTCCGACCACATGGTGGATCATACTCTGGGTTCCACATGCATGTTTTAGCTGAAGGAAGAATCCCTTAAACATGGAGAGTTGAGACCCATGGAATGGGTACCATGCAATATGACTTCAAAGGGTCTGCATTTGCTCACCGAACCTCACCAATCCTATCACTGCTGCGTTTATGCCGCTGTACACACACTTGATTCTCTTTCGGAGACATATAAATCCATAGGTTTTAAGATTCTTACTAGTAAGGTAGATTCTTACTAGTCAGGTATATTCTTAGGCGTTTAATATGGGGTGTTGAGTCCACTTCGTTGAGCAAGGAGTAGCTCTTGTCTATTACATATTTGGCTTATGGAACGGTATCTGTGCTCATTTCAATCTCTGGTTTTATGCAGCACCCCAACTCACCCGTCCCCTTAAGCAAGCATAAGTTGGTTTTCTACATTTGACACCCTGTTCTGTTTTGTAATTCAGTTCTTGTGTAGCCAAGTTTACATTCCGTGTATTAGTGATATCTTATGATGTTTCTTTTTCTGTGTGACTAATTTCACTTAGAATCATCGTACCTGAATCCACTCATTATGCTGCTACGGGCCTGATGACATAGATTTCATTGCTGAGTGATATTGCATTGTACGTAAGTACCACAACTTCTTTATCCATTTTTCGCTTTCTGCGATATTGAACTTGTACCGTAAACGAGGTTCTTGTAAACAGAGCCGTCCCAAACTTTGGGGTGGCTGTGTCTTTTTGATTTTAATTTCCCTAAGCTATAGGACCATAAGTGGAAGTGCCCTAGGCTCTGTTGCTTTGTTTTTTAGATGTTTCAGGAAACACCATACACCTCTCCCGAGTGGCTGTTGGCAATTTACATCCCGCCCATCAGCATAACAAGGCTCCCAGTTCTCCATGGCCTGTCCTGCCTTTCTGGATTTTACACTTTTTTCAGATGGCCCTTTTGACCGGGGGGGAAGTGAGACTTCATTGTAGTGCAGATTTCCTTTGCAAGCTTGCTTGGTTGGCCAAAAAGGGCGTATGCGTTTTTTCCTGAATATATTCAGGAAAAAACGCATACGCCCTTTTTGGCCAAGTGCATCATTGTGGACGTTCTGCCTCTTTTCCTATGCTTTACATGCAATTCCAGTCTACCTCCTGAAATCGGTTTCCTGCAATTCTGCCCCCCTTTCAACTCCTCTTGGCATCCTAATTCAATATATTTTTGGAAGATAGCTGTCATTTATATCTCTGCAGGTTTGTGAATTACAGTGCCCCTGAGCTCCTTTCTTCAACTCGCTTTCTTGTGAGCTGGCCGCAACACCGCAGGATTGCTTCAGGCCCTAGTTTGGTTCCGGCACGGCATGCTGAGCCTTTGGTTAATTCCTCTTCCTGGTGGGAAATGAGAGTTAAATTGGCCCGTCCGGACACCTCCACCTAATCTCTCATTGGTTCTCCCTATTCCTGTTCATCTTCCGCAGAAATTGCTAACTGGGCCAAACAGGAGGTTAAAGGCACTGACTCTCCAAGTGGGGAGAGTGTTAGTAAAGCGTCTGGAATGTTGCACCCGAGTACCAGGGGACGAAAACTGAGACACATTTGAACACGTTTTCCGACCACATGGTGGATCATACTCTGGGTTCCACATGCATGTTTTAGCTGAAGGAAGAATCCCTTAAACATGGAGAGTTGAGACCCATGGAATGGGTACCATGCAATATGACTTCAAAGGGTCTGCATTTGCTCACCGAACCTCACCAATCCTATCACTGCTGCGTTTATGCCGCTGTACACACACTTGATTCTCTTTCGGAGACATATAAATCCATAGGTTTTAAGATTCTTACTAGTCAGGTAGATTCTTACTAGTCAGGTATATTCTTAGGCGTTTAATATGGGGTGTTGAGTCCACTTCGTTGAGCAAGGAGTAGCTCTTGTCTATTACATATTTGGCTTATGGAACGGTATCTGTGCTCATTTCAATCTCTGGTTTTATGCAGCACCCCAACTCACCCGTCCCCTTAAGCAAGCATAAGTTGGTTTTCTACATTTGACACCCTGTTCTGTTTTGTAATTCAGTTCTTGTGTAGCCAAGTTTACATTCCGTGTATTAGTGATATCTTATGATGTTTCTTTTTCTGTGTGACTAATTTCACTTAGAATCATCGTACCTGAATCCACTCATTATGCTGCTACGGGCCTGATGACATAGATTTCATTGCTGAGTGATATTGCATTGTACGTAAGTACCACAACTTCTTTATCCATTTTTCGCTTTCTGTGATATTGAACTTGTACCGTAAACGAGGTTCTTGTAAACAGAGCCGTCCCAAACTTTGGGGTGGCTGTGTCTTTTTGATTTTAATTTCCCTAAGCTATAGGACCATAAGTGGAAGTGCCCTAGGCTCTGTTGCTTTGTTTTTTGGATGTTTCAGGAAACACCATACACTTCTCCAGAGTGGCTGCTGGCAATTTATATCCCGCCCATCAGCATAACTAGGCTCCCAGTTCTCCATGGCCTGTCCTGCCTTTCTGGATTTTACACTTTTTTCAGATGGCCCTTTTGACCGGGGGGCAGTGAGATTTCATTGTAGTGCAGATTTCCTTTGCAAGCTTGCTTGGTTGGCCAAAAAGGGCGTATGCGTTTTTTCCTGAATATATTCAGGAAAAAACGCATACGCCCTTTTTGGCCAAGTGCATCATTGTGGACGTTCTGCCTCTTTTCCTATGCTTTACATGCAATTCCAGTCTACCTCCTGAAATCGGTTTCCTGCAATTCTGCCCTGCTTTCAACTCCTCTTGGCATCCTAATTCAATATATTTTTGGAAGATAGCTGTCATTTATAACTCTGCAGGTTTGTGAATTACAGTGCCCCTGAGCTCCTTTCTTCAACTCGCTTTCTTGTGAGCTGGCCGCAACACCGCAGGATTGCTTCAGGCCCTAGTTTGGTTCCGGCACGGCATGCTGAGCCTTTGGTTAATTCCTCTTCCTGGTGGGAAATGAGAGTTAAATTGGCCCGTCCGGACACCTCCACCTAATCTCTCATTGGTTCTCCCTATTCCTGTTCATCTTCCGCAGAAATTGCTAACTGGGCCAAACAGGAGGTTAAAGGCACTGACTCTCCAAGTGGGGAGAGTGTTAGTAAAGCGTCTGGAATGTTGCACCCGAGTACCAGGGGACGAAAACTGAGACACATTTGAACACGTTTTCCGACCACATGGTGGATCATACTCTGGGTTCCACATGCATGTTTTAGCTGAAGGAAGAATCCCTTAAACAGGGAGAGTTGAGACCCATGGAATGGGTACCATGCAATATGACTTCAAAGGGTCTGCATTTGCTCACCGAACCTCACCAATCCTATCACTGCTGCGTTTATGCCGCTGTACACACGCTTGATTCTCTTTCGGAGACATATAAATCCATAGGTTTTAAGATTCTTACTAGTCAGGTATATTCTTAGGCGTTTAATATGGGGTGTTGAGTCCACTTCGTTGAGCAAGGAGTAGCTCTTGTCTATTACATATTTGGCTTATGGAACGGTATCTGTGCTAATTTCAATCTCTGGTTTTATGCAGCACCCCAACTCACCCGTCCCCTTAAGCAAGCATAAGTTGGTTTTCTACATTTGACACCCTGTTCTGTTTTGTAATTCAGTTCTTGTGTAGCCAAGTTTACATTCCGTGTATTAGTGATATCTTATGATGTTTCTTTTTCTGTGTGACTAATTTCACTTAGAATCATCGTACCTGAATCCACTCATTATGCTGCTACGGGCCTGATGACATAGATTTCATTGCTGAGTGATATTGCATTGTACGTAAGTACCACAATTTCTTTATCCATTTTTCGCTTTCTGTGATATTGAACTTGTACCGTAAACGAGGTTCTTGTAAACAGAGCCGTCCCAAACTTTGGGGTGGCTGTGTCTTTTTGATTTTAATTTCCCTAAGCTATAGGACAATAAGTGGAAGTGCCCTAGGCTCTGTTGCTTTGTTTTTTGGATGTTTCAGGAAACACCATACACTTCTCCAGAGTGGCTGCTGGCAATTTACATCCCGCCCATCAGCATAACTAGGCTCCCAGTTCTCCATGGCCTGTCCTGCCTTTCTGGATTTTACACTTTTTTCAGATGGCCCTTTTGACCGGGGGGCAGTGAGACTTCATTGTAGTGCAGATTTCCTTTGCAAGCTTGCTTGGTTGGCCAAAAAGGGCGTATGCGTTTTTTCCTGAATATATTCAGGAAAAAACGCATACGCCCTTTTTGGCCAAGTGCATCATTGTGGACGTTCTGCCTCTTTTCCTATGCTTTACATGCAATTCCAGTCTACCTCCTGAAATCGGTTTCCTGCAATTCTGCCCCCCTTTCAACTCCTCTTGGCAGCCTTACTTCAATATATTTTTGGAAGATAGCTGTCCTTTATAACTCTGCAGGTTTGTGAATTACAGTGCCCCTGAGCTCCTTTCTTCAACTCGCTTTCTTGTGAGCTGGCCGCAACACCGCAGGATTGCTTCTGGTCCTAGTGTGGTTCCGGCAAGGCACGCTGAGCCTTTGGTTAATTCCTCTTCCTGGTTGGAAATGAGAGTTAAATTTGCCCGTCTAGACACCTCCACCTAGTCTCTCATTGGTTCTCCCTATTCCTGTTCATTTTCCACAGAAATTGCAAACTGGGCCAAACAGGAGGTTAAAGGCACTGACTCTCCAAGTGGGGAGAGTGTTAGTAAAGCGTCTGGAATGTTGCACCCGAGTACCAGGAAACGAAAATTGAGACACATTTGAACACGTTTTCCGATCACACGGTGGATCATACTCTGGGTTCCACATGCATGTTTTAGCTGAAGGAAGAATCCCTTAAACAGGGAGAGTTGAGACCCATGGAATGGGTACCATGCAATATGACTTCAAAGGGTCTGCATTTGCTCACCGAACCTCAGCAATCCTATCACTGCTGCGTTTATGCCGCTGTACACACACTTGATTCTCTTTCGGAGACATATAAATCCATAGGTTTTAAGATTCTTACTAGTCAGGTAGATTCTTACTAGTCAGGTATATTCTTAGGCGTTTAATATGGGGTGTTGAGTCCACTTCGTTGAGCAAGGAGTAGCTCTTGTCTATTACATATTTGGCTTATGGAATGGTATCTGTGCTCATTTCAATCTCTGGTTTTATGCAGCACCCCAACTCACCCGTCCCCTTAAGCAAGCATAAGTTAGTTTTCTACATTTGACACCCTGTTCTGTTTTGTAATTCAGTTCTTGTGTAGCCAAGTTTACATTCCATGTATTAGTGATATCTTATGATGTTTCTTTTTCTGTGTGACTAATTTCACTTAGAATCATCGTACCTGAATCCACTCATTATGCTGCTACGGGCCTGATGACATAGATTTCATTGCTGAGTGATATTGCATTGTACGTAAGTACCACAACTTCTTTATCCATTTTTCGCTTTCTGTGATATTGAACTTGTACCGTAAACGAGGTTCTTGTAAACAGAGCCGTCCCAAACTTTGGGGTGGCTGTGTCTTTTTGATTTTAATTTCCCTAAGCTATAGGACCATAAGTGGAAGTGCCCTAGGCTCTGTTGCTTTGTTTTTTGGATGTTTCAGGAAACACCATACACTTCTCCAGAGTGGCTGCTGGCAATTTACATCCCGCCCATCAGCATAACTAGGCTCCCAGTTCTCCATGGCCTGTCCTGCCTTTCTGGATTTTACACTTTTTTCAGATGGCCCTTTTGACCGGGGGGCAGTGAGACTTCATTGTAGTGCAGATTTCCTTTGCAAGCTTGCTTGGTTGGCCAAAAAGGGCGTATGCGTTTTTTCCTGAATATATTCAGGAAAAAACGCATACGCCCTTTTTGGCCAAGTGCATCATTGTGGGCGTTCTGCCTCTTTTCCTATGCTTTACATGCAATTCCAGTCTACCTCCTGAAATCGGTTTCCTGCAATTCTGCCCTGCTTTCAACTCCTCTTGGCATCCTAATTCAATATATTTTTGGAAGATAGCTGTCATTTATAACTCTGCAGGTTTGTGAATTACAGTGCCCCTGAGCTCCTTTCTTCAACTCGCTTTCTTGTGAGCTGGCCGCAACACCGCAGGATTGCTTCAGGCCCTAGTTTGGTTCCGGCACGGCATGCTGAGCCTTTGGTTAATTCCTCTTCCTGGTGGGAAATGAGAGTTAAATTGGCACGTCCGGACACCTCCACCTAATCTCTCATTGGTTCTCCCTATTCCTGTTCATCTTCCGCAGAAATTGCTAACTGGGCCAAACAGGAGGTTAAAGGCACTGACTCTCCAAGTGGGGAGAGTGTTAGTAAAGCGTCTGGAATGTTGCACCCGAGTACCAGGGGACGAAAACTGAGACACATTTGAACACGTTTTCCGACCACATGGTGGATCATACTCTGGGTTCCACATGCATGTTTTAGCTGAAGGAAGAATCCCTTAAACATGGAGAGTTGAGACCCATGGAATGGGTACCATGCAATATGACTTCAAAGGGTCTGCATTTGCTCACCGAACCTCACCAATCCTATCACTGCTGCGTTTATGCCGCTGTACACACACTTGATTCTCTTTCGGAGACATATAAATCCATAGGTTTTAAGATTCTTACTAGTCAGGTAGATTCTTACTAGTCAGGTATATTCTTAGGCGTTTAATATGGGGTGTTGAGTCCACTTCGTTGAGCAAGGAGTAGCTCTTGTCTATTACATATTTGGCTTATGGAACGGTATCTGTGCTCATTTCAATCTCTGGTTTTATGCAGCACCCCAACTCACCCGTCCCCTTAAGCAAGCATAAGTTGGTTTTCTACATTTGACACCCTGTTCTGTTTTGTAATTCAGTTCTTGTGTAGCCAAGTTTACATTCCGTGTATTAGTGATATCTTATGATGTTTCTTTTTCTGTGTGACTAATTTCACTTAGAATCATCGTACCTGAATCCACTCATTATGCTGCTACGGGCCTGATGACATAGATTTCATTGCTGAGTGATATTGCATTGTACGTAAGTACCACAATTTCTTTATCCATTTTTCGCTTTCTGTGATATTCAACTTGTACCGTAAACTAGGTTCTTGTAAACAGAGCCGTCCCAAACTTTGGGGTGGCTGTGTCTTTTTGATTTTAATTTCCCTAAGCTATAGGACCATAAGTGGAAGTGCCCTAGGCTCTGTTGCTTTGTTTTTTGGATGTTTCAGGAAACACCATACACTTCTCCAGAGTGGCTGCTGGCAATTTACATCCCGCCCATCAGCATAACTAGGCTCCCAGTTCTCCATGGCCTGTCCTGCCTTTCTGGATTTTACACTTTTTTCAGATGGCCCTTTTGACCGGGGGGCAGTGAGACTTCATTGTAGTGCAGATTTCATTTGCAAGCTTGCTTGGTTGGCCAAAAAGGGCGTATGCGTTTTTTCTTGAATATATTCAGGAAAAAACGCATACGCCCTTTTTGGCCAAGTGCATCATTGTGGACGTTCTGCCTCTTTTCCTATGCTTTACATGCAATTCCAGTCTACCTCCTGAAATCGGTTTCCTGCAATTCTGCCCTGCTTTCAACTCCTCTTGGCATCCTAATTCAATATATTTTTGGAAGATAGCTGTCATTTATAACTCTGCAGGTTTGTGAATTACAGTGCCCCTGAGCTCCTTTCTTCAACTCGCTTTCTTGTGAGCTGGCCGCAACACCGCAGGATTGCTTCAGGCCCTAGTTTGGTTCCGGCACGGCATGCTGAGCCTTTGGTTAATTCCTCTTCCTGGTGGGAAATGAGAGTTAAATTGGCCCGTCCGGACACCTCCACCTAATCTCTCATTGGTTCTCCCTATTCCTGTTCATCTTCCGCAGAAATTGCTAACTGGGCCAAACAGGAGGTTAAAGGCACTGACTCTCCAAGTGGGGAGAGTGTTAGTAAAGCGTCTGGAATGTTGCACCCGAGTACCAGGGGACCAAAACTGAGACACATTTGAACACGTTTTCCGACCACATGGTGGATCATACTCTGGGTTCCACATGCATGTTTTAGCTGAAGGAAGAATCCCTTAAACATGGAGAGTTGAGACCCATGGAATGGGTACCATGCAATATGATTTCAAAGGGTCTGCATTTGCTCACCGAACCTCACCAATCCTATCACTGCTGCGTTTATGCCACTGTACACACGCTTGATTCTCTTTCGGAGACATATAAATCCATAGGTTTTAAGATTCTTACTAGTCAGGTAGATTCTTACAAGTCAGGTATATTCTTAGGCGTTTAATATGGGGTGTTGAGTCCACTTCGTTGAGCAAGGAGTAGCTCTTGTCTATTACATATTTGGCTTATGGAACGGTATCTGTGCTCATTTCAATCTCTGGTTTGATGCAGCACCCCAACTCACCCGTCCCCTTAAGCAAGCATAAGTTGGTTTTCTACATTTGACACCCTGTTCTGTTTTGTAATTCAGTTCTTGTGTAGCCAAGTTTACATTCCATGTATTAGTGATATCTTATGATGTTTCATTTTCTGTGTGACTAATTTCACTTAGAATCATCGTACCTGAATCCACTCATTATGCTGCTACGGGCCTGATGACATAGATTTCATTGCTGAGTGATATTGCATTGAACGTAAGTACCACAATTTCTTTATCCATTTTTCGCTTTCTGTGATATTGAACTTGTACCGTAAACGAGGTTCTTGTAAACAGAGCCGTCCCAAACTTTGGGGTGGCTGTGTCTTTTTGATTTTAATTTCCCTAAGCTATAGGACCATAAGTGGAAGTGCCCTAGGCTCTGTTGCTTTGTTTTTTGGATGTTTCAGGAAACACCATACACTTCTCCAGAGTGGCTGCTGGCAATTTACATCCCGCCCATCAGCATAAAAAGGCTCCCAGTTCTCCATGGCCTGTCCTGCCTTTCTGGATTTTACACTTTTTTCAGATGGCCCTTTTGACCGGGGGGCAGTGAGACTTCATTGTAGTGCAGATTTCCTTTGCAAGCTTGCTTGGTTGACCAAAAAGGGCGTATGCGTTTTTTCCTGAATATATTCAGGAAAAAACGCATACGCCCTTTTTGGCCAAGTGCATCATTGTGGACGTTCTGCCTCTTTTCCTATGCTTTACATGCAATTCCAGTCTACCTCCTGAAATCGGTTTCCTGCAATTCTGCCCCCCTTTCAACTCCTCTTGGCAGCCTTACTTCAATATATTTTTGGAAGATAGCTGTCCTTTATAACTCTGCAGGTTTGTGAATTACAGTGCCCCTGAGCTCCTTTCTTCAACTCGCTTTCTTGTGAGCTGGCCGCAACACCGCAGGATTGCTTCTGGTCCTAGTGTGGTTCCGGCATGGCACACTGAGACTTTGGTTAATTCCTCTTCCTGGTGGGAAATGAGAGTTAAATTTGCCCGTCTGGACACCTCCACCTAGTCTCTCATTGGTTGTCCCTATTCCTGTTCATTTTCCACAGAAATTGCAAACTGGGCCAAACAGGAGGTTAAAGGCACTGACTCTCCAAGTGGGGAGAGTGTTAGTAAAGCGTCTGGAATGTTGCACCCGAGTACCAGGAAACGAAAATTGAGACACATTTGAACACGTTTTCCGATCACACGGTGGATCATACTCTGGGTTCCACATGCATGTTTTAGCTGAAGGAAGAATCCCTTAAACAGGGAGAGTTGAGACCCATGGAATGGGTACCATGCAATATGATTTCAAAGGGTCTGCATTTGCTCACCGAACCTCAGCAATCCTATCACTGCTGCGTTTATGCCGCTGTACACACGCTTGATTCTCTTTCGGAGACATATAAATCCATAGGTTTTAAGATTCTTACTAGTCACATATATTCTTAGGCGTTTAATATGGGGTGTTGAGTCCACTTCGTTGAGCAAGGAGTAGCTCTTGTCTATTACATATTTGGCTTATGGAACGGTATCTGTGCTCATTTCAATCTCTGGTTTTATGCAGCACCCCAACTCACCCGTCCCCTTAAGCAAGCATAAGTTGGTTTTCTACATTTGACACCCTGTTCTGTTTTGTAATTCAGTTCTTGTGTAGCCAAGTTTACATTCCGTGTATTAGTGATATCTTATGATGTTTCTTTTTCTGTGTGACTAATTTCACTTAGAATCATCGTACCTGAATCCACTCATTATGCTGCTACGGGCCTGATGACATAGATTTCATTGCTGAGTGATATTGCATTGTACGTAAGTACCACAATTTCTTTATCCATTTTTCGCTTTCTGTGATATTGAACTTGTACCGTAAACGAGTTTCTTGTAAACAGAGCCGTCCCAAACTTTGGGGTGGCTGTGTCTTTTTGATTTTAATTTCCCTAAGCTATAGGACCATAAGGGGAAGTGCCCTAGGCTCTGTTGCTTTGTTTTTTGGATGTTTCAGGAAACACCATACACTTCTCCAGAGTGGCTGCTGGCAATTTACATCCCGCCCATCAGCATAACAAGGCTCCCAGTTCTCAATGGCCTGTCCTGCCTTTCTGGATTTTACACTTTTTTCAGATGGCCCTTTTGACCCGGGGGCAGTGAGACTTCATTGTAGTGCAGATTTCCTTTGCAAGCTTGCTTGGTTGGCCAAAAAGGGCATATGCGTTTTTTTCTCAATATATTCAGGAAAAAACGCATACGCCCTTTTTGGCCAAGTGTATCATTGTGGACGTTCTGCCTCTTTTCCTATGCTTTACATGCAATTCCAGTCTACCTCCTGAAATCGGTTTCCTGCAATTCTGCCCCGCTTTCAACTCCTCTTGGCAGCCTTACTTCAATATATTTTTGGAAGATAGCTGTCATTTATAACTCTGCAGGTTTGTGAATTACAGTGCCCCTGAGCTCCTTTCTTCAACTCGCTTTCTTGTGAGCTGGCCGCAACACCGCAGGATTGCTTCAGGCCCTAGTTTGGTTCCGGCACGGCATGCTGAGCCTTTGGTTAATTCCTCTTCCTGGTGGGAAATGAGAGTTAAATTTGCCCGTCCGGACACCTCCACCTAGTCTCTCATTGGTTCTCCCTATTCCTGTTCATTTTCCACAGAAATTGCAAACTGGGCCAAACAGGAGGTTAAAGGCACTGACTCTCCAAGTGGGGAGAGTGTTAGTAAAGCGTCTGGAATGTTGCACCCGAGTACCAGGGGACGAAAACTGAGACACATTTGAACACGTTTCCCTATCACACGGTTGATCATACTCTGGGTTCCACATGCATGTTTTAGCTGAAGGAAGAATCCATTAAACCTGGAGAGTTGAGACCCATGGAATGGGTACCATGCAATATGACTTCAAAGGGTCTGCATTTGCTCACCGAACCTCAGCAATCCTATCACTGCTGCATTTATGCCGCTGTACACACGCTTGATTCTCTTTCGGAGAGATATAAATCCATAGGTTTTAAGATTCTTACTAGTCAGGTATATTCTTAGGCGTTTAATATGGAGTGTTGATTCCACTTCGTTGAGCAAGGAGTAGCTCTTGTCTATTACATATTTGGCTTATGGAACGGTATCTGTGCTCATTTCAATCTCTGGTTTTATGCAGCACCCCAACTCACCCGTCCCCTTAAGCAAGCATAAGTTGGTTTTCTACATTTGACACCCTGTTCTGTTTTGTAATTCAGTTCTTGTGTAGCCAAGTTTACATTCCGTGTATTAGTGATAACTTATGATGTTTCTTTTTCTGTGTGACTAATTTCACTTAGAATCATCGTACCTGAATCCACTCATTATGCTGCTACGGGCCTGTTGACATAGATTTCATTGCTGAGTGATATTGCATTGTACGTAAGTACCACAATTTCTTTATCCATTTTTCGCTTTCTGTGATATTGAACTTGTACCGTAAACGAGGTTCTTGTAAACAGAGCCGTCCCAAACTTTGGGGTGGCTGTGTCTTTTTGATTTTAATTTCCCTAAGCTATAGGACAATAAGTGGAAGTGCCCTAGGCTCTGTTGCTTTGTTTTTTGGATGTTTCAGGAAACACCATACACTTCTCCAGAGTGGCTGCTGGCAATTTACATCCCGCCCATCAGCATAACTAGGCTCCCAGTTCTCCATGGCCTGTCCTGCCTTTCTGGATTTTACACTTTTTTCAGATGGCCCTTTTGACCGGGGAGCAGTGAGACTTCATTGTAGTGCAGATTTCCTTTGCAAGCTTGCTTGGTTGGCCAAAAAGGGCGTATGCGTTTTTTCCTGAATATATTCAGGAAAAAACGCATACGCCCTTTTTGGCCAAGTGCATCATTGTGGACGTTCTGCCTCTTTTCCTATGCTTTACATGCAATTCCAGTCTACCTCCTGAAATCGGTTTCCTGCAATTCTGCCCCCTTTCAACTCCTCTTGGCAGCCTTACTTCAATATATTTTTGGAAGATAGCTGTCCTTTATAACTCTGCAGGTTTGTGAATTACAGTGCCCCTGAGCTCCTTTCTTCAACTCGCTTTCTTGTGAGCTGGCCGCAACACCGCAGGATTGCTTCTGGTCCTAGTGTGGTTCCGGCATGGCACGCTGAGCCTTTGGTTAATTCCTCTTCCTGGTTGGAAATGAGAGTTAAATTTGCCCGTCTGGACACCTCCACCTAGTCTCTCATTGGTTCTCCCTATTCCTGTTCATTTTCCACAGAAATTGCAAACTGGGCCAAACAGGAAGTTAAAGGCACTGACTCTCCAAGTGGGGAGAGTGTTAGTAAAGCGTCTGGAATGTTGCACCCGAGTACCAGGAAACGAAAATTGAGACACATTTGAACACGTTTTCCGATCACACGGTGGATCATACTCTGGGTTCCACATGCATGTTTTAGCTGAAGGAAGAATCCCTTAAACAGGGAGAGTTGAGACCCATGGAAAGGGTACCATGCAATATGACTTCAAAGGGTCTGCATTTGCTCACCGAACCTCAGCAATCCTATCACTGCTGCGTTTATGCCGCTGTACACACGCTTGATTCTCTTTCGGAGACATATAAATCCATAGGTTTTAAGATTCTTACTAGTCAGGTAGATTCTTACTAGTCAGGTATATTCTTAGGCGTTTAATATGGGGTGTTGAGTCCACTTCGTTGAGCAAGGAGTAGCTCTTGTCTATTACATATTTGGCTTATGGAACGGTATCTGTGCTAATTTCAATCTCTGGTTTTATGCAGCACCCCAACTCACCCGTCCCCTTAAGCAAGCATAAGTTGGTTTTCTACATTTGACACCCTGTTCTGTTTTGTAATTCAGTTCTTGTGTAGCCAAGTTTACATTCCGTGTATTAGTGATATCTTATGATGTTTCTTTTTCTGTGTGACTAATTTCACTTAGAATCATCGTACCTGAATCCACTCATTATGCTGCTACGGGCCTGATGACATAGATTTCATTGCTGAGTGATATTGCATTGTACTTAAGTACCACAACTTCTTTATCCATTTTTCGCTTTCTGTGATATTGAACTTGTTCGGTAAACGAGGTTCTTGTAAACAGAGCCGTCCCAAACTTTGGGGTGGCTGTGTCTTTTTGATTTTAATTTCCCTAAGCTATAGGACCATAAGTGGAAGTGCCCTAGGCTCTGTTGCTTTGTTTTTTGGATGTTTCAGGAAACACCATACACTTCTCCAGAGTGGCTGCTGGCAATTTACATCCCGCCCATCAGCATAACAAGGATCCCAGTTCTCCATGGCCTGTCCTGCCTTTCTGGATTTTACACTTTTTTCAGATGGCCCTTTTGACCGGGGGGCAGTGAGACTTCATTGTAGTGCAGATTTCCTTTGCAAGCTTGCTTGGTTGGCCAAAAAGGGCGTATGCGTTTTTTCCTGAATATATTCAGGAAAAAACGCATACGCCCTTTTTGGCCAAGTGCATCATTGTGGACGTTCTGCCTCTTTTCCTATGCTTTACATGCAATTCCAGTGTACCTCCAGAAATCGGTTTCCTGCAATTCTGCCCCGCTTTCAACTCCTCTTGGCAGCCTTACTTCAATATATTTTTGGAAGATAGCTGTCATTTATAACTCTGCAGGTTTGTGAATTACAGTGCCCCTGAGCTCCTTTCTTCAACTCGCTTTCTTGTGAGCTGGCCGCAACACCGCAGGATTGCTTCAGGCCCTAGTTTGATTCCGGCACGGCATGCTGAGCCTTTGGTTAATTCCTCTTCCTGGTGGGAAATGAGAGTTAAATTTGCCCTTCCGGATACCTCCACCTAGTCTCTCATTGGTTCTCCCTATTCCTGTTCATTTTCCACAGAAATTGCAAACTGGGCCAAACAGGAGGTTAAAGGCACTGACTCTCCAAGTGGGGAGAGTGTTAGTAAAGCGTCTGGAATGTTGCACCCGAGTACCAGGGAACGAAAACTGAGACACATATGAACACGTGTCCCGATCACACGGTGGATCATACTCTGGGTTCCACATGCATGTTTTAGCTGAAGGAAGAATCCCTTAAACCTGGAGTGTTGAGACCCATGGAATGGGTATCATGCAATATGACTTCAAAGGGTCTGCATTTGCTCACCGAACCTCACCAATCCTATCACTGCTGCGTTTATGCCGCTGTACACACGCTTGATTCTCTTTCGGAGACATATAAATCCATAGGTTTTAAGATTCTTACTAGTCAGGTAGATTCTTACAAGTCAGGTATATTCTTAGGCGTTTAATATGGGGTGTTGAGTCCACTTCGTTGAGCAAGGAGTAGCTCTTGTCTATTACATATTTGGCTTATGGAACGGTATCTGTGCTCATTTCAATCTCTGGTTTGATGCAGCACCCCAACTCACCCGTCCCCTTAAGCAAGCATAAGTTGGTTTTCTACATTTGACACCCTGTTCTGTTTTGTAATTCAGTTCTTGTGTAGCCAAGTTTACATTCCGTGTATTAGTGATATCTTATGATGTTTCTTTTTCTGTGTGACTAATTTCACTTAGAATCATCGTACCTGAATCCACTCATTATGCTACTACGGGCTTGATGACATAGATTTCATTGCTGAGTGATATTGCATTGTACCTAAGTACCACAATTTCTTTATCCATTTTTCGCTTTCTGTGATATTCAACTTGTACCGTAAACGAGGTTCTTGTAAACAGAGCCGTCCCAAACTTTGGGGTGGCTGTGTCTTTTTGATTTTAATTTCCCTAAGCTATAGGACCATAAGTGGAAGTGCTCTAGGCTCTGTTGCTTTGTTTTTTGGATGTTTCAGGAAACACCATACACTTCTCCAGAGTGGCTGCTGGCAATTTACATCCCGCCCATCAGCATAACTAGGCTCCCAGTTCTCCATGGCCTGTCCTGCCTTTCTGGATTTTACACTTTTTTCAGATGGCCCTTTTGACCGGGGGGCAGTGAGACTTCATTGTAGTGCAGATTTCCTTTGCAAGCTTGCTTGGTTGGCCAAAAAGTGCGTATGCGTTTTTTCTTGAATATATTCAGGAAAAAACGCATACGCCCTTTTTGGCCAAGTGCATCATTGTGGACGTTCTGCCTCTTTTCCTATGCTTTACATGCAATTCCAGTCTACCTCCTGAAATCGGTTTCCTGCAATTCTGCCCTGCTTTCAACTCCTCTTGGCATCCTAATTCAATATATTTTTGGAAGATAGCTGTCATTTATAACTCTGCAGGTTTGTGAATTACAGTGCCCCTGAGCTCCTTTCTTCAACTCGCTTTCTTGTGAGCTGGCCGCAACACCGCAGGATTGCTTCAGGCCGTAGTTTGGTTCCGGCACGGCATGCTGAGCCTTTGGTTAATTCCTCTTCCTGGTGGGAAATGAGAGTTAAATTGGCCCGTCCGGACACCTCCACCTAATCTCTCATTGGTTCTCCCTAAACCTGTTCATCTTCCGCAGAAATTGCTAACTGGGCCAAACAGGAGGTTAAAGGCACTGACTCTCCAAGTGGGGAGAGTGTTAGTAAAGCGTCTGGAATGTTGCACCCGAGTACCAGGGGACCAAAACTGAGACACATTTGAACACGTTTTCCGACCACATGGTGGATCATACTCTGGGTTCCACATGCATGTTTTAGCTGAAGGAAGAATCCCTTAAACATGGAGAGTTGAGACCCATGGAATGGGTACCATGCAATATGACTTCAAAGGGTCTGCATTTGCTCACCGAACCTCACCAATCCTATCACTGCTGCGTTTATGCCGCTGTACACACGCTTGATTCTCTTTCGGAGACATATAAATCCATAGGTTTTAAGATTCTTACTAGTCAGGTAGATTCTTACAAGTCAGGTATATTCTTAGGCGTTTAATATGGGGTGTTGAGTCCACTTCGTTGAGCAAGGAGTAGCTCTTGTCTATTACATATTTGGCTTATGGAACGGTATCTGTGCTAATTTCAATCTCTGGTTTTATGCAGCACCCCAATTCACCCGTCCCCTTAAGCAAGCATAAGTTGGTTTTCTACATTTGACACCCTGTTCTGTTTTGTAATTCAGTTCTTGTGTAGCCAAGTTTACATTCCGTGTATTAGTGATATCTTATGATGTTTCTTTTTCTGTGTGACTAATTTCACTTAGAATCATCGTACCTGAATCCACTCATTATGCTGCTACGGGCCTGATGACATAGATTTCATTGCTGAGTGATATTGCATTGTACATAAGTACCACAACTTCTTTATCCATTTTTCGCTTTCTGTGATATTGAACTTGTTCGGTAAACGAGGTTCTTGTAAACAGAGCCGTCCCAAACTTTGGGGTGGCTGTGTCTTTTTGATTTTAATTTCCCTAAGCTATAGGACCATAAGTGGAAGTGCCCTAGGCTCTGTTGCTTTGTTTTTTGGATGTTTCAGGAAACACCATACACTTCTCCTGAGTGGCTGCTGGCAATTTACATCCCGCCCATCAGCATAACAAGGCTCCCAGTTCTCCATGGCCTGTCCTGCCTTTCTGGATTTTACACTTTTTTCAGATGGCCCTTTTGACCGGGGGGCAGTGAGACTTCATTGTAGTGCAGATTTCCTTTGCAAGCTTGCTTGGTTGGCCAAAAAGGGCGTATGCGTTTTTTCCTGAATATATTCAGGAAAAAACGCATACGCCCTTTTTGGCCAAGTGCATCATTGTGGACGTTCTGCCTCTTTTCCTATGCTTTACATGCAATTCCAGTGTACCTCCAGAAATCGGTTTCCTGCAATTCTGCCCCGCTTTCAACTCCTCTTGGCAGCCTTACTTCAATATATTTTTGGAAGATAGCTGTCCTTTATAACTCTGCAGGTTTGTGAATTACAGTGCCCCTGAGCTCCTTTCTTCAACTCGCTTTCTTGTGAGCTGGCCGCAACACCGCAGGATTGCTTCAGGCCCTAGTTTGGTTCCGGCACGGCATGCTGAGCCTTTGGTTAATTCCTCTTCCTGGTGGGAAATGAGAGTTAAATTTGCCCGTCCGGATACCTCCACCTAGTCTCTCATTGGTTCTCCCTATTCCTGTTCATTTTCCACAGAAATTGCAAACTGGGCCAAACAGGAGGTTAAAGGCACTGACTCTCCAAGTGGGGAGAGTGTTAGTAAAGCGTCTGGAATTTTGCACCCGAGTACCAGGGAACGAAAACTGAGACACATTTGAACACGTTTCCCGATCACACGGTGGATCATACTCTGGGTTCCACATGCATGTTTTAGCTGAAGGAAGAATCCCTTAATCCTGGAGAGTTGAGAACCATGGAATGGGTACCATGCAATATGACTTCAAAGGGTCTGCATTTGCTCACCGAACCTCAGCAATCCTATCACTGCTGCGTTTATGCCGCTGTACACACGCTTGATTCTCTTTCGGAGACATATAAATCCATAGGTTTTAAGATTCTTACTAGTCAGGTATATTCTTAGGCGTTTAATATGGGGTGTTGAGTCCACTTCGTTGAGCAAGGAGTAGCTCTTGTCTATTACATATTTGGCTTATGGAACGGTATCTGTGCTCATTTCAATCTCTGGTTTTATGCAGCACCCCAACTCACCCGTCCCCTTAAGCAAGCATAAGTTGGTTTTCTAAATTTGAGACCCTGTTCTGTTTTGTAATCCAGTTCCTGTGTAGCCAAGTTTACATTCCGTGTATTAGTGATATCTTATGATGTTTCTTTTTCTGTGTGACTTATTTCAGTTAGAATCATCATACCTGAATCCACTCATTATGCTGCTACGGGCCTGATGACATAGATTTCATTGCTGAGTGATATTGCATTGTACGTAAGTACCACAACTTCTTTATCCATTTTTCACTTTCTGCGATATTGAACTTGTACCGTAAACGAGGTTCTTGTAAACAGAGCCGTCCCAAACTTTGGGGTGGCTGTGTCTTTTTGATTTTAATTTCCCTAAGCTATAGGACCATAAGTGGAAGTGCCCTAGGCTCTGTTGCTTTGTTTTTTAGATGTTTCAGGAAACACCATACACCTCTCCCGAGTGGCTGTTGGCAATTTACATCCCGCCCATCAGCATAACTAGGCTCCCAGTTCTCCATGGCCTGTCCTGCCTTTCTGGATTTTACACTTTTTTCAGATGGCCCTTTTGACCGGGGGGCAGTGAGACTTCATTGTAGTGCAGATTTCCTTTGCAAGCTTGCTTGGTTGGCCAAAATGGGCGTATGCGTTTTTTCCTGAATATATTCAGGAAAAAATGCATACGCCCTTTTTGGCCAAGTGCATCATTGTGGACGTTCTGCCTCTTTTCCTATGCTTTACATGCAATTCCAGTGTACCTCCTGAAATCGGTTTCTTGCAATTCTGCCCCGCTTTCAACTCCTCTTGGCAGCCTAATTCAATATATTTTTGGAAGATAGCTGTCATTTATAACTCTGCAGGTTTGTGAATTACAGTGCCCCTGAGCTCCTTTCTTCAACTCGCTTTCTTGAGAGCTGGCCGCAACACCTCAGGATTGCTTCAGGCCCTAGTTTGGTTCCGGCACGGCATGCTGAGCCTTTGGTTAATTCCTCTTCCTGGTGGGAAATGAGAGTTAAATTTGCCGGTCCGGACACCTCCACCTAATCTCTCATTGGTTCTCCCTATTCCTGTTCATCTTCCGCAGAAATTGCTAACTGGGCCAAACAGGAAGTTAAAGGCACTGACTCTCGAAGTGGGGAGAGTGTTAGTAAAGCGTCTGGAATGTTGCACCCGAGTACCAGGGGACGAAAACTGAGACACATTTGAACACGTTTTCCGATCACATGGTGGATCATACTCTAGGTTCCACATGCATGTTTTAGCTGAAGGAAGAATCCCTTAAACCTGGAGAGTTGAGACCCATGGAATGGGTACCATGCAATATGACTTCAAAGGGTCTGCATTTGCTCACCAAACCTCACCAATCCTATCACTGCTGCGTTTATGCCGCTGTACACACGCTTGATTCTCTTTTGGAGACATATAAATCCATAGGTTTTAAGATTCTTACTAGTCAGGTAGATTCTTACTAGTCAGGTATATTCTTAGGCGTTTAATATGGAGTGTTGAGTCCACTTCGTTGAGCAAGGAGTAGCTCTTGTCTATTACATATTTGGCTTATGGAACGGTATCTGTGCTCATTTCAATCTCTGGTTTTATGCAGCACCCCAACTCACCCGTCCCCTTAAGCAAGCATAAGTTGGTTTTCTAAATTTGAGACCCTGTTCTGTTTTGTAATCCAGTTCCTGTGTAGCCAAGTTTACATTCCGTGTATTAGTGATATCTTATGATGTTTCTTTTTCTGTGTGACTTATTTCAGTTAGAATCATCATACCTGAATCCACTCATTATGCTGCTACGGGCCTGATGACATAGATTTCATTGCTGAGTGATATTGCATTGTACGTAAGTACCACAACTTCTTTATCCATTTTTCACTTTCTGCGATATTGAACTTGTACCGTAAACGAGGTTCTTGTAAACAGAGCCGTCCCAAACTTTGGGGTGGCTGTGTCTTTTTGATTTTAATTTCCCTAAGCTATAGGACCATAAGTGGAAGTGCCCTAGGCTCTGTTGCTTTGTTTTTTGGATGTTTCAGGAAACACCATACACCTCTCCCGAGTGGCTGTTGGCAATTTACATCCCGCCCATCAGCATAACTAGGCTCCCAGTTCTCCATGGCCTGTCCTGCCTTTCTGGATTTTACACTTTTTTCAGATGGCCCTTTTGACCGGGGGGCAGTGAGACTTCATTGTAGTGCAGATTTCCTTTGCAAGCTTGCTTGGTTGGCCAAAATGGGCGTATGCGTTTTTTCCTGAATATATTCAGGAAAAAATGCATACGCCCTTTTTGGCCAAGTGCATCATTGTGGACGTTCTGCCTCTTTTCCTATGCTTTACATGCAATTCCAGTGTACCTCCTGAAATCGGTTTCTTGCAATTCTGCCCCGCTTTCAACTCCTCTTGGCAGCCTAATTCAATATATTTTTGGAAGATAGCTGTCATTTATAACTCTGCAGGTTTGTGAATTACAGTGCCCCTGAGCTCCTTTCTTCAACTCGCTTTCTTGAGAGCTGGCCGCAACACCTCAGGATTGCTTCAGGCCCTAGTTTGGTTCCGGCACGGCATGCTGAGCCTTTGGTTAATTCCTCTTCCTGGTGGGAAATGAGAGTTAAATTTGCCGGTCCGGACACCTCCACCTAATCTCTCATTGGTTCTCCCTATTCCTGTTCATCTTCCGCAGAAATTGCTAACTGGGCCAAACAGGAAGTTAAAGGCACTGACTCTCGAAGTGGGGAGAGTGTTAGTAAAGCGTCTGGAATGTTGCACCCGAGTACCAGGGGACGAAAACTGAGACACATTTGAACACGTTTTCCGATCACATGGTGGATCATACTCTAGGTTCCACATGCATGTTTTAGCTGAAGGAAGAATCCCTTAAACCTGGAGAGTTGAGACCCATGGAATGGGTACCATGCAATATGACTTCAAAGGGTCTGCATTTGCTCACCAAACCTCATCAATCCTATCACTGCTGCGTTTATGCCGCTGTACACACGCTTGATTCTCTTTTGGAGACATATAAATCCATAGGTTTTAAGATTCTTACTAGTCAGGTAGATTCTTACTAGTCAGGTATATTCTTAGGCGTTTAATATGGAGTGTTGAGTCCACTTCGTTGAGCAAGGAGTAGCTCTTGTCTATTACATATTTGGCTTATGGAACGGTATCTGTGCTCATTTCAATCTCTGGTTTTATGCAGCACCCCAACTCACCCGTCCCCTTAAGCAAGCATAAGTTGGTTTTCTACATTTGACACCCTGTTCTGTTTTGTAATTCAGTTCTTGTGTAGCCAAGTTTACATTCCGTGTATTAGTGATATCTTATGATATTTCTTTTTCTGTGTGACTAATTTCACTTAGAATCATCGTACCTGAATCCACTCATTATGCTGCTACGGGCCTGTTGACATAGATTTCATTGCTGAGTGATATTGCATTGTACGTAAGTACCACAACTTCTTTATCCATTTTTCGCTTTCTGTGATATTGAACTTGTACCGTAAACGAGGTTCTTGTAAACAGAGCCGTCCCAAACTTTGGGGTGGCTGTGTCTTTTTGATTTTAATTTCCCTAAGCTATAGGACCATAAGTGGAAGTGCCCTAGGCTCTGTTGCTTTGTTTTTTGGATGTTTCAGGAAACACCATACACTTCTCCAGAGTGGCTGCTGGCAATTTACATCCCGCCCATCAGCATAACTAGGCTCCCAGTTCTCCATGGCCTGTCCTGCCTTTCTGGATTTTACACTTTATTCAGATGGCCCTTTTGACCGGGGGGCAGTGAGACTTCATTGTAGTGCAGATTTCCTTTGCAAGCTTGCTTGGTTGGCCAAAAAGGGCGTATGCGTTTTTTCCTGAATATATTCAGGAAAAAACGCATACGCCCTTTTTGGCCAAGTGCATCATTGTGGACGTTCTGCCTCTTTTCCTATGCTTTACATGCAATTCCAGTCTACCTCCTGAAATCGGTTTCCTGCAATTCTGCCCCCCTTTCAACTCCTCTTGGCAGCCTTACTTCAATATATTTTTGGAAGATAGCTGTCCTTTATAACTCTGCAGGTTTGTGAATTACAGTGCCCCTGAGCTCCTTTCTTCAACTCGCTTTCTTGTGAGCTGGCCGCAACACCGCAGGATTGCTTCTGGTCCTAGTGTGGTTCCGGCATGGCACGCTGAGCCTTTGGTTAATTACTCTTCCTGGTGGGAAATGAGAGTTAAATTGGCCCGTCTGGACACCTCCACCTAGTCTCTCATTGGTTCTCCCTATTCCTGTTCATCTTCCACAGAAATTGCAAACTGGGCCAAACAGGAGGTTAAAGGCACTGACTCTCCAAGTGGGGAGAGTGTTAGTAAAGCGTCTGGAATGTTGCACCCGAGTACCAGGGAACGAAAACTGAGACACATTTGAACACATTTTCCGATCACACGGTGGATCATACTCTGGGTTCCACATGCATGTTTTAGCTGAAGGAAGAATCCCTTAAACAGGGAGAGTTGAGACCCATGGAATGGGTACCATGCAATATGATTTCAAAGGGTCTGCATTTGCTCACCGAACCTCAGCAATCCTATCACTGCTGCGTTTATGCCGCTGTACACACGCTTGATTCTCTTTCGGAGACATATAAATCCATAGGTTTTAAGATTCTTACTAGTCAGATATATTCTTAGGCGTTTAATACGAGGTGTTGAGTCCACTTCGTTGAGCAAGGAGTAGCTCTTGTCTATTACATATTTGGCTTATGGAATGGTATCTGTGCTCATTTCAATCTCTGGTTTTATGCAGCACCCCAACTCACCCGTCCCCTTAAGCAAGCATAAGTTGGTTTTCTACATTTGACACCCTGTTCTGTTTTGTAATTCAGTTCTTGTGTAGCCAAGTTTACATTCCGTGTATTAGTGATATCTTATGATGTTTCTTTTTCTGTGTGACTAATTTCACTTAGAATCATCGTACCTGAATCCACTCATTATGCTGCTATGGGCCTGATGACATAGATTTCATTGCTGAGTGATATTGCATTGTACGTAAGTACCACAATTTCTTTATCCATTTTTCGCTTTCTGTGATATTGAACTTGTACCGTAAACGAGGTTCTTGTAAACAGAGCCGTCCCAAACTTTGGGGTGGCTGTGTCTTTTTGATTTTAATTTCCCTAAGCTATAGGACCATAAGTGGAAGTGCCCTAGGCTCTGTTGCTTTGTTTTTTGGATGTTTCAGGAAACACCATACACTTCTCCAGAGTGGCTGCTGGCAATTTACATCCCGCCCATCAGCATAACTAGGCTCCCAGTTCTCCATGGCCTGTCCTGCCTTTCTGGATTTTACACTTTTTTCAGATGGCCCTTTTGACCGGGGGGCAGTGAGACTTCATTGTAGTGCAGATTTCCTTTGCAAGCTTGCTTGGTTGGCCAAAAAGGGCGTATGCGTTTTTCCCTGAATATATTCAGGAAAAAACGCATACGCCCTTTTTGGCCAAGTGTATCATTGTGGACGTTCTGCCTCTTTTCCTATGCTTTACATGCAATTCCAGTCTACCTCCTGAAAATGGTTTCCTGCAATTCTGCCCCGCTTTCAACTCCTCTTGGCAGCCTTACTTCAATATATTTTTGGAAGATAGCTGTCCTTTATAACTCTGCATGTTTGTGAATTACAGTGCCCCTGAGCTCCTTTCTTCAACTCGCTTTCTTGTGAGCTGGCCGCAACACCGCAGGATTGCTTCAGGCCCTAGTTTGGTTCCGGCACGGCATGCTGAGCCTTTGGTTAATTCCTCTTCCTGGTGGGAAATGAGAGTTAAATTTGCCCGTCCGGACACCTCCACCTAGTCTCTCATTGGTTCTCCCTATTCCTGTTCATTTTCCACAGAAATTGCAAACTGGGCCAAACAGGAGGTTAAAGGCACTGACTCTCCAAGTGGGGAGAGTGTTAGTAAAGCGTCTGGAATGTTGCACCCGAGTACCAGGGGACGAAAACTGAGACACATTTGAACACGTTTCCCGATCACACGGTGGATCATACTCTGGGTTCCACATGCATGTTTTAGCTGAAGGAAGAATCCATTAAACCTGGAGAGTTGAGACCCATGGAATGGGTACCATGCAATATGACTTCAAAGGGTCTGCATTTGCTCACCGAACCTCAGCAATCCTATCACTGCTGCGTTTATGCCGCTGTACACACGCTTGATTCTCTTTCGGAGACATATAAATCCATAGGTTTTAAGATTCTTACTAGTCAGGTAGATCCTTAGGCGTTTAATATGGAGTGTTGAGTCCACTTCATTGAGCAAGGAGTAGCTCTTGTCTATTACATATTTGGCTTATGGAACGGTATCTGTGCTAATTTCAATCTCTGGTTTTATGCAGCACCCCAACTCACCCGTCCCCTTAAGCAAGCATAAGTTGGTTTTCTACATTTGACACCCTGTTCTGTTTTGTAATTCAGTTCTTGTGTAGCCAAGTTTACATTCCGTGTATTAGTGATATCTTATGATGTTTCTTTTTCTGTGTGACTAATTTCACTTAGAATCATCGTACCTGAATCCACTCATTATGCTGCTACGGGCCTGTTGACATAGATTTCATTGCTGAGTGATATTGCATTGTACGTAAGTACCACAATTTCTTTATCCATTTTTCGCTTTCTGTGATATTGAACTTCTACCGTAAACGAGGTTCTTGTAAACAGAGCCGTCCCAAACTTTGGGGTGGCTGTGTCTTTTTGATTTTATTTTCCCTAAGCTATAGGACAATAAGTGGAAGTGCCCTAGGCTCTGTTGCTTTGTTTTTTGGATGTTTCAGGAAACACCATACACTTCTCCAGAGTGGCTGCTGGCAATTTACATCCCGCCCATCAGCATAACTAGGCTCCCAGTTCTCCATGGCCTGTCCTGCCTTTCTGGATTTTACAATTTTTTCAGATGGCCCTTTTGACCGGGGGGCAGTGAGACTTCATTGTAGTGCAGATTTCCTTTGCAAGCTTGCTTGGTTGGCCAAAAAGGGCGTATGCGTTTTTTCCTGAATATATTCAGGAAAAAACGCATACGCCCTTTTTGGCCAAGTGCATCATTGTGGACGTTCTGCCTCTTTTCCTATGCTTTACATGCAATTCCAGTCTACCTCCTGAAATCGGTTTCCTGCAATTCTGCCCCCCTTTCAACTCCTCTTGGCAGCCTTACTTCAATATATTTTTGGAAGATAGCTGTCCTTTATAACTCTGCAGGTTTGTGAATTACAGTGCCCCTGAGCTCCTTTCTTCAACTCGCTTTCTTGTGAGCTGGCCGCAACACCGCAGGATTGCTTCTGGTCCTAGTGTGGTTCCGGCATGGCACGCTGAGCCTTTGGTTAATTCCTCTTCCTGGTTGGAAATGAGAGTTAAATTTGCCCGTCTGGACACCTCCACCTAGTCTCTCATTGGTTGTCCCTATTCCTGTTCATCTTCCACAGAAATTGCAAACTGGGCCAAACAGGAGGTTAAAGGCACTGACTCTCCAAGTGGGGAGAGTGTTAGTAAAGCGTCTGGAATGTTGCACCCGAGTACCAGGAAACGAAAATTGAGACACATTTGAACACGTTTTCCGATCACACGGTGGATCATACTCTGGGTTCCACATGCATGTTTTAGCTGAAGGAAGAATCCCTTAAACAGGGAGAGTTGAGACCCATGGAATGGGTACCATGCAATATGACTTCAAAGGGTCTGCATTTGCTCTCCGAACCTCAGCAATCCTATCACTGCTGCGTTTATGCCACTGTACAAACGCCTGATTCTCTTTCGGAGACATATAAATCCATAGGTTTTAAGATTCTTACTAGTCAGGTAGATTCTTACTAGTCAGGTATATTCTTAGGCTTTTAATATGGGGTGTTGAGTCCACTTCGTTGAGCAAGGAGTAGCTCTTGTCTATTACATATTTGGCTTATGGAACGGTATCTCTGCTAATTTCAATCTCTGGTTTTATGCAGCACCCCAACTCACCCGTCCCCTTAAGCAAGCATAAGTTGGTTTTCTACATTTGACACCCTGTTCTGTTTTGTAATTCAGTTCTTGTGTAGCCAAGTTTACATTCCGTGTATTAGTGATATCTTATGATGTTTCTTTTTCTGTGTGACTAATTTCACTTAGAATCATCGTACCTGAATCCACTCATTATGCTGCTACGGGCCTGATGACATAGATTTCATTGCTGAGTGATATTGCATTGTACGTAAGTACCACAATTTCTTTATCCATTTTTCGCTTTCTGTGATATTGAACTTCTACCGTAAACGAGGTTCTTGTAAACAGAGCCGTCCCAAACTTTGGGGTGGCTGTGTCTTTTTGATTTTAATTTCCCTAAGCTATAGGACAATAAGTGGAAGTGCCCTAGGCTCTGTTGCTTTGTTTTTTGGATGTTTCAGGAAACACCATACACTTCTCCAGAGTGGCTGCTGGCAATTTACATCCCGCCCATCAGCATAACTAGGCTCCCAGTTCTCCATGGCCTGTCCTGCCTTTCTGGATTTTACACTTTTTTCAGATGGCCCTTTTGACCGGGGGGCAGTGAGACTTCATTGTAGTGCAGATTTCCTTTGCAAGCTTGCTTGGTTGGCAGGAAAAAACGCATACGCCCTTTTTGGCCAAGTGCATCATTGTGGACGTTCTGCCTCTTTTCCTATGCTTTACATGCAATTCCAGTCTACCTCCTGAAATCGGTTTCCTGCAATTCTGCCCCCATTTCAACTCCTCTTGGCAGCCTTACTTCAATATATTTTTGGAAGATAGCTGTCCTTTATAACTCTGCAGGTTTGTGAATTACAGTGCCCCTGAGCTCCTTTCTTCAACTCGCTTTCTTGTGAGCTGGCCGCAACACCGCAGGATTGCTTCTGGTCCTAGTGTGGTTCCGGCAAGGCACGCTGAGCCTTTGGTTAATTCCTCTTCCTGGTTGGAAATGAGAGTTAAATTTGCCCGTCTGGACACCTCCACCTAGTCTCTCATTGGTTGTCCCTATTCCTGTTCATTTTCCACAGAAATTGCAAACTGGGCCAAACAGGAGGTTAAAGGCACTGACTCTCCAAGTGGGGAGAGTGTTAGTAAAGCGTCTGGAATGTTGCACCCGAGTACCAGGAAACGAAAATTGAGACACATTTGAACACGTTTTCCGATCACACGGTGGATCATACTCTGGGTTCCACATGCATGTTTTAGCTGAAGGAAGAATCCCTTAAACAGGGAGAGTTGAGACCCATGGAATGGGTACCATGCAATATGACTTCAAAGGGTCTGCATTTGCTCTCCGAACCTCAGCAATCTTATCACTGCTGCGTTTATGCCACTGTACAAACGCCTGATTCTCTTTCGGAGACATATAAATCCATAGGTTTTAAGATTCTTACTAGTCAGGTAGATTCTTACTAGTCAGGTATATTCTTAGGCTTTTAATATGGGGTGTTGAGTCCACTTCGTTGAGCAAGGAGTAGCTCTTGTCTATTACATATTTGGCTTATGGAACGGTATCTCTGCTAATTTCAATCTCTGGTTTTATGCAGCACCCCAACTCACCCGTCCCCTTAAGCAAGCATAAGTTGGTTTTCTACATTTGACACCCTGTTCTGTTTTGTAATTCAGTTCTTGTGTAGCCAAGTTTACATTCCGTGTATTAGTGATATCTTATGATGTTTCTTTTTCTGTGTGACTAATTTCACTTAGAATCATCGTACCTGAATCCACTCATTATGCTGCTACGGGCCTGATGACATAGATTTCATTGCTGAGTGATATTGCATTGTACATAAGTACCACAACTTCTTTATCCATTTTTCGCTTTCTGTGATATTGAACTTGTTCGGTAAACGAGGTTCTTGTAAACAGAGCCGTCCCAAACTTTGGGGTGGCTGTGTCTTTTTGATTTTAATTTCCCTAAGCTATAGGACCATAAGTGGAAGTGCCCTAGGCTCTGTTGCTTTGTTTTTTGGATGTTTCAGGAAACACCATACACTTCTCCAGAGTGGCTGCTGGCAATTTACATCCCGCCCATCAGCATAACAAGGCTCCCAGTTCTCCATGGCCTGTCCTGCCTTTCTGGATTTTACACTTTTTTCAGATGGCCCTTTTGACCGGGGGGCAGTGAGACTTCATTGTAGTGCAGATTTCCTTTGCAAGCTTGCTTGGTTGGCCAAAAAGGGCGTATGCGTTTTTTCCTGAATATATTCAGGAAAAAACGCATACGCCCTTTTTGTCCAAGTGCATCATTGTGGACCTTCTGCCTCTTTTCCTATGCTTTAAATGCAATTCCAGTCTACCTCCTGAAATCGGTTTCCTGCAATTCTGCCCCGCTTTCAAGTCCTCTTGGCAGCCTTACTTCAGTATATTTTTGGACGATAGCTGTCATTTATAACTCTGCAGGTTTGTGAATTACAGTGCCCCTGAGCTCCTTTCTTCAACTCGCTTTCTTGTGAGCTGGCCGCAACACCGCAGGATTGCTTCAGGCCCTAATCTGGTTCCGGCACGGCACGCTGTGCCTTTGGTTAATTCTTCTTCCTGGTGGGAAATGAGAGTTAAATTTGCCCGTCCAGACACCTCCACCTAGTCTCTCATTGGTTCTCCCTATTCCTGTTCACCTTCCTCAGAAATTGCAAATGGGCCAAACAGGAGGTTAAAGGCACTGACTCTCCAAGTCGGGAGAGTGTTAGTAAAGCGTGTGGAATGTTGCACCCGAGTACCAGGGGACGAAAACTGAGACACATTTGAACACGTTTTCCGATCACATGGTGGATCATACTCTAGGTTCCACATGCATGTTTTAGCTGAAGGAAGAATCCCTTAAACCTGGAGAGTTGAGACCCATGGAATGGGTACCATGCAATATGACTTCAAAGGGTCTGCATTTGCTCACCAAACCTCACCAATCCTATCACTGCTGCGTTTATGCCGCTGTACACACGCTTGATTCTCTTTTGGAGACATATAAATCCATAGGTTTTAAGATTCTTACTAGTCAGGTATATTCTTAGGCGTTTAATATGGAGTGTTGAGTGCACTTCATTGAGCAAGGAGTAGCTCTTGTCTATTACATATTTGGCTTATGGAACGGTATCTGTGCTCATTTCAATCTCTGGTTTTATGCAGCACCCCAACTCACCCGTCCCCTTAAGCAAGCATAAGTTGGTTTTCTACATTTGACACCCTGTTCTGTTTTGTAATTCAGTTCTTGTGTAGCCAAGTTTACATTCCGTGTATTAGTGATATCTTATGATGTTTCTTTTTCTGTGTGACTAATTTCACTTAGAATCATCGTACCTGAATCCACTCATTATGCTGCTACGGGCCTGTTGACATAGATTTCATTGCTGAGTGATATTGCATTGTACGTAAGTACCACAATTTCTTTATCCATTTTTCGCTTTCTGTGATATTGAACTTCTACCGTAAACGAGGTTCTTGTAAACAGAGCCGTCCCAAACTTTGGGGTGGCTGTGTCTTTTTGATTTTAATTTCCCTAAGCTATAGGACAATAAGTGGAAGTGCCCTAGGCTCTGTTGCTTTGTTTTTTGGATGTTTCAGGAAACACCATACACTTCTCCAGAGTGGCTGCTGGCAATTTACATCCCGCCCATCAGCATAACTAGGCTCCCAGTTCTCCATGGCCTGTCCTGCCTTTCTGGATTTTACACTTTTTTCAGATGGCCCTTTTGACCGGGGGGCAGTGAGACTTCATTGTAGTGCAGATTTCCTTTGCAAGCTTGCTTGGTTGGCCAAAAAGGGCGTATGCGTTTTTTCCTGAATATATTCAGGAAAAAACGCATACGCCCTTTTTGGCCAAGTGCATCATTGTGGACGTTCTGCCTCTTTTCCTATGCTTTACATGCAATTCCAGTCTACCTCCTGAAATCGGTTTCCTGCAATTCTGCCCCCCTTTCAACTCCTCTTGGCAGCCTTACTTCAATATATTTTTGGAAGATAGCTGTCCTTTATAACTCTGCAGGTTTGTGAATTACAGTGCCCCTGAGCTCCTTTCTTCAACTCGCTTTCTTGTGAGCTGGCCGCAACACCGCAGGATTGCTTCTGGTCCTAGTGTGGTTCCGGCATGGCACGCTGAGCCTTTGGTTAATTCCTCTTCCTGGTTGGAAATGAGAGTTTAATTTGCCCGTCTGGACACCTCCACCTAGTCTCTCATTGGTTGTCCCTATTCCTGTTCATTTTCCACAGAAATTGCAAACTGGGCCAAACAGGAGGTTAAAGGCACTGACTCTCCAAGTGGGGAGAGTGTTAGTAAAGCGTCTGGAATGTTGCACCCGAGTACCAGGAAACGAAAATTGAGACACATTTGAACACGTTTTCCGATCACACGGTGGATCATACTCTGGGTTCCACATGCATGTTTTAGCTGAAGGAAGAATCCCTTAAACAGGGAGAGTTGAGACCCATGGAATGGGTACCATGCAATATGACTTCAAAGGGTCTGCATTTGCTCTCCGAACCTCAGCAATCCTATCACTGCTGCGTTTATGCCACTGTACAAACGCCTGATTCTCTTTCGGAGACATATAAATCCATAGGTTTTAAGATTCTTACTAGTCAGGTAGATTCTTACTAGTCAGGTATATTCTTAGGCTTTTAATATGGGGTGTTGAGTCCACTTCGTTGAGCAAGGAGTAGCTCTTGTCTATTACATATTTGGCTTATGGAATGGTATCTCTGCTAATTTCAGTCTCTGGTTTTATGCAGCACCCCAACTCACCCGTCCCCTTAAGCAAGCATAAGTTGGTTTTCTACATTTGACACCCTGTTCTGTTTTGTAATTCAGTTCTTGTGTAGCCAAGTTTACATTCCGTGTATTAGTGATATCTTATGATGTTTCTTTTTCTGTGTGACTAATTTCACTTAGAATCATCGTACCTGAATCCACTCATTATGCTGCTACGGGCCTGATGACATAGATTTCATTGCTGAGTGATATTGCATTGTACATAAGTACCACAACTTCTTTATCCATTTTTCGCTTTCTGTGATATTGAACTTGTTCGGTAAACGAGGTTCTTGTAAACAGAGCCGTCCCAAACTTTGGGGTGGCTGTGTCTTTTTGATTTTAATTTCCCTAAGCTATAGGACCATAAGTGGAAGTGCCCTAGGCTCTGTTGCTTTGTTTTTTGGATGTTTCAGGAAACACCATACACTTCTCCAGAGTGGCTGCTGGCAATTTACATCCCGCCCATCAGCATAACAAGGCTCCCAGTTCTCCATGGCCTGTCCTGCCTTTCTGGATTTTACACTTTTTTCAGATGGCCCTTTTGACCGGGGGGCAGTGAGACTTCATTGTAGTGCAGATTTCCTTTGCAAGCTTGCTTGGTTGGCCAAAAAGGGCGTATGCGTTTTTTCCTGAATATATTCAGGAAAAAACGCATACGCCCTTTTTGGCCAAGTGCATCATTGTGGACGTTCTGCCTCTTTTCCTATGCTTTACATGCAATTCCAGTGCACCTCCAGAAATCGGTTTCCTGCAATTCTGCCCCGCTTTCAACTCCTCTTGGCAGCCTTACTTCAATATATTTTTGGAAGATAGCTGTCATTTATAACTCTGCAGGTTTGTGAATTACAGTGCCCCTGAGCTCCTTTCTTCAACTCGCTTTCTTGTGAGCTGGCCGCAACACCGCAGGATTGCTTCAGGCCCTAGTTTGGTTCCGGCACGGCATGCTGAGCCTTTGGTTAATTCCTCTTCCTGGTGGGAAATGAGAGTTAAATTTGCCCGTCCGGACACCTCCACCTAGTCTCTCATTGGTTCTCCCTATTCCTGTTCATTTTCCACAGAAATTGCAAACTGGGCCAAACAGGAGGTTAAAGGCACTGACTCTCCAAGTGGGGAGAGTGTTAGTAAAGCGTCTGGAATGTTGCACCCGAGTACCAGGGGACCAAAACTGAGACACATTTGTACACGTTTCCCGATCACACGGTGGATCATACTCTGGGTTCCACATGCATGTTTTAGCTGAAGGAAGAATCCATTAAACCTGGAGAGTTGAGACCCATGGAATGGGTACCATGCAATATGACTTCAAAGGGTCTGCATTTGCTCACCGAACCTCAGCAATCCTATCACTGCTGCGTTTATGCCGCTGTACACACGCTTGATTCTCTTTCGGAGACATATAAATCCATAGGTTTTAAGATTCTTACTAGTCAGGTATATTCTTAGGCGTTTAATATGGGGTGTTGAGTCCACTTCGTTGAGCAAGGAGTAGCTCTTGTCTATTACATATTTGGCTTATGGAACTGTATCTGTGCTCATTTCAATCTCTGGTTTTATGCAGCACCCCAACTCACCCATCCCCTTAAGCAAGCATAAGTTGGTTTTCTACATTTGACACCCTGTTCTGTTTTGTAATTCAGTTCTTGTGTAGCCAAGTTTACATTCCATGTATTAGTGATATCTTATGATGTTTCTTTTTCTGTGTGACTAATTTCACTTAGAATCATCGTACCTGAATCCACTCATTATGCTGCTACGGGCCTGATGACATAGATTTCATTGCTGAGTGATATTGCATTGTACGTAAGTACCACAACTTCTTTATCCATTTTTCGCTTTCTGTGATATTGAACTTGTACCATAAACGAGGTTCTTGTAAACAGAGCCGTCCCAAACATTGGGGTGGCTGTGTCTTTTTGATTTTAATTTCCCTAAGCTATGGGACCATAAGTGGAAGTGCCCTAGGCTCTGTTGCTTTGTTTTTTGGATGTTTCAGGAAACACCATACACTTCTCCAGAGTGGCTGCTGGCAATTTACATCCCGCCCATCAGCATAACAAGGCTCCCAGTTCTCAATGGCCTGTCCTGCCTTTCTGGATTTTACACTTTTTTCAGATGGCCCTTTTGACCGGGGGGCAGTGAGACTTCATTGTAGTGCAGATTTCCTTTGCAAGCTTGCTTGGTTGGCCAAAAAGGGCGTATGCGTTTTTCCCTGAATATATTCAGGAAAAAACACATACGCCCTTTTTGGCCAAGTGTATCATTGTGGACGTTCTGCCTCTTTTCCTATGCTTTACATGCAATTCCAGTCTACCTCCTGAAATCGGTTTCCTGCAATTCTGCCCCGCTTTCAACTCCTCTTGGCAGCCTTACTTCAATATATTTTTGGAAGATAGCTGTCATTTATAACTCTGCAGGTTTGTGAATTACAGTGCCCCTGAGCTCCTTTCTTCAACTCGCTTTCTTGTGAGCTGGCCGCAACACCGCAGGATTGCTTCAGGCCCTAGTTTGATTCCGGCACGGCATGCTGAGCCTTTGGTTAATTCCTCTTCCTGGTGGGAAATGAGAGTTAAATTTGCCCGTCTGGACACCTCCACCTAGTCTCTCATTTGTTCTCCCTATTCCTGTTCATTTTCCACAGAAATTGCAAACTGGGCCAAACAGGAGGTTAAAGGCACTGACTCTCCAAGTGGGGAGAGTGTTAGTAAAGCGTCTGGAATGTTGCACCCGAGTACCAGGAAACGAAAATTGAGACACATTTGAACACGTTTTCCGATCACACGGTGGATCATACTCTGGGTTCCACATGCATGTTTTAGCTGAAGGAAGAATCCCTTAAACATGGAGAGTTGAGACCCATGGAATGGGTACCATGCAATATGACTTCAAAGGGTCTGCATTTGCTCACCGAACCTCACCAATCCTATCACTGCTGCGTTTATGCCGCTGTACACACGCTTGATTCTCTTTCGGAGACATATAAATCCATAGGTTTTAAGATTCTTACTAGTCAGGTAGATTCTTACTAGTCAGGTATATTCTTAGGCGTTTAATATGGGGTGTTGAGTCCACTTCGTTGAGCAAGGAGTAGCTCTTGTCTATTACATATTTGGCTTATGGAACTGTATCTGTGCTCATTTCAATCTCTGGTTTTATGCAGCACTCCAACTCACCCGTCCCCTTAAGCAAGCATAAGTTGGTTTTCTACATTTGACACCCTGTTCTGTTTTGTAATTCAGTTCTTGTGTAGCCAAGTTTACATTCCATGTATTAGTGATATCTTATGATGTTTCTTTTTCTGTGTGACTAATTTCACTTAGAATCATCGTACCTGAATCCACTCATTATGCTGCTACGGGCCTGATGACATAGATTTCATTGCTGAGTGATATTGCATTGTACGTAAGTACCACAACTTCTTTATCCATTTTTCGCTTTCTGTGATATTGAACTTGTACCATAAACGAGGTTCTTGTAAACAGAGCCGTCCCAAACTTTGGGGTGGCTGTGTCTTTTTGATTTTAATTTCCCTAAGCTATAGGACCATAAGTGGAAGTGCCCTAGGCTCTGTTGCTTTGTTTTTTGGATGTTTCAGGAAACACCATACACTTTCCCAGAGTGGCTGCTGGCAATTTACATCCAGCCCATCAGCATAACAAGGCTCCCAGTTCTCAATGGCCTGTCCTGCCTTTCTGGATTTTACACTTTTTTCAGATGGCCCTTTTGACCGGGGGGCAGTGAGACTTCATTGTAGTGCAGATTTCCTTTGCAAGCTTGCTTGGTTGGCCAAAAAGGGCGTATGCGTTTTTCCCTGAATATATTCAGGAAAAAACACATACGCCCTTTTTGGCCAAGTGTATCATTGTGGACGTTCTGCCTCTTTTCCTATGCTTTACATGCAATTCCAGTCTACCTCCTGAAATCGGTTTCCTGCAATGCTGCCCCGCTTTCAACTCCTCTTGGCAGCCTTACTTCAATATATTTTTGGAAGATAGCTGTCATTTATAACTCTGCAGGTTTGTGAATTACAGTGCCCCTGAGCTCCTTTCTTCAACTCGCTTTCTTGTGAGCTGGCCCCAACACCGCAGGATTGCTTTAGGCCCTAGTTTGATTCCGGCACGGCATGCTGAGCCTTTGGTTAATTCCTCTTCCTGGTGGGAAATGAGAGTTAAATTTGCCCGTCCGGACACCTCCACCTAGTCTCTCATTGGTTCTCCCTATTCCTGTTCATTTTCCACAGAAATTGCAAACTGGGCCAAACAGGAGGTTAAAGGCGCTGACTCTCCAAGTGGGGAGAGTGTTAGTAAAGCGTCTGGAATGTTGCACCCGAGTACCAGGGGACGAAAACTGAAACACATTTGAACACGTTTCCCGATCACACGGTGGATCATACTCTGGGTTCCACATGCATGTTTTAGCTGAAGGAAGAATCCATTAAACCTGGAGAGTTGAGACCCATGGAATGGGTACCATGCAATATGACTTCAAAGGGTCTGCATTTGCTCACCGAACCTCAGCAATCCTATCACTGCTGCGTTTATGCCGCTGTACACACACTTGATTCTCTTTCGGAGACATATAAATCCATAGGTTTTAAGATTCTTACTAGTCAGGTAGATTCTTACTAGTCAGGTATATTCTTAGGCGTTTAATATGGGGTGTTGAGTCCACTTCGTTGAGCAAGGAGTAGCTCTTGTCTATTACATATTTGGCTTATGGAACGGTATCTGTGCTCATTTCAATCTCTGGTTTTATGCAGCACCCCAACTCACCCGTCCCCTTAAGCAAGCATAAGTTGGTTTTCTACATTTGACACCCTGTTCTGTTTTGTAATTCAGTTCTTGTGTAGCCAAGTTTACATTCCGTGTATTAGTGATATCTTATGATGTTTCTTTTTCTGTGTGACTAATTTCACTTAGAATCATCGTACCTGAATCCACTCATTATGCTGCTACGGGCCTGATGACATAGATTTCATTGCTGAGTGATATTGCATTGTACGTAAGTACCACAGTTTCTTTATCCATTTTTCGCTTTCTGTGATATTGAACTTGTACCGTAAACGAGGTTCTTGTAAACAGAGCCGTCCCAAACTTTGGGGTGGCTGTGTCTTTTTGATTTTAATTTCCCTAAGCTATAGGACCATAAGTGGAAGTGCCCTAGGCTCTGTTGCTTTGTTTTTTGGATGTTTCAGGAAACACCATACACTTCTCCAGAGTGGCTGCTGGCAATTTACATCCCGCCCATCAGCATAACTAGGCTCCCAGTTCTCCATGGCCTGTCCTGCCTTTCTGGATTTTACACTTTTTTCAGATGGCCCTTTTGACCGGGGGGCAGTGAGACTTCATTGTAGTGCAGATTTCCTTTGCAAGCTTGCTTGGTTGGCCAAAAAGGGCGTATGCGTTTTTTCCTGAATATATTCAGGAAAAAACGCATACGCCCTTTTTGGCCAAGTGCATCATTGTGGACGTTCTGCCTCTTTTCCTATGCTTTACATGCAATTGCAGTCTACCTCCTGAAATCGGTTTCCTGCAATTCTGCCCCGCTTTCAACTCCTCTTGGCAGCCTTACTTCAATATATTTTTGGAAGATAGCTGTCATTTATAACTCTGCAGGTTTGTGAATTACAGTGCCCCTGAGCTCCTTTCTTCAACTCGCTTTCTTGTGAGCTGGCCGCAACACCGCAGGATTGCTTCAGGCCCTAGTTTGATTCCGGCACGGCATGCTGAGCCTTTGGTTAATTCCTCTTCCTGGTGGGAAATGAGAGTTAAATTTGCCCGTCTGGACACCTCCACCTAGTCTCTCATTGGTTCTCCCTATTCCTGTTCATTTTCCACAGAAATTGCAAACTGGGCCAAACAGGAGGTTAAAGGCACTGACTCTCCAAGTGGGGAGAGTGTTAGTAAAGCGTCTGGAATGTTGCACCCGAGTACCAGGAAACGAAAATTGAGACACATTTGAACACGTTTTCCGATCACACGGTGGATCATACTCTGGGTTCCACATGCATGTTTTAGCTGAAGGAAGAATCCCTTAAACATGGAGAGTTGAGACCCATGGAATGGGTACCATGCAATATGACTTCAAAGGGTCTGCATTTGCTCACCGAACCTCACCAATCCTATCACTGCTGCGTTTATGCCGCTGTACACACGCTTGATTCTCTTTCGGAGACATATAAATCCATAGGTTTTAAGATTCTTACTAGTCAGGTAGATTCTTACTAGTCAGGTATATTCTTAGGCGTTTAATATGGGGTGTTGAGTCCACTTCGTTGAGCAAGGAGTAGCTCTTGTCTATTACATATTTGGCTTATGGAACTGTATCTGTGCTCATTTCAATCTCTGGTTTTATGCAGCACCCCAACTCACCCGTCCCCTTAAGCAAGCATAAGTTGGTTTTCTACATTTGACACCCTGTTCTGTTTTGTAATTCAGTTCTTGTGTAGCCAAGTTTACATTCCATGTATTAGTGATATCTTATGATGTTTCTTTTTCTGTGTGACTAATTTCACTTAGAATCATCGTACCTGAATCCACTCATTATGCTGCTACGGGCCTGATGACAGATTTCATTGCTGAGTGATATTGCATTGTACGTAAGTACCACAACTTCTTTATCCATTTTTCGCTTTCTGTGATATTGAACTTGTACCATAAACGAGGTTCTTGTAAACAGAGCCGTCCCAAACTTTGGGGTGGCTGTGTCTTTTTGATTTTAATTTCCCTAAGCTATAGGACCATAAGTGGAAGTGCCCTAGGCTCTGTTGCTTTGTTTTTTGGATGTTTCAGGAAACACCATACACTTTCCCAGAGTGGCTGCTGGCAATTTACATCCAGTCCATCAGCATAACAAGGCTCCCAGTTCTCAATGGCCTGTCCTGCCTTTCTGGATTTTACACTTTTTTCAGATGGCCCTTTTGACCGGGGGGCAGTGAGACTTCATTGTAGTGCAGATTTCCTTTGCAAGCTTGCTTGGTTGGCCAAAAAGGGCGTATGCGTTTTTCCCTGAATATATTCAGGAAAAAACACATACGCCCTTTTTGGCCAAGTGTATCATTGTGGACGTTCTGCCTCTTTTCCTATGCTTTACATGCAATTCCAGTCTACCTCCTGAAATCGGTTTCCTGCAATGCTGCCCCGCTTTCAACTCCTCTTGGCAGCCTTACTTCAATATATTTTTGGAAGATAGCTGTCATTTATAACTCTGCAGGTTTGTGAATTACAGTGCCCCTGAGCTCCTTTCTTCAACTCGCTTTCTTGTGAGCTGGCCCCAACACCGCAGGATTGCTTTAGGCCCTAGTTTGATTCCGGCACGGCATGCTGAGCCTTTGGTTAATTCCTCTTCCTGGTGGGAAATGAGAGTTAAATTTGCCCGTCCGGACACCTCCACCTAGTCTCTCATTGGTTCTCCCTATTCCTGTTCATTTTCCACAGAAATTGCAAACTGGGCCAAACAGGAGGTTAAAGGCGCTGACTCTCCAAGTGGGGAGAGTGTTAGTAAAGCGTCTGGAATGTTGCACCCGAGTACCAGGGGACGAAAACTGAAACACATTTGAACACGTTTCCCGATCACACGGTGGATCATACTCTGGGTTCCACATGCATGTTTTAGCTGAAGGAAGAATCCATTAAACCTGGAGAGTTGAGACCCATGGAATGGGTACCATGCAATATGACTTCAAAGGGTCTGCATTTGCTCACCGAACCTCAGCAATCCTATCACTGCTGCGTTTATGCCGCTGTACACACGCTTGATTCTCTTTCGGAGACATATAAATCCATAGGTTTTAAGATTCTTACTAGTCAGGTAGATTCTTACTAGTCAGGTATATTCTTAGGCGTTTAATATGGGGTGTTGAGTCCACTTCGTTGAGCAAGGAGTAGCTCTTGTCTATTACATATTTGGCTTATGGAACGGTATCTGTGCTCATTTCAATCTCTGGTTTTATGCAGCACCCCAACTCACCCGTCCCCTTAAGCAAGCATAAGTTGGTTTTCTACATTTGACACCCTGTTCTGTTTTGTAATTCAGTTCTTGTGTAGCCAAGTTTACATTCCGTGTATTAGTGATATCTTATGATGTTTCTTTTTCTGTGTGACTAATTTCACTTAGAATCATCGTACCTGAATCCACTCATTATGCTGCTACGGGCCTGATGACATAGATTTCATTGCTGAGTGATATTGCATTGTACGTAAGTACCACAGTTTCTTTATCCATTTTTCGCTTTCTGTGATATTGAACTTGTACCGTAAACGAGGTTCTTGTAAACAGAGCCGTCCCAAACTTTGGGGTGGCTGTGTCTTTTTGATTTTAATTTCCCTAAGCTATAGGACCATAAGTGGAAGTGCCCTAGGCTCTGTTGCTTTGTTTTTTGGATGTTTCAGGAAACACCATACACTTCTCCAGAGTGGCTGCTGGCAATTTACATCCCGCCCATCAGCATAACTAGGCTCCCAGTTCTCCATGGCCTGTCCTGCCTTTCTGGATTTTACACTTTTTTCAGATGGCCCTTTTGACCGGGGGGCAGTGAGACTTCATTGTAGTGCAGATTTCCTTTGCAAGCTTGCTTGGTTGGCCAAAAAGGGCGTATGCGTTTTTTCCTGAATATATTCAGGAAAAAACGCATACGCCCTTTTTGGCCAAGTGCATCATTGTGGACGTTCTGCCTCTTTTCCTATGCTTTACATGCAATTGCAGTCTACCTCCTGAAATCGGTTTCCTGCAATTCTGCCCCGCTTTCAACTCCTCTTGGCAGCCTTACTTCAATATATTTTTGGAAGATAGCTGTCATTTATAACTCTGCAGGTTTGTGAATTACAGTGCCCCTGAGCTCCTTTCTTCAACTCGCTTTCTTGTGAGCTGGCCGCAACACCGCAGGATTGCTTCAGGCCCTAGTTTGATTCCGGCACGGCATGCTGAGCCTTTGGTTAATTCCTCTTCCTGGTGGGAAATGAGAGTTAAATTTGCCCGTCTGGACACCTCCACCTAGTCTCTCATTGGTTCTCCCTATTCCTGTTCATTTTCCACAGAAATTGCAAACTGGGCCAAACAGGAGGTTAAAGGCACTGACTCTCCAAGTGGGGAGAGTGTTAGTAAAGCGTCTGGAATGTTGCACCCGAGTACCAGGAAACGAAAATTGAGACACATTTGAACACGTTTTCCGATCACACGGTGGATCATACTCTGGGTTCCACATGCATGTTTTAGCTGAAGGAAGAATCCCTTAAACATGGAGAGTTGAGACCCATGGAATGGGTACCATGCAATATGACTTCAAAGGGTCTGCATTTGCTCACCGAACCTCACCAATCCTATCACTGCTGCGTTTATGCCGCTGTACACACGCTTGATTCTCTTTCGGAGACATATAAATCCATAGGTTTTAAGATTCTTACTAGTCAGGTAGATTCTTACTAGTCAGGTATATTCTTAGGCGTTTAATATGGGGTGTTGAGTCCACTTCGTTGAGCAAGGAGTAGCTCTTGTCTATTACATATTTGGCTTATGGAACTGTATCTGTGCTCATTTCAATCTCTGGTTTTATGCAGCACCCCAACTCACCCGTCCCCTTAAGCAAGCATAAGTTGGTTTTCTACATTTGACACCCTGTTCTGTTTTGTAATTCAGTTCTTGTGTAGCCAAGTTTACATTCCATGTATTAGTGATATCTTATGATGTTTCTTTTTCTGTGTGACTAATTTCACTTAGAATCATCGTACCTGAATCCACTCATTATGCTGCTACGGGCCTGATGACATAGATTTCATTGCTGAGTGATATTGCATTGTACGTAAGTACCACAACTTCTTTATCCATTTTTCGCTTTCTGTGATATTGAACTTGTACCATAAACGAGGTTCTTGTAAACAGAGCCGTCCCAAACTTTGGGGTGGCTGTGTCTTTTTGATTTTAATTTCCCTAAGCTATAGGACCATAAGTGGAAGTGCCCTAGGCTCTGTTGCTTTGTTTTTTGGATGTTTCAGGAAACACCATACACTTCTCCAGAGTGGCTGCTGGCAATTTACATCCCGCCCATCAGCATAACAAGGCTCCCAGTTCTCAATGGCCTGTCCTGCCTTTCTGGATTTTACACTTTTTTCAGATGGCCCTTTTGACCGGGGGGCAGTGAGACTTCATTGTAGTGCAGATTTCCTTTGCAAGCTTGCTTGGTTGGCCAAAAAGGGCGTATGCGTTTTTCCCTGAATATATTCAGGAAAAAACACATACGCCCTTTTTGGCCAAGTGTATCATTGTGGACGTTCTGCCTCTTTTCCTATGCTTTACATGCAATTCCAGTCTACCTCCTGAAATCGGTTTCCTGCAATGCTGCCCCGCTTTCAACTCCTCTTGGCAGCCTTACTTCAATATATTTTTGGAAGATAGCTGTCATTTATAACTCTGCAGGTTTGTGAATTACAGTGCCCCTGAGCTCCTTTCTTCAACTCGCTTTCTTGTGAGCTGGCCCCAACACCGCAGGATTGCTTTAGGCCCTAGTTTGATTCCGGCACGGCATGCTGAGCCTTTGGTTAATTCCTCTTCCTGGTGGGAAATGAGAGTTAAATTTGCCCGTCCGGACACCTCCACCTAGTCTCTCATTGGTTCTCCCTATTCCTGTTCATTTTCCACAGAAATTGCAAACTGGGCCAAACAGGAGGTTAAAGGCGCTGACTCTCCAAGTGGGGAGAGTGTTAGTAAAGCGTCTGGAATGTTGCACCCGAGTACCAGGGGACGAAAACTGAAACACATTTGAACACGTTTCCCGATCACACGGTGGATCATACTCTGGGTTCCACATGCATGTTTTAGCTGAAGGAAGAATCCATTAAACCTGGAGAGTTGAGACCCATGGAATGGGTACCATGCAATATGACTTCAAAGGGTCTGCATTTGCTCACCGAACCTCAGCAATCCTATCACTGCTGCGTTTATGCCGCTGTACACACGCTTGATTCTCTTTCGGAGACATATAAATCCATAGGTTATAAGATTCTTACTAGTCAGGTAGATTCTTACTAGTCAGGTATATTCTTAGGCGTTTAATATGGGGTGTTGAGTCCACTTCGTTGAGCAAGGAGTAGCTCTTGTCTATTACATATTTGGCTTATGGAACGGTATCTGTGCTCATTTCAATCTCTGGTTTTATGCAGCACCCCAACTCACCCGTCCCCTTAAGCAAGCATAAGTTGGTTTTCTACATTTGACACCCTGTTCTGTTTTGTAATTCAGTTCTTGTGTAGCCAAGTTTACATTCCGTGTATTAGTGATATCTTATGATGTTTCTTTTTCTGTGTGACTAATTTCACTTAGAATCATCGTACCTGAATCCACTCATTATGCTGCTACGGGCCTGATGACATAGATTTCATTGCTGAGTGATATTGCATTGTACGTAAGTACCACAGTTTCTTTATCCATTTTTCGCTTTCTGTGATATTGAACTTGTACCGTAAACGAGGTTCTTGTAAACAGAGCCGTCCCAAACTTTGGGGTGGCTGTGTCTTTTTGATTTTAATTTCCCTAAGCTATAGGACCATAAGTGGAAGTGCCCTAGGCTCTGTTGCTTTGTTTTTTGGATGTTTCAGGAAACACCATACACTTCTCCAGAGTGGCTGCTGGCAATTTACATCCCGCCCATCAGCATAACTAGGCTCCCAGTTCTCCATGGCCTGTCCTGCCTTTCTGGATTTTACACTTTTTTCAGATGGCCCTTTTGACCGGGGGGCAGTGAGACTTCATTGTAGTGCAGATTTCCTTTGCAAGCTTGCTTGGTTGGCCAAAAAGGGCGTAAGCGTTTTTTCTTGAATATATTCAGGAAAAAACGCATACGCCCTTTTTGGCCAAGTGCATCATTGTGGACGTTCTGCCTCTTTTCCTATGCTTTACATGCAATTCCAGTCTACCTCCTGAAATCGGTTTCCTGCAATTCTGCCCTGCTTTCAACTCCTCTTGGCATCCTAATTCAATATATTTTTGGAAGATAGCTGTCATTTATAACTCTGCAGGTTTGTGAATTACAGTGCCCCTGAGCTCCTTTCTTCAACTCGCTTTCTTGTGAGCTGGCCGCAACACCGCAGGATTGCTTCAGGCCCTAGTTTGGTTCCGGCACGGCATGCTGAGCCTTTGGTTAATTCCTCTTCCTGGTGGGAAATGAGAGTTAAATTGGCCCGTCCGGACACCTCCACCTAATCTCTCATTGGTTCTCCCTATTCCTGTTCATCTTCCGCAGAAATTGCTAACTGGGCCAAACAGGAGGTTAAAGGCACTGACTCTCCAAGTGGGGAGAGTGTTAGTAAAGCGTCTGGAATGTTGCACCCGAGTACCAGGGGACCAAAACTGAGACACATTTGAACACGTTTTCCGACCACATGGTGGATCATACTCTGGGTTCCACATGCATGTTTTAGCTGAAGGAAGAATCCCTTAAACATGGAGAGTTGAGACCCATGGAATGGGTACCATGCAATATGACTTCAAAGGGTCTGCATTTGCTCACCGAACCTCAGCAATCCTATCACTGCTGCGTTTATGCCGCTGTACACACACTTGATTCTCTTTCGGAGACATATAAATCCATAGGTTTTAAGATTCTTACTAGTCAGGTAGATTCTTACTAGTCAGGTATATTCTTAGGCGTTTAATATGGGGTGTTGAGTCCACTTCGTTGAGCAAGGAGTAGCTCTTGTCTATTACATATTTGGCTTATGGAACGGTATCTGTGCTCATTTCAATCTCTGGTTTTATGCAGCACCCCAACTCACCCGTCCCCTTAAGCAAGCATAAGTTGGTTTTCTACATTTGACACCCTGTTCGGTTTTGTAATTCAGTTCTTGTGTAGCCAAGTTTACATTCCGTGTATTAGTGATAACTTATGATGTTTCTTTTTCTGTGTGACTAATTTCACTTAGAATCATCGTACCTGAATCCACTCATTATGCTGCTACGGGCCTGATGACATAGATTTCATTGCTGAGTGATATTGCATTGTACGTAAGTACCACAATTTCTTTATCCATTTTTCGCTTTCTGTGATATTGAACTTGTACCGTAAACGAGGTTCTTGTAAACAGAGCCGTCCCAAACTTTGGGGTGGCTGTGTCTTTTTGATTTTAATTTCCCTAAGCTATAGGACCATAAGTGGAAGTGCCCTAGGCTCTGTTGCTTTGTTTTTTGGATGTTTCAGGAAACACCATACACTTCTCCAGAGTGGCTGCTGGCAATTTACATCCCGCCCATCAGCATAACTAGGCTCCCAGTTCTCCATGGCCTGTCCTGCCTTTCTGGATTTTACACTTTTTTCAGATGGCCCTTTTGACCGGGGGGCAGTGAGACTTCATTGTAGTGCAGATTTCCTTTGCAAGCTTGCTTGGTTGGCCAAAAAGGGCGTATGCGTTTTTTCCTGAATATATTCAGGAAAAAACGCATACGCCCTTTTTGGCCAAGTGCATCATTGTGGGCGTTCTGCCTCTTTTCCTATGCTTTACATGCAATTCCAGTCTACCTCCTGAAATCGGTTTCCTGCAATTCTGCCCTGCTTTCCACTCCTCTTGGCATCCTAATTCAATATATTTTTGGAAGATAGCTGTCATTTATAACTCTGCAGGTTTGTGAATTACAGTGCCCCTGAGCTCCTTTCTTCAACTCGCTTTCTTGTGAGCTGGCCGCAACACCGCAGGATTGCTTCAGGCCCTAGTTTGGTTCCGGCACGGCATGCTGAGCCTTTGGTTAATTCCTCTTCCTGGTGGGAAATGAGAGTTAAATTGGCCCGTCCGGACACCTCCACCTAATCTCTCATTGGTTCTCCCTATTCCTGTTCATCTTCCGCAGAAATTGCTAACTGGGCCAAACAGGAGGTTAAAGGCACTGACTCTCCAAGTGGGGAGAGTGTTAGTAAAGCGTCTGGAATGTTGCACCCGAGTACCAGGGGACGAAAACTGAGACACATTTGAACACGTTTTCCGACCACATGGTGGATCATACTCTGGGTTCCACATGCATGTTTTAGCTGAAGGAAGAATCCCTTAAACATGGAGAGTTGAGACCCATGGAATGGGTACCATGCAATATGACTTCAAAGGGTCTGCATTTGCTCACCGAACCTCACCAATCCTATCACTGCTGCGTTTATGCCGCTGTACACACACTTGATTATCTTTCGGAGACATATAAATCCATAGGTTTTAAGATTCTTATTAGTAAGGTAGATTCTTACTAGTCAGGTATATTCTTAGGCGTTTAATATGGGGTGTTGAGTCCACTTCGTTGAGCAAGGAGTAGCTCTTGTCTATTACATATTTGGCTTATGGAACGGTATCTGTGCTCATTTCAATCTCTGGTTTTATGCAGCACCCCAACTCACCCGTCCCCTTAAGCAAGCATAAGTTGGTTTTCTACATTTGACACCCTGTTCTGTTTTGTAATTCAGTTCTTGTGTAGCCAAGTTTACATTCCGTGTATTAGTGATATCTTATGATGTTTCTTTTTCTGTGTGACTAATTTCACTTAGAATCATCGTACCTGAATCCACTCATTATGCTGCTACGGGCCTGTTGACATAGATTTCATTGCTGAGTGATATTGCATTGTACGTAAGTACCACAATTTCTTTATCCATTTTTCGCTTTCTGTGATATTGAACTTGTACCGTAAACGAGGTTCTTGTAAACAGAGCCGTCCCAAACTTTGGGGTGGCTGTGTCTTTTTGATTTTAATTTCCCTAAGCTATAGGACAATAAGTGGAAGTGACCTAGGCTCTGTTGCTTTGTTTTTTGGATGTTTCAGGAAACACCATACACTTCTCCAGAGTGGCTGCTGGCAATTAACATCCCGCCCATCAGCATAAGTAGGCTCCCAGTTCTGCATGGCCTGTCCTGCCTTTCTGGATTTTACACTTTTTTCAGATGGCCCTTTTGACCGGGGAGCAGTGAGACTTCATTGTAGTGCAGATTTCCTTTGCAAGCTTGCTTGGTTGGCCAAAAAGGGCGTATGCGTTTTTTCTTGAATATATTCAGGAAAAAACGCATACGCCCTTTTTGGCCAAGTGCATCATTGTGGACGTTCTGCCTCTTTTCCTATGCTTTACATGCAATTCCAGTCTACCTCCAGAAATCGGTTTCCTGCAATTCTGCCCCGCTTTCAACTCCTCTTGGCAGCCTTACTTCAATATATTTTTGGAAGATAGCTGTCATTTATAACTCTGCAGGTTTGTGAATTACAGTGCCCCTGAGCTCCTTTCTTCAACTCGCTTTCTTGTGAGCTGGCCGCAACACCGCAGGATTGCTTCAGGCCCTAGTTTGGTTCCGGCACGGCATGCTGAGCCTTTGGTTAATTCCTCTTCCTGGTGGGAAATGAGAGTTAAATTGGCCCGTCCGGACACCTCCACCTAATCTCTCATTGGTTCTCCCTATTCCTGTTCATCTTCCGCAGAAATTGCTAACTGGGCCAAACAGGAGGTTAAAGGCACTGACTCTCCAAGTGGGGAGAGTGTTAGTAAAGCGTCTGGAATGTTGCACCCGAGTACCAGGGGACCAAAACTGAGACACATTTGAACACGTTTTCCGACCACATGGTGGATCATACTCTGGGTTCCACATGCATGTTTTAGCTGAAGGAAGAATCCATTAAACCTGGAGAGTTGAGACCCATGGAATGGGTACCATGCAATATGACTTCAAAGGGTCTGCATTTGCTCACCGAACCTCAGCAATCCTATCACTGCTGCGTTTATGCCACTGTACACACGCTTGATTCTCTTTCGGAGAGATATAAATCCATAGGTTTTAAGATTCTTACTAGTCAGGTATATTCTTAGGCGTTTAATATGGAGTGTTGAGTCCACTTCGTTGAGCAAGGAGTAGCTCTTGTCTATTACATATTTGGCTTATGGAACGGTATCTGTGCTAATTTCAATCTCTGGTTTTATGCAGCAACCCAACTCACCCGTCCCCTTAAGCAAGCATAAGTTGGTTTTCTACATTTGACACCCTGTTCTGTTTTGTAATTCAGTTCTTGTGTAGCCAAGTTTACATTCCGTGTATTAGTGATAACTTATGATGTTTCTTTTTCTGTGTGACTAATTTCACTTAGAATCATCGTACCTGAATCCACTCATTATGCTGCTACGGGCCTGTTGACATAGATTTCATTGCTGAGTGATATTGCATTGTACGTAAGTACCACAATTTCTTTATCCATTTTTCGCTTTCTGTGATATTGAACTTGTACCGTAAACGAGGTTCTTGTAAACAGAGCCGTCCCAAACTTTGGGATGCCTGTGTCTTTTTGATTTTAATTTCCCTAAGCTATAGGACCATAAGTGGAAGTGCCCTAGGCTCTGTTGCTTTGTTTTTTGGATGTTTCAGGAAACACCATACACTTCTCCAGAGTGGCTGCTGGCAATTCACATCCCGCCCATCAGCATAACTAGGCTCCCAGTTCTCCATGGCCTGTCCTGCCTTTCTGGATTTTACACTTTTTTCAGATGGCCCTTTTGACCGGGGAGCAGTGAGACTTCATTGTAGTGCAGATTTCCTTTGCAAGCTTGCTTGGTTGGCCAAAAAGGGCGTATGCGTTTTTTCCTGAATATATTCAGGAAAAAACGCATACGCCCTTTTTGGCCAAGTGCATCATTGTGGACGTTCTGCCTCTTTTCCTATGCTTTACATGCAATTCCAGTCTACCTCCTGAAATCGGTTTCCTGCAATTCTGCCCCCCTTTCAACTCCTCTTGGCAGCCTTACTTCAATATATTTTGGGAAGATAGCTGTCCTTTATAACTCTGCAGGTTTGTGAATTACAGTGCCCCTGAGCTCCTTTCTTCAACTCGCTTTCTTGTGAGCTGGCCGCAACACCGCAGGATTGCTTCTGGTCCTAGTGTGGTTCCGGCATGGCACGCTGAGCCTTTGGTTAATTCCTCTTCCTGGTTGGAAATGAGAGTTAAATTTGCCCGTCCGGACACCTCCACCTAGTCTCTCATTGGTTCTCCCTATTCCTGTTCATTTTCCACAGAAATTGCAAACTGGGCCAAACAGGAGGTTAAAGGCACTGACTCTCCAAGTGGGGAGAGTGTTAGTAAAGCGTCTGGAATGTTGCACCCGAGTACCAGGAAACGAAAACTGAGACACATTTGAACACGTTTTCCGACCACATGGTGGATCATACTCTGGGTTCCACATGAATGTTTTAGCTGAAGGAAGAATCCCTTAAACATGGAGAGTTGAGACCCATGGAATGGGTACCATGCAATATGACTTCAAAGGGTCTGCATTTGCTCACCGAACCTCACCAATCCTATCACTGCTGCGTTTATGCCGCTGTACACACACTTGATTCTCTTTCGGAGACATATAAATCCATAGGTTTTACGATTCTTACTAGTAAGGTAGATTCTTACTAGTCAGGTATATTCTTAGGCGTTTAATATGGGGTGTTGAGTCCACTTCGTTGAGCAAGGAGTAGCTCTTGTCTATTACATATTTGGCTTATGGAACTGTATCTGTGCTCATTTCAATCTCTGGTTTTATGCAGCACCCCAACTCACCCGTCCCCTTAAGCAAGCATAAGTTGGTTTTCTACATTTGACACCCTGTTCTGTTTTGTAATTCAGTTCTTGTGTAGCCAAGTTTACATTCCGTGTATTAGTGATATCTTATGATGTTTCTTTTTCTGTGTGACTAATTTCACTTAGAATCATCGTACCTGAATCCACTCATTATGCTGCTACGGGCCTGATGACATAGATTTCATTGCTGAGTGATATTGCATTGTACGTAAGTACCACAACTTCTTTATCCATTTTTCACTTTCTGCGATATTGAACTTGTACCGTAAACGAGGTTCTTGTAAACAGAGCTGTCCCAAACTTTGGGGTGGCTGTGTCTTTTTGATTTTAATTTCCCTAAGCTATAGGACCATAAGTGGAATTGCCCTAGGCTCTGTTGCTTTGTTTTTTAGATGTTTCAGGAAACACCATACACCTCTCCCGAGTGGCTCTTGGCAATTTACATCCCGCCCATCAGCATAACAAGGCTCCCAGTTCTCCATGGCCTGTCCTGCCTTTCTGGATTTTACACTTTTTTCAGATGGCCCTTTTGACCGGGGGGAAGTGAGACTTCATTGTAGTGCAGATTTCCTTTGCAAGCTTGCTTGGTTGGCCACAAAGGGCGTATGCGTTTTTTCCTGAATATATTCAGGAAAAAACGCATACGCCCTTTTTGTCCAAGTGCATCATTGTGGACGTTCTGCCTCTTTTCCTATGCTTTACATGCAATTCCAGTCTACCTCCTGAAATCGGTTTCCTGCAATTCTGCCCTGCTTTCAACTCCTCTTGGCATCCTAATTCAATATATTTTTGGAAGATAGCTGTCATTTATAACTCTGCAGGTTTGTGAATTACAGTGCCCCTGAGCTCCTTTCTTCAACTCGCTTTCTTGTGAGCTGGCCGCAACACCGCAGGATTGCTTCAGGCCCTAGTTTGGTTCCGGCACGGCATGCTGAGCCTTTGGTTAATTCCTCTTCCTGGTGGGAAATGAGAGTTAAATTGGCCCGTCCGGACACCTCCACCTAATCTCTCATTGGTTCTCCCTATTCCTGTTCATCTTCCGCAGAAATTGCTAACTGGGCCAAACAGGAGGTTAAAGGCACTGACTCTCCAAGTGGGGAGAGTGTTAGTAAAGCGTCTGGAATGTTGCACCCGAGTACCAGGGGACGAAAACTGAGACACATTTGAACACGTTTTCCGACCACATGGTGGATCATACTCTGGGTTCCACATGCATGTTTTAGCTGAAGGAAGAATCCCTTAAACATGGAGAGTTGAGACCCATGGAATGGGTACCATGCAATATGACTTCAAAGGGTCTGCATTTGCTCACCGAACCTCACCATTCCTATCACTGCTGCGTTTATGCCGCTGTACACACACTTGATTCTCTTTCGGAGACATATAAATCCATAGGTTTTAAGATTCTTACTAGTAAGGTAGATTCTTACTAGTCAGGTATATTCTTAGGCGTTTAATATGGGGTGTTGAGTCCACTTCGTTGAGCAAGGAGTAGCTCTTGTCTATTACATATTTGGCTAATGGAACGGTATCTGTGCTCATTTCAATCTCTGGTTTTATGCAGCACCCCAACTCACCCGTCCCCTTAAGCAAGCATAAGTTGGTTTTCTACATTTGACACCCTGTTCTGTTTTGTAATTCAGTTCTTGTGTAGCCAAGTTTACATTCCGTGTATTAGTGATATCTTATGATGTTTCTTTTTCTGTGTGACTAATTTCACTTAGAATCATCGTACCTGAATCCACTCATTATGCTGCTACGGGCCTGATGACATAGATTTCATTGCTGAGTGATATTGCATTGTACGTAAGTACCACAACTTCTTTATCCATTTTTCACTTTCTGCGATATTGAACTTGTACCGTAAACGAGGTTCTTGTAAACAGAGCCGTCCCAAACTTTGGGGTGGCTGTGTCTTTTTGATTTTAATTTCCCTAAGCTATAGGACCATAAGTGGAAGTGCCCTAGGCTCTGTTGCTTTGTTTTTTAGATGTTTCAGGAAACACCATACACCTCTCCCGAGTGGCTGTTGGCAATTTACATCCCGCCCATCAGCATAACAAGGCTCCCAGTTCTCCATGGCCTGTCCTGCCTTTCTGGATTTTACACTTTTTTCAGATGGCCCTTTTGACCGGGGGGGAAGTGAGACTTCATTGTAGTGCAGATTTCCTTTGCAAGCTTGCTTGGTTGGCCAAAAAGGGCGTATGCGTTTTTTCCTGAATATATTCAGGAAAAAACGCATACGCCCTTTTTGGCCAAGTGCATCATTGTGGACGTTCTGCCTCTTTTCCTATGCTTTAAATGCAATTCCAGTCTACCTCCTGAAATCGGTTTCCTGCAATTCTGCCCCGCTTTCAAGTCCTCTTGGCAGCCTTACTTCAGTATATTTTTGGACGATAGCTGTCATTTATAACTCTGCAGGTTTGTGAATTACAGTGCCCCTGAGCTCCTTTCTTCAACTCGCTTTCTTGTGAGCTGGCCGCAACACCGCAGGATTGCTTCAGGCCCTAATCTGGTTCCGGCACGGCACGCTGAGCCTTTGGTTAATTCCTCTTCCTGGTGGGAAATGAGAGTTTAATTTGCCCGTCCAGACACCTCCAGCTAGTCTCTCATTGGTTCTCCCTATTCCTGTTCATCTTCCGCAGAAATTGCAAACTGGGCCAAACAGGAGGTTAAAGGCACTGACTCTCCAAGTCGGGAGAGTGTTAGTAAAGCGTCTGGAATGTTGCACCCGAGTACCAGGGGACAAGAACTGAGACATATTGGAACACGTCTCCCGATCACACGGTTGATCATACTCTGGGTTCCACGTGCATGTTTTAGCTGAAGGAAGAATCCCTTAAACCTGGAGAGTTGAGACCCGTGGAATGGGTACCATGCAATATGACTTCAAAGGGTCTTCATTTGCTCACCGAACCTCTCCAATCCTATCACTGCTGCGTTTATGCCCCTGTACACACGCTTGATTTTCTTTCAGACACATAGCAATCCATAGGTTTTAAGATACTTACTAGTCAGGTACATTCTTAGGCGTTTAATATGGGGTGTTGAGTCCATTTCGTTGAGCAAGGAGTAGTTCTTGTCTATTCCATATTTGGCTTAAGGAACTTTATCTGTGCTCATTTCAATCTCTGGTTTGATGCAGCACCCCAACTCACCTTTCCCCTTAAGCAAGCATAAGTTGGTTTTCTAAATTTGAGACCCTGTTCTGTTTTGTAATCCAGTTCCTGTGTAGCCAAGTTTACATCCCGTGTATTAGTGATATCTTATGATGTTTCTTTTTCTGTGTGACTTATTTCAGTTAGAATCATCATACCTGAATCCACTCATTATGCTGCTACGGGCCTGATGACATAGATTTCATTGCTGAGTGATATTGCATTGTACGTAAGTACCACAACTTCTTTATCCATTTTTCACTTTCTGCGATATTGAACTTGTACCGTAAATGAGGTTCTTGTAAACAGAGCCGTCCCAAACTTTGGGGTGGCTGTGTCTTTTTGATTTTAATTTCCCTAAGCTATAGGACCATAAGTGGAAGTGCCCTAGGCTCTGTTGCTTTGTTTTTTAGATGTTTCAGGAAACACCATACACCTCTCCCGAGTGGCTCTTGGCAATTTACATCCCGCCCATCAGCATAACAAGGCTCCCAGTTCTCCATGGCCTGTCCTGCCTTTCTGGATTTTACACTTTATTCAGATGGCCCTTTTGACCGGGGGGAAGTGAGACTTCATTGTAGTGCAGATTTCCTTTGCAAGCTTGCTTGGTTGGCCAAAAAGTGCGTATGCGTTTTTTCCTGAATATATTCAGGAAAAAACGCATACGCCCTTTTTGTCCAAGTGCATCATTGTGGACGTTCTGCCTCTTTTCCTATGCTTTACATGCAATTCCAGTCTACCTCCTGAAATCGGTTTCCTGCAATTCTGCCCTGCTTTCAACTCCTCTTGGCATCCTAATTCAATATATTTTTGGAAGATAGCTGTCATTTATAACTCTGCAGGTTTGTGAATTACAGTGCCCCTGAGCTCCTTTCTTCAACTCGCTTTCTTGTGAGCTGGCCGCAACACCGCAGGATTGCTTCAGGCCCTAGTTTGGTTCCGGCACGGCATGCTGAGCCTTTGGTTAATTCCTCTTCCTGGTGGGAAATGAGAGTTAAATTGGCCCGTCCGGACACCTCCACCTAATCTCTCATTGGTTCTCCCTATTCCTGTTCATCTTCCGCAGAAATTGCTAACTGGGCCAAACAGGAGGTTAAAGGCACTGACTCTCCAAGTGGGGAGAGTGTTAGTAAAGCGTCTGGAATGTTGCACCCGAGTACCAGGGGACGAAAACTGAGACACATTTGAACACGTTTTCCGACCACATGGTGGATCATACTCTGGGTTTCACATGCATGTTTTAGCTGAAGGAAGAATCCCTTAAACATGGAGAGTTGAGACCCATGGAATGGGTACCATGCAATATGACTTCAAAGGGTCTGCATTTGCTCACAGAACCTCACCATTCCTATCACTGCTGCGTTTATGCCGCTGTACACACACTTGATTCTCTTTCGGAGACATATAAATCCATAGGTTTTAAGATTCTTACTAGTAAGGTAGATTCTTACTAGTCAGGTATATTCTTAGGCGTTTAATATGGGGTGTTGAGTCCACTTCGTTGAGCAAGGAGTAGCTCTTGTCTATTACATATTTGGCTTATGGAACGGTATCTGTGCTCATTTCAATCTCTGGTTTTATGCAGCACCCCAACTCACCCGTCCCCTTAAGCAAGCATAAGTTGGTTTTCTACATTTGACACCCTGTTCTGTTTTGTAATTCAGTTCTTGTGTAGCCAAGTTTACATTCCGTGTATTAGTGATATCTTATGATGTTTCTTTTTCTGTGTGACTAATTTCACTTAGAATCATCGTACCTAAATCCACTCATTATGCTGCTACGGGCCTGATGACATAGATTTCATTGCTGAGTGATATTGCATTGTACGTAAGTACCACAACTTCTTTATCCATTTTTCACTTTCTGCGATATTGAACTTGTACCGTAAACGAGGTTCTTGTAAACAGAGCCGTCCCAAACTTTGGGGTGGCTGTGTCTTTTTGATTTTAATTTCCCTAAGCTATAGGACCATAAGTGGAATTGCCCTAGGCTCTGTTGCTTTGTTTTTTAGATGTTTCAGGAAACACCATACACCTCTCCCGAGTGGCTGTTGGCAATTTACATCCCGCCCATCAGCATAACAAGGCTCCCAGTTCTCCATGGCCTGTCCTGCCTTTCTGGATTTTACACTTTTTTCAGATGGCCCTTTTGACCGGGGGGGAAGTGAGACTTCATTGTAGTGCAGATTTCCTTTGCAAGCTTGCTTGGTTGGCCAAAAAGGGCGTATGCGTTTTTTCCTGAATATATTCAGGAAAAAACGCATACGCCCTTTTTGGCCAAGTGCATCATTGTGGACGTTCTGCCTCTTTTCCTATGCTTTAAATGCAATTCCAGTCTACCTCCTGAAATCGGTTTCCTGCAATTCTGCCCCGCTTTCAAGTCCTCTTGGCAGCCTTACTTCAGTATATTTTTGGACGATAGCTGTCATTTATAACTCTGCAGGTTTGTGAATTACAGTGCCCCTGAGCTCCTTTCTTCAACTCGCTTTCTTGTGAGCTGGCCGCAACACCGCAGGATTGCTTCAGGCCCTAATCTGGTTCCGGCACGGCACGCTGAGCCTTTGGTTAATTCCTGTTCCTGGTGGGAAATGAGAGTTTAATTTGCCCGTCCAGACACCTCCAGCTAGTCTCTCATTGGTTCTCCCTATTCCTGTTCATCTTCCGCAGAAATTGCAAACTGGGCCAAACAGGAGGTTAAAGGCACTGACTCTCCAAGTCGGGAGAGTGTTAGTAAAGCGTCTGGAATGTTGCACCCAAGTACCAGGGGACGAGAACTGAGACATATTGGAACACGTCTCCCGATCACACGGTTGATCATACTCTGGGTTCCACGTGCATGTTTTAGCTGAAGGAAGAATCCCTTAAACCTGGAGAGTTGAGACCCGTGGAATGGGTACCATGCAATATGACTTCAAAGGGTCTTCATTTGCTCACCGAACCTCTCCAATCCTATCACTGCTGCGTTTATGCCCCTGTACACACGCTTGATTTTCTTTCAGACACATAGCAATCCATAGGTTTTAAGATACTTACTAGTCAGGTACATTCTTAGGCGTTTAATATGGGGTGTTGAGTCCATTTCGTTGAGCAAGGAGTAGTTCTTGTCTATTCCATATTTGGCTTAAGGAACTTTATCTGTGCTCATTTCAATCTCTGGTTTGATGCAGCACCCCAACTCACCTTTCCCCTTAAGCAAGCATAAGTTGGTTTTCTAAATTTGAGACCCTGTTCTGTTTTGTAATCCAGTTCCTGTGTAGCCAAGTTTACATCCCGTGTATTAGTGATATCTTATGATGTTTCTTTTTCTGTGTGACTTATTTCAGTTAGAATCATCATACCTGAATCCACTCATTATGCTGCTACGGGCCTGATGACATAGATTTCATTGCTGAGTGATATTGCATTGTACGTAAGTACCACAACTTCTTTATCCATTTTTCACTTTCTGCGATATTGAACTTGTACCGTAAATGAGGTTCTTGTAAACAGAGCCGTCCCAAACTTTGGGGTGGCTGTGTCTTTTTGATTTTAATTTCCCTAAGCTATAGGACCATAAGTGGAAGTGCCCTAGGCTCTGTTGCTTTGTTTTTTAGATGTTTCAGGAAACACCATACACCTCTCCCGAGTGGCTGTTGGCAATTTACATCCCGCCCATCAGCATAACAAGGCTCCCAGTTCTCCATGGCCTGTCCTGCCTTTCTGGATTTTACACTTTTTTCAGATGGCCCTTTTGACCGGGGGGCAGTGAGACTTCATTGTAGTGCAGATTTCCTTTGCAAGCTTGCTTGGTTGGCCAAAAAGGGCGTATGCGTTTTTTCCTGAATATATTCAGGAAAAAACGCATACGCCCTTTTTGGCCAAGTGCATCATTGTGGACGTTCTGCCTCTTTTCCTATGCTTTAAATGCAATTCCAGTCTACCTCCTGAAATCGGTTTCCTGCAATTCTGCCCCGCTTTCAAGTCCTCTTGGCAGCCTTACTTCAGTATATTTTTGGACGATAGCTATCATTTATAACTCTGCAGGTTTGTGAATTACAGTGCCACTGAGCTCCTTTCTTCAACTCGCTTTCTTGTGAGCTGGCCGCAACACCGCAGGATTGCTTCAGGCCCTAATCTGGTTCCGGCACGGCACGCTGAGCCTTTGGTTAATTCCTCTTCCTGGTGGGAAATGAGAGTTAAATTTGCCC